>NW_026901081.1:1832500-2432500 GCF_033783945.1 Neopsephotus bourkii | reverse complement strand
CATTAATGTGACCGACTGTCCACACCTCTGCTTTTTACCTGCTCCCAGAGCATCATCACCTGAGCAAGGAACAATCCCAACGTTCCTAAAAGGAAAATTGTGTTCCAATACACCAAATAATCACTGTCCTGTGGAGACAGCTGTGGGTATTGGGGTGAGACAGGAGAGGACACAGCTACACTGCATGGTAAAAGGCTCTTCAGAAAGCCCTGTGCCATGGTGAGACCCCTTTCATTGTGCCTTGGCCCTTGTCTAGCTGCCAGAGCCTTTGGCTTTTATCTTCTGGCTGCTGTCACAAAGCCTGCAGATGTATTTCCCTCTGGAGAGTCCACTGACTCCTTAACTACCAGCAACGATCCAGCCTGAAGCTTTTAATGCTCCTATGCTGCAATATTAATGACGCCCTCACTCACTGGCACTCCGGAGCTGTCTGGATCAATGGAAGAAGAGCAGACAGAGCCACGGAAAAGAGCTGCTTTTGGAGGGTTTGGTGTTTTCCAGGAGTGCTAACAACCATGTCCCAGACTCCCACTGGGAGAGTGCCAGGCATGGTCAGACAAGCTTCCATCAGTCCCCATCGATTCCCTCCTGACTGGAGCTCATCCTAATGAATTGTCCTAGAGGACCATTGTGCTAATCAATTTGCTATTAATGTGGGCTTAGAAATGATGATGGCATTGATTAGAGGCAGCAGGGCCAGCTTCCAGTTGGCTGGGTCTGAGGCTTGCCACTGCTGTCAGTGGTGGCAGGAGATAGCTGTCCCCATCACCATCCTCTCGAAGGCAGCAAAAGCGGTTGGACCACTAGACCAGGACCCAAGACTGGATGTACTTCCACACCAACCCAAGGGGAATGAGAGGAGCCTGATCTCTAGAGCCCAGTCTGTCCTCAGCATCCCAAAAGGCAACGTGTGAGCTCAAACACCAGGTTTCTCCCCCAGAGCACAGCATCCCACCCAGGCCAAGGATCCCTCCTGTTGCTTACCCTCTGGCCAAGGCATCTGTGACTCCCTTGGCTGTAGGGGAGAGGTGGCAGCGCTGGATGTGGTGCCTTTTGGGACACCACACTTGAAGGCATAGAGCAGAACCCCTGCCTGTGACCTAGCACTGCATGTTACCTGGAGGATTAACATGGGGCACATTCACAAACCCCAGCAGTAGCTGGACCCCTCATGGAGATCATCACGCAACTGAGGTCCACAGCTCCCACCCACTCTCAGGAAACCTCCTCAGGCATCTCCATCCCTCCCCACTGGATGCTGGAGAGCATGCCATGGACCACCCATCCCAGGATCCCACTGAGTCCCAGACTCAACTTGCCTGGGTGACACTGAGGCAGTGGATGTACTGGTCCCCATCATTCTCATTCACCCAACTGTGCTTTTTGCTTAGGGGTTCCCAAAATCTAAAGCTGTGACACCTTTCAGAGGGACAAATTTACAGTGAAAGGGGTCAGAAATAGGTAAGTTGGGAGCCCAGAACCACCTATGATCCTGGGGAAATGTGCCTGCTTAGAAGGAGGAATTGGTAGATGCTGATTTCTCCAAGCAGGGGCTCTTCTGCTGGGAACTTGCCAGCTCAGGAAGAGGACGAAAAGACCCTACTGTGCCCATCTGCTGAACCATGGATGAAATCCCACTGGGAGATGGGACACAGTGGTGTATCTGAAAGCCTTTATGGGATGCTGAAACTGCGTAGGGAGAGTTCCAGTGGCTAGTATAAGAGGCTCATCTTCCCTGCAGCAGAGGGGTGATCATACTGCCCCACTCACCTCCCAGCTCTCATGGAAAGGAGGACCCATCTGAGGATCATTTCCCTTCAAACCCCTCCCAAACCACACAATGCTCCATTAAGCCTCTCACACCAAGAAAAACAGAAGGTAAATGTTCATTTTACTGTTTACAGGAGATGAAAAGGTGCTCAGGAATACCAACAGTGAGTTTGAAATTGGTGGTTGGTGATCTATTGTGTGCAGGATTAGGATAAGAAGACATGCACAGCCTCAGTCCTTAAGGGGAACACTGTCGATTAGGCTTTTATTTACTATGGTACATCAATACCCAGCGAGGGATCTGCAGCAAGAACTCTACCCCAGCCACCAGCAGCTTAGCAATGGCATAGCGAAAGACCTGTAATGCAAAAGCCCCTTGGGATGTTGGAAGTGACTCCTGCTATTGGGTCTAATGTGGTTTGTAGGCTGAGATATACAAGCAAGGTCTCCTATGGGAAAGTCTGCCAGGATCCGAGAAGTGGGTTTGGCCTATAGTGGGTCCAAGCTATGGCCAAGCAGAATCCCAAACTGGTTTGGGTTGGAAGGGACCTTAAAGCTCATCCAGCTCCAACCCCTGCCACGGGCAGGGACCCCTTCCACTGGAGCAGCTTGCTCCAAGCCCCTGTGTCCAACCTGGCCTTGAACATTGCCAGGGATGGGATACATCCATTTTTCTCTCTCCTCACTGAGTTCAGCATTGCTTGGGGTCTAAATGAAGACATTGATTTCTCCAGCAATGTCCATGGCTGTGTGATTCGGTGGTTGCTGAGCTTTGGTTGTGGGTAAGGCCCAAAGCTCCCACCATCTCAGCTAATAACTGATCTTCCTCCTTTCCTTCTCCTCTCTGCCTGGATTAGCTCATGCTCATCATTTTACACCTTATTGCTGTGATGGAGCCTGCATCTCTGGAGGCTTTGAAGAGGTTGGACTCTGTTGGGGATGGTCCACTTAAGTCAGGCCATGGGTACAAAGTCCCATCACTGCCCTCTCTCTACACACCTGAGGACCATCTCAGGCCATACCTTGAGGAGCATTTACCCACACTGGAGTGCAGTCCTAGCAAAGAACCAATTATAGGAACACTTGACTCTTTCAAAGGACATTTCTATCTGTGCATCTCAAGAAGCTTCACCAAAACACCTTCTGCTTATTGCTGGAGGAAAAGGGAATGTCCAAAGCAGTTTATTCACAGTCATGGAACAAGCCAGACACCCTCCTGCTCCTAAACTTGCATCTCCCTTCTCCGCCCCCATGGCCACCCAGACACCATTCCCTGCCTCAGCAGCTGTAGTGGGTAGGAGACAGCAGCAGCAGGCTGCTGCTGTGTGGTTTGCAATGTGCCCTGCAGCCTCCTGGCTCTTTAGATGCTTCAGAATAAACCTGTTCATGGGTGCTTTAAGGCCACAGCAATGCACAGATTGCTTTTGCTGCAGGGCAGTCATTGCGGGCTCAGACCTACAGCCTGCTCTGAGCTGCTGCACACACAGGAATCCCTGCTCCAACCCATCTGAGGACCAACGGTGCCCAGGCAGCCCAAGGTGAGCAGGGTGCTGCAGTACATCTCCCCACAGTGACCCCCAGCCAGAGATGGTGCTGGCTGTCAGAGGAAGGGTGCTCCAGCCCCCCTGCACCGGTTTGCCATCTGTAGAACACAGCGTGTCCAAATGTACTGCAGCTTCACGGCGAGCTGGTCCTCCACGGGACTGGTCTTCAGAGACACCAAGCAGCCTCAGTCGCAGCATTCAGCATCCTAAGCACTGCATCTCAAACAAGCCTTTCCTTTGTAATAGGTAGGATGGAAACTGGAAGCCAGGGCTCTCTCCAGGCTCTCTCCTGTTCCTGGGATGGCAATTTCATGTTTTTCCATCAGGCTTTTGCTGTGCAGTCACCACAGTTGGAGGGTTTAGAGCAGCCTCGTATTTCCAAGCCAGCAAGACCCTGCACCAGTCAGACCTGAAGAATCCATGCTGAATTTACACACACACGGCAAATACAGCAGCAAACTCATGGCCCCTTCCTCCCCATCATCTAAAGGACAGCACGTATGGGAATGTTTCACAGGGCTGAGGGGCTCCAGAAGTGCTGTCCTTCGCTTTTCAGTGATGCCATCCCTCATAGAGAACCACATAAAAATGAACTAAAACCCAAACTAAAAGGAATACAAAGACAAAAGCACAGCTGGAGGAGGAAGGGCAGAGCAGGAGGGGATCAGGCTTTAAAAACAATGGAGCCCTTCAGCTGAGCTGGTTCGAGGCCGTCGGTGAAAGCGAGGAGGAAATACATCACCTTACGGATGCGGGCTAACTCCGCTATCCGCTCCCCAAACTCCTGGGCATCTGCTTCATTGCATTGCACATCCTCAGCCCCTGGCTTCTTCCAGAAGATACCCACCGGCTCCAGCAGCTGCCTGTTCATAAGGTGGGTGAGATCAGGAGTCCAGTGCTGGGAAGTGCCGGTCACAGTGACCTTCCCAGGTCTTTCCAGATGGATATCCCAGCGGAGGAAGTGCAGGTTGTGCTGCCGGGTGAAATCCACTCTGTAGATGTGCTCGTTGGGATGCAGCAGCTTCTCACCATCCTGGGGCCTCCCATTCTTCTGCTGCAGGCTCTGGAATCGCAGCCGCATGCACCGGGTGAGCTGGTCATCACGGATGAAGGGCAGCTCGAGCATCCCTGCCTGCACTGCCATCACCTCGGCTGCTCCGCTGCTATGTTTGGCTCTCCAATAGGACACACAGAGGGAAAAAGCTGCCAAGCCACCTCTTCATGGTCCACTGGTGCTAAGCAACCCGGGCCAGTGACGCAGAACACCCTCCAGGGCTTCCTCTGGGTGTCTCTTTGCAGATTAGGAACTGATGGTGCTACCGTGCATGATAATCTATAGGGAAGGGATGTCTGATGTCAGCCTCCCTGGCAACCTGCCTGACAACCACAGCTCGTTATCCCAAAAATGAAGGCATGCAGCCAGGGATGATGATCTTTAAGGTCTTTTCCAACCTGGTTGATTCTATGTGACCCAACAGGTCTGGGCAGCAGGGCTTTCTCTGAAAGAAGGATAATTGAGGTTGGAAGGAGACTATGGAAGGGTCTGGTCCAATCTGCAGCTCAAAGCAGGACTTACTTCAAGGCTAAATAGGGTTGCTTCGGGCTTTGTGCACTCTACCTTTGAGTATCTCCATGGACGGAGATCCCACAGACTCTCTGGGCCCTTGTTTCACTGTCTGACCATGCTCAGTGCTGAAGATAAGCTACTGCTTGTGCTGTTATCTTCTGTCCCATGAATGTGCAGCCCCAGCAACAGTCTGGCTCCATCCTATCCCATACCCTTCCGTTAGGTATTTGCAGACTGGTTGGATGGGGCATTGAGCAAGCTGCTCTAGTGGAAGGTGTCCCTGCCCGTGGCAGGGGGATGGAACTGGATGAGCTTTAAGATCCCTTCCAACCCAAACCATTCTGTGATTATTTCTGGTGCCTCAGACCTTCAGCAAGGACCAGGCTCTAATCCCAGCAGATCTGGTGTCTCCCTGGACCAAAGGGTTAACTTGTGCACTTGACATCTTCCATTTTGCTTTAAAAGTCGCTGCTGCAGTTCACAGCCACGTTTTCTCCTTCCAATTCATCCTAAGCCCTCAAAGCACCATGCAAAGTGTTAGCAAAGGGCCTAATTCATAGGTCTCCAACACCACAGCAAACTGAACATCACTGGGAGGGAAGGCCTGGGGAGAACTGCAGCTTTGGGCAGGAAACAAGGCTTTCAGTAAGCAAGAGGAGGCAGGCAAAGAAGAGCCTCTGAGGGTTAAGGGATGGAAACTGAGAAGGCACAAACACCCACAGCCAAAATACCAAGGGAGGAAAAGCAATGCTGGGGGCAAACTGAAATAACAAGGCGTCCCAAGGGACCCAGCTTCTGTTTGCTTGGTGTTTCCCAAGGCAGGGCTGGAAGTGAATGGTGAGGAGGGAAGAAAATGTGCCTGCTCCCCCTTGGGAGATGCCGATGTGGAGGAAGAAGCTAAACAACCCCTTGTACCACAACAGTCACCACTGCCACGATGGGAGGACACGTTACTGCTTATCCAGAACCCAACAACAGCTATCCTGTTCCCATATGAAGAAAAACCTCGAGTTAAATAAAGAATGGGGATGCTCCAACAAACACAAACTCATGAACTTCATGTTCAGCATCCTAAAACCACACACAACAGAGACTGCAGGTACCGCAGCACATAGAGCAGATGCAAAGGTGTAGGGTGGAGGGCTCCTTTTAGGTCCATTGCCACTGCACCAGGAGGCTGTGTGTGAAGCAGTGATGCTGTCTGCACACACTGATGGGCTTTGGTATGGAAAGGTGCTTGCAACTTGCTGGGCTCTTGTCCTATAAGGAGGCATGCCTGCACCATGGTCTGAGGCCCTCCTGGTTTTGCTTTCATAGGACTGAGTTCTATAGCAGTGGACACTGTATTCAGGCACAGACAGTCCAAGGTCATGGCACTGAGCACCTCCTTCCCTGTACATTCCCTGCTCCCTGGGTCTGCAGCCCCTTGCTCTAGTGCAGCTCTTTGGTGGCTTTCTGGCCCCTAACACAATCCCTTTGGACACCACACTGAAGGATCACTGCTACAAGGTGCAACCCGACCATGGGGCACGCCAGGGATGGATGCTTTAGGGAAGCAGTGCCTTGGGAAAGATGCTAAGATCCTCAAATCACTCTGCCTGCTCCAGTGCAAGGTATTTCATTGCCAAGGTGGGCACACACTGAGAAGCCAAAGAAAGGTAACCCCATGGGAATTAAGGAAACAGGGCCAAATGCTGCAGTGGAGCATCCCGAGTTGTGCTCTTCTTGTCTTTTAGGTGATTTTGGAGTGGCAAGGATCAGATTTGGGATCTGGAGGAGAAGATGGGACTTGATCTACCTGGTTAAAGAGAAAGCGTCCAAGGGTTTGTCTTGAGTGTGAGGTGACTGCAGTGATGATGACTAGTTCCCCTTGATGGATAGACCTTTATGGGAGGTTTGTGCACATGAACCATTCTGGGGACCTCATGCATCCCTGAAGAACCAGCTAAACACAATGCAAATCCAAGGTGTTAAAGACAGGCATTCCCCTGCCATGGGGAATCTCTTACCTTCTGCCACAGAGACTCCCGGGATGCCAGGGAGGAGCAGGCAGCCACGAACCAGCAGTTCCCAACCTGGCCTTGGTGTAAGTCATGGGAGCTGATCCCATCCACAAAGAGGTGTGGATCATTGCAGATTTCCTGTGGGACAGAACAGAAACAGGCACAGAGTAAGGGAGGAGGCAGGGAAACCAGGATCCAGGCTTCTTGGCAAAGGAAGATCTATTCCTCTCTTCCTCAGGCTCCATTTAAACCTGCAGCTTTCTGCTGGCCTCTCTCATCACGCTTGGTGGCAGGAGGACCTTGTCCTGCCTTCTGCTCTCACCAGGACATGGGCAGCATCACTGCTGGAGTGACACCAGACCTATTCCCTGCTCTGTTCCAGCATCAGCACAGCTTTGCTATAACTATCCCTGGTGAAATGGTACATCTCCAAACCATTCCAGCCCCTCTTCTAAATCCACTCTGTTATTTATTATAAGCCCCTCAGCTCTTCTATCCCATGACTGTTTTACACGCTTTTCCCTCTCTTATTTTACTCTGGAGAGCTTCACTCAAACCCACCATCTCCCCTATTGGAACTTGTGGATCCATCTGAAACTAAAACCATGCAGAAGGGCAGAGCCAGGCATTCAGATGAGGAATCACAGTGCCTAAATCAGTGCACCCAGGAAAGCTCAACACACATTGAGGGCTCAGGCTTGGTTGCAAGAAGACAAGTATCCTCACCCACGACCTTCCATGTCTTAGCACAGCAGATGGGGAGAATCTGGTGAGCTAAAAGCTTTGTAGCTGGGCCAGGATGGTTAAATGCTCATTGTGACCCCAAAAGCAGGATGGTGGATAACGCATGGGCACCATGAACGGGAAGTTTGGGGAGGAGGTAGCTAAGAGCTGGGTTCATCCCTCCAACCATTAAGGCACCAACCACATCCCTGTTACTCCACTCAGCTCCTGCTAGGCTGCCCTCTCTTCCCACTCCCACTTAGAGCTTGGCCAAGAAAGCATTAAGATAACAGAGGGTATTGAGCAAGCTTCATGTGAAACACTGCTTCTTTCAACCTTTTCTGCTCATCAGCCCAGGTTGGAAGGTCCTGTACAGCTGGAAGCTGGGAGCAGATGGGCCCAAGAGCTGCAGGAATTGTTTCCCCTTTGTTATCCCATTTAATTGGATGGGGGGGAAAGGGAAAGGAGGTTTCCCTTCTGCTGCCAGGTTTTCAGGCTGCTTGCACATAGAATAACATGTTCCCCCAGACTGCGCACATGGGGATTTGTATTGCCACTGCCCATCACGGGGAGGATCAGGAACTGCTGCTTCATAAGCACCTCCTGCTATTCCCACCTAACCCAGCCAGCAGCATAAATAACCAGAGCCCCATCCGGACACAGACAGGGAAGGGATGAAACCCAAGGGAGAGGAGTAACCCCCTCGCAGCTGCAGGAGGTTGGGATCAGCACTAGAGGGAGGTAAGCTGACAGCCACCAAAGGCGAGAGCTGCCTGCGCTTCCCAGCATCCGAGTGCACACAGGGATGGGAGAGCAGCAGTGGGGTTTAGCTCCTGCTTCACATCACCGAGGAAGCTCTCAGCAGCAGGGGATGCATCCCTCCTGTGTGTTGGTGATGGGGATGTCTGCAAGATCAGTGCTCAGTGATCCTGGCAGAGGCACTGGGTTTGCCCCATCTAAGGACCATGGCTGCCCCTTTTTACCTTTAGCTGAATCTGCAGTGTAGGAAAAGGATGTTGCTTGGTATTAGATCAACAGGGGAGAACATGAAAGCATGAAAAACACATCCTGCTTGTCAGAAATCAGCACAGGGTAAAGCATGTCAGACGTTCAGGGCCCTTCTCCCAGAGCAGAGCTGCAGTTAGCTGTGATTTCCCCATCACCAGGACAGACTTTGCAAACTAAAATCCTCTGATTGCTCATTTAATAGAGGAAGCCCTTTGTAATCATCAAAAGAGCAGCCTGCATTGACAGACATGGGGTAGAACCATTAGAACCTACTCTAGCACCCATGGCAGCAACGAAGGTGCTATGGCTGGAAACACTCATCGGGGCAGGCTCCCTCTGCAAATCACAGCTCTCAGTTCCCTCAGCTCCTCTTCTCAGTACCCCAAATGGGTCCCTAAGGGCATATTGCTCTTGAAGGATTCACTCAGGCAGCTCTTCAGATGCTGCAGTAGGTGCTTCCCATTCAGGTACACACTTGGATGTGGCATTTTAAAGTGCTTTTGGTCCAGTACAGCCCCTACAGAGCAAGGGACCAAGGCACTGCTTCAGTAAGGCTGCAGTGCCCACAGGACTGCACGCAGTACATTGAGCCTTGATTCAGCACCTTCAGAGAAGCTGTGGCTGCCCCATCCCTGGCAGTGCTCAAGGCCAGGTTGGACACAGGGGCTTGGAGCAAGCTGCTCCAGTGGAAGGGGTCCCTGCCCATGGCAAGGGTTGGAGCTGGATGAGCTTTAAGGTCCCTTCAACCCAAACCATTCTGGGATTCTAATAACAGCACTGAACTAAGTTTTCCTTTTCCTCTGGACAGAGATGTCTCACAAAGATAAAGAGCTTGCTCTGCAGCCAGACTGAATTAGTTTTGTATGTGCAAGGGAAGGGTGAAGCAGAGATGCTCTGATCACAGAAGGTCACCACCTTGGCTCCCTCCCCGCCCTCCTGTGCAGCAGACAGAAACCAGGTGAGCAATGAAGTTTACCCATGCAGGTGCTTCTCCAACAAGCAAACACCACGTCACCCTCCCAGCACCATGACCACGAGAGGAAAGGGCAGCGTGAGCACAAACACACACCCCAAAAGGGGGCCTTTGGGGTTCAGCTATCAGCCACCACAGAACCAGTTCAAACTGCCCCTGGCACCTGAGGCTTCAGCAAGCAGTGAGTCCATAGAATCCCAGAGTGGTTTGGGTTGAAGGGACCTTAAAGCTCATCCAGTTCCAACCCCCTGAACAGCAAAGAATAGTAGGGGAAAGCCAAAAGCCATCGCACCACCTTGGCTATGGGAGCCATCCATGCCTCTTTACCCTCAAGCAGAACCTCTCTTGGAGGACCCCAAGGATCCTGAGCACCATCAGAGATGATTTTCTCTCCCTGAAATGGCTGCTGAGCAACAGGCAGCAAAATAGAGCTTAGAGGAAGCCTGTGTGGATGGTCCTATCAAACAATACAGACTGATAACACAGGGAGAGACAACCCCATGATTCATGTATTCCTTCCCACATCCTTCCTCCTGCAAGGGATGTGGGACAGAGGTGGAAATCAGAGCCAGGGCTGGGAGAGCACTGTGAGATGCCTGTTGATGAGAGGCTGATACAGAGGTACCAGGTCTGGCTCATGGGAGCCCAGAACAGGCCAGTTTGGCTTTGGGTTATTGAAGTCCATTAAAGGGAAGAAAAAGACTCAGTGCAATTATCTTGCACTTGGTGTGCTTTTGCTTCCCACCAAATAGCCTGTGGGTTCCTCCCCTTTGCTACTCTCTGCCCTCAACACACACAAATGCATTTAAACCTGAAAACATCACCCTCATCTCCTGATTGTCCAAGTCCACCTGGGGTAGTAATGAGCAAATCGCCCTTTAATTGCCTTTATAAGTGGGGGCTTGCTCATCATAAAGGTTTCTCAGTGCAGAACTGAGCTTTAGAGCCACCAGGGATCTGGATCGTGTCAAGCAGCTGCAGGGAGGGAAAGAGCTAAGAGGGGAAAATAACCATGTGAGAGACAACATCTGCTGCATGCCAGGACCGCTTTCTGCTAACAAGACTAACAAGGAGCAGACGGGTGTAATTGCACTGCAGAGCCTGATGATTCAGGAGCAGCGATTTCACTCAGCCTTGCAGCATCAGCAATACAATCTATTGGTGTGGCTGTGCTTCCCCCAGCCTGGGCAATGGGCAGCTGGAAGGATGCTGGGTTTTAAATGTCATTCACACGAGCCAGAGAGCAGGAGGTATCCAAGCACAGTGAGCAAGGGTGATGGTGCTGACACGAAGGTCTTTTTTTTTACTGCTGGGATGGACTCTTCATTAGGGACTGTAGTGATAGGACAAGGGGTAATGGGTTAAAACTGAAACAGGGGAAGTTTAGATTGGATATAAGGAGGAAGTTCTTTACTGTGAGGGTGCTGAGGCACTGGAATGGGTTGCCCAAGGAGGTTGTGAATGCTCCATCCCTGGCAGTGTTCAAGGCCAGGTTGGACGAGGCCTTGGGAAATATGGTTTAGAGCGAGGTGTCCCTGCCCATGGCAGGGGGGTTGGAACTTGATCTTAAGGTCCTTTCCAACCCAAACTATTCTATGATTCTATGATTTTGCACCAGGGTGATAGGGAAGGGAAATAGGGTGAGGTTAGAAAACCAGGGGTCTGTGTTTAAGGGGGGGTTATTACAGAACCATAGAATCATGGAATGGTGGGAAGGGACTCTAAAGCCCATCCAGCTCCAGCCCTCATACCACGGGCAGGGACCCCTTCCACTGGAGCAGCTTGCTCCAAGCCCCTGTGTCCAACCTGGCCTTGAACACTGCCAGGGATGGGGCAGCCACAGCTTCTCTGGGCACCCTGTGCCAGCGCCTCAGCACCCTCAGAGGGAAGAGCTTCTGCCTAAGAGCTCAGCTCAGTCTCCCCTCTTTCAGTTTAAAACCATTCCCCTTTGTCCTATTGCGACAGCCCCGACTAAAAACGACACACATGGAAGGGTAGGTTTGGTTGGTAATACTTGCACCCTGTACAACTGAGATGGTTTCTATTGCCTCAGTCAGACATCCTTCCTGCTAATGCACCCATTGTATCTCAATGTACACACGTGTATCTGTTATCAGCTCCCACACCATGCACAGGGCGTTGGACACTCCACCCACAGCAAACAGAACTCGCCTTCTTTAAGGCATCACATAACTACCCTCCCCAGCAACCCCATGACTCTGCCTGTGTAGCTCAGCACTACGCTGTGCCGTTTGGTTTGGCACCAGGAAGAGCGGGGGACGGTGGCAAACAAGATCTAAAGGTCAATTTGCAGGCTTAGCAGCCTTGAGAGGTCCCTCTGCGGCTTTACCTTCTGCATAGCCAAGGTACAGAGGCAGCAAAGAGGTCTATGTTAAAGCAATGAGATGTGAACAGACACAACTTGCTGTGAGCACTGCGCCTTGCCAGGAGCAGATGGAGAGGGAGGATGGGGAGGAGGAACAAGTGCAGAGACCTTGGACCCGCTGTTCCCGTTCCTCCTGCCCGCATTCCCCAGGGATGCACTCTTGGAAAGCCTCATCATTACTCAGCCCAGGACTTCTTCAGTCTCTACCCAGCCAAGACTGATGCAGAGGCCACCAGAGCATCTCCACGCATTCAGACGCAGCCCTCCCCACATTGCCTCTCCCACTGAGTTGTTTTGATGTGTTTGGTTGCAGAGCTGCTAAGGAAAAACATTCCCTGGATCCTGACAGATCTGCAGATCTCAGTGCCCAAGCAGGGAAACCTTCACATGCCTTGCTGACAAACTGGGGGTGAGATGCTCAGAGCAGTGTGATGATGGGCACCAGGTTATCCCATCCATAGGCAGAAGTGGTCCCTCTCGGTTTCAAGTCCCAGCACAGTCTGATCACCACTCAAAACATCATTCCTTTAGGGAAACAATGCCACCTGGCTCTTCTTCATGCTGCATCATCTGAATGAACCTGACCCTTCAGGTGCACACAACCACAGCCTTGAGATGGGAAGGAGAGCAAACCCATCAGCTCTCAGAGAGAGATCCACCTGGATCTCCTTCCCTTAAATCATATTGATGGAAGCATGGACTCGAGGGAGCCACACCAAAACCAAGCTCTCATGGCTGTTTAACACCCTACAACAGATACACCCCTATGATTCACTACAGTGCTGCTGGCCACCTTCTCCCAAGTCCTCCATCTTCCATCATGTCCTGGTCTTGAGCTCTCCTAGGCATTTCCTTTGACCAAGCTCCCTTGGGATGATGCTAAGGACTTGCAGGGTGAGAAACAACCCTGGTTTAGTAGCATCATGGGTTCAAAATACACCCACCCTCCAAAGCCCATCCTCTTACCATGGCACGCTGCACCCTCAGTTGCACCAGCACTTGTAGCTGTTGGGTCTAACCTCAACCAGAGGAACTGCTTTGGCCTGAAACCATCAGGCCCCAGCCTTGTTCATAGGGTTCACATTGGTACAAGTGAGGGACTACAAACCACAGGCATGAGCCATGAGGCTGCTCCACAGCTTGTACCACTTTGGAGCCATCAGTCCCCATCCTGGAGGACATAGTGGTGGAGATGCATTGGTGGAAAGGAAGGAACCTATTCAAGTAAGCCCTGCTGTGAGAAACCACTGTATTTGGGAAGGAATGGTCCAACCCCCCCCTCTCATCACAGAGCTATTGTTACATCCCAGAGCGAAATGATGTGGCCACAATCTCAGCTGCATCATTTCTGCCTCCATGCAACATAATACAGGTTTGGCACTTGTGCCGGCTGAACGCTGCCCTGCCTGCATCCCAATTCCTGTGTCTCCCTGAAAGCCAAGCTTTTAAAACAGGGTTTAGGAATCCACATCATGTGGGGTTTTGTTTTGGTTTTTAATTATCCTAAAAGCCAAGTTACTGATGGGAAAACAAAGAACCTGAAGCTGCAAAGGAAAACTACCTATACTTTCCACGTGCGTATCGCAGATGAAAACTTCCTAACTACTTTTCCATGGGGATACCTCCTATACCCTCTAAAGCAAGGAGGAATTGCCCTTTGGTTTGCCATTGTGTCACATTTATAGCACAACAGAACCTCAACCCAAGACCAGGGCTTGCCCCCATCACAGTCCCAGTTAATCTCTGACTATGCAATGACAATGAAGAGGTTATCATGAGTTCAAGCCACTGAAAGAAACGACTCCCAGCCCACACCTATTCTGGTTATCCCAACCCTGGGAAACCACCCTCTAGAAATATGGGCTCAGCAGCTTTCGTTAGCTGGGAGAAGGAGCAAAAAGGAGCCTTATATAGAATGATCCAACAGGCAGCCAGCAGGAAAAGGCTGAGCTCTGCTGTTGTTAAGAGAAGGAAGTGGAGAGGAACTTGGCAGCAGGGTTGGCCATTAGCATCCAGCCACCTCCAATGGAGTGCTCAGCAAAAAGGATGAAGCCTGATTTAACAACAAACAGGGATCTCCCAAGGAACCCACAGGCTCCAGACATGAAACTGCAGCAAGGAAAGGACAAGCCCTTCCCCTTGATGTGTTTATAAAGACAGATAAGACCATCCCTGGTCAAGCCATTGATGGTCCTGGAGAGGAGTTCAGGCTCTGCTAAGTGAGGCAAGAAGGAAAGATGATGGAAAGAGGGTTTGTCCTTGTTTCTTTGTGGGTGTTGGCATCCCAGAGCCATCAGATCCAAGCAAGCTTCATCTCTCCTTGAGAACATCACTTCCCCTTACGGTGATTTCCTCCTGACCTGCTTGACATTCCCAATAACAGGCAATCCACAGCATTTCCAGATGAGACTCTGAAGCCTTCAACTCATGCTCAGTTTGCTGCCAATCGACTGAGAGACACAACAATGCAGATACAGCAGCTCCAAGACAGGAACGTGCGCCAGCTCTCCCAGCAGTAGGTAGCACAAGGTCTCCACACAAACTCACTACACGGTTTACATGGGCTGTATACAACCTAAACATCTATGGTTAGGCTTTTAGCCAGTTTCTCCAGTTATTAAGCACTCTGTTTAAGCTTTCCATCATTAATTCCTCCACAACTCTATTAGTGGTATTTGTCTCGGACCACAGTCAAGCTTTAACCATCCATCACCACTCTCCATGAAGATGGTTTGTCCACCCTTTTCCTTCTTGGAGGGGAACTGGGAGGAATGCATCACTGAGCGGTGGCTTCTTCCCAAAGATCCAGAAACACCAGAGATATGGGATGCTTCATTTCATCTCTATGTGAGCACACAGGTCATCCCTCCCATGTTGCAGTCTCTTGCCTTGTTGGTCAATGCAGCTCCTGCTGGCCTCAGCTATTACCAAAAGGGTGATTGCTTCAGCTTGTCTTTGCTGACCTGAGTTCTTGTGGGATCTAAGCAAGACACTACAAGGCCCAGGGGCTGGAGAAGGGGTGCCAGCTTGTCTCTGCCTCACAGGGACCAGGAACAGTGGCTGAAGCACTGATCTTTAGGGCACTTGGGAAGCCAGAGCATTTATTAAACTCCCAAAGGAGCATCACCCTGGGGTGCTGGTTTTGGCTGTAGTTTCTATGCTCAAGGATAGTCTAAAAGAGACGTGTTGGTGAGCTCATAGAAATGAGCATCCAGATGCTCATGTGAGGGGTCAACGGATCACACAAGTTAGCACCCCACTATGAAGGCTTGGTCCTGTTGAGCTCAACTACCAAGGACCAAGCGCTGTGCTCCAGGACAGTGCCAGCACCTAAAGACGTTCTCAAGGATGCTTTGCATTGGAAGGGGAATGGACAAGATGACCTCTGAAGGTCTCTTCCAACCCAAACCATTCAATGATTCTCCTTCACTTCTCCCTGTGCCCCAGTTCAGGACTATCTTGCCCATAGGGGTGCCTGGGGCATGGCAGGAAGCTATGCGCTGGATGTCTACTACCATACGTGGCACCAAGACAGCATGCAGGTTGGGAACAGATGGCCGTGAGCCTCTGTGTTATATATATATAATACATATCTATATATCTTTCAGAGGAGAACCAGTGCCATTGCACTCCCTCTCAAATTGCATTGGGGTTTTATTTTAAACAAGGACGGCTTGAAGAATTCATTGTTCTGTACAAATAATTCAGGTGGTGTCAAGTGCTTTGGCAGCAAGGAAAGGACAAGCCCTTGCCCTGGAGGATTTATAAAGGCAGACATGAGCTGCATTGATTCATCCCCGGTCAAGCCATTGATGGTCCTGGACTGAACAGGAGTGAGGCAAGAGGGAAAGATGATGGAGAAAAGGTTTGTCCCTGTTTCTTTACAGGTGTAGGTATCCCTCAGCCTCAACCACATATGCATTACGGGGTTACCATATAGTTAGGGGGAACAGAAATGCAGAAGCAATGAGTGTGCACACAGCAGCCACGGAATGTATGCCAAAACGAAGCAAATTCACACCAAAAACCACCTGAAACCCTAATAAAAGCACATCCTGAGGCAGCGACCTGTCTTTAGAGCAAGTGATCCGGAGATGCAGTCAGTTGTTCTCTCCTGGAAGAACAGAACTGGATGGTGCTTGGAGGAAGAGGGTCAGGATTAGTTCAATGGGGAGTTAATGCAAGGAAGTGACCTCTTGTTACACAGAAACCAGCTGACACATCAACAGTGCTGTTTGCCAGACCAAGGAAACAACTCCCTTTCTGCTCCAGCTGCAGGGCTCCGGCTTTTGTCCTCCCACCAACGCTTCCTCCTATTTGTTCCTTCCTCTTAACCACTTCTTGCAGCAGCCGCACTCAGCCCCTGGTTTAACCAAACCTCATGTTTTATTTTCATGCAATCACAGAATCAGACTGGTTTGGGTTGAAGGGACCTTAAAGCTCATCCAGCTCCAACCCCTGCCACGGGCAGGGACCCCTTCCACTAGAGCAGCTTGCTCCAAGTCCCCGTGTCCAACCTGGCCTTCAACACTGCCAGGGATGGGGCAGCCACAGCTTCTCTGGGCACCCTGTGCCAGCGCCTCAGCACCCTCACAGTAAGGAACTCCTTCCTTATATCCAATCTAAAGTTCCCCTTTTTCAGTTTGAACCCATCATCCCTTGTCCTATCCCTACAGTCCCTGATGAAGAGTCCCTCTCCAGCATCCTTGTAGCCCCTTCAGATATCTGGGAAGACCTGCACCATTCCCTCCCTTGGAGCTCAGAGGGCAGTGGATGCTCAAGGCTCCTTTCTGCAACACCCTCTGCTATCATTATGCTATGCCCTGTTCCCAGAACAGTAATTTCTAGATGTCGACACGCAGTTGCATTAAGAAGCAGCAATGAATCTAATTCACTGATTTTAATGATGCTTTTGCATTTAAGGCTGTGTCCTTCTAATGCTGAGGACAGAGCAGACTGATGAATAAGTTCTCATCAAAGGCTGGATGTATGTGAGCCATACTCACACCGGGCAGCTTATTATCCCCTATCCTCATCCAGGCAGAACAGGAGTATCCAGTGAGATCTGCCAGAATGCAGCCAGCATCAGCATCACATTTAGTAAGAAAAGACACCTTTTACAATAAGCATAGAATCACAGAATGGTTTGGGTTGGAAAGGGCCTTAAGATCATCCAGTTCCAACCCCCTGCCATAGGCAGGGACACCTCACACTAAACCACGGCACCCAAGGCTCTGTCCAACCTGGCCTTGAACACCGCCAGAGATGGAGCACTCACAACTTCCTTGGGCAACCCATTCCAGTGCATCAGCACCCTCACAGTAAAGAACTTCTTCCTTATATCCAATCTAAACTTCCCCTGTTTCATTCTGAACCCATCACCCCTTGTCCTATCACTGCAGTCCCTGATGAAGAGTCCCCATCCAGCATCCTTGTAGCCCCTTCAGATAAACGATAACAAAACCTTCTCTTGTCCATCCTTGAGGGGAAGGGAATGGCTTAGAAACATACAAACAAGGTCAGTTCAGAGCTTGCATTAAGTGGAGGCCAAACCCCTTCTTGGCAAGGAGCGACCAGACTGGCAAGCAGCTCCAGGCTGTCCTGCAAGCGGCAGATAAATTAACAGGAGAGAGGCTCATAAATTCCTAAGCTGAGAAACACAAAGGTCTGGAAGGACTCCGGCTCCTGTGATGGATCACAGGCAGACTGCTCAGGAGATGATCCCTCGGTCCATCCAGCAGCACAGAGGAGCCGCAGCATCAGTGTAACCATGAGCATCCTTTGGACCAAAACCGAGCGAGACACACCAAAAACCTGAGCAAAGACATCTTGTAGCCAAGGGCCAGAGGTTCTTATCACTGGCAGAAGCTCCAAGCAGGGCACCATAAGGTTCTTGTCTCCCCATGACTATTACCACCCTAATTGCCTCCATGTGCCTGCTTCAGCTGAGCCCTCAGAGCAAAGAACCACAAGGACTTGACCTCTGTCTTCCCCATTATCTTCAGCCTTGTGTTCTTGCCAGCTTCCAGCCTGTGCTATGCACTGAGGAAAAGACCTTTTAATGCAGAATCTTAGAGGCTGGTCTTGCTTTTAGTGAATTAGTTCATTGACTCCTTTCCCCTTCCAGGAAAACCCCCTGGGGAATGCTTGTATAACCCTCACTCTGCAAGTGGAAGGAACTAAGTGCTTAATAACGCAAGGGAAAGAGGATCTGAGAGATGCTCCCATCCTGCAACACCTCCTCATCCTCCAAACACAACAGCATAGGATTCAGGAGACAACAGATATAATGGACAAAAATGCTATAGAGGTCAGGTTAGATCTATGTCAGGCTGACAGGGAAGTGGCTACTGGAAAATAGTGTTTTCTCCATATCTAAAGCAAGATTCCTCTTGTCTGGCTGGATAAAACCCCCAAGACTGGGCTGTGAATGAGAGCATCAATCCCCAGTGCCGTGGCCCTGCTGCCCTAAGTCCTCCTGCTTCCCACAACCCTTCCCAAAACACCTGACTTCTCTTTCTTCCCCAGAACTCCTCTATCACTTTCCCCTCCAAATGGCATTGCCTTCACCCACATAAAGTAACATTGCCATTTAGCAAGAACCTATCTTTACGCTGTTTAATCCCCACCTTTGGTGCAGCTCATCACTGAATTGCCACCTGGTGCCTTCCAAGCATCTTTGTCCCAACCACTCTGCACCTTAGGGAACACCGTAAGTTGCTTCTGCAAGGTCCTGTTTCACACTGCTATGCACAGGGAAACACTCAGCACACAACAGCCCCATCTGCCTTGTGGGACAGGGAGTAAAACCCTGCTCCAGGCTCAACCTTGCTCCCTAGGAAGAGCTGAAGGACCAGAGCATGCAGTTCACATGGTTCAACATACACTGTGCATGGAGTAAGCCTCCATCCAGGCTTCATTTGCTTCCCATGGGTGCATAGTGATGCCCAAATTTCTCTTGGCTGTTAAACCAGTCTCAGCAGCAGGTCATCACTTGGTGGACTGAACCTGAACCACATGCCCTGTCCCTTCCTGCAGAGGGAAAACAAGCCCCACTAATATTAATAGGGATATTAATGACCCTAATTTAACCCTGTACCGATCCCACAGCACCATTGGAAGCAGTCTGTACCCAAGAAGAGGGTTTGGGACAGTGATGATTAGAAGACATGAGCTGTTTTCCCACAGGGTAGATGAATAATACTGGGCCATCACTGTTTTCACCCCAGGGCATCAACAGCCACAACTGAGTGTACCAAACCCTCCCATCTCTGCCACCCAGCCTGCACCTCATCCATCCCCTTCCCCTCTTCTCAGTGCCACCCCTTCCCATTTACCCAGCTCCTAAAAGCCCAAACCAGCTCACCTAAGGCACAGACTAAAGCTCCATCTCCTGTGCTGCACTGACATGACTTCTGTCTCAAAAAGGGAGGGTTGTGAGGTTCAGGCTAAGACTTTCTCTATGCTTGAATGCAGAGATCTCCCTCTCCTTTGTATGATACCAAGGGAAAGGAGTTTCAAGCAAGGTACTGGGATCTGGGCTTAGCCCAAAAAGCCAGGTTTAATTTCTAATGCAATAGCCAAGCGCTGCTGCCAGAAAGAGATGCTGATGCTGCTCTCACCAGCTCCAAAACCTGCTTTGGCTCAGCAGGGAGCAGCCAGATCTCTTAAGTGGATGCACTAAACCAGTGCTCTTCAGGACTCACTTCCCAGCTCAGGCTGATGCTCTGGTGATGCTGCACCTTGAATCCTGTGCTCAGTTCTGGGCCCCTCACTGCAAGAGAGACATTGAGGGGCTGGAGTGGGGCCAGAGAAGGGAATGGGGCTGGAGCAGGGCCTGGAGCCCAAGTGTGATGGGGAAGGGCTGAGGGACCTGGGGGGTTCAGATGGAGAAGAGAAGGCTCAGGGGGGACCTCATGGCTGCCTCCAAGTGCCTGAGAGGAGGATGGAGCCAGGAGGGGCTGGGCTCTGCTCCCAAGGAACAAGGGATGGGACAAGAGGAACCGGCCTCAAGCTGCACCAGGGCAGGTTTAGATGGAGCTGAGGAGCAATTCCTGCCCCAGAGGGTGCTCAGGCATTGGAACAGGCTGCCCAGGGCAGGGCTGCAGGCACCGGCCCTGCAAGGGTTCACACCCCGTGGAGATGAGGCCTTAGTGCCATGGGGCAGTGGTGGCCTTGGCAATGCTGGGAATGGTTGGACTGGATGAGCTTAAAGGGCTTTTCCAACCCAGTTTATTCTATAACTCTGTACTATGGTTTCCCTCCCTCCAATGCACTCAGACATCAGCCCACTGGCTTCCCTGTGCTGCACGACGAAGGCAAACAACCACTGCAGCCAAAGCCCCATGAGAGGGCTCAAACAGCTGCTGCCTCTGCAAAGCTCTGGCATCCAGAGCAGGGCTGGAGGCCAGGGGACAGCAGGGAGGAAGGGAGGGAAGGAAGGAGGGAGGACACCCACCAGAGAGAATACGGCTGAGCCCATTCCAGGAAGGGCTGCAACACCAGAGGCTGAAGAAAACAGCCTAGGAAGGGTTGTCCATGGGCTGTCCCAACAAACCCCTTCAGCATCCCCTTTGCCCCCTGCCCAGAAGAACCTTAAGCAAGAGGAGGAGCACTGCAGAAGTTGCTTTTCTTATTCCCAAAGCAGTCCCAGTTTTTGGACCCTCATGGAAAAGCAGGAAGGATGAGGGCAGGTCCTGGTTGAGAAGGAAGGGATGCACACACGAGGGATGGGCTCTTTAGGTCTGTACTAGTGCCACGTAAATACATGGGAATGAGATCCTGCCTCTGCCAAAGCTCATTCCCAGCACACCAGTGAGTTCACCACATTCACTTCCCACATGCAACTGCTTTGACTGAAGAACTTAGCTCCGACGTTCTACTTCTCTGCATGGATCATTGACAACAGCAAACAGTGCTTCTAATAGCTGACAGCTTTGACTTCCAATCTCACAGCAAAGCTGAGGCATGGGGAGCTCGTGTGTTTTATCACACACTGTCAGCTGAAACTGCTATTCTATGACTCTCCAAAACAAACCATGGCCACGGCCCTGAGATAAGAACACGTGTACACCCCATCCCCTCCTTGCAGACAGAGTCCCTGGGGCTGACACACTCCATTTCTGGGTCAGGAAGTCCCAAAGCACACGTTCCAAAAGCTGGGAGCATCACTCCGTTTGGCTTTCCTAAGCAAGAACAAAACGGGATTGCCTAAGGAATGATTTGCTGGTTGTGATAGGAGGAGGATGCTGTAGGGACCTAAATGTGGCTTAATAACTGCATCACCCAGTTACTACATAAGAGAGAAGCTGATTGGAATTTCATGGACCCTTTGGATCCTACGGGAGAAGCTGATGGTGTTTCCCATCATATATATATGATAAATATAGATATGATGGGAATATCATATATATATGATATATATATCTCACCTACATCCCTATATACATATCCGTATATAGGGATATAAATCAAAATCCCTAACACCCAGATGCACCACAGTTGCATTCTGGCAGAAGATGCTGGGACCTTTTGCTGGGCTTTCTCCTTTGGAGAGCTGGTATGAATTCAGACAGAATCGGGTCCAGCCACTAAAACCATCACTTTGCATTGGCTGGTCGGCACAAAGCAGTTCTTCCCCCATGAAATTCAGTCACTTTTGCCAAAATGAACAACTGAAACCTGGAGAAATCCTGTAGGGAAAGAGGCTTCTGGAACGTTCAGCTGTAACCAGGGCTGATGTGAGCTCACATTCCGGTTTTTATGGTGATTCTGGGGTCAAGGGATCTAGATAGCTTTGATCAAATGATCTGACCAGACAGCATCAAGGAGTCTGCTGCTGCTCAGCATAAACTCCTTCTGGTGCCAGGACTGGTGGCAGAGTTCCCATTGTCTGGTGCAGAAGAAGGACCATCTCCATGCCTAGCCAAGCGCACAGGACCATGTTTGTATGTAGGACTGACTTCCAGCACCCATTCCTACTACCAGCCTATGCCAGAAGCAGCCTGTATTCAACCATCCTGTAATTGCTTTAAAGGTGCCTTCCAACCCAAACTGTTCTATGAGCCTATGAAACAGCAGAGCAGGCTGGCTGGAAAGAGCTTGAATTCACTCCATGCTTCAGCAGGGATGGGTTTGGATTAGATGAGCACGACACCATTCAAGTGAAGACCAGGAGGTCAGAAAGCTTTCTTATAAAGACCTCATACTGATGGTACCTTGCTGTCCGACCCATGTCCTCTTAAGCACGAGTGGATGCTACAGGCCTGAACACCAAGCGAGCTGAAAGCCAGAAAAGCAGATGGAGAACAGCTCTGAGCCACTGATGCTCAGCAGAAGATGAGCAAACTTTGCCCCTCCACAACTGAACCAAACTCCCTGTCATTAGACATAGCTCTGAATGTGTGTCTGAATGCAAACCCCAGCAAGGGGGTGTCAAACACATCCCTACCCTTTAGTCCCAAAGATGTTTAGAAAGCATCGCCTATGTGCTGTATAAATGGGATGTAAAGTGTGCTGATGCTGCCTCCCACAGTGAGACCAAACCATGGTGGGCCCTGCCTTCAGCAGGCAGCAGCGCACGGAGCATCCTCACCCAGCGGATGAGGGTAATAAACTAAAACCCACAGAGAGCTTTGCACAAAGCCTGTGTCCACACGGACCTGGTGTGGAAGAGCCCAAGGCAGAGCAGAGGGAAGCGCGACCTCCTCCCACCAGGATGCTGCAGGGCTCGGCCACACAGAAACTCAGTTCAGCTCCATCCCTCCCTTCACACAAAGGCTTTTTGTCCTCGGCCCCAGACTGCCCTCAACCACACAGACCCAGCTCTGTCCTGCAAGAGGGCAGATGCTTTCCAGTGCTGCCAGAGGGGATGAGGATGACGAGAGCAGCTCACGCGACCCTGCCGAGCTGAGATGCCACCAAGCTCCATGTAAAACAGCACGGGCTGGGCAGAGAGATCTGCTTTCAAGAAGGAAACCCCACTGTGCTCGATGCAGTGATACTGCCTCTCTCCAACCACAGTTATCATTGCCATCTGGGACTCCTTGTACTTCATGGCAGTCAGAGAAGTGGCCTCATGGTCTTGGCAGTGCTGGGGAATGGTCGGATTTGGTGATCTTGAAGGTCTTTTCCAACCTGGTTGATTCCATGGTTCTAGGATCAACCCCAAGCAGATGGCCATGCTAGGACATGCACATTCCCCACACTGCCCTCCAGACTTGATTGTGCATCTTTTGGGCAGGCACTGAGACAGCAGAAGGGGCACAGGCAGCACTGGGGACAGGCAAAGTTATCCCCAGGCTCCCAGAACCTGCCTCCATGACAGACACAGCAGCGTGGAGGACATGAGGAGTGTTCGTCCTCCATGGACAAGGAGGGGAAGGATGGGTTAAGAACACTCAGCTCCCAAAGACCCACAAACCACCTCACTGAGAATCACAGACTGGTTTGTGCTGGAACGGAGCTTAAAGCTCATCCAGCTCCAACCCCTACCACAGGCAGGGACCCCTTCCACTGGAGCAGCTTGCTCCAAGCCCCTGTGTCCAACCTGGCCTTGAACACTGCCAGGGATGGGGCAGCCACAGCTTCTCTGGGCACCCTGTGCCAGCGCCTCAGCACCCTCACAAGGAAGATCTTTATATCTAACCTTATATCTGACTTTCTTTATGTCTAACTCACCCAAAGCTTATCTGCTTTTCCCTTTCAAATAGACCATCAAGAGTATTCATAGATAACGCTTTGCTCTGCTGGACCCATCAAGCTTAACAAGAGTACCCAACACCAACCTGGCTGCAAACCATCTCTCTGTTTTATGCATGGGGAAACTGAGTCACAGAGAAGCCTCCCTTCCTCTTGGCTCTCACTGGGGGTAAAGCAGACTGACCCAGGTGCATCAGGTCTGACTGGCATCCCAGAGGCTCACACCACCAAGCCTGAGCAAATAAACCCTGGTGGGGAGAGGAAACGTTGGCTGAGGCTTGGAGCCCTTGGTGAAGGATGAATGTGAATGGTGAAGGATGCACTGAGCATTTGGGGATGCTGGAGAGCAGCGATGGCAGAAGGCTGCGTTGGGATGGGTGCACTTACTTTGGGTCGCTTCCACTGGATGCCCTGGATCCTTGACTTGTAGAACAGTGAATCATCGTTGGCAGGGAAAAGCGGGTCCTCGAAGAGCTGCTTCCGCCGCTGACATTCCTTCTTCAGGGAGGCGTAGCGCTGGTTCTCGTAGGGCTTCACCGAGGAGAACATCCTTCCCACCGGCCCTGGAGGACAGGGAGAGTGGGAATGAGATGGGGCAGGGTCTGCCCACGGACACTCAGTCCTTCCCTGCAGCATCTGAGTGGCAGGACCAAGACATTGCGGCTCACCTACATCAATAAACTCCACTTCTGAAGTCCCATGAGCACCCCTGGCTCACTCCTGGAGGTACCATAGAATCATGGAATCAATTGGTTGGAAAAGCCCTTTCAGCTCATCCAGCCCAACCATTCCCAGCACTGCCAAGGCCACCACTGCCCCATGGCACTGAGGCCTCGTCACCACGGGGTGTGAACCCTTGCAGGGCCAGTGCCTGCAGCCCTGCCCTGGGCAGCCTGTTCCAATGCCTGAGCACCCTCTGGGGCAGGAATTGGTCCTCAGCTCCATCTAAACCTGCCCTGGTGCAGCTTGAGGCCGGTTCCTCTTGTCCCATCCCTTGTTCCTTGGGAGCAGAGCCCAGCCCCTCCTGGCTCCATCCTCCTCTCAGGCAGTTGGAGGCAGCCATCAGGACCCTCCTGAGCCTTCTCTTTTCCATCTGAACCCCCCAGGTCCCTCAGCCCTTCCCCATCACACTTGGGCTCCAGGCCCTGCACCAGCTCCACTGCCCTCCTCTGGCCCTGCTCCATCTCCTCAGTGTCTCTCTTGTAGTGAGGGGACCAGAACTGAACACAAGATTTGAGGTGCAGCCTCACCAGTGCTTCATCACCAATTTAAGCATGCAGGGAAAGTCCTACATACTAATGAAGAGGGACCAATGTCTCCTCTAAGCCTAAGCGTACCTTGTTGGTCCCCTGGATACAGGATTCCCATTTCACCCCGAAGTTGGACATACACCATCAAGACATGCACAGTAGATGATAGCCAGTGACCTGTCTCTTAGTGAATTTGTAACTCCTTTGGGAAAAACAGAGATCCCAGAGGCAAAGGAGGAGAAGACATCCCCTGCAAGACAGGTTTCATGGGGCTGAGCCCAACCCAGAGAACCCCCTCCATGCAGCCTCGAATCAGAGGATGATCTGGGTTGGAAGAGACCTTAAAGCTCATCCAGCTCCAACCCCTGCCACGAGCAGGGACCCCTTCCACTGGAGCAGCTTGCTCCAAGCCCCGGTGTCCAACCTGGCCTTGAGCACTGCCAGGGATGGGGCAGCCACAGCTTCTCTGGGCACCCTGTGCCAGCGCCTCAGCACCCTCACAGGGAAGAGCTTCTGCCTAAGAGCTCAGCTCAGTCTCCCCTCTTCCACTCATGGACACACATTCCATGATCTCATCAGACACAGCCTCTCAGCAGACTTTAGCGGATCTGGGTTTAATTAAAAGAAGGCCTCCTGGCAGCCTGCCGCGTGTTTCTGGATTAATTATTGTGTCCTGACAGTGCCTGGGCAGAGATGTAAATTTAGCAATCCAGAAAACAGCAGGAAACCTCTGCCCAAACGCCTCCCGGAGAGAGAGCAGCGCCTCTCCATCACCACTCCATCGCCGCTGCCTTTAGGCCACTGGGTACCAAGCCCTTTGCTCAGGTCCCCACCTCTTCACCCTGCAGGTCAAGTCACCTTGTCCCCACAGTGGGCACAAGGAAAAGGGATGCTCTACAGTGAGGCACTGGAATGGGTTGCCCAGGGAGGTTGTGAATGCTCCATCCCTGGCAGTGTTTAAGGCCAGGTTGGACAGAGCCTTGGGTGATACGGTTTAGTGTGAGGTGTCCCTGCGCATGGCAGGCGTTGGAAGTGGATGATCTTAAGGTCCTTTCCAACCCTAACCATTCTATGATTCTACTAAATCGTAGACCTTTTTCCAAAGCTCTTTCCCTAAAGTTTTTCCATATTTATAACAGCCATGTACAATCCTTCCCTCTCCCCAAAATGGGATGTCCTTTCCAAAATGCTGACCATCAGTGACTCTAGTTGGGAATCTTTGAGTCTGGTTTCCTAAAGAAGTGGAGGTCTGTGCCACATAATCCCAGAGCTGTGGTCTCCAACATCATTCATGGTATAACAAGATGCCCCAGATGCATCCACCAAGCTGACCTCTCATTGCTCCCAAAGAGACATAGAGAAACCATATGCTTATTGTCCCATCGCATATGGTGGGACATGGAAGCTGCACTAAAGGCTAATTGGAAGCAGCTAATCTGTAAAGATCCCAAATCCCTGGGATTATATGATCACTTACAGTTGGGCATCAATGTGGGAGCAGTCAGATCCCTGTTAATGAATCACTGGGTTTAGCTGAAGGGAAGAAGTTGTTTGAGTGCTCAACCAATGCTTGCGCTTATCAGAGTGATGCTCCAAGAGCACCATCCAGCCTCCTGTCCTCTGGGAGGGATGAAAACACTTCACTTCTGCAAAGCAGAAGAGCAAAGCACAGGTTTTAATTGATGCAGTTTATCAGCCTGATTAGCAGCACAAGCGCTCATCACTCAGAGCTTAAGTGAACCCAAAATAACCCCCTTGTTGCCTGCTCCACAGGTATCAGTAGCTGTGGGATGCTCTCTGCCAGGAAGCCACCTTTATCCAAATCATATAATCAACCAGGTTGGAAAAAACCTTTAAGAGCATCCAGTCCAACCATTACAGCACTGCCAAGGCCACCACTAACCCATGGCACTGAGGGCCTCACCTACATGGTTCTTCAGCACTTCCAGGGATGGTGATTCCATCACTTCCCGAATCACACAGTGTGTCCCAGCCTCATGCCCCGGGTTGCAATGACTGGTAATGACTGTGCAAAGGGGCAATTAGGCCTTTAATTAAACATGATCTGAACTGCGTGGACCTCATAGTATGGACTGGGACAACAGGTAGATGCATCTCCCACAAGGAGACCATTGGCACTGGATGGCCAACAACCCACTGACCCCAATGTCTCCCTAATCCCATATCCCCAGTGTGGAGGAAGAGAATTTAGTGATCCTCCAGGATGAATGTTTTGAGACTTTATAGTTTATAACATCTTAGCTCGCAGGATAAATCCAGGGAGAGCATCTCTGCCTTCAGTGTACTGTATAACCAACCCTATTAGGAAACCAAGGCTAGGACCTTTCCTGCATAGGGCCAGATACACAAGCATGAATACACACAGGAGCCTTTGAAGGCAGCTCAGAATATGGAGGTGCCGTGGTACAAAGTGATGCTCATAGGATTTTCTCCTTGGCATCAGGACCAGCTCCCAGATGCTGCAGAGAGGCCCAAGTGCACCACCTGCCCTTGGAAAAGCCTTAAATATAAATGGCCTGATATAAAAACCTGAACAAAACACCAGATTTACTCCTTGTAGAAGAGCAGACAGCCTCATTGAGCAGCCAGGGAATGCAGCCAGTCATCAAAACACACATCCACCCTGCTACGAGGGCAAAGGAGGAGCTAGCCTCTGGACCTTCAGCAGAGAAAGGGGGTGAAGGACAAGGGACACGTCCCCAAGGAGGTCTTGGGGACACCTTAGCAGTGAATGAGCTCCTTCTGAGTGACCACCAGGCAGGACTCACAGTGACAGCACCCACTGCTACAGAGACACAGGCAGTGATGGGAAGGGGCTGTTCTCAGCTGCCTTCTGCATGAATACCACAGGCTGAGAGAGAAGGATGCTGCTGTTCACTGAGATGGGAGGTGAATGGCTTGGACTTGTGCATGAGCTGGGCCAACAGATGGGAAAGGACATTTCCATGGGAGGTTGTGCAGGAAGAACCAGTGAGATTCAGGGGAAAAGCCTGGAGAGGAGGAGAGAGAATCATGGAATGGTTTGGGTTGGAAGGGCCCTTAAAGCTCATCCAGCTCCAACCCCTGCCACGGGCAGGGACCCCTTCCACTAGAGCAGCTTGCTCCAAGCCCCTGTGTCCAACCTGGCCTTGAGCACTGCCAGGGATGGGGCAGGTGCCTTTCTAAAGGCCACGGTTGAGTTAAGGCAGGAGTTATGGCTTTGATGCAGGAGATGCTGCACCCTGCTCCCAACCTGTCCCATGGCCAAGGGCTGGCACTTGGCTGCTCATTCATAAAGTGACTGCTCCTCCCCAGCCAGCTCTGCAACGACAGCTTGGAGCTCTGTTTTCCTATGTCCCTCCCAACACTGACACCCATGAGACACCCAAAACGTCCATCCCTATGAGAACAGGACCACGGTTATTCCCAAGCAGCTCCAGCTTAATTTGCCTAAGGGAAAAGGATCAGCTCCTCACTGTGCTATCCCACTGTACAGTGACTATCACCTCGAGAGCCATCTGTCCTTGCTGCGGGGCTGCTCTCACATGATGGAGGTGGATTTGAGCTGGAGAGGGAATGCCAAGCAGAAGGAGGGGGGATAACGTTCAGGATCATTTAAAGGCAGAAATTAATTGGGAAATAATTAAAAGGAAGGGGCCGTGGGGAGCGCAGTGTTAGAATTCATTACTCTCTCTAATTTGCAGCATTTCATGCTTACCGGGCTGAACATCAGGTCTGCCACATTAAAATGCTCAAGGGCTAATGACTCTTTGCCTTCTTGCAGCCAGCCAGGATGCTTCAGGAGGACGAGAAGCTGGTGTTTTCATGCCTGGTTGGAATGAATAACCCTCCACGTGCATTGAGCAAGGAGGGGAATCTGCACTCACACCTCTTAGAGCCGAATGACTGGGAACAGAGGTTTGAGCCCAACCTTAATCCAGCCATAAAGCAGTTAAATAGGAAAGCATTTATATGAGGACTGAGCCACAGTTATGACTCAGGGTGTTGTGGACTCCCCTGTTTCCCTCCAGCACCATCCAGCTCCTGCCAGCTGGTAATGATCATAATTCCAAGCACTGCAATGGGAACAAAGATTGGAAGTGCTTGTGTTGGCCAGGACCAAATACTTGCTGAAAGGCTCTTCCTTGCTCCCCACAAACCGCTTCCTCTCCTTCCCTTCCAGCCAGGAGGATCCTGTACCAATGGAGCTGGCATGGGATCACTGTGCACCCCAGCCAGGAGCAAATGGCTCCTTGCTTGTGGATCCTATAGGACAGACAAAACGCCTCTTAACCAACATCTCCGTGGACAAAAACAGCCTCAAGTCACAGGCTATAGGGTGATAATCCCATTGAAAGGCCATCAGGACCATGGTCCACAGCAGGTCTGAGCTGCATTCCCAAAGCCCTTTCCCACTTCCAGCTGTGCATCAACCATAGTTGTGCTTTGGACTCAAAAGTGGCACGGGCCAGAGCCAGCAGCACCACGCAGCATCCTGCGTTAGCACCGTGCACAGGGACTGGAAGTTGAAGCTACACTGATGGAACATAGAAAACGAGGCATCATTTCTACTCAAAACTGACTGTGGTTAACAGGGGAGCCAGCTCCTATGGGAAGTTACAGGTAGTTCATCTCCAGATGCATCTGAACAGAGCTGGAGACCCTTCCAGAGTAGCTGCTTTGGCCAAAATGCAGGTTAAAGAGCATTAACAGTGGTTACTTGCTGAAACAAAGGAACGGAAGGCTGAGTGCCCCTTTCCTGCCTTTATCTCTTCCCCTCATCCGATGGCATCTCTGTTCTCATCTAAGCTACAAACTCTGCTAGGCTGAAGGTGGAACAACCATCTTCACTCAATTATATCTACACCAAGCTCTGATTTTCGCCAGGGATTTGCTGCAGCACAGGTAGGACCCGAATCCAGACACCTGAACACAGCCTTGGGTGACACGGTCTAGTGTGAAGCATCCCTGCCCATGGCAGGGGATTGGAACTGGATGACCTTAAGCTCCTTGCCAACCCAATCTACTCTATGACTCCATGATCTTTTAGCTAAAGGGTTAATTTTGCATGTGTGCACATGGGGACACGCCACCAAAACCTCAGTGTAGTGGATTTAGTCTCCAAAACAACCCTGATGGGGTTAGGGGCTGTTTGTTCTGAGTGAGCAAACCCACTGCATTCATAGGGCTTTTTGCAAGCACTTAAGTACAGCAAATGCTCCCTGTGGATGCATCCTGCTTTAGAGTGGGAAACAGCATCACTGTCGACCTGCAGGGATCCTGGTCCCTTCCCCAAAGCACTCTGAGACCTACAGAGGAAGGTGCTGTCTGAGAGCAGGCTGTTACTGCTAACACCTCCAGACATCAAGTACTCTGTCATTAAAAAGGTGCATTCACAGCAGTGGCAAGGAAGGGGCCAGGGTCACTCATCCCAGTGCAAGTGATTCCCTATCACTAAAGCCTGCCTGCAGCATCTGCACAACATCAGCCCCAGAGAGGATGTCACGTTTGGATCTTGTTTTCATCGATGCTCAGTGATTTTTATCATGTTTGCTTTATTTCCTCTGCTTTTTTACCCTCGAGAGCATTGCTCTTTCATTGCTTAACAGCTACAAGACAGCACAGGGAAAGACAGAGATGGCCAGAGGGTCTGCATGGAAGGGCAGTGTTTGGTTATGTTGGGGTTAATGGGAGGGTTTAGGCATCCTTGGATACCCCCCTCCTGCAGGAGCCATGGGGGAGTGATAGCCAGGAGCTCCCTTTCGCTTGGATAACTCACCCCTTTCGCTTGGATAACTCCCACAGGGAGGCCTTTGGCCTGGGGAGTTCCTCATTCCTTGCAGATATGAGTCACCATGTGCAAACAGAGCCCACGGTGGAGCTGCAGGAAGGAAGGGCAGCCCTGCACCACAACCCATAATAACCCTGCGCTGGCAGCAAGCTCTGCCTGGCAAGAGCACTGCAGCACCAGCCAGACTGCTCAGCACAGCCCTTAAGGTCATATGGGACCGGGACATAGTCTGGTGGCATCTTGGCACAATGGGAAGTACCAAGCTCAGAGCAAAGCTGGTGGCAGCATCCCTCCCCCTGGACCAGCCAATGCAGGAGGTGGGGAGATGCAGGACTAGCAGGGACAGGGGTGGAAGGAGAGCAAAAGGAGGTGGCAGAAGGACAGACCCAAAAGCACTGGGAAGAGGAACATGCCACCCAGCAACCAGCATTGGCCAAGGGGACACAGAGGAGATGGAGATGCTCATCATTCATCATGGTCCAGCTCATCCCAACCCACCGATGGCTTGGGAAGAACAGAGATGCTCAGTTTTGGGTACCACCAACATATCCCCAGGTGCTTTTCACCATCCTTACCACGGCACACACACATTACATCAGGCTTGCTCATCAGGCCACAGCAGGGTTAAACCCCTCGTAGCTCAGCAGGGCAAGCATGGGAAGGTGAATGAATGGGCTTGGCCAATGCCCAGCCCCTGGAGACAGCCACCACGTCACTAACCCTCCCCGTCCCAGCACCCCAGCCATGACCCTGGTTAATGATTGCAAGGGGCAGCACAAAGCACCAGCACCAGTGAACACTCCTGAGCTCACCCAGGGGTGAAGCCTCCAAAACCAAGAAGAAACCATTCCTGATGGCTGGAACCATGTCCAGGGCTCCCCCAGGTTTATATATGGCAGCTTGAACTGGGATGGAGCAGCCCAGGGACGTGGGGCTGGTCTCACTGAGCAAGGTCTAGGTTCAAACGTGGCATTGATCACACAGAGCAGGTTTTCAGGCACTGCAGAAATACAGCCTAGGAAGAGCAAATCATGCACACAGAATAGACACACCTCCATCCTTAGCTGGCCACATGGCTATTGCTTATGGAATGGTTTGATTAGGGCAACTAAGATGATTAAGGGAGTGGAGCATCTCCCTTATGAGGAAAGACTGAGGGAGCTGGGTCTCTATAGTTTGGAGAAGAGGAGATTGAGGGGTGACCTTATTAGTGTATATAAATATATAAAGGGGGAGTGTCACGAGGATGGAGCCAGGTCTTCTCAGTGGCAAACAATGATAGGACAAGGGGAATGGGTCAAACTGGACACAAGAGGTTCCACTTAAACCTGAGAAGAAACTTCTTCTCAGTGAGGGTGACGGAACACTGGAACAGGCTGCCCAGGGAGGTTGTGGAGTCTCCTTCTTTGGAGACATTCAAAACCCGCCTGGACATGTTCCTGTGTAACCTTATCTAGGTGTTCCTGCTCCGGCAGGGGGATTGGACTAGATGATCTTTTGAGGTCCCTTCCAATCTCTAACATACTGTGATACTGTGTGATACTGTGTTGGAAGGGACCTTAAAGCTCATCCAGTTCCAACCCTCATACCACGGGCAGGGACCCCTTCCACTGGAGCAGCTTGCTCCAAGCCCCTGTGTCCAACCTGGCCTTGAACACTGCCAGGGATGGAGCATTCACAACCTCCCTGCACAACCCATTCCAGTGCCTCAGCACCCTCACAGTAAAGGGCTTCCTCCTTATCTCCAACCTGAACTTCCCCTGTTTCAGTCTGAACCCATCACCCCTTGTCCTATCACTGCAGTCCCTGATGAAGAGTCCCTCCTCAGCATCCCTATAGGCCCCCTTCAGACACTGGAAGCTGCTCTGAGGTCTCCACGCAGCTTCTCTTCTCCAGGCTCAACAGCCCCAATGTTCTCAGCCTGTCTTCCCAATAGGGCAGTCACCCCACATCTGCATCACACTGAACCCACCCCACGATGCTACCAGACCGCTGTGCCCTTCTCAGCACCCATTTTGACCACCACTGGCTAAAAAGGAAGGGAAAACCAGGATGCTCCCTGCGCAGGAGTGAACTGAACATCCATTTCTATTACTTATTCAGGGCTTCTAATTGAACGTCTGGACCAGCTCCTTTTAAACCCAGTCACACGGACTCCACTGGGTGCTTTGCCCTCCATCAAGACACTGGCACTGGGAAAACAAACCATGGAGCGATGACAGACCTGTACCTCTGTGACACAGCGAGGGGGAAGGAGAGCAGAGTCACAGGGGGAGCCCTCGGAGCCTTTCTCCTGGGTCATGGAGGTGCTGAATCAAGAGGTCTGAATCCATTCACAAAACCCCTGATGAGCACAGCAAAGGCAGCACGTCCCCATGCAAACGCTGCTTCAAGAGCTCCTGCAGCCTCTGGGATAATTAAAGCAATTGAACTTGAAGAGATGCGGAGACGAGCACCCGAGAAGCAGAAGAGATAACGGGGCTGCAGATGCCCTGTGGGGAACTGAACCGAGGCAGCTGGGGCTACAGGATCATCCCTCCCAGACTGACTGCGCTGTTTGCTCCTCTGGCTGGTCCAGAGCATCCCTCCTGCGGCTCCAGCTCACATCGCACCAACACCACCGGCCCCAGGGTTAGGGGTTTCTTCTCTCTCCTTCATCCTCACCCCCTGGTGCAGGCAGAGCTCAACATTAGGGCCCATCAGAGACTGGAGTGAATCCAGAGGAGGCCATGGAGCTGCTGCGAGGGCTGGAGCAGCTCTGCTCTGGAGCCAGGCTGAGAGAGCTGGGCTGGGGCAGCCTGGAGAAGAGAAGGCTCCTGAAGGGGAGACCTTAGAGCAGCTCCAGTGCCTAAAGGGGCTGCAGGAAAGCTGGAGAGGGCCTTGGGACAAGGGCCTGTAGGGACAGGCCAAGGGGAATGGCTTGAACCTGCCCGAGGGGAGACTGAGCTGAGCTCTTAGGCAGAAGCTCTTCCCTGTGAGGGTGCTGAGGCGCTGGCACAGGGTGCCCAGAGAAGCTGTGGCTGCCCCATCCCTGGCAGTGTTCAAGGCCAGGTTGGACACAGGGGCTTGGAGCAAGCTGCTCCAGTGGAAGGGGTCCCTGCCCATGGCAGGGGTTGGAGCTGGATGAGCTTTAAGGTCCCTTCAACCCAAACCAAGCTGGGGTTCATTCTGTGTAACCCTGCCTGAAGCCGAAGCGAGCAGCAGCTTGTCTGCAGGAGGTGGCTCAGGGCTCGTGATTACCACACAGTTAACAACAAGCAGGGGATCAGGGGCTGAGCACCAGGCTCTGGGATGGGGATTAAGCCCCTGCCTCCTCTCCCATCACATGTCCTGCTGGAGGCCCTCGCTCCGTATCTCTTTAGATACCCTCTCGCTGCAGCAGCCCTGAGCTGGAGCACTGAACCCCAGGGTACGTGTGAGATGCACCCTGTGCTGTGGGCAACTTTCACTCCACAGGACAGAATCGTGCTGCAGCCCTGGCCACAGCCCCGTGTGGGATGCAATAAATCACTGCTCTCCTGCTCCCGCATGAAGACCTGCGGGCAAGCAGCCAGTGGGCAGCATCCCCATCCAACACGCACCAGCAGTGGGTGGCCTGGCTCTGCAACAGCAGGCTTGCAGCAGCAGCTTTTACCAGTGCAAGACTCTGCTTGGCAGAGAAATCACCTCCCTCAATCATCCCGGAGCAGCCCTTAAGAGCATTTACCCGTGCTCAAACCGGTAGGACCAGCTCCGCAAGGCTTTGGGAGCTCCAACCCTGCAAACACCTTATAGGAAGCTCTTGCTTACTGGGGTGTGGCTTGCAAAGGGTAAACCAAAGCAGCCACAAACACTGAGCAGCAAACAGGGAGTGCTTCCTTCTTCTCTACATGGGGAATGGGGAACTGGTGGAACAGCTCCGGATGGGCTGGGAAGGGATGGAGGCAAGCAGAGCCACCTGCATCCTGCACCAAGGAGGGACAGGGAGCCTCAAACAAGTGGAAATGGAATGGAGGGATGCTCGACGCAAGGCAGGGATGCGTTTGCCCATCCAGGGAATTCAATGTATGAATGAGCTGGAGATAGAACAAGATAAAGCAGCAACAACACAAACATAGTGTGGGGGGGTGGCACCTTGGTTTCAGGGAAGGCCAGGCAGGACCTGTTTGGGGACCTGTTGGGGAGGGTCCAGAGGAGGGCCACAGATACAGTCAGAATGGGACAGCTCTCTCTATAGAGACAGGCTGAGCTGGGGGTGGTCAGCCTGGAGACCTTAGAGCAACCTTTCAGTACTTAAAAGGGACCCATAAGAAAGATGGGGAGAGACTTTTAAGCAGTGCCTGTTGTGACAGGACAAGGGGTGATGGGTTTAAACTAAAAGAGGGAGATTCAGGCTTGATGTGAGGAGGGAATTGTTTACAATGAGGGTGGCAAAACACTGGCACAGAGAGGTGATGGATGCCCCAGCCCTGGAGACATTCCAGGCCAGGCTGGATGTGGCTCTGGGCAGCCTGGTCTAGTTGAGGATGTCCCTGCTCAATGCAGGGGGCTGGAACTGGATGAGCTTTAAGGTCCCTCCCAACCCAAGCCATTCTATGATGATTCTGTGCCCTTTTCACCCCCTGACCACAGAGACCTGCTGCCTGTCATGCTGTAACTCCATAGAAAGCATTACCGCATGTCCCCTTCCCTGCTGGTAAAAGCACAGCCCGGCCCTGTGCTGCCACAGTCCTGTTGGGTTAGTTATGGCCAGATGACAGGATGAACCTTGAAGGAACAAACCAGGGCTGCAGCATCCCTCAGCTGAGGAGGAGCTGCAGCCAGCCAAGGAGAAGTCAGTATGGGAAGGAGGTGCCTGCATGGTGGGGAGAAGCAGCCCTGGCCCATGTACCATTTCAGACCCATGTACCATTGCACATCCCACGTACCATTTCACATCCCATGTACCACTGCACATCCCATGTACCATTGCACATCCCATGTACCATTGCACATCCCACGTACCATTTCACATCCCATGTACCACTGCACATCCCATGTACCATTGTACATCCCATGTACCATTGCACATCCCATGTACCATTGTACATCCCATGTACCATTGCACATCCCATGTACCATTGCACATCCCATGTACCATTGCACATCCCACGTACCATTGCACATCCCATGTACCATTGCACATCCCATGTACCATTGCACATCCCATGTACCATTGTACATCCCATGTACCATTGTACATCCCATGTACCATTTCACATCCCATGCACCATTTCACATCCCATGTACCATTGTACATCCCATGTACCATTTCAGACCCATGTACCATTTCACATCCCATGTACCATTTCACATCCCATGTACCATTTCACATCCCATGTACCATTTCACATCCCATGTACCATTTCACATCCCATGTACCATTTCACATCCCATGTACCATTTCAGACCCATGTACCATTTCAGACCCATTAAGGTCAGCCTCCTAATGTGGGGCAGAGTCAAAGTGGTTGGATGCTTTTCCGTCCCGTCTCCCCTTAACCTACATTGATGTCCGATTGAAGCCACAGCACGTGAGAGAGCAGAGATGATGCTTGGCTGGATGGTGGGAGGACTAAAACCGGTTCTTTTTGCACAAGGGCAAACCAGGGGACAAGGAGCACTTTTCAGTGCCAGAAGAGTATTTTAAGGTAAAACACATCAAAGTGTTATTGAAGCGGGATGTGAAAGCTGCCTGTGGGATGCAGGAGCAGGTAGAGGATGAGGAGCTCAATCCATCCCCCTCTGAAGGGCTGGATCAGGCCCAAAGGAGCTGGTTCTCTGACCTACATGCTGCAAGCTCCCAGCACGGCTTTGCAGGGGTATCATCTGTCACGTCTCCAGCACAGGAGGATCCCCAAAGCAGGAGCATCTGCAATATGGGCTGGAAATGAACGCATCATGCAGAAAGGCAAAAGCTGCTGAAGCTTCCCTGGTCCCAGAAGGGAAAACTCCACGGCAATTGTTCCTATATACACCATGACCTCAAGAAGTTACCCCTATGTTTAGGCATCAAAATGGGAGTCTCTCTTACAGCATAAGCTTATATAGTAGGAATAACCTATGGATTTTCATCCATGGTGCAAAGGGAAGAGCTAAAAGCAGGGTAAGGGTTAACGCTGCAGCCACAGAGATGCTCCACTGCATCTCCCATGAAACCAATGGGTCCATTCTCTGCAGTGCCCAGCACCTGGCCCTTTCTCCCTGGGTAATCAGCTGGAAGGGAGCAGAGCCAGAGCAATCACTGCACCTCATTCCCCATCCACAATGGTGCCCGCAGGGCCAGGGGATGGAGGAGCACAGCCTGGCCCAAAGCAGGTCAATGCAAGCCCATCCTTGAGCCTTTGTGCTCTATAAGCAGCTCAGAAGAGGAAGTGGAGGCAAATAAATGGTACCCAAGTGTGCCCCACGACACCAGGGGATGAGCAGAGGGTGATGGGTGCCTCTGTATGGGCTGAAAGCCTCCTGTAGGTATGGAAGAGGTTTTGGACATCTGTAGGTATCTCTGGAGACCAGTGAGGATGAGGAGGGATTGCTCCCAATCCCAGCCTTTAAGACTCAGCCTCATCCTTCTCATTCTCCATCTATTAACCTGCTGCTGCCCTGCTTGGATGCAGGGTTAGGAGAGGGGACGTGGCACCTCTGCAGGGTGGGATTTAGACCCCACAACCAGCTCCTAAGGATCCCTGAGGGTCTCTCAAAGAGCATCCTTGGGGTTTACAACCCAGTGGACCAGCTCATGGGCTGGAGCTGAGCCCAGGCAATTCACATGGAGGAATTACCTAAGAAGGAGGCAGCTGCTGTTGCTGGGAAGGGCAGGAGGGGAAGAGGTTGCACCAGGACAGATGTGCCTGTAGCAAGATGCTGCACCGAGCAGGAGGTAATGAATGCACAAGCGGGATGCGCCCGTTCTTAGCATCATCATCATACCCCAGCACAAACGCTGCCTAAATCTCCCCTTGGGATCACATCCAAAGCCTTCTTACAGCATCAGTGCTTTGTTACTAATCTGTGCAGCGAGCAGGGAGGGGAGAGATGGATCATTTATTTGTATAGGGGGGGTTTAAGGCATAATCAAAGGCAAAAAATCATCTTGGTGACGTGGCCGGGCTTCATCTGCTTCAAGCCATGCCCTGCATTAGGAGGATGCTGAGACCTGCTTGGCTAACACAGCCCTTCCCAAAGGAGATACCAGTTCAGGCCGTTTGGACCAGAGAATCCCAACCTCCTGCACCAACAAGCCCCACATCCTCCTTGCATCACCTTAGACGAGAGGTGCTGTGCCCTAGTTCCCCATCTCCTCCCCTCCTCCGATGGGATGCAGCTAAGCCTCTGAAACTGAATTAATTCACACCCATTTGTCCCCACACCAACACTGTCCTCCACTTTAAATAGCAATTCTGCCTCCCTGGTGCTCACCCCTTGGATGTATTTATAGGCAGCGAGCACATCCCCTCTCCGCCTTTGTTTCGCTGGGCTTTTATAGCCTCCCATAATAGCTCTCCATCCCTCTGATCAGCCTCAGAGCCCTGTTTCCTGCACCTGCTCCAGGCTGAGTTAATCCGTCTCAAGCACCAGATCTCAGAGCCTGGTCCTTCTACATTAACTCTTCCATATCCTTATCCCACAAGCACCCTTTGCCTGGTTCCTTTCCAACAGGACCAAAACCACCCCAACGTGATCCAACCTCCAAACAGAGCACAAAGCCCCACTCTATGGCCTGATGTATGTCCTAGGGGACATCCCTACACCCTGCATCTCACCCTCAGGGCCAGCCCATTCCAGAGCAGAGCATCTCATCCACCCCATGCAGATGGTGCCTCTCAGCTTGGCATGCAATGGGCTCAGATCTTCCCTCAGAGGCTTTAAGCTGTTCTGCATGGGGTTAATCTGTGCAGCAGTGCCCTTTGCCACCTCCCTTAGCCCTCCAACAGAAGTCTTCTCCATTGCTACACTCCCATAGGCACTAAGTATGAAGCCCCATCAAGTCCAGGAGACCTGAAGCCCTTTGCCTACAGGTTGGTCCAGCACAGACCCCTTTGGTAACAGCCCTGGCTTTCCACCTCCCTCCACCCCGGGAGCCTGAGGATGCTCTCCATGGTTTTGAGATGGATGCTCTCCATGTGGACATGGTTTAGTGGGGTAAAGGTTGGATGTTAAAGGGTGATGATGTTGAAGACCTTGATGATGTTAAAGGTCTTTTCCAACCTGGTTGATTCTATGGGCATCCATCACCAGCTAAAAGAGCACCCTTGAACAGACAAGAGAAGGGATTTTGCTGTGCTCAGGGCCAGGTCAAAGCCCCACTTAAGCCACAAGAGGCAATGATGTGGGGCTGGTGGCAGAAAACAGGGTTGGACTTCACCCTCCCACTTTGATCGTGTCACTTTGCCCCTTTCCTATGTGTCATCGCTCTGCACAGAGGATTACTGCTCCTGTGTGGCACACGGGGCGTCCCTAAGCGATGACAAAGGGGATTTCGGCTCCTGCCACAGCCAAGCCCTGCTGCCTTCCTCAAAACCTGCTTTCCCTTCCGCTAATGCCTTGATCCTCAGCTCCGCTGCCAACGAGAAAGCTTTTCCCAACCAGTTCTGGCACATGGCTCCTGGCACGCACCCGGCGCTGAGCAAGGCAGTCCCCATGCACGCAGCATCTGTACACAGGTACCCACTGCAGGGGGAAGTCAGACCTCACAACCAGCTCCAAAGGATGTCTCCTTGGGTGCTGTAACCCCGTGGACCAGCTCAGGGGCTGAAGCTGAGCCCCAGGAGGTTCACATTAGAGAATGACTCCCTGATGGCCTCAGGAAGGGCAGGAGGGGAACAGATGGCACCAGGGCAGATCTGCTTGGTGCAGCGTCTTGCTACAGGCAGGAGGTAAGGGATGCTCCTCCATCCATGCCTGGCTTTGCTACTTCTCATCCTCCCTGGATCTTGCAGCCCCAAGGATGCTCCCAACACGTGACACCTGCGCCGCCTGCATCCATAAGCTCGTCCCTCCTCAATTCATGGGATCATGGAATCAACCAGGTTGGAAAAGCCCTTTAAGCTCATCCAGTCCAACCATTCCCAGCACTGCCAAGGCCACCACTGCCCCATGGCACTGAGGCCTCGTCTCCATGGGGTGTGAACCCTTGCAGGGCCGGTGCCTGCAGCCCTGCCCTGGGCAGCCTGTTCCAATGCCTGAGCACCCTCTGGGGCAGGAATTGGTCCTCAGCTCCATCTAAACCTGCCCTGGTGCAGCTTGAGGCCGGTTCCTCTTGTCCCATCCCTTGTTCCTTGGGAGCAGAGCCCAGCCCCTCCTGGCTCCATCCTCCTCTCAGGCAGTTGGAGGCAGCCATCAGGTCCCCCCCTGAGCCTTCTCCGGACTGAACCCCCCAGTTAACTCACTGCTACCCCGAGCAGCGTGGCCATCCAGGCTCTCTGCATCTGCCTCGGGCTGCCCACCACCCATGTACAATGTGGGGTGGGAGATGCGCCCGCAGGGACCCTGTGTGTGAGCCCTGTGGGATGTGAGAGTGGATGGAGATGAAAGGAGGGGGAAGTCTGCAGCAGAACCCTCGCTGGATGCAGTTAAAAGCAGCTGAGGGTTTAACAGCATCCTCCGTGCTCCTGCCCTGCTTTCACCCCCATTTCTCTGCCCCTTTCTTCCCACCAAGCCTGGAGCGAACGCAGCATCCAAGCAGGAACAGGATGGGAACTGGGAATAAATACCTGGTGTCAAATCCAAGCATCACACGCAGGTGGATCCGCAGAGCCAGGCGAGCAGCCTGCGCTCACCCAGCAGCTACCTGAGTGCGAGGTGAGGGATGGAGCCGCTTCCCATGGGACGCCATCCATTGGGAAGCACCGGGTTGGGTTCTCAGGTCCAAAATGACATTTCTCAGGGTGGGAAGAAAGGGGACGGTGCCTTCCACCCCCGGGATATGGGAAATCCAGATCCATTTATCCACTTGGAAACCATTAAAGCCACCAGCCCTGCGCCCCAGCAGCATCCCCAGCGGCAGGAGCTCTCTCTTGCCTTAACTTTCCATGGGACTTTCTATAAGCCCTCTGGGTTTGTCCCAAAGACGCGGATTAAGGAACAACACCGAAACCTCAGGCTCCTTTCCCGGTGCAGAAATCCCACTTCCCAGCCAGCGCCGAGGCCTCGCTGCTCAAAGTTCCCATCCAGCTTGGCTCCACCATCAGGAACCGGCCACACTGGGAACAGCCATGGGGCTTTAACCACCCGGGATACAACTTCCACATCCAGCAGCCCCAAGCACCCCCAATTCCAGCATCCCCCCCCCACTCACCCCAGCGCTCGCTGCAGGCAGAGCACACCCCACACTCGGCACTGCAAGGATGGATGCTGGTGACCGGTTATGGGGTGTTCACCACCCCCCCCCCCACACACACACACAAACAGCCCCGGTCCCACAGGTGCCCCGCGCATCCCCCTTGTGGGGCTGCACCCCTCGGGCCGGGCACGGAGCTGCCCCCCATGGATGGGGCAGTGATGGGGGGCCGGGGATGAGCCCCTGTCCCGTCCCCCCCCAGCCTCCAGCCTCTGCTCTCACCTGCCCGCTGCCGGTCCCGGTACCGGTGCCGCCGCTCCGGGCGCGCCGCTGCCCGCAGCGCTTCGCCTCCCGCAAGCACCGCCCCGACGGGGCGGGCAGCGGCAGCCGCGCCTGCGCCGGGGACGGCAGCGGGATGGGGATGGGAATGGGGATGGGAGCGGGAGCCGGAGCCGGGAATGGGAACGGGAACGGGAATGGGAATGGGAATGGGAACCGGGAATGGGAATGGGAACGGGAACCGGCAATGGGAATGGGAATGGGAACCGGGAATGAGAACAGGGAATGGGAATGGGAACGGGAACGGGAATGGGAGCGGGAGCCGGGAATGGGAACGGGAACCGGGAATGAGAATGGGAGCGGGAGCCGGGAATGGGAATGGGAGCGGGAACGGGAATGGGAGCGGGAACGGGAATGGGAATGGGAACCAGGACCGGCAACAGGCACTAGGACCCGACCGCAGGAACGGGATCCGGCTCCGGGAATGGGGACCGGAACCGGCACCGGGAATAGGAACCAGGAGCTGGAATCGGAACTGGGAATGGGAACCGGGGCCCCGGTCGAGATCTGGCACCGGGAATAGGAACCAGAAGCGGGAATGGGAACCAGAACCAGGACCGGACCAGGAACTGGCACTGGGAGTGGGAACCGGGGGCAGGAATGGGAACCGGGACTAGAATAGGGAATGGGAACCAGCACCGGGAACGGGAACCGTGACCGGCTCCGGAATGAGGCTCCGGGAAGCGGCGCTCCCAGCCCTGGGAACTGGGACTGGCACCTCCCGGTGGTGGGAACTGGGAGCGGCAGCGGTGGGCGCCGGGGAACTGGGAAAACCCCATTGGGAACCGGGACCTGGGTCCAGCATCGCCCAGGCACCATCGTGGGAATGGGGGACTGGCACCACCATAATGGGAACAGGGAACGGGGGCTTCCCAGGCACCAGCACCAGCAGTTGGGTACCGGGAACTGGGAACAGCCACTGGGACCAGCATCACCTGGGCACTGGGACAAGGTCCCACTGGCTCTGCCTAGGACCTTGCACCAGGATGGGAACGGGGCAAACTGGGATCTTGGCATGCCAGGGCCACTGGGCAGCCGGGGTGCATGAGGACATCAGCCATGGAGGGTGCATCAGGGCCTGCAGGGTTGGGGTGCAAAAGGGACATCCCCCAGTCAAGCACACTCCCAGCCCACAAATACACATCCAAAGAGGTCAAAGTGAACAAAACCAACCCAAAAGTGCATCCCCCAGGGCAAGAAGGAGCCAGTGGTGTGTTAGACCCTCTGAGACGGGTAATGGATGTGATGCACCAGCTCCTATGCCAGTGTTCAGGGTCCATCATGAATCAGGCCAAAAAGAGATGGCAAGTGAAGAACGATTAAAGAATGCAATGATGTAATTGTAAATGATGGGAATAAACTTTCCACGTTCGAAATGATGGGTGAGTGCACTCCATAGGCAGCAAAAAGCAGGGCTAAGGAATAGCTGTTCCCTGGCAGTGACAGAGGGGATGCTTCAGAGCATCTGCCTGCCACATCTGGGGTGATGCAGTGATAAGGTTAGAAAGGAGATTGAGCATTGGCCTGGCACAAGCTCCTGTACCCACCAAGGGGTCACCTGCAGCTGGATGTGGTCAGCAGCACTCATGGGGATGATTCAGCTCCTCTAGGGCCAGACTTTGGCTCTTAAAATCCAAACCCTTCTGTGCTTTTCCTTGCTATATTATGAGGATGCTCAGGGGCTGAAGCAGCTCCTGTATGGAGACAGGATGAGAACATTGGGGCTGTTGAGCCTGGAGAAGAGAAGCTGCGTGGAGACCTCAGAGCAGCTTCCAGTGTCTGAAGGGGGCCTATAGGGATGCTGGGGAGGGACTCTTCATTAGGGACTGCAGTGATAGGACAAGGGGTGATGGGTTAAAACTGAAACAGGGGAAGTTTAGATTGGATATAAGGAGGAAGTTCTTCCCTGTTAGGGTGCTGAGGCACTGGAATGGGTTGCCCAGGGAGGTTGTGAATGCTCCATCCCTGTCAGTGTTCAAGGCCAGGTTGGACAGAGCCTTGGGTGCCATGGTTTAGTGTGAGGTGTCCCTGCCCATGGCAGGGGGCTGGAACTGGATGATCTTAAGGTCCTTGCAAACCCAAACTATCCTATGATTCTGTGATTTTCCTGTTAATTTTATGATGCATTTATGATGCATTACCTCTGCAATATTCATGTTACAATTATTCTAATTACTTTACTAGTCGAAGGAACAGGAAAGCCAAAAATCTCTAGTTCCATGAATGCCTTCTTTGGCAGCAAAAGCCATTTTCTAATGTTTTCCTTCTCTTTGCTTGTTTTCTCTTCTCCCCCATAGATCCTGGGGCTGCTGAGATCAAAACCAGGGCAGTGCAAGGGTTTCATACACCCGTTTCTCTCCCTTCATCAAAAGTCACCTAGGAGAAGAACCCTCGGTTGAGATCTTAGGGCCAGGCCAAGGGGAATGGCTTGAACCTGCCCGAGGGGAGACTGAGCTGAGCTCTTAGGCAGAAGCTCTTCCCTGTGAGGGTGCTGAGGCGCTGGCACAGGGTGCCCAGAGAAGCTGTGGCTGCCCCATCCCTGGCAGTGCTCAAGGCCAGGTTGGACACAGGGGCTTGGAGCAAGCTGCTCCAGTGGAAGGGGTCCCTGCCCGTGGCAGGGGTTGCAGCTGCTTAAGGTCCCTCCCAACCCAACCCAGTCTATGATGATTGTATGACCCTGTATCTAGGACCCCACACCATTACTAATGGCCCCCACATCAGCAACCAGGCAGGGCAGGGATGGATGCTGCTGCTGCCGCTGCTCCCTGGGAGGGCATGGAGAGCACGGAGCATGGTTTGATTTGGGATGTGCTTCAATGAGGAGACACTCCATTAGCGTTAATTACTGAAGATCATCATCCATCATCCCTCCCACCAGTGCAGACACCTCCTGCCCTGCTCACTGCTGTGGGCTTGCTCTAACAGCACCGGAGGTAGATAGGTCCATTCCTGTTGTGCTTTCCACCTATTCGAGCCCAAAGCTGCTAACGGGGAGCATCTTGCTGCTGGGGAGCAGAGGGGATTTGTCACTAATGGGTGATTAAAAAGAGGATGAAGACCTAAAAAGAAGAGAAAACGGCATCACCCTTGAGATGAAATAGCAGGAGCCTGGCTTTTATTCTGTTAACAGGAAGCATTAGGGAAAAGCTGGGAAACATAAGGGAAAAGCATCTGTGATGAATGAAGGCAGCAAGCAGGTCTCCGTATTCCCAAAGGGATGTGGAGCCTGAGCCCGCTCTCATTGCAGGCCCGCATCTCCCTGATTGCCTTTGGTTGCATTTGGGATTCCAGGCTCAGCAGGGGAAGGAGGGTTATGTAAATGTGATTTAGAATGGTGCTGTGTTGCTGCTCCATGTGCAAATGAGGCCGCGGTGATGGGGGTGACACGAGGGCTGCAAGGAGGGGGGCAAGGAAGAAATAGGATTCCTTTAAAACTGGACTCTAAAAATAAGCAGGAATAAGCCAAAAAGCGAAGAGGAGGAAGACTGCAGCGGGTGATCCCTCACAATGGGATTTCCTATTTCCTTCTGGGATTTGAAAGCAGATGTGAGGCTTTTCCTCCCTTATGGGAGTAGTTGCTCATCAGGGGACCCCCAAGGTGAGGTTTGGTGCTGGGTTGGTGCAGGGTAAGGGTCTGCCTGACCAGGGGTGATGGGAGGTGAAGAACTGCCCACCCCTGCTCTATGAGGCCATGCCTCCCCCTCCGAGGGCATGTTTTGGGGGAGAAAAGGGAGAAAATGGGAGAGAAAAGTGAGACAATGACTGCAGATGGGCAACGGGTGCCCATATCCTCATCTTTGTACCATGGAGATGGAGGGAACAACCTCCAATGGCCCCACTGCAGCATCTGAGCACTGTTGATCCCATCAGGTCACAGTCTTCTGCTCCTCTTTGTAGATACCAAGACTCGAGGCAACGACGATCCCTGTGATCATCCATCCACGTTGGGATTAAACCTCATCTTCCTGAGTTCAAGTTGTTCGCCCCGGTTGCAGCCTCTGGAATAGCACTAATGTATTCTCCCCTTTCCCTCTCCACATGACTGCACCATAGTCTCCTCCTCACTTGATTCATTGAAGCAGGCCTTCAGATGCTCCAGTAATGGGAGTCATTTTGGTCCCTCTGCAGATCACTGTTTATCTATTGCCGTGCATTGAAAGTGCAAAGCCAGTTGGCAGGAGAGAGGCGAGGCCGGGGTCACAAGGATGCTGAGTTACTGGCTGTCAGAAATAGCTGGTGGAGACTGAAATAAAGCAATGCCATTGAAGGTCATAGTCACTGGTGGGAGGAGAAAGGCATTAATTGGGTGGATTATTCATGGGGTCATCATGACCAAAGGACCAGCAGTTGGCAATGGAAATGGGAACTATGGAAACTCCTGTCTTGGTGGAAGAGTTCTGGGATAAGGAGCCAAATTGTAGTTTGTGACCATGATGGGGAAGGGCTGAGGGACCTGGGGGGTTCAGTGTGGAGAAGAGAAGGCTCAGGGGGGACCTGATGGCTCCCTACAACTGCCTGAGAGGAGGATGGAGCCAGGAGGGGCTGGGCTCTGCTCCCAAGGAACAAGGGATGGGACAAGAGGAACCGGCCTCAAGCTGCACCAGGGCAGTTTTAGATGGAGCTGAGGAGCAATTCCTGCCCCAGAGGGTGCTCAGGCATTGGAACAGGCTGCCCAGGGCAGGGCTGCAGGCACCGTCCCTGCAAGTGGAGACGAGGCCTCAGTGCCATGGGGCAGTGGTGGGGAACAGTTGGACTGGATGAGCTGAAAGGGCTTTTCCAACCTGGTCGGTTCCATGATTCTATGATGGAGAAGTTGAAGCTATTGAAAGGCAGCGTTTGATGCTCATGGAAACCCCATGGAGCCCCAGGAGGTGCAGCCCAGGGAGCTCCCCGTTGTAAAGCCCATCTTGGGGCTGAACTCAGCAAAGCTCCTTACATGCAATAGCTGGGAGGTTCTTAGCAGGGGTGGAGGTCCCAGAGGGCACCTGAGATCCTCTGGGTGCTCAAGCAGACAGGTCCTTGCCTGAGCTTTTGCACCCCTCTTGGCAGCCAGCTCAGAAGCTGCACATCCCTTCTGTTAATGCTTGTATTTCAGTCCCCATTTGAGCTCCATCAGCATCTTCTCACAGCTATTACACCTTGTAATACCATCTTCCTCACAGCTTAAAGGCTCCCTAAGAGACTTCTCCTCCCTTTTCTTCCTCTGCTACCATGGACCAGCTAAGGGTAGGAAAATCAGTTAGGAAGCTGGGCAGGTATGAACCATAGAATAAATTAGGATGGGAAAGCCCTTTAAGCTCATCCAGTCCAACCATTCCCAGCACTGCCAAGGCCACCACTGCCCCATGGCACTGAGGCCTCATCTCCACTTGCAGGGCCAGTGCCTGCAGCCCTGCCCTGGGCAGCCTGTTCCAATGCCTGAGCACCCTCTGGGGCAGGAATTGGTCCTCAGCTCCATCTAACCCTGCCCTGGTGCAGCTTGAGGCCGGTTCCTCTTGTCCCATCCCTTGTTCCTTGGGAGCAGAGCCCAGCCCCTCCTGGCTCCATCCTCCTCTCAGGCAGTTGGAGGCAGCCATCAGGTCCCCCCTGAGCCTTCTCTCTCCATCTGAACCCCCCAGGTCCCTCAGCCCTTCCCCATAAGACTTACTCAGTCCCTTGGAGCCAACAGATCCACACCTTTTAGCTTATTCTGTGACCTCCCACAGGAGATCAGCATGATGATGGCAGCCAGGTCTTTAATGACGGCAGTGCCTGGCCAGAAGGGAGATCTTTCCATCCAAAGATCCATCTCATCATAGGCAGCCCCATTCCCCCCCTGTTTCTGCATATAATGCAAGGTGGAAACCATAAGCCCTGATTCAAACCTGCTCCACCCAGCATCCGGCTGGCAAACAGCTCCTGCTAGCTGATAACTGCTGGGAAATCCACGGCATTAAATCCTCCACTCTGAATGCCTGTATCAGCACTTCCTGCTGCACAGCCACAGAGCAGGCAGCTCTTTAAGGGGCTATGAAGCAAGATGAAAGTCAAACAGCAAGAAGCTGGCTTGAAGAGCAATGGGAACCTGACATAGGGGGTTATACCGGAGGAGGGAGTTGATGTAGCTGTGATTTGGGAGAGGTGTCCCACACTGATGCTAAGGCATTGGCCTTTTTCTGCAGCCAGCAAGGTAAATGGGCAGAGGGAAGGTTGTCCATCATTATATCTATAGAAGACAACTCAGGTACCACAAACCGAGCTCTGGGCTTACTCTAAGGGCTTTCCTACCCCACATCCATCCATCTCCTGCGTGAGCACTGCTTGTGAATAGGTGACTTCAGAGGAAGATGCTGATGGTGTTGCAAAGCCTGGCCTAGGGATGCGCTGCAAGGTTAAACTCAAAGGTGCCAGCCCAGCCCTGCAGCACTTGGTGTTATCTGCATGTAAGGAGATGAGGCTGGGGCAAGAGTGCTGGGTTTGCAGCCTGGCTGGGCAGAATGGGGAGATAGCAGCTAAAGGGCAGCTGGGAGGATGCAGCTGTGAGCGGTGTTCAGCCTGGAGAAGAGAAGGGGAGACCTGAGAGCAGCTCCAGTGCCTAAAGGGGCTGCAGGAAAGCTGGAGAGGGGCTTGGGACAAGGGCCTGTAGGGCCAGGCCAAGGGGAATGGCTTGAACCTGCCCGAGGGGAGACTGAGCTGAGCTCTTAGGCAGAAGCTCTTCCCTGTGAGGGTGCTGAGGCGCTGGCACAGGGTGCCCAGAGAAGCTGTGGCTGCCCCATCCCTGGCAGTGCTCAAGGCCAGGTTGGATCAAGCTGTTCTAATGGAAGGTGATGACAACTCCTGGGACCATGCTCCTTCAGCCCTTCCTCAGTTGAAACCTTTCCTGACGCCCAGTGCAGGACCAGGTGGGGATGGTTCAGCAATGACCTATGGGTGCTGCCCTCTGCCACAGCCCTGACACAGACCAAGGCACTGGCCATGAGCTCCCACCTTGGCAGTGTTTCTCATGGCACAAGCAGCACGGGAGCTCTTGGAAGTCAACCCCATCCCCTGGGCACAAACCCACCAGGTCTTTGGTCATGGTTTGGCCATCACCAAGCAGCTGGAGGGGACCAGGGCTCAGCTGCTTGGCAGGGATGCAGCTCCGTTTGGGAGCAGGCAGCATTGCAGGGGTTCAGTCAATGACCTTGGGTTTTCCATAGGGTTTTCCAAGGTGGTTTGGAGAACAAGCTGATGGCCAGCTCCCTGGAGCAAAGAGGAAGGGAAGGAGCAAATGGCACTGCTGTCCTCTCAGCTGCTCTGTATTTATGGCAGGTCAGAAGCTGCCCTAACAAATGCTGACTGCAGACAGTGCTGCCAAGACCTTTTAAGGCATATTCCTGCTGATTCTGTTCTTCACCCCAGAGAGACAATAAAGATACACCCTTGGGTTGGTTTTGTTCCCTTTCTGTCACCATCTCTGCCTTCTGCTCCCAGCAGAGAGACATCTGAAGGTCCCATTTCCAGCAGCTCCCAAATGCATAGAGAGAGCTGCACAAAGCAGAGCTGCACATCAAGGCTCTTGCATACAGCTCCTGCTGATAAGCACCTTGTGATGTTAGGGCAAATGCTGATCTGGTGTAGCTGAGACTGAGCCTTGCTTGATAACAGCTTCCTTCTTCTTCAAGTCACGCTCACTGTGGAAACTGGTGGCTTCTTTCTGAAGGACTCGGGCAGGATTTGCTTTTCCTGAGCAGATCTTTGAACCCCAGCCTGGTTTGGGTTGGAAGGGACCTGAAAGCTCATCCAGCTCCAACCCCTGCCACAGGCAGGGACCCCTTCCACTGGAGCAGCTTGCTCCAAGCCCCTGTGTCCAACCTGGCCTTGAACACTGCCAGGGATGGGGCAGCCACAGCTTCTCTGGGCACCCTGTGCCAGCGCCTCAGCACCCTCACAGGGAAGAGCTTCTTCCTAAGAGCTCAGCTCAGTCTCCCCTCGGGCAGGTTCAAGCCATTCCCCTTGGCCTGGCCCTACAGGCCCTTGTCCCAAGTCCGTTTGGATGCAGCGTACCCTGTGATGCTCTGGAATACAGTGCTATGCTTCCTGGGAAGGCTTCTCTACCAACCCCAGTACTATGATACGCCCAAGGCCCACCTAAGCTTAAGCAAACCCTGCTGAGTAAGCTGTGTGTTTGAAAACCTCATTTCCTTGGCTCTCCACACAGCATAACTGCATCCATCAGTGAAGTGAATGAATCACGGTACCACTCTGAGCAGACCCTGCTGCTGCCAAGAAGCTGTAGCCTCATTAAATCCATATCAGCTCTCCCTTTGCTCACCCTGGGGTGCGTGCACAAGCTCAGAGTTCAGGCTTTGTTGTGTGTTTTAGGTTCTTTCTTGTCCTAAAGGAGTCAGCGTTGTGCAGTCCATGGGAAGAGCAATGGGGCAGGACCCAGGAGCCCTTTGATCCTGCAATAAAGGGAAATGTTAATCCATCTTTGGGGGTAAAATATATCCAGCTTAGAGTTAATGCTTTCTGGTTTGGATGCAGGAGGGAGAGCAGTTAACTCCAGTTCTGACTCTTGGGTTGCAATGAGGCCTGATCCCAGTAACAAAGCGCTGCCAGCCTTGGCTGGGATGGGGAGAGGAGATCGAGGGAAAGGAGAGGTATTGCAAGGCATGGCAGGGCTGATTCCCTGCTTGGCTCTGTTCCCTCTGAATCAGCAATTAATACCCCAGGCTGGCAATAGGAGACAGCAGCCAGGTAGGTGATGATATGGACTTCCTTATGATCCAAGGTGCTCTTAGTTCCTTAATAACTCGAGTAATCTCGCTCATTGCCAGTTGTGAAGAAGGGGCTGTGTGAATTAGTGAGCAAGTGCATTGGGGGAAGCGTTTGGTAAGGAAAAGCCAAGACAAAACGATGAGCTTTGCCTTAAATTCTCAGCAGAGCCTCTTCTGTCATAGATGCCCCATAGATGCCAGGTTGGACACAGGGGCTTGGAGCAAACTGCTCTAGTGGAAGGGGTCCCTGCCCGTGGCAGGGGTTGGAGCTGGGTGAGCTTTAAGGTCCCTTCCAACCCAAACCAGTCTGGGATTCAGTGAGTGTTTGCAGCCTAAATCCAGCCTTGGGACTTGCCATGGTGCTCAGGTGGTCTGGGCTGTGGACGGAGGTATTTGCTGCTGTGTGGGGCCAGTGGGATGTGCTTGGGATGCTTGATCTGGGTGCTGCACCCTTTGGGAGACTTCGGTCTTGCTCCATGGGTTCCCAGCAGGATGGCACTGTCTGATACGGGTTTTAAAGGGGGAAAAGGGAGAAAAAACATACTCAGCAGTGGTCATATAGCACAAAAAGACCATGTGTGAGGCTGGGAACTCACACTGCCCAAGGATATAAATCCATGCCCAAACATCCAGATTGTTTCCTCTCTGCACATGGTATTTTAATAAGTCTAATTATATAAACAGGCAATGCAATGCCTTTTTGTTGCTGTATGTCTTTGCCAAACAGAGGGCACTGATGCCAAAAAAAGAGAGGAAAAAAGGATTTCCAAATTGAAAGATGGGGAAGTGTTTATCATCCAGTTCAATGGTGTTAAAATAATGCAGTTCAGTGACATCAATAGTTCAGGGGGAAAGAGAAGGATGCAAATCCCCTTCCCACACAGCTTCTTACAAGGAGAAAACCCAAAGAGGGGACAAGGCTTGTATCTAATCAAGGGAAAACATCTCATCTCAGTCTCCCCTCGGGCAGGTTCAAGCCATTCCCCTTGGCCTGTCCCTACAGGCCCTTGTCCCAAGCCCCTCTCCAGCTTTCCTGCAGCCCCTTTAGGCACTGGAGCTGCTCTAAGGTCTCCCCTTCAGGAGCCTTCTCTTCTCCAGGCTGCCCCAGCCCAGCTCTCAGCCTGGCTCCAGAGCAGAGCTGCTCCAGCCCTCGCAGCAGCTCCATGGCCTCCTCTGGCCTCACTCCAACAGCTCCACGTCCCTCTTGTGCTGCTGCCCCAGAGCTGGATCAGGGCTGCAGGGGGGGTCTCCCCATAGCACAGTAGAGGGGCAGGATCCCCTCCCTGAGCTGCTGCTCTTTAGACATTGAGCTCCCCTAAAGCCTGATCAATGCCGAGATCTCAGCGTGTGCTCAGGCTGGGGCTGTTGCTGTGATGGTTGTGCAACCCTGACATGGGGCTGCTGGTCCAGGAAGGGATCTGCTGGGGTGTAACATGGATCACGGTATGGGGAAAACGTCTTTTACTTCATCCTGAACACAAGCACCATGTGATGGGAGCATACTGACAGACCAACCTAGTATCAAATGTCCTGGGTGTTACTGAAGAGCCACAACTGCTCTGGAGGGGCTTGCATGAGCGCATCGGCTGCAAAGCAGATGGATAGTGAACTGTCAAATTTAGGGGGATGTGGCAGAGAGATCTTCAGCAGAAACAAGCCCATATTGTGTCCAATTGCTGCTAGCAGCAAGGAAACACAGCTGGAGTTTGTTTGCCTTTCAGATAACCCGTATAAAATGTCCCTTCTGCAACAGGTCTGCTCTGATGCTGTTGTTTGCAGGTTCATTGCTGGTTTCCATCTTGTCACTTAATCTTGTTCTTCTTCCAGCTGAGGCGGGATGTTGAAAACAAGAAGATTAAAGGAAAAACACCAAAGAAGTAGAAGGGGAAAAAAGGGAAAAACCAGGAAGTCTTTTGGAAGACTTCAAAGGAGCAAAATCCTGTTAAGCAGTGACTCACTGGCCAGGTTTGCCTGGGTACAGAGTGGATTTGGCTGTCCTCTTCATCACTTCTCTTACCTGAGAAGTTGGACTTGTCCCCAGGCTCCTACAACGCTGCAGTATTTCAACAGCTTTACTCCGTTCTGCTGTTCAGCAGTGAGTCAACACAGCCGCTATGAGGAAAAAAGCAGTGCTAAGGTTAAGCATCCATGTAAATCACTGCAGCTCTATCAATATCAGGGGGTTGACATCAGTTTACATCAGCAGAGTAACTCAATTAATTCAGTCTCTGTGGGGTCATGTTAGCTGCTGTTCATCAGCATCCACCTACCTGAGCTCAGTGATGAGAAACCAGAGTCAGAGGCCTCCATGTCTCAAGGTGTCACTGGGTGCTGTGCTGTGGGTGCAAGGTCCACAGGAGCCACACACATCAAGCTCTGGTTACTCCCTTTCTATGTGCTTATCAGTGCCATTAATTACTGCTAATTTCATTAAGGCAGGGAATGCCTCTTGCATGCTAATGACCAAGTCAGTCTCAGTGAAGGAGACTCATGAGGTTGAATGTTTTTCAGGAGCTATTTGGGTTGCTGGAGCAGCTGGAAAGTGTCATGCACTGAGCCCCTTGGGTTTTGGATGTGAGCAAGGTGAGGTACCAGCCTGGGGCTGTCTCACCTTGGTGAGGACTTTAGGAGCCAGAATGCTGAATTAACCACATTGACTGCAAAATAGGTCTGAAAAGTAAATCCATGCAGTTTCTGCTCATAGGGTGGGATGTTTTATCCATCACACATCGTGCTCCAAATATCATTAGTTCCATGCTGGTATAAGGTGAATGAGGACATCACCCCGGGTCTGTTCATGCTCAGGGCACAGGGTTCCTCCTTGAGGTCCAGGTCTCACCACATTATCCCCTCTTGGCTGAGGCTGAATCCAGACATTTGTCCTTGTCCTGCTTCTGATGATGCTCCCTCAATGCCAGCACAGCCGTGGTGGAGTTGTCTGTCTGTCCTGTCCCCATTGAGGACCCATAAGAGGAACTCTGCTGAACCCCAGTCTGGTGCTGGACCTACACCTCAGTGCAACCCAAGCTTATCTTGTCTAAGGTGTTGGAGAAGGAGCTGTTGGGGAGGCAGATGGCCCTCAAGATGTTCTCTGAGGACACAGAGCTGCTTGAGCACAGATCCCACCTCCAGCCAGTTCGACTCTTGTTTTCCATAAGGCCAAGAGACAACAGCAGCATGTTCAACAGAAGCATGTTGAGTGCTTGGTCCCTCTGGGTACAGAGCTGCTTGAGCACAGATCCCACCTCCAGCCAGTTCGACTCTTGTTTTCCATAAGGCCAAGAGACAACAGCAGCATGTTCAACAGAAGCATGTTGAGTGCTTGGTCCCTCTGGGTAAGAGCCAAGCCAAGATCACTTGGGCTTCTTGAAGTACATCTCCTTACTCAATGCAACCTCCAAAAGCAGCAGTAGTCAGGGCAGTTTCAGAGGTACTGTGAGCCTACCTGAGGCTCTAGGCACCTTCTCTGCTTGCTAACAGGAGATGAAGGCCATTCAAGGCTAGGTTGGATGATGCTTGGAGCAAGCTGCTCTAGTGGAAAGCGGCCCTGCCCATGGGAGGGGATTGGAACTGGATGAGCTTTAATGTTCCTTCCAACCCAAACCATTGCGTGATTCACAGCCATAAAGGAGTCACACACTGACCCACAGAGACAGATCCATCACAGCTCCATTGCCTCCATTATCCCCTCCATATCCATGCATGCAGCACCAGAAGTCCAGGCTGGATCACTAATTCCTCTGCCACAGTGGCAGCAACTGCTTCTATTGTGGGTGCAACACTGAGCACACAGAGGTCCCCGGTTAGAGCCACTGGGATTGAAGCGTTGCAGATGTACAAGCTTCAATGTTGGCCTTTGACCAGGCTGAATAAAGCAAAATGAAGGGGGGGGACACACTATGGAGGGGAATGGGAAATTAGGAGAGCTGTGAGCAAATCTGCAGTCTTGCAAAGGAATTGTCAGGCTCCAAATTGAATTTTCTGGTTGGCAGGAGGTGTTTGACACAGCCACAATGTTTTCATCCCCAGGGAAATTCCCAAGTATTACTCAGATCCAGGTTAGCCGCAGGCTCCAAATGGAAAGCTGGATTTCACCCAGCCCAGCGTTCAGGGAATGCTGCTCTGTGGAGTCTGGACGTGCCTCTGTGTGCAGCATCACCAAGCAAGAACCGAGGGGAGGTTGCACTGGTTCTCCCAGTGCATTTGGGTTGTAACAACCCCATGCAACGCTCCAGGCTTGGGGAAGTGGCTGGAAACTGCTCATGGAAAAGGACCTGGGCAGCCTTGAGCAGCTTGTGCCCAGGCAGCCAGGAGGCCCCCAGCATCCTGGCCTGGATCAGCACCAGTGCGGCAGCAGGGCCAGGACAGGGATTGTGCCCCTGCACTGGGCACTGGTGAGGCCGCACCTCGGATCCTGTGCTCAGCTCTGGGCCCCTCACTGCAAGAGAGACATTGAGGGGCTGGAGCGGGGCCAGAGAAGGGAATGGAGCTGGTGCAGGGCCTGGAGCCCAAGTGTGATGGGGAAGGGCTGAGGGACCTGGGGGGTTCAGATGGAGAAGGCTCAGGGGGGACCTGATGGCTGCCTCCAACTGCCTGACAGGAGGATGGAGCCAGGAGGGGCTGGGCTCTGCTCCCAAGGAACAAGGGATGGGACAAGAGGAACCAGCCTCAAGCTGCACCAGGGCAGGTTTAGATGGAGCTGAGGACCAATTCCTGCCCCAGAGGGTGCTCAGGCATTGGAACAGGCTGCCCAGGGCAGGGCTGCAGGCACCGGCCCTGCAAGGGTTCACACCCCGTGGAGACGAGGCCTCAGTGCCATGGGGCAGTGGTGGCCTTGGCAGTGCTGGGAATGGTTGGACTGGATGAGCTTAAAGGGCTTTTCCAACCTGCTTGATTCCATGATTCTATCCCATTCACACCACTGGCTATAGCAGGTTTATGCCCTGTGGTCACTGAATATTTAGCTCAAGGCTGTCCCTGCAGAGACACAGATGGAGAAAATGGGGTCTCTGAGGAGCTGGGATTGCGGCCAGAAGTGGGGGAAATACCTGGGGGTCACCAGAGGAGCCTGGCTGCTGGGATGTGATGGAGCTTGCTGAGTCAGTGCCTTCTGGTCCATGGTTTCTGCCCGGAGAGGCTCTGCCCTGCAGCGATTATCCTCCTCTCGCTGAAAGAAACAGGAAAAGGATGAGGCAAAGGATGTGCAATCTGCATGCTCCAAGGTGATGGCACGTTCTGATTGCTGCCTTTTCCTCTCACATCCACGTCACGCACCTGAATTCCCTTTAACACTGGGTTTTACGTTTGGAGATGAGAAGATCCTGCACTATTCGCACCCCCAAGCAAGGTCCAGGGCTCAAAGGGCTCCAGCACAAGGCACCAAAGATGAGGGGAGTCCAGAGGCTTCAGAAGGAACATAATCACATCCTTCTCCATTTAAAACCTGTGTTTGCTGGCTGTAGGCAATATGACCAAGTTTTGTGCTGCTACCACACAGGCTCACACTGTTGTAGCTGCATACAAGCAGCTTCCCCATCAATGCAGGTCATACAAATCCTGCTGTTCTATAGACATACAACCACCCATCCACTGAAGAGCATCACACACTGGCCAGCCCTGGGCAACCCCAAAGCCAAGAAACACCTGGGAACAGCTGTATTTAAATCAAAACTCTTTAATAAAGACACAAATGAGTGCTCGACTGCAGCAGGAATAACAAAGGAAAGACTGGAACTATTCCAAAGCTACTGTGCTTTGCAAAACAAGATATGCTGATACACATAAGGCTAATGTTAGTCACCAGCTGGTTTGGTACGAAAAGCCAGTTTAGTATATGAAAATGGTCAATACACATTGCTCAACAGAGCTGTTTTCAGTCAACGGCTGTTCATCTGTCACAGTGTCCTCATCCATCTGCAACGACATACTGAACTTGAGGAAAACCCCACGTTAGCATAGTGTCAATGTTAGGAAGTTTGGTCATGTTAACACGGGGTGTTTCATGTCTGTTACAGGTGGACAGATGCTATTTGCTAAGACAGTAAACATCATCAGTGCACTCAGCTGAGTTCAACAGTCAACATCAAACAATGTCAACTTAGAAGAGAAAACTCAGATCCTGTTCAGTCTAAGGAGAAACTCGCTGCTTATGCTGCCTGAAACTCTCTCTTCCAAAATCCAGGGATATACCACAGTGACTGACCAAGGCTTCAATTTAGACAACATGTTGGTACATGATGTTCTATGAGCCCAAAGAAGTGGTAAATGCCCCATCCCTTGCAGTGTTCAAGGCCAGGTTGGACAGAGCCTTGGGTGCCATGGTTTAGTGTGAGGTGTCCCTGCCTATGGCAGGGGGTTGGAACTGGATGATCTTAAGGTCCTTTCCAACCCTAACCATTCTAGGATTCTATGCGTGAAAGCCCATTTCTATTCCACATTAGTTTTGGGGAAACAGAGCGTTCCATAGCGTTAGGGAAAGAAGGATGTATGAGTCTGTGCTTGCAGCTATTCCTGTGGACAGATGATCAAGAGACCTTTTACCTTTGCATTTTAATGTCTCAACAATCTGCTCTAACCATCAGGCAGATACAACTGGTGTGAAGCATGCACAAAAAACACTTGCAGGCACTGGTTTAGGGTCTCGCATTAGCTGCATTCTGAGCTTGGTTCCTCTTAAATCTGCAGTTCCTTGCCTCATCAAATCTAAACACGTTCAACAAGTAAAAAGGGAGAGTTCTGAAGTAAAGGGAGAGGTTGAGGCATCAACCCTGCCCTCAGAATGGTACATACGAATCCCCATGTGCCCAGTCCTGTTTGGAGTTCCAGTCATGGGGCTCTGCACACAGTGCTTGCTGCGCTCTCACACTGCCCATCATTGAACTGAATAAACAGCTGTGGGGCTAAATCCCTCAGCCAGCTTTCAAACCTGAAAGGAAGCAACAGCATCAGGGATGTGGGGTAGTGAGGCTCAAGGCTGAGCCAAGCAGAGGCAGCCACATATGGCTCTGGAAAGTGACTAACAGGAGTACTGTGACTTCAATGGGAGAACTTTAACCAAACCCAAACTGACCCCCACCTATCTAGGACCTTGTCTTAGGGACCCCAACAGAAAACACAGCCTCATTGCTCAAAAAGAGACCTGTAACAGAGAGATGAGGCACGTGGCAGCTATGAGCGAGCAGCTGAACAAAGAAACCCAAACCCAGTCGTAACAGTTAGGCAGTATATTCTCTGTAGTTATGTTATGGACACTCAAAACTGACAGAGGACATTCCAGATGGATAAGAAATGCATTCATGCATGAAACAATCCAGGTCACCTTCCATCCTCATAAAACAGCAGCTAAGTAACCTGCAATGAACCGAATGTAATAGAGAGCACATCACTTCTAGGGTGAAGAGTGCATGGAAAGTTAAATGTATAAAAACCAAATCATTCAGGCTTGTTACACAAGCATCTAAAGCGCAGGAACCAAGAGGGTGGTTGACTTAATACAAGGGATTCTGTGCTTAATCTCTTTGCTATTCTCTTCCCATGTAAGATTTCTTAATCTCCTGGCTTTTCGCTTGTCCTGGGAAATAAGGACTCCATCACTTATTCCTCTCCCTACTAAATCACACAGTTCGACAGCACTTGGCAGTTAAAGCCTCCCACCACCTGCTTACAAAGTGCAGATGTGGTTTCTTTAAAGCAAACCTTTTACCTCACTATACTAACTTAAATTATGGGGTGCACATTCCATATGCAAACTGGTGTGTTCTGGATTAGGAGGTGTGCTGAAGAACACAGCAGTGCTGCTTCGTTACAGCTCATCTTCCACTAGAGAAGTGGTGGATTGAATTGATGTAGTGCCTGCTATCAAATGCCAAAAACACAGCCACAAACAGGTTTAAAAGAAGCAGTAATACTGGAATACCTGAAGGCAGATGTAACAAGGTAGCTGTGACTGTGAGGAGCACTAGTGGTATGAGAAGGGCTAAGGGAGACCTTCTAACAGTCTTCCAATACCTAAAGGGGCTGCAGGAAAGCTGGAGAGGGGCTTGGGACAAGGGCCTGTAGGGACAGGCCAAGGGGAATGGCTTGAACCTGCCCGAGGGGAGACTGAGCTGAGCTCTTAGGCAGAAGCTCTTCCCTGTGAGGGTGCTGAGGCGCTGGCACAGGGTGCCCAGAGAAGCTGTGGCTGCCCCATCCCTGGCAGTGTTCAAGGCCAGGTTGGACACAGGGGCTTGGAGCAAGCTGCTCCAGTGGAAGGGGTCCCTGCCCGTGGCAGGGGATGGAACTGGATGAGCTTTAAGGTCCCTTCCAACCCAAACCAGGCTGGGATATCTGGGAGGATTTCCTGTTGCTGAGAGTCTCACAGGGAAGAGCTGGCTGAAGAACTCATCCAGTTGTTTAAAACCAGATGTTGAAAGCAAATGTACAACAGCCAAAAGAATCGGCTACATTTTAAATCATACAATTTTGCTTCAGCAAAACAAGACAGGCCCAGGAATAAGCACAGTACAATATCAGATTAAGAGAATTATAACTAATAAACCAGTATTTTCCATCTCATCCCTCCCAAATTCATGTAAACCAAGTGATACTGTTTGCATCTTAACTTTAAATGTAACTGAACTGCCCAGAAGGTTTCACTTCACACATCTGAATTAAAGTCCTCCTACTCATGTGTCTTTCTAAAGCTGCCAGACTTCTCCACATAGATGAACCACAGACTGAGCACAACCTGAGAGTGGCAGACACTGAACAAGCTGATTATGGAGAGTGAACAGTCAGCCACAGATCAGTATAATACTGTTGCATGGTCTAAGTGAGGCTGCTCTAACGTCAGCACATTCGGGCAGATAGAATTAAGGGCACAGGTATAGTACAACACAAGACAGAGGTAGATTGGCAAGTGATCGACTGCATGTCCCAATTCTCACTCTGGGGTGCTCTTCTGGACCCTAGTGGGTAGCACATCTTCCCTGTGCTAGAGGGAAAAGCATTACAGTGAAGTCCAGAGATGAAAATGAAGTCCAGAGATAACTAATACTGCAAGCCAACAACGCTGCATCCAAACACAGATGAGATTCCTCCTGATGGCACATTTCTGTTTACCATGTCTTATCTTCTGTTATGGATAATGCATGTCTTGAGCTGTATCCAGAAAAACCTAGATTCCCAGCATAGGGTATGGTGTTGATCTGTACTGGGAGAGTATTTTTGAGGTTCTCCTCTTATTTCCATGGAAGAATGATTCAACTCATGGTCTGCAGAACTGCTTGCTGCTGACCTGTGCCACACTGATGGTCGTAAAGAGGCAGATGTCCTGCTTCTTCATAGATGTTAAAGAATAAAAGAATTCATTGTTATCAAGTCTGTCCAACACATCCCATAGGACTGATATTAAACAACACACGCTACTTCTCTAATTCCCCTTTAAGTAGCTGTTGTCTGAATCCTACTTGAAAAATGGGATTAAAGATATAAGATGTAGTGCAAGAAAAGTTTGGGATGTGCTGCTCTAAGGTTTGTAGGGAAAGAAATCAACATGTCATACAAGTGATATAAATATAAAGCAATTTAACAGACATTTAACACATTACAGGAATAAGGATGTCTTTCCAGGCACAAGAAAAGGCAGTCTAAATCTCAGGGACACCCAGTTAAAACTAGCTTGGCATCTTCAGTATCACTCCCAAGATCAGTAAGGCAGTCAAACCAAAGCACCCATCACTTTAGGTTATTTATAGGATAAAGGATAACACATAGAAATTACATTCTTCAGGGTCTAACATAACCTGTAACAAAGGCTGCTGGAAGGGTGGTAGAGGTGTGCATGGTTTTGGTTGTTCAGAATGAAGAAAGAAGCCAATCTGCATAATAATTCCTTTTAAAGATAAAAACATCAGTGACAATACTTGAATGAAAAGCTAACAGCAGCATGAAATTCAAACAAGAGCTTTTCCACCTTTGTTTCTTAAACCCTGACAATTCAACTCAACAGGATCTGGGAAAAAATATACTTCCTAGTTGCAAATGTGTACGAAAATCAATAAGCCTTTTTAATATAAACCATTATAGAGATGCTTTATCAATAATAAAGTGGCTTTTCAGCATGATCTGGTTCCTCATTTACAAGGAAACCAACCAGAGCCCCCACATCCTCCAGTAACAAAACTAAGGCCACTAAAATAAAGGGTTTGTTCATATTCTTAAGGATAATCCCATCCTTAGTAGATGTCACAAGTGACTGTTGATGTGTCTTGTTGCAATGTCCCTGTTATGGGACTCTTCCCCTAACTTAGGAAAACATGTAAACTAAATAGAGACTAAATAAGACAATCAGATGCAGTGTGCAGAAGCATGCTTGAGAGCCTGGAGAGGAATAGGCAGGCACTTCTTTTTAAGCTACATTTTTAGAACAGTTCTCAAATCTCTTTACAAAATATATAAATAAAGACACTTGATCCAAGGCAGCATTTTCCGACCTCTTTCTGTCTGAAGATCACACACAGATGCTGACCTTGGCTATGGAACTGGAACCTACAGACAACAAATCTGTTCTAACGTTATCCTTCAGGAGTCTTTGTAGTGTTTTCTAGGTTGAAATGTGCTGCTCTCAGCACGTGCTTGAAGCTCACTGAAGTCACTCAAGGTTATGTTATCTTTTTCTAGACCCGAGTTTGGGTCTGTTTGATCCCAAGAGCCCAGGGTCAGTCATGTAAGAAAAGCAGTGATTTATTTTGAGATCCACATCAGTGGCAGCGCTACTGATGGGCACAGAAGATGCAGCTGAGCTGCAAACAGGAGACAAAGACATTAAAGGAGGAGACTTTAATGGAGGAGACCATTTCAATCAGCACTGATTGTACAACAGCCATGACTTTTGTGACCTGGGAGACGGCTGTAGCTATAATCCCATGCTTTGCTGCTTTGGGCATGTTTAAAATCAATACCAAGTGGGGTTTCTGATGAGTCTGAGGATTTCCCTTTTATTCCTTCATGGCAAGAAGGATAAATCCCTCAGAGCATCAAAAGCAGACAGCAACAGCATAGCATTGCAGCTAACAGGCTCAGAGATAGACTCTGGGATAGTCGTCCCGAGATCTGAAGTCAAACCCACAGCTTCCAATATGAGGTATAATATTTTGAAGAAGTGTGTTAGTTCAATGTTTTCTTATGCTTTCTTACTAATTTTCATCATCTGGGTAGATAAAATGGCACAAACCAGAGAGTTTGTCCCCTCCATTAATTCCCCAAAGCTTGGTCTCCAAAAGGTGGTCAACTTTCCACAGGGAAACCATGTGATGGACAGATGAAGAGGAAGCAAAGTGCTGCCAATTTAAGACATCCACCTTGTTCTTTACTCTTTCTTCAATATGGCTGGGTAAGAAGATGCTTCTGAAAAGTCAGACCAGTATTTAAGACTTGTCAAATAGGGGGAAGAGATGAATTCAAAGCACACATTGAAGGTGTTTGTCAATCTGGGGTATGAATGGGACGTGAGGAGTAAAAAGTAATGGTAGAAAAGGCATGGAAGTAATACTTATAAAACATAACAAAAGTGTTTCTTGTGTTAATACAGTCACCCTGCAGTCTCCTGGTGGATCACTGGTCAAACAAATGAGGAACTTAGTTTCCACACACAAACAAGAACCTTTATAATGCTTCACCATCATAAGCGTCTTCTGCTGGTCACTTTGGAACATCTTCCATGATGTATTCAGTTGGACTAAAGGGAAAATGGAAGCTTGGTACAAAAGGAACTAAATGGCACAGTTATCCCAACCACTTTGCTTCAAATATAAATGGCAAAGGAGGCTGTGGAAAAGCAGGATAGAATAAAGCCCTAAATCAATCATTACATACTTCATTAGTTGTATAAAAGTGCAAGATTAAAGTAGTTCAGGTTAAGCATTCAGTTCACTATAGGCCACACAACTGCTCAGCTTGGCCATCAATGGCCTGCCTTTGTCATTCAGTTACTAGTATTAGTTTCAACCACAGAAAGAACAACTGAATGAAAAACATCTGCAATTCCACTTCAAAAATGGTTAGTTTTCTGTGACCAGCACGAAATATTAGCTCAGTATCATCAGCTATACAATATATACATAAAAATATTTGTGTCTTAATCTTTGTTTTAACAACTCAGAATAAAGCTGTACTAAACATTATTTCCCTAGTGTGCCAACTCTGCTCTGTGCTGGCCTGGGAACACAGAGAAGTCCTTTTGTAGCAATGGTGCTTGAATTGATCCATAAGTTTGACACTTCAGCCACAGGAACTGTTGAATCTCTTTATTCAGCCAGGCTAGGTGATGGCAGGTGACTGCTTGGGTCTCAGTCAAAGCTTCTTGGGTGGTTCCACAAGAAGAATGGGCCAGATTCCGAAGACAAACTGTTAAAGAGAAAAAGAGGAAGAAGGGGAAAGATTTCCTGGAATATTATGTCTCTTGTAACAAAAAACCAAACACTATTAACCATCATTTCAACTGCATTACTTAGGTTGTAAGTAGACATCAAACAATCAGTGAGTCTCAGCAAAAGTTCAAAAGCATAAGGTATCCAAATGGTGGAGTGGCATTAATGGACACAAAACAGTGCTTGCTTACCTTCACCTTTGGCCTGTGTTTCAGGAAAAGTGTCCTTGTGTATAAACTGAGGAAAAGGAGAAAAGTGTGCTTAAAATTTCATGTATAAGACAGTAGATAGAATAATAATAATGTACTAATCCCAGTCTTATTTTCCAGCTAGAAAAGTATTGCTTCTGTGATCGCAAGCCTACCCACTCTGCCTAGATATACACAAAATAGGAGCCACTGACTACAGTAATTCCCTCTGTGCTAGACTATGGTTAGCAAACTAATCTACCCTGTGGCCTATGTGGGGGAGAGAAGCCCAACGAAGTAAATTCTCCCTCCACTAGGGAACACACTAAACAGGGACTAGAGACTGTCATTTTGGAAGGATGAAATTAAATCAGTGTAGCACAAAATATAGCAGATATTAAGGAGGGGGAAGCAGCACAGCTCGATTCTGTGTCTCAGTTCTGTTCTCATACCTCCTGTCCCCTCAGGAGATCATTCCCTACACATGACCTCACTTTTTAAAGTGGTCATTGGTGATGACCAGTTGGTCACTCACCCTGAAGAAGAAAAGGCTCCAGAGAGACCTTAGAGCAGCTCCAGTCCCTAAAGGGGCTGCAGGAAAGCTGGAGAGGGGCTTGGGACAAGGGCCTGTAGGGCCAGGCCAAGGGGAATGGCTTGAACCTGCCCGAGGGGAGACTGAGCTGAGCTCTTAGGCAGAAGCTCTTCCCTGTGAGGGTGCTGAGGCACTGGCACAGGGTGCCCAGAGAAGCTGCGGCTGCCCCATCCCTGGCAGTGCTCAAGGCCAGGTTGGACACAGGGGCTTGCAGTGGAAGGGGCCCCTGCTCATGGCAGGGGTTGGAGCTGGAGGAGCTTTGAGGTCCCTTCCAGCCCAAACCACTGTGATTCTATGATACTTCAGAAAACTTAATTACATATCAGTTTTTCTACCTCTAACATAGTATTCCCCTTTTTTATCAGAGGTTAAAATAGGTACTAAAGAGAAAATGCACGGAAAATAAGCACCACTCCCACAGCTGCTCTGACAGCTTTTTTTGTATATACATATGTATATATGCACACATGTACACATGCATCTATAAATATGTACATGTATATATATTTATACATCTGTTTGTGTGTGTGTATATATAAAATATGTCAAAGTACGTGGAGAACATCTGCTCCATTTGGCTGCCAGGCTGTCTGTTGCCACAAACAGCTTGAGATAAGCTTTTGAAGAAAATTCATTACAGAAAGCAAGCTGATGCAGAGTTTGGATAGCATGGGCGATGTTTTCCCACCATGCTGCACAGAGAAGGTAATATTGTTTGCATCCTCTGGCCCTTGGGGAGCATGCAGGAGCCTGATTTCTCTGTCCTACCCCAATGAAAGACATGCTCTCCCTGCAGTGGTTTCCTAAGTATTTTCTCAGCCACACAGTGGCATCACAGCAGGGACACCTTCCACTAGAGCAGGTGGCTCCAAGCCCCTGTGTCCAACATGGCCAGGAATGGGGCAGCCTCACAGGGAAGAGCTTCTGCCTAAGAGCTCATCTCAGTCTCCCCTCGGGCAGGTTCAAGCCATTCCCCTTGGCCTGTCCCTACAGGCCCTTGTCCCAAGCCCCTCTCCAGCTTTCCTGCAGCCCCTTTAGGCACTGGAGCTGCTCTAAGGTCTCCCCTTCAGGAGCCTTCTCTTCTCCAGGCTGACCCAGCCCAGCTCTCTCAGCCTGGCTCCAGAGCAGAGCTACTCCAGCCCTCATACATAGATAAAATATATCCATTACAATGTGCAGGCATATGAAATGTACCTGTTCTGAAGTACATAGAATATATCTGTTAAACAAATACTCTCTTAGTTATGGGTAAGCGATAGAACTAAGCTATTTCATGATATGATGAGCAAACTACAGAAATCCTTCAGATTCTACCTTAAATTCTACTTTTGCTCCTGGTTCCACTAGATGGTGGTAGAGAGCAAAAAGACAAAGGTCTGGCTGCAGACTTGCTTACACTCTTTTAAAGCCTCCTCCTAAAACTAATACCTTGCTCTTCTGGGAATGGCTCTGCTCCAACCAGTTCAACTGTCACCCTCCTGTTCTATAGCATGATGTCTGGGTAGGTTTCAGAAGCAACAATGCCTATCAAAAAGATTAGTTATGCCTCTATAATTAAACATGTTGAAGTACTTCAGGATTGCAGCTCAAGAACAGACAGGTATTAATAGCTTATGTTTTGAAACGAATATACTGTCAAATAGTTTCCCAGTTTAACTGCTATGGGGTTCCCATTCCTGACTTACATATTCCTGAGGAGCCATGACTATTTAAAGATTACACTGTGAAGAGTTTTTAGAGCAGTTGTAAAGAGGAAAGAGAAACTCCCACCAAGTCTATTAAGTAATTTCCCTGCTCTTCTGGATGATATATTTGGAAGTAAATCTCAATGTGGGAAAACTCCTACTTGATGAACACCCAGCTTAGGAAATACTTCTTACCTTAGCAGGATATGAAGGTAAGAGCCCAGGCCTGTGAGAATATGCCACCATGCATGAAACTGTGTCACAGCTCCCACCACAGGAGGCATCTTCTCTCGTAGTGCTCTGAAAGAAAGAAACACCATGCAACAGAGGGTTATCTCCCAAGATAAGCAACCTCAAATCACAGTGCTTGATTCTTAAATCACATAATACGTGTCTCACAAGTGAGGCTTTCAGGGGGTGAGAAACAGCAGCTATATCTTATTCTTTCAACACAGAAAGATACTAGTAAACTGGTTTCCTTACACATTTAGAGAAAGCACATGCTTCTTCATACAATGAGCGATCAGTTACTTCTGGACCTAAATATGAGGGAACCTATTTATGGCACCCCACAGTCCCAAATGAGTTCTACCATTCTCCTCCCCAAAACCCTATGAACTACTGTCCATAGGATGAAATTCTGTGTTCAAGTCTGAGAGAGGAAATGGGATCCATAAGACATCGCATCTGGCAATCACATCATCTATATTCTCTAGCGCCATGGAAGCTTAGCTTGCCTTTCTGCTGCCTCCATGGAAGCTCAGCTTGCCTTTCTGCTGCTTCCACCAAGACAAAGCCAACAAGGAAGGAGACTTCAGTACAATCAGTAGGTTGCAATGAGTGCCTAGACCCTTCTCCTGGAGGCAAGGCAAGTACCTGCACAAGGTGTGCACAGGTTGAGGATCTCTTACATCAGGTTGCTAAGTTGCAGGAAACAATTAAAAGGCTGCACAGTATAAGAAGAGCTGAGATGGAGATGGTGGTTTCAGATCCATGCTCCTGCAGCAGACACTGCAGACTGAGGCACCTTGGACCCTGGTGACCCACAAAAGCAGGACTCTGAGTCTCCACCCTTCACCATCACAACAAAACCAAGATATGAAGCTTTAATACCTGTAGACACCCATGAGCAAGGTCTGCAAACAGGAACTGTGCCAGGAGCACACAGTGGGTACCACAGGAAGAAACCAGTGCTTGTAGTGGGCAACTCTCTGTTAAGGGACACTGAGATGCCCATCTGCTGGCCTGACTTGGAGTCATGGGTGATATTCTGCCTCTCAGGAGCTATGGTTCAAGATGCTGCAGAGAGGGTGTCACAACTTATCAAGAGCACAGACTACTATCCACTGCTGCTCTTTCATGTGGGCATGAATGACAGTGCAAGCTGGCACATGAGCAGAATCACAGAATCAACTAGGTTGGAAAAGTCCTTTAATGAAGTCCAATCATTACCACCACTAAACCATGTCACTGAGGGCCTCACCTATACAGTTCCTGAACACTTCCAGGGATTCCTTGGGCAGATTCCTTGTTAAACCATGTTACTTTAACCTTGTTAAACCATGTCACTGAAGGCCCCACCTACACAGTTCCTGACCACTTCCAGGGATTCCTTGGGCAGATTCCTTGTTAAACCATGTTACTTTAACCTTGTTAAACCATGTCACTGAGGGCCTCACCTACACAGTTCCTGAAAACTTCCAGGGATTCCTTGGGCAGATACCAAGGAAGAAAACCCTGCACCTTCTGCAATACGTATTTACTGCTTGATGTTGTAGTGTTCAATCCCCCTGCCTAAATGCTAATCCCTGGCTACTGCTTAGTTTGCAGAGCTGCTCAGTCACAAACACAAACATGGAGCTTGGGTTCAGTCAGGCTGGGAATGAAACAATGAACACACAGATTGTGACTCCAGCACAACCTTCAAGCCTTTGGATAGCAGGAGAACTCAAAGCTCAATTCGTAAGTGCATGGACCTAATGAGGGAAGCTGAGTGCTACAGATGTCTTCCTGTTGGTTTGGGTTGTTTTTCTTCAGTAAGCTCTAGAATTGGTGAAATATGGATAAACAAACTGAACATTAACTGATAAGCAGTTTTGAACATTAAAAGCAAAAAGAGCAGGTAGGTGGATGAGTCACAAGTTAGATCTTTAGAGAACAAAGAATCACAAGGAACTGAAGTATATTTTCTCCAAAGGCTTGAGTTATAATAGCACCTGCAGAAATCCAAGGCTCTGCAGACATCTGATTAAAGCCAGTACACAAGCATATGTATTCCTTTCCCAGCACAAAACAAGTATTACAGGAAACATACTAACTTTTGTTCTCCCCTTTAGAAAATGAGGATGGAAACAAGTGCTTTAGCAGCTGCTGTAATCTTTGAGTCTAGGAACAAGTTCAAAAGCCCCATGGACGTGCGGGCTTGGTGAACTGGGGGTTATGAGCTCAGCAGTGATGTGATGCAGCTGCAAAAGTGAACCCTGATGCCAATATCTGCAAAGTCAGTGTGTACTCATCCACTTGCGTTGGCAAGTAACTTTTCTATCCCATTGGGATCAAGCGTTTCTAGGGATGATGGATTCAAACTGAAACAGGGGAAGCTCAGGTTAGATATAAGGAAGAAGTTCTTTACTGTGAGGGTGCAGAGGCACTGGCACAGGGTGCCCAGGGTAGCTGTGGCTGCCCCATCCCTGGCAGTGTTCAAGGCCAGGTTGGACAGAGCCTTGGGTGCCATGGTTTAGTGTGAAGTGTCCCTGCCCATGGCAGGGGGTTGGAACTGGATGATCTTAAGGTCCTTTCCAACCCAAACCATTCTGTGATTCTATGATTCAGGGATTCTACAACAGAGGCTTGGAGCAAGCTGCTCTAGTGGAAGGTGTCCCTTCCCATGGCAGGAGGTTGGAACTGGATGAGCTTTAAGGCTCCTTCCAACCAAACCATTGTATGAGTCTATGAGGCATCATGTTTTATATTCAGCACACCCATAACCTTTAGAAGAAGAGTTTCAAGGAAGCTTTGTTGGAGCTTTCAATTGGCCTAGCTTACTACAGGGACTACAAAGCCAGAATGGACAGATGGAGAACACTAGATCACTTTACCACACACTATGACCTGACCCTGGCAAAGCAACCTACTAGGACAGTTCTGTCCACTGTGGATTCACCAGCATAAAATCGTATCAGATAGTCAAGGATGGATTTTCTGGATGCTGGCATCAACCCTTCCTAGAATCACAGAATGGTGATTCAGCAAGCCACAGATCCTCAAAATTACTTCAGTGACATTACTTTCTCTCTATTTAAAGTGAAGTTAGAGGTAAGGCACTGGAACAGGCTACCAGAGGAAATGGTAATGCTCCATCCCTGGCAGTATTTAAGGTGAGACTAGACACAGCCTTGGGTGAGGCGTCCCTACCCATGGCAGGGGGTTGGAACTGGATGGTCTTCAGGTCCTTTCCAAGCCAAACCATTCCTTAATTCTATGAATTAAGAAGTTGATAAACCCACTGCTGAGTCATAAGCAAACTGGATTAAAACCCTTGTGAATGTTTTGTAGGCAGTGCACAATACCTACCTTGAGATGGACTTAATATACACCACAGAAGAAAGAAAAGTTTATGGTAGAAGACTACTAAGAGTTATGCAGACAAAGTGAAAGGACTCACCTCAATTTATCACAGAAAATGTTGTCCACATTCCAGAGAAAAAATCCCATTAAAAATACAGTTAAAGATGTATAGCCTAGACCTCTAAGCCATGGGTATACCCTAGAGAAAGAGAAATGATATAAAGTTTAGTCCCAGATGCTTTAAAGGCAACATGACATACATAACTCCTATTACATACAAATAAGCTGGTTTGCTTCCCAAAAGGAAAAATATCAGCTTCAAATCTCATCTATTAAAGTATTATATTTAACCACCTCCCCTCTTCTCCTGACTTCCCATTCTCCAAGACTGGTCTTTTATATGTTGTACTTCTGTATTTCTAACTATTCCACTAAATCCTGCCATCTCCTAATGCAGCAAATGGGAAAACTGAAGTTGGAAAAACGCATTAATTCTTCAGTCCCATTTATAATCTTTCAGTTAAAAACCAGCCATGTTACAAATCAGTCCTCTCCCCAGAGAAGAGGCTCTTTTCCAATCCATGATATCCCTCTACAAGGGGACTTGGTTAAATAAGGTCTTTCAAAGTGACTGTAGTCCTTTGTGATTGTAGACCACCACAGAATCATAGAATAGTTAGGGTTGGAAAGGACCTTAAGATCATCCAGGTCCAACTCCAACTAACCAAATGAATGGGTTTAGAAAACAGTAATTTCATGTTGTATTTTATTGCTGAGTGTTATTTGGGATGGAAAAATATCAGTTTCATTGGGGGGGGAATACTCTTTAGGATACACTAAACACACTGAAGAACCATATGGAAGAAAGTACATCATTAATAAATGTACCCTCACTATCTGCATTCAGGTTGGAGCATGGAATTGTAACTTCCTACATGGATGTTGGTAGCATTCCCAATAACAAGTCCAAAATCAAACCCAATTCCCACCCTAAAGTCTGCAATGAACTGTGATACTGTTCAAGTTAACTTTAAGCATAATGAATGCACAGTTTAGATGCTGGATTAAAACACACATTCCCCAGCTCTCTTTTCTCTGCTGTGTTACACACAGCACACATTTCAGAGCTGTGAGCAGAGGCATCCAACATGTGCAAAAGACGACAGGTAGAGCTTCTTTCACAGGGCAAACTATAATCACATACAAGCTGTGCTTGTTCACAACAACTGCACTGCCAATATAAACCAGCAAAACTGTTTAGTCTAATAGATGCATGGAGAGCATGCAGTACATGGCAGAGACCACACTGTAATACTCCCAGCTCAGTGCTCTAGAGACAGAAGCAAGCCCAGGACATAAAAGAGCATCAAATGGTGTGTTGTACATGCTGGTAATTAGGTAATTACAGCTAGAATTGTTCAGGGAATAAATGGTGGTGTTTTGTGAAGGGATGAGAGGGAGACTGGCATCACTTACTAATGGGGAACATGCTTTGTGAACAGAGAACGATGTTTGCCAAGTTGTAATCTTAGGAAGGAAGCAGCCTCAAGAACAAGATGAGAAGCATAAGGGAAACAGGGCAAGAACAGCAATAAATGATGGGGATAGGAGGATGCAACAGCCTGGAAGGAATAATGTACTGCTCCTTGAGATTTCATCAGTGACTGCTGTGATAGGACAAGGAATGGGTTCCAACTTAAAAACGGGAGATTTAGGTTAAATATAACAAACACATTCTTTACTGTGAGGGTGGTGAGGCACTGAACAAGCTGCTCAGAGAAGCCGTGGCTGCCCCATCCCTGGCAGTGTTCAAGGCCAGGTTGGACACAGGGGCTTGGAGCAAGCTGCTCTAGTGGAAGGTGTCCCTGCCCGTGGCAGGGGTTGGAGCTGGATGAGCTTTAAGGTCCCTTCCAACATAAACCATTCGGGGATTCTGATTTTCACTCTAAGCTCAGAGCAACTTCAAGCCCCATACTAAGGCATATGACTGGCAGGAAGCTAATGGATATTAAGGAAATAAGAAACATAATAAGCTGAAATCGTGGTTAATACGTAAGTTGAAACAGGCTGGGACAAGTGCTAGCACTACCAATGGAAAGACACGAGTATGTTTTAGCAATGCAGAGGAACTAAATCCAGAAGTGCATGTGGGGATGACTTTTACAAGAAAGAAAGGTGACCTTCACCTTGGCACAGCTTCTCAAGCGGAAGTAACTTAATATTAACCATAGAATCATATAATACTTCAGGATGGAAGGGACCTTAAAGCTCCTCCAGCTCCAACCCCTGCCATGGGCAGGGACCCCTTCCACTGGAGCAGCTTGCTCCAAGCCCCTGTGTCCAACCTGGCCTTGAGCACTGCCAGGGATGGGGCAGCCACAGCTTCTCTGGGCACCCTGTGCCAGCGCCTCAGCACCCTCACAGGGAAGAGCTTCTGCCTAAGAGCTCAGCTCAGTCTCCCCTCGGGCAGGTTCAAGCCATTCCCCTTGGCCTGTCCCTACAGGCCCCTATAAAAACGCAAGATGATCCACCCCCTTACAACCAAGCAGACCATGGGCATTATGTACCTACTTAAAGAAATTTTGCCACTGCTGATTTCTCAAGCCCACCAAAAGAAAGATGTAAATACTCAGTTATATCTTATACCACTAACGAAACATTTACTTACCATAACACTATATAAACAGATCGTAGAACTATAATGGAAACTAGCGTTCCATACATGATCTGGAAATAAAAACAGAGATAAAACTCAGTGCTTGGATTCAAGAGACTTTATAAAACAACACAGGAATACAACACTTTTGATGCCCCTGTTGATTTTTATGTCTTAGTCTCAGGAAAACAGTATCACCTCTACCTACAGCTCCAGAAAGTCTTCCATGAAAGTGTCACATAAAAGTAGGATTGCAAACCATGTCCTTTATGCAATTATAGGAAAAGTCAGCTGTGTAAAACTGCTGTTTCTTGCATTAGAAAGCAAGCACTAGATGGCACTCGGTTAGCACCTGAAAGCAAACTGGTAGCTCACTCCCATCACCTCTTCTGTATCAGTGTGGTTGCGTAAGCATCAGCTAGACTCGTGTCTGAAAGCTGTACTTCCTTCGCTGGTATTTGATTAATGTATTTTCCTGCAAGCAAACACCTGAACAGACTATGCAGCGTGCCCACACTGAGCTCCAGCACAAAGGAAACTTTCCAGGAAGCCTTTAGAACTATTATGGAATGTTGGGATTCAATCTAAATAGCGGGAAGGCTGCATGCTCTGAAAAGATCCATGAGCAAGATCCGGCTTGCTGCAGGCTTGATGAATATGAATGTAATCACCTCATTTATACAAAAAGTCAAAGTTACCATTTATTTTCTGCCTCGTGATCTTTAGATCACTCTCCCTGTTGTTATTCACAAGCTTAAGATCCCCACAGCACCACCTACAAGACGTACAGACTATAGAAAAGATGTCCATCATGCTCGAAAAGTGATGCAGAAGCCACTGCAGCAGGGAGAGTTTTCAGACACTGGTGACATTAAATTACACTCCAGGCCTTTTACCCTGGACACCGTTTTCCCCCTGCCAAATCCAGCTTGTTCCAAGCAGTTGTGCCCTGCTCTTCGCCTCTCTCCAGTAGCCCACAAGCTGCTCGCTGTTCTTCACTTCCTTGTTCCCTGACTTTCCTGTCTCGCTTTGCTTTTCGTTAACTCCTATCAAATGCTGCCTTGTTTTATATGAAACAGAAAAATACTATTTGCTGCCTGTTTTTAAAAGCAACTAAACCTCAGAGTGGTGTTTGCAAACCAGTGTCCTTACCTTGTTGTATTGACCTCTTGTACTTTCTCTTCCCTTAGACTACACTGTCTTCAGCCCAATGACTACCTTACTCTGCTGTAACCAGGGCATTCAGCTATTGCTATCCTGCAATCACATGCATGTGTCCACTCATCCAATATAAAACAGATAGCTGTAATAACACAAAGTGAAACCTACTTTTCAAAAGCCCATAAAGGCAAATTCTCAACTTCCTTTTAGCTTCAAGGATGAGGTTCATAGCACACACTGTATTATCAGTGCATATATCCAGAACAAGACAGACAACAGAGCCCTCGTATTTGACAACAGGTAAAAATAAGCCCCAATACTGACTATGAAAAAGTCACTCAGCACATCTGCACTGACAGTGAAATCAAATCATTTCTGTAACTAAACTACTGCTGCTGTGTGTTCTGCTCTGTAGAGCTAAACAAAGCTCAACTATTTGAAAGGCAAACTGGTTCTGGCTTATACTTTAAATAAAACTGGTGGCTAATGCCAGTCCCCTTGCTGGGGTGCAGCACATAAATCAGGACAAACCCAAACAAAACCTGCTATGCACAGCCTGAGTACCAAGTGCTCATCAGTCTCAAGTAGACAGGGCACTGCTCAGGTGTGCTAGGGTGTCATTCTTCATCATTACGCCTCAAAAGACCCTACCATATAACAAATACAGACTAAACTTAACAGTTCAATGCCATTTACTTCCTCAGGCTCATTTGAAGCAGCCTGTTTCATTTTCCTAATCAAAACCAGTCATTTATTCTAAGAGAGGGGTCACACAGAGGAAGAAACTCAACAGAAAGGCTTCTCCGGAACTCAAATCACAGTTTGATGCCCTTTCCTTGCTCATCTCCTCCTTCTTCCAGTTTCCATGGCTAAAATGCTCTCCTGCAGCAAAAAGAGAGGAAAAACCTACCCATGAAGAGAAATTTCTCTCCTACTCATCAGGGGTCTGACCACCCTCAGGCTTTTATCCAATTTACTCTCAGTTTCTTTGTAAAAGGAGTGAGTGTCAAACTATGCCTAGAGAAACAGGACTTAAAGGCCTGAAACACAGGCTAAAAATGCTGTATTTCTGCAGTTATCAGAGCAATAGCTAAGAAAAGCTTTCTTTGTGATGCCTGTGGCTTGGTATCTCCTAGTGAGCTGCTTAATGGCCTGCAGAAGAAGACAGTCTTCATGGAGGGAGGAAGGGAACAACGCAAAGAAGAACCTTGGAGTGACTGAATTAAAATATGCCCACAGCTGACACTGCCATTTCTTGCCTTTTCCGCTCCCCCACACAAACAGGTTGTTAACAGTAAAACACAGTCGTGTTTAAAAGCCTGTGGAAGACTGGAACAACAAAGTGTTCCGCTCCGCAGGCTCCAACCCTCCTCTTCATGCTGAAGGCAATGAGCACCGAGGTGCTGTTGCTGCGATAAGCAGAGGCTGCACCTGTAAACCAAGAGCTACACAGCTTAGTTTAGACTTTAGGGAACAGTGCTTCTTTTTTACTCCTTTATCACCCGTGGATTCACTATTTTCATCATGCCAAAAGTCTGTAAGGTATTCTCCATCCACCCCATTTAAGTATAAAATGAGGATTCTACCTTATTCAAGTTGACTCTGATTTTTCAATTGCTTTACCTCCCTTTCTTCTTCTTCTTTAACTAACACATCACTTAAGTGACAGATGAAAACCCAGAGAAGTTTTGTGCTATTTTGTCTCACAGTGCCTTTAACCTGTAAGCCAGAAGAACACCCTTACGCTACAACTGAAACAAAAGGAAACAGCAGAATCTCATCATCTTTTGTTACCACTAGACAGTTCCCTTTTTGCTGTTTAAGATGCAAATACGGCTGCTTGTGTTTCAGCTTTGAAGCCTGTATCTTTGCAATGGGGAAAAAACATTAATACACAGTGGATTTACCTGATAAAAGGGCCAAATATGAAGAGCATCTTGGTAATTCACAAATGGGAAAGAAGCATTTCAGGACTCAGTGTCTGACAGCGTTTTTGATGTGGAGGCAGTTAAACAAATCACATAGATTCCCTTCTTGTACCAGCTGGAGGCAAGGCTGGTACTCCATACTGGAGTGCGCATATAAAACCAGTTCTTCATCTGCCCTTCTGGTACAGAAAGCTGCAATAAGCTGTTATTTCCACTACTTTGCTTCCTCTGTTCCTGGCCTTTTGCCCATCTTTGGTTAATAAAGTCCATTTATCAGCCTCGAATATTAGTGTACACACTGGGAACCGCACTGAGAGGTTTTGGGTTCTTGGCAAGCACTGCTTATCTATTAATATACCAACCAGCTATCAAAATACAGTCAGCCTAAGGACTTGGAGGTGGAAACTCTATTTGCAAGTTACAACAAAGAAAACAGACCTCTACATGTTCTTAGACTTCTGAGGGAAGGAATGACAATTCCCATGATGACACTGAAACACTCAGCATAGCTGCAGCTGTTTAGTACCACACATTGCTTTGACAGCTCCTGAATGAGCTAATTCAGATCCACTTTAGTTGGTCCTGCTTAGATGCACGTAACATGATGGCAAAGCAACACACTGCATCATACAGAGCAGCTCACCAGAGCTTCTGGGACAGCCTGCAGGGATAAACTGAGCTTCCCTTCACTGCCTTGCAGAGCTGATCCTTTGGAGAGTCTGAACATCCTTCCACATTCCCTATGGTATTGTGCAGATAGAAGCACTAGCCACAATGAAAGCTGTACTGGAAGACACCCCCAAACAAGCTGTGTAACAGAGTATCACTCAAACTGGTCTTATACATGGTCTTCAGCAGGACAATGCCTAAGCACAAAAACCTCTGTGGTGAAGACATGCCCTGAAAAGGTCACTTTTAACAGACTGCTTGGCAACCTGCACATGTAGTAAGAATGAACATGCCCCACTAAAAGGCAAAACACATTACACCACAAGCCTACAACTCACTGTTGTGTTAGCAGCAGGAGGGACTCTGGAGAGCTGTAGGACACTGAGTCCACACAGATTCCCCAAAATGGGGAGTCCTGTGAATTTGAACAAGTTGTGCCTTGACACATTCTTCGTGCAGTTTCAGGCTCCTGTACCTATTTTGACATACACATTGTGCTGTGATTTGACTTCCTTCTTTGCATTTGGACGTTTAAAACACCTAAGGAGAACAACTCTATTAATTTTTGTACTGAGGCAAATGAAATACCTTTTGCTCCCCTCAAGTCACATAAAATTGCTAAATCCAATACTTGCATTTTACTTTCTAGCAGAAAATTCACCGGTCATATTATTATGCTGTGATCAGCAAACCCAGAGACTGCCTTCCTCCCTCCTTTGGGGATCTGTGTGCAGTTTAGAACAAGAATAGCTGGTGTTTGCTCATCAGTGCACACTCTTCCATTTCGTCATCCTGGTCCTCAGGGTCTTCCAGTTATTTCTTCATCTCCTCCTCCGTACTCAGTGATGCCTTTGAGCTTGGTATCATCACAAATATCATCAGTACATGATTTGGTTTTTCCTGGTATGGGTTGTTAAATACAAACAGTCCCACTAGTGATCCCAAGACAGTCAGACTGAGCCTGCCTTTCATCATCTCCTTTAGCCATCTTCCACCAGTCACTCCCTTCCCCTATTTGCAGTTCTCATCCTGATCTACTTCTCCAGCTCACTGAAGTTTCTCATGGGACACCAGTTCTAGAATGGCTACACAAAAGACATCTTTTAAATCACATCTAATGTAAAAGAAACGACTATTTAATCTCATGCTCTATTTACCTTTTAATTATCTCTTGGTTCAAAAAACTGCTTCAAACTCTTGCAGCAGATGACTGTGCAAATAAAACAGGCTTTTAGATCTGTTGCACTACTCACATAGCCAAATGAATGAGGTTTTTGATCGCTGCAAGTACAGAACCAGCATATGGCATGCAGCCATTAAACAGATCAGGATGGAAACCGATGCTTTGCAGGTGACAGCTTTCTAGGCCATATCATATTAGAAAGAAGGCTACTTGTAAGACTTGAGTCTAAAAGTTTAACTGCCAGGGTAATTTCTTCTTCTTCCAGGGCAATCTGATATATAAGTGTTCACAAACTGTGTAGATGAGGCCCTCAGTGACATGGTTCAGTGGTGGCCTTGGCAGTGCTGCGGTAAAAGTCGAACTTGATCTTAAAGGTCTTTTCCAACCCAGCTAATTCTATGATCTGTGTGTCTATGGATCACTCCACACCAGCAGCCATTCTTCCCCCACCCCTTTCCTTGTGTCAGCACAAATACACATGCAGTAAACAGGGATGAGCAACTACTCTGATTTACAACTAACTCTGAGGAGAGTTTGAACCTGCTGAGTTCCCAAATCAAATTCCCCTCAGAAAGTAAATCTGTGTGCCAGATGGGAAGGAGGGAAGGGAGAGGCGTAGCTGCTTTCTTTGACAATGATGCTGGCTTAAGTACAGCTAGAGCACTGGGATGTAGGGTTGTTTAGCACCATGGAAATTAGGTAATAGCAGTGCTCTAGCCTAGAGATTTTGACATAAACAAGACAATACATGCTTGTAAAGGCCACTGCTATCTTTCATTTAACTGATGAGGCGGTAAAAAATACCACATCAGTTGTCAGGCAGAGAAATGGTGTTTTTTTCCCCTTCTAATGATGTGTAGCCTCCAAGAGACCAAATTACGCATCTCACCCCTCCTATGGTTAAAGCATTAAGGCCCTTAAAGATCTGCAGTACGTGGATGGAGGCAAAGAAGCTGGTGTGTGTTGCCACTGTGCCATGAATAACAAACCAAACTCCCCTTCATGCCTGCTGGCAGTAAGCAATTTATGAGCCTAAATTGGGAAGGAAAGTAGAAAGTAATTCACTGAGAAATAAGGCTTGGAACCTGGCTGTTAAATATAACAGAATCCTTTTCCATTCTTATTGCTCTCCTTTCTGGGGGAAAAAACCACCCCACACTGAAACAACTAATATAAAGCTGTCCATGTAGTTACTCCCCTTTCTGTGAGGCTGACAAATGGTGATGATCATAGACAAGTACCTAAAGGAATCAACCTCTGCTTTCCAATATAGTTAGGGACCAAGACTGTGATTTAAACTATAACTGCACAAGCGTATTTAACTTTACTTCAAGTCCATGAGATACAACCAGCAGGGAAATACTTAGTGAAATTACATTGATTCTCTTTTTTAATGCACTCTAAAATAAAGGATAAGTATGAAGAAAAGAACCTTGCTTAGCTGTGCAGAGAAATGTTTCCTCTGGATTTATGATGTATTTGGCAAAGAGTGTGAAAAAAACCCATGAGTGCAGTACTTGAACATTTGGAATGGGGCCACAACTGCATGTTCTCCATAAAAATCAATTTGGAAAGAGTTCTTGTAAAAAGTCCAGCACTTTTATGGGTCTAAATCTTTTCTACATTGATTCTTCATGTATAAATTATAACAGGGAATTCATACGTTAAAATGAAGAGAAACCAGATGCAAAAAATTAAAGGTCTGGAGCAGTGGTTTAAAGCTTCCCCTATTCTCCTTCTTTCCCCACAAGTCACAAGGCCAGATTGGACAGCACTTGGAGCAACCTGGTCTAGTGGAAGGCATATCTGGCCCATGGCAGGGGGCTGGAACTGGATGATCTTAAGGTCCCTTCCAACCCTAACTATTCTATGATCATCCCTGAATCTATGATGTGGGACAATAGCCATGGCAAGGCATCAATGCAGTGAAGCTGTGATGTATTTATTGCCATAAACACAGACTGAGTAGATAACTGATGAAAGAAATAAAAGTCCAGTATCAGCAATAAATTCTGCCACTGTAGTTAACAAAATTAAGTCAATTCATTCAAAACCAGTTAGAACCAGCTTAGTAAAAGCATCAGCGATTGTTGCTTTCACCCCAGCCTGTATCTTCCTGTTGGAAATATAAGTATAGGGAAAGAACAGAAAGGATTTAATGAACATTAGCAAAAAACCCTGTGAGTTTCTCTTTTTATCTATAGGTACAGTAACAATTCATGTCTCTAGGAGAGATTTTTTTGGAACAGCTTGGAATTTATTATCAGAGGATTCATTTTATTCCTCCGTGCTTCACTAATCCACCAACAGGAGCCACCTATCAGTTTTACAGCTGCTGATGCAGCAGGTACACTTTGACAAGCGATGGCACTACTGATTTCAGACATTAAGGCTTTAAAGCTCTGTCCTGCAAAGAGCTCAGGGCTTTTGCTTGGTAGTTTTTCAGCTGTTATCCCTAATCAAAATGTCATAAATGAGGGAAAACCGCTCATGGCATGCATAAGTGAGCATGATTTCTAACCTCCTGTGAAGAGGCAAGTCATACAAGTCCTATCTCCACAAGCAGTGGATGCATATTAATACTCTTGGGCTGCTAAAAAAGGAACTGGCACCAAATATGCCATTAAGCAAGACAGACCATACCAACCAGTCTGCTCCATAACCCTAGAAGACATTCTGTGTTTAAATTCAGCTTGAATTTACACAGTATGAAATGGAGTAGTTAAAAAAGACCCCAAACTACTATGTCAAAATGGAGAGAACATGGGGCTGTGACCCAAACCATGTTAGGAAGTCAGGTCACAGTTTCCCAGCAGCTGCTAATGGAAAGCAGTGGATAAGGATTCATCAACCCCCGCTCTTACACCATTGCCCATAGTGAGGGTCACCTCATTGCACTTGCCACTGACAAAACCCACATGGAATATTAGGTCAAATGCTAAATCACAACAGGCATTAAACCATTCCAGTTTTACAGGTCACCAAGTGAAGGGATGGCAATATGACAGGAAGCAGTAAAAGGCAAACTGTGTTTGCCTTCCATCTTCAGGTACAAACTCATGTAAAACACCCCAATAAAACACAGTTTAAAACCCAGGTTAGGTCCTCCAGCAGAGCAAGATTTACCTGATGGAATACAGGCTCTTTCAAATTCAAGTAAACCTGGAAAGATTAAAAAGAGAAGTCATTTACAACAGAGAACAGCATAACATTAATCTAAATACTGCCAAGACTTGTTCTGTTAGAATCAAGACACAAGTGCCTATACATGCACCATAAAAGTTGCTTAGACACAGTTTCCTCTGGCAAAACCTGAGGGTTTAATTGTGGAATGATTTTAAATTAAAGAGCACAAACAGAGACATTAACATCTAGAATCAACTCATTTAATAAGAGTTGCAACACACAGAAAAACAATTAAGATGCAGGAATTACCAGTCTCAGTATGCACTGCAAGAAGCAAACGTACTCTAATTTGAATTGCTGTTATTCATGAGTTTTGACAATGCTTTAGCATTTCATCAATTCATTTTACACAATAGCTTTTCCTACTGTTAATGCAGTACATTTCATTCCTGCTTTGGAAGAGAGAAGGACACTGGACCTTCAAAGTAACATGACATAAGTGTAAAACATCTTAGGAGGTAGAGTATTTTGATGGCAGAAATGACCTATTACAATACTTCTTATTTAAAAATTGGCTATCAATACAAATAACAAAGGAAATTCCATCTGTGGTTGACAGGCATCAATAAACTCATTTCAGTCATAAAGGGAACACACAACACTGGGAAGGGGAATCAAGTCACAACAGTTTGAATTATTCTGATTTAACAGCTCTGTTCCTTTCCTATTCTGGCTGCTGTTTTAAACCACCACTCAATAGCCTGGACTGTGCATCACCTTTTGGAGTCTGTTGAACAGGATTATTCTCATTTCTGTAAATGAATTGAAGACAGGGAAGATGAGGAATGCAGCTTGTCCAAGGTATCATAAGGCAGCAGTGACTGCTTTTCTTACATTCTTATTCTAGCAACTGGATTATTACTTTCCCTTTTCATTTATTCTATACAGGGTTTAGATAGGTTTCAGGTTTCTCTCTCTGCTCTGGAGCCAGGCTGAGAGAGCTGGGCTGGGGCAGCCTGGAGAAGAGAAGGCTCCTGAAGGGGAGTCCTTAGAGCAGCTCCAGTGCCTAAAGGGGCTGCAGGAAAGCTGGAGAGGGGCTTAGGACAAGGGGCTATAGGGACAGGCCAAGGGGAATGGCTTGAACCTGCCCGAGGGGAGACTGAGCTGAGCTCTTAGGCAGAAGCTCTTCCCTGTGAGGGTGCTGAGGCGCTGGCACAGGGTGCCCAGAGAAGCTGTGGCTGCCCCATCCCTGGCAGTGCTCAAGGCCAGGTTGGACACAGGGGCTTGGAGCAAGCTGCTCCAGTGGAAGGTGTCCCTGCCCATGGCAGGGGTTGGAGCTGGAGGAGCTTTAAGGTCCCTTCCAACCCAAACCAGTCTGGGATTCTCCAGTTCTCTGACCAGCACAATTTTCCCAACCAAAGGATGATTCATCCTTCTTTACCAGAAGTGAGAAGAGATCCAGTGCTGCCTCTATAACATTCCTTTAGTGGCAGGAAAACTGTCAAACTACAGGTGGAAATGCCATATTAGAAAATACTTACTATACTGACTACGAAGCTGTATGTTATTAACAAGAAAAGCAGTGGATAATTGACTGTGTTCTTGTACTTGAAACATTCATACCTGGAAGAGAATATAAAGAAGAGTGATAACATTCATCTCTTATCATATAAAGGATGCATTTTTCAAGGTATGCTCACAAAGTTTGTGAGCAAATTGATCCAAATGAGTCTTAGGCGCCTAAAGAAACTGTATCTCCTCCAATAAAGATGTGTCATTTTAAGATAAAAATCTATAATTTTACCAATAAATGTGTTTTTTAAACAAATCTAATGCAAAAGCCCCAGCAAGCTCATGCGTATAGAGTCAGTGGGAAGAGTTTGGGAATCAGAAGCACTTTCAGAAGGCGCTTAAGGGGTGATAATGGATGGCAAATTAGAAATGAGTTTCAAATGCAATACAGCTGCCAAAACCCATTACATCTGTGAGCTAAAGGCAGTGTGGGAAAGGGGCTGCCTTACAAAACACTGAACTCCAGAGATCTGTTAAAATGCGGATTGTTTATGGCTTTACACAGTCACAGTGCAGTAAATTTGTCAGATTGGTAGAAGTGGAAGGTAGAAGCAGCTAATTGCTGCCAGCATGTAAAACAACCCATTGAAATTAGCTTCACAGTCTTTACAGTGTGGTTCAGTCACAGTTGTGATGGAATCACACACACAGATTGCACGTCCATCAGAAAAACACAACAAAAATGACCTGCGAGAAGCACAGGAGCATTAGGGCTAGGGGCAGGTGTCTGTGTCACTCCAAGCTATATCTACCCAGTTTGTTTCTTTATAAACTTCTATATTTTAGACACCGCCATGGATGAATAAAAGGAAACAAAGAACTAGGAACACCTGGGGGGGGGAAAGAAATGTAAGAGCACAAAGTGCTACACTGCAGAATGGCTTTGCAAAGTAATGAGACAGCTTGAGAGTCAGGAGAACCTTACAGCAGTCTTCCAATGTCTAAAGGGGCTACAGGGAAGCTGGAGAGGGGCCTGGGACAAGGGCCTGTAGGGACAGGCCAAGGGGAATGGCTTGAACCTGACAGAGGGGAGACTGAGCTGAGCTCTTAGGCAGAAGCTCTTCCCTGTGAGGGTGCTGAGGCGCTGGCACAGGGTGCCCAGAGAAGCTGTGGCTGCCCCATCCCTGGCAGTGCTCAAGGCCAGGTTGGACACAGGGGCTTGGAGCAAGCTGCTCCAGTGGAAGGGGTCCCTGCCCATGGAAGGGGTTGGAACTGGATGAGCTTTAAGGTCCCTTCCAACCCATCTGAGTCTGGATTCTATGCACAAGCGAATGTCCTGTGCAGAACTACCCCTTCACCTACACCTTCAAAGAAAACAAGGATGATTATTGAGGGCCTCCTCAACTAAACATTAGCCTATTCTCACAACATTTTAATTACACCCAGACATACTCACACAGAATGTTATTAGAGCCATGAATGCAGTAACAGACTTCAGTGCTTTTGAAGATAACAGAGTAACCATTGCACAAAATAAACATGATTTTCTTATTCTAACAGATCTTTATAGCCACTTCTCATCCTTTTCCCCAGTCACATTCAAACCAGACAAAATAAATGCAAAGGCAATTTCAAGGCAACAGGGAGCTACAGTGGAAGTTATTTCCACTAAGAGAGGCATTACAATTCTGGTCCAGACTTTGCACAAACCATACTAATGCATCAATCACAAACTGATGGGGAGCTCCAGAGATGTGGGTTTAATCCTACAGCATCCCATCACCACCAGAAGCTCCCAGAGATGGCCCAGTTTTCAATGGCTGAATATTTGCTATGTTCAAAAGCAAAAAAAGACAATTTTTTTCCTGTCTTTTTGTCTGCAACAACTTGATTTATGGTTTGGATTTTCTGAGTGACAGAAGAAATGATGTTAAATCCAGGCCTTGCAGCAACAGGCAGGAAAAAGCCAACTTACGGTATCTTTGCAGTTGCCAAACGCTACAGTGCTCCCAAAATGAAACGGGAGAAAACGTCTTGGCATGGCATTAAGCTGTCATGCATGTTCCAAGACACTCTGCTCAAAATATGCACTCAGCTCCTCATAAAACTCTTTCTTCTTTAATTTTCCACATGAGTGGAGAGCAGGTTTAACCAGAAATCTGAGATTCGCATTTGGAGTCAGACTACAGCACAGAAATATAGCCCAAATCCATTCATTTTGGAGGTGTTACTGAAGTTGATTTATTAGGGCTGCTGCTCACATACCAAGTAAGGCTGAGCTCTGGTTGTATACTACAGAAAGTCTTTAAGAAGAAGTATTTCTTTTTCCTATTAAACAAATACTGGTGAACGATCACTAAATGAGCAAGAACTAGGACTAAAGCCAGCCCAGTGCTCTAATGGCCAAATCATAACGCTGCAAAACAGGGATCTCACTGAAAGCAGTAGAAGCTTCAGTGTCAGCCTCACCAGACACCAGATTGGGCCTCACAGATACTAAATGGTTACTAGTTTATAAATATTCAGAAAGAAATAACAAGTACTTACAGGCAGTAGACAAACACACAACAACTGTATATCATTGGCAGCTCATCCAACAGCTATAAAAAGCAGAGACATCAAAACATGAAAAGTACTTTTAACTCACAGTAAATTCATTAAGGAGAGAGAAGTCTTAAGAAAACAGGAGTTTTTAAGTCATTTGGAGAGGGACTATTCATCAGGGACTGTAGTGATAGGACAAGGGGTGATGGGTTCAAATTGAAACAGGGGAAGTTCAGGTTAGATATGAGGAAGAAGTTCTTTACTGTGCGGGTGGAGAGGCACTGGAATGGGTTGCCCAGGGAAGCTGTGGCTGCCCCATCCCTGGCAGTGTTCAGGTTGGACAGAGCCTTGGGTGCCATGGTTTAGTGTGAGGGGTCCCTGCCCATGGCACGGGGTTGGAACTGGATGATCTTAAGGTCCTTTGCAACCCAAACCATTCTATAATTCTATATCCACCTTCCGTCAGGGTCCTATCCACCTGTCCTTCAGATCCGATCCAACCAAAAGCTCCTGCATTAATAAGCTTATTACCCTAAATCTTTAGTATATGATGTCTCATAAAAAGCCCACCCTTCAAAGGATCATACCATTTGTACTCTTCATACCTCCTAAAACACTGGTAAGAGTTAGTTTTGGGAAGTCAGCCTAGATAAACCTGCTCAATACAAGCAGCAGCATCTTCTTGCTTCTGTGCAAACTTCACAGAGAAACTGAAATGAGTTTTTCCCATAAGATAAAATAGAACTTTAGGCCCTTAGGGAAGTATGTTGTGATGTGCTTGCATGTTTACTTCCTGATTTTGGAACTTCCTTACATTGTGTTAATTCAGAGACAGGGGTTTCAGAGTTTAGGTGGGCTCTTAGGCAGAAGCTCTTCCCTGTGAGGGTGCTGAGGCATTGGCACAGGGTGCCCAGAGAAGCTGTGGCTGCCCCATCCCTGGCAGTGCTCAAGGCCAGGCTGGACACAGGGGCTTGGAGCAAGCTGCTCTAGTGGAAGGGGTCCCTGCCTATGACAGGGGGTTGGGACTGGATGAGCTTTATGGTCCCTTCAAACCCAAACCATTCTAGGATTTCCATTTACTATGGGGGGAGCACAGACTGTCAGCACACACTTCTGAACGTAGGCTTCTTAGTTTCAAACTCTGATTCAAAGATCAGTTTTCTTTATCTTCTCAAACCTAAAACAGGACCAGCCTCCTCGTGTCCCTATAGAATGGCTTGTACTTGAGAATAAGAAAGCGAGGAAGACTCAGCTGTTGCTACTCAGAAGATACTGACTTCACTATTAATGTTACAGGTACATCTAGATTAGTAGAACACATAGAAAACATTAAGATGAAAAAAAGGGATACAATAAATAGTAATAACTCTAATCTTATTAACCCTCAGTTGTGTGAAAAGATAGTGTAACTTCCCAAAGGAGGAAATGTCTTCTACCAATGCAAGTAATTGCTTATAGCTCCTATTTTAGGGTTTATATTTCGTATACCTATTGATGGAAAACAAGACCTGTGCTACTCCCGTTGAGAGCAGGAGTCATATACAATGATACTTAAGGTACATTAACTCTTGCTATATGAATTTCAGACAATAATATGACTTTATAGGTAGATACGTACATAAAGTGATTCTCAGCTATTTATGAATACTCACCTGCATTTCATACTTCAGGGTCATGTGGAAGCACCAAGATCCCAATCCCACAGCTGAAAACAAATCAAAGCTATGGTTAACATAAAAGTCTATATGGAAATCTTTGCAGTACATTAATTTCAATGCATAAACTTTACTGGGGAAAAAAAACCACATTAGAACATCAGCATCCCATTTCAGGGACAACCTGCAGTCTTCTCCAGCCTTCTACTCTACATTTTAGTAACCAGTGATGTCCTTGAATTTATGGGGTTCTCAATACTGGCCCCTATGAATCTCAGTAAGGACAGAAACAGAGGGAACCCAGTATGAATGGGACATCACTATTCCATTTCTCTTTCAAGTACATTAAGATTTATCTTTCTTGATCCTTCTATAAGGCAAAGCATCACTCGACTGCTAATACTGCTGAAAGCCTGGGATATTTCTGCTTATTGTCCAGATGGAAAAGGTACATTTTACAAGGAGCTTGTCATCAGCTCTAGAAGCAGAAATTAGTTGCTGCTGGAACTCAGAACTAGAAGGTCAGGGTACACAGACAAAGCCCACGCAGCAGGGATTCATCGCATGAAATGAGATCACCATTCCCAAGCTGCCTGCTTGGAAGCTCACCCTTCTGTGTAATGATTTTCATTGACTTGAAATAGTTGATTTTTAAACTCTGGATCTGCTTCAGGAGTTAATTTACGAGATATACACTTTGCCTATACACAGCTTTTTCAGTCAGACAAGGACAATGTTTCTTGGAAGTTATTCCACTGTTCAGAGCGAAGCTGGTCGAGCGGTTAATGTATCATTCATCACTTGGAAGTGTTATCAGTGAAACACTCTCATTAAGCACCAGCTCATTTTTATTTTGCAAGAACAAGTCCATTAATATGATGTCTTGTCTCCCTTCAAGAAATTATGTTTTACCTCAGACTGCTTTCAGAGAAAGCCAAGTCATTTGCACTCCAGCCTCGATTACTGGGTAGTGCTGCTGTGCTGCAAGACCTGAACTTTGTCTACATAAGGCAGTGAGATCTCACTGATGCTTTAATAGACTTACTGAACACTTCCCTGGAAACTGGAGGCCAGGGTGGATGGGACTTGGAGCAACCTGCTCTAGTGGAAGGTGTCCCTGCCCGTGGCAGGGGTTGGAACTGGATGAGCTAGAGCTTATCCAACCCAAACCAGTCTGGGATTCTATAACTCACTCTCACAGCTCTGTGATCTATAAAAGATTCCCAAGACAGTTTAGACATCTTTGGAGATGGTTCTTTGGATGCAGTCAGACTGGAATTGTGATTATTACATGTAGTCAATGAAATGAAATACCTAAGCATGTAACCTCACTGATGCAGTGACACGTGTATTGCCAAATACATTAATGTCTTTAATTCTCTGGGAAAAATAAGTGTGGCTGTCCATCAGAACATAAACCACCAGAGTGGAATGTGCTCCTGCCCATGCCAGAGGATTGGAACTGAATCAGCTTTAAGGTCTCTTCCCACACAAACCATTTCATGACTAATGATTATTCATCAGATGACACTCTCCCTCTCAGACACCACCTCCTCAAACACTACTGTGGTAACTATGCACAACAGCATCTCTTTGAAGAAATGGTTTAAATGAAGACTAAGGAATTAAACATGATTCTTTACGTATCTCACTTATACCTGCTTACTGGAAAGGCACAACTTACAAACGTTTTACAGCTAGACACTGAATGAGCTAAGAGCCACATTTCTCATTGGCAGAGGTTATATCTTAACACAGAACTGTGCAAAAAGCTTTGTGAACCTGTTCCAAAGGAAGGAAGAAAAGAAAGTGCATTAAGAGATGAAGTGCAGCAGCTGAAGCATATGACATATTCTGCTTCACTAACACCACTATATAACTGGTAAACTTCAGCAGAAGGGAGCTGATACCTAATACTGCACTCACTGGGCCGAGAGCTGTGCTCATCAGAGTTGCTGTCTCATGGCTTAACGCACCATGGTTCAGTGCTGAGAACATTGCAATGCAGAAAGAAGAAACACCCATCGCATGCCAAGGATCACAAGGAAATCTTTATTTCCTCTGCTATACCCACAGCACGCTACCCTTTTGTCACGTATTTTAACTTGTGAATTTAGAAAGAGTTTGACATGTATTTGTCTCTTGTAAACAATAGTTTAATGCTTGAGCTGAAATGTCTTCACATGTAACTTCTACCTCCAGTTCTATAGGAATGCAGTTACCTTTAGATATACTTCTCATCACATAATTTCAGGATCAAGGCATTTCTAAGGAATACTAGAGAAGCTGTAGCTGCCCCATCCTTGGAAGTGTTCAAGGCCAGGTTGGAGGGGGCTTGGAGAAACCTACTCTAGTGGAAGGTGTCCCTGCCTGTGGGAAGGGGTTGGAACCGGATGAGCTTTAAGGTCCCTTCAACCCAAACCAGTCTGGGTTTTTATGATTCTATTAATATTTACTTCACAAAACCCATCACTGCAATGAGATGTTTTACCAGCTTTGTACTTCCCAAAATACTAGTGACCACCACCACTGCAATTACACCAAGTTTAAATAGGACCGACTTTCCCATATAGCCATCAACAACCCAGCAATAGATTTGCTCCTTCTCTTTCAAGCAGGTCTTAAAGTTTACATTTTAGGTGTTTCCTTTTGCAAAGGAGTTTCAGTCACTGAAAGCTGTGAATCAGTTGGGAAGCTTTAACACCACCTGAAGCAATACCATTTCCTTTCTAACTACTGTAACTCACTTTTCATAGGCACTGCAAGTCACTCAGCATCTTAACATCAACCAACCTCTCAAGTTAAGGGGGATACATATATGTTATGTATTAAGCACAGAATACACATTAATTCACAGTATTATGAGATCAGAATAGCACTTTAAAAGTCAGGAAATGCAAAGTCAGGTTAGCTGCTGTGTGCAGACTAACATGGCTCTTTTTGCCCTGAAGCAAATACAATGTGTAGTTACTATCAATTGATGTGATAGTGATGACATAAAAGCAATGCATCTGTAAACTGTACTTCATACATAGCTATATGGCTGTGCAACACCATCAAAGACTGGAAGGCAATATCCATGCTAGGAATAATCTGACATTATACATGAGATCCAGCTCCGTATATGAACCATAGAAACTCTCTGGATTTGAACCTCAGAAGGACACAAATATCCCCTATGGTTTTTTCAATAGTTTTAGGAATAAGTATCACATAAGCAGAGACAGTTCATTTCAGGTGAACTTTGATCCATCAGATTCAAGATCCTTATCATAGGCCTAAAGCCTTCATAGAAAAAATACTATTTATGAGGATTTCAGAGATGTGGTTTGAATTTAAACTGTAGAGGTACTGTATGAAAACATTCCAAAGGAAGGATGCTCCAGATACTAACACCTTTTTTTTAGGCATCTATACATGAACTGGCGTTATAAAGAGTAAGTCAAATACAAGGGGATATTTCAGGATGAGCCAAATGATTCTCTAGGCTTTACTGACTGCAATGGCAGACAGACCCCTCTGTAGAGACATGCATTTAGGTGTATGAGTCCAGAGCTGAATCCCATCTACGGCTTATTACAGCGACAGACCTAGAGATCACCACCACCACACTGCATCACAGACAGTCAAAGAACAAAGCAAGACGAAAAAGCAGAATTAAATGAACAGTTCTTACAGAATGATGATGGTTTGTAATGGTTTCCCTCCACAGCATAAGAGATGGGAAGGACCTGATTACAAGGAAAGTGGAGCATTCCATAGGGCTGTTCCCAGACACTGTAACTCAACCCTCTGCACTTGTGACTTGCCAGAGCAGTTGGTGGTGTGAATCTGGCCTCTGCCAACTTCCCTGAGCAGCTCCCAGGCACGTCACAGCAGCCAGAAGCCTCCAGGGCCTGTGCCCAGCAGAGGATTTGTATGCAGCCACCTCGCTTTGGAGGCTAAGATGAACAGACACAGGCTGCTCCACGCTGCCTGGCTCCAGCACTCAGGAGTGCACCCAAGCACATCTGATTTACTAACATGGACGTGGCCTAAGCACCTCTACAGCTATTAGGTAAGAATAAGGGCATTAACTCTGACTGAAGGGCTTCTAATAACTATTTTCACAGATAAGGGGGGTTTCAGTAGACATGGAGGAAGTTGTTTATGGCTGTGTCTAATGTAGAGAACGTTTTGCATCCTTTTTTTCCCCTCCCTGCTGGCACAGCTTGAACAACTGAGCCCTATTAAACAGGCCAAAGAAATACAAACCAACACAATCCTTCCAGATTTAAGTAAGTAAAGTGACCAAGTAAAGTGTCCAAGTAAAGCATCTAATAAACTACTTCAGTGACTGCTTTTCCTTGCCTTCTTAGGTTCAAAGAAGTTACACTCCTTCTCTTTTATATATATAGACACACACACTGACATGTATATATATATATACACATATATAAGTAGCTTTTTTTTTAAATCAAGACTCTTTTATAACACCAACTATTTGATTTTCATGGCTTCCCAGGACACAAGAAAATGACATGGTAGAACCTGATACAATACCACAGCATCATAGGGTCTGAAGAGTAAGTCGTATGAGGAATAGCTGAGGGACCTGGGGGGCTCAGGCTGGAGAAGGCTCAGGGGGGACCTGATGGCTCCCTACAAGTGCCTGAGAGGAGGATGGAGCCAGGAGGGGCTGGGCTCTGCTCCCAAGGAACAAGGGATGGGACAAGAGGAACCGGCCTCAAGCTGCACCAGGGCAGGTTTAGATGGAGCTGAGGACCAATTCCTGCCCCAGAGGGTGCTCAGGCATTGGAACAGGCTGCCCAGGGCAGGGCTGCAGGCACTGGCCCTGCAAGGGTTCACACCCCGTGGGGACGAGGCCTCAGTGCCATGGGGCAGTGGTGGGGAACAGTTGGACTGGATGAGCTTAAAGGGCTTTTCCAACCTGGGTGATTCTGTTCTATGATGGAGAAAATCCAACCCCAACTGCTTATTCTGCAAGGTAGTGACAGCCTGATGGCTTGTTCCACTTACTTCATGAGATGCAACAAGCCAACTTAAGATTCTTCTTCATTGCTTACCGGTTAAATAGTAACCTAGCCAGTTCCTACTGAGTTCATTGACAGCGCTCCCTTTGAGCTGGAAAGCAGCAGAAATCAGGGCTGAGAACAGTGGGCTGTATCTGAAAAGGATTTGCTGAAAAGTGCAACTCACCACCAGTATGAACAAGAAATTCATTTGTACAGTTATTCAGAAATCCCCTTCTTGTCCTGCCAACTTTGGCAACTTTAGCATACATGTGAAAGGAAGAGAGCTTCCCAAATGTAAAATACATGTGGTTCCAAGAGGAAATACAACTCAACAAGAGAAATAGAGGGGGTTTAAAGTGAAGCAGTGAACACAGTGTGGTAAAATACAAAGGAATCATAGAATCATGGAATCGCCTGGGTTGGAAAGGACCTTAAGGTAATCCAGCTCCCACCCCTGCCATGGGCAGGGACCCCTTCCACTGGAGCAGCTTGCTCCAAGCCCTGTGTCCAACCTGGCCTTGAACACTGCCAGCGATGGGGCATTTACCACTTCTCTGGGCACCCTGTGCCAGCGCCTCAGCACCCTCACAGGGAAGAGCTTCTTCCTTATATCCAACCTGAACTTCCCCTGTTTCAGTTTGAACCCATCACCCCTTGTCTTATCACTACAGTTCCTGGTAAAGAGTCCCTCCCCAGCACCCTTGTAGCCCCCTTCACACACTGGAAGCTGCTCTGAGGTCTCCACGCAGCTTCTCTTCTCCAGGCTGAACAGCCCCAACTTTCTTAGAATTTATCTCAGTGTTAAATTCACTGCTCCTTTCCAGATTAAATCTACCCTTGTTTGTTACAAATTAAGTCAGCAGAGTGAAATCTGTTAATAAATCAAATTACTGTAAGGGAAAGAATTCTCTCTGGTACTTTCTTACAAAAAGGAATTTCTCTACACTTACTCCATCTCCACTTCAGCATGCCCCTCATTCAGTCACATGCACAGAAAGCATGCCAATGTTCCTGGCACATTTCAACTCTTTTTCAAGTTCTCTTTATCTCCTTATTTGCTGCTTTTGCTCTGTAGTAGAACAAATGTAAAATGGTTTGTGATTCCAAACCATCCTGCTCCTGGTTTTCACTGAGCTACTATAAAGCTTTCTGTATTCCTTTACATCTTTCAACTGCTATGAAACATTAGGAATAGTGAAGTAGAGAAAACCAGAAGAGAAATGTTCTTGGAAGCAACCTTTAATGGCAAGTTCCAACCTATGAGATGAAAATCAAATCATGCAAGCATTTATCACTTCAGACAGGAGTCAAAGGCATCCCAGGGCCAGATAGCAGAGCTCAGCTGGAACTCAGGACTGCCCTCCAGTACTGCTGTCAAATGCACAGGCTGAGCTCCCCTTCATGGACACAGAGCAGTATAAAACTGAATGAAGTACATGGTATTTATTGTGATCACTCAGACCTTTGGGGTTGTCTTTAACACATCAAACAGCATATGAGAAATGTCCACTCAAGCCAGTCTTGCTGTGACAGCCTGACACTCTGGTCAGAGAGCAGCACACTTTGTCCATCACAGTGTGTCACTGACAGAGGTAGCAACAAGCTACAGGGAGGACTGAGACTCAAACACAGAGTTTTACATATTTGCATTTGACCTCAGAGCAGCCTTCCAGTATCAGAAGGGGCCTACAAGGATGCTGGAAAGGGACATTTCATCAGGGGCTGTAGTGACAGGACATGGGGTTCTGACTGAAACAGGGGAAGTTCAGGTTGGATATATGGAAGCTCTTCCCTGTGAGGGTGGTGAGGTGCTGGCACAGCTTGCCCAAAGAAGTGGTAAATGCTCCATCCCTGGCAGTGTTCAAGGCCTGGTTGGACAGAGCCTTCAACAACATGGTCTAGTGTGAGGTGTCCCTGCCCATGGCGGGGGGTTGGAACTAGATGATCTTAAGGTCCTTTCCAGCCCAAACCATCCATGATTCTCTGATTTATTTGCATTAATTTAGAAAGAATAGCAAAATGGGATACTTTGATTCAAGAAGAAGCAAAAAGTCAACTTCAGCAAATGCTGACACACTGGTTTTTCCCCTGTCTTTTTAGAAGTAAACCTCAGCCTTCAAGAATTTCTGCTGCCAAACTGTGTTATCCTAAGACAAAAATGAATAATTACTCAAACTCATAAAAAAGCCTACAAATGGCTATTTGGAAAGTGTTCAAACACATCCAAAGCTGTACATTGCTGCTGCTTCTCTTTCACACATCAGCAAAGCTGACGCTAAGAAACCATGAAGTTGTACCTAGTGTAAGTTACAGTTTAACTGGCGTCAAGAATACATTTAGCATATGGATATGTGGTTTTCAACAGTGTTTGTCTAAATACATAAGTGTGCCATTCTTAAAAGCAGCATGTCTACTGTAGTGATAGCATGTCTACTGTAGTGATAGGACAAGAGGTAACGGGTTCAAACTGAAACAGGGGAAGCTTAGATGGGATATAAGGAAGAAGTTCTTTACTGTGAGGGTGCTGAGGCACTGGAATGGGTTGTCCAGGGAAGCTGTGAATGCTCCATTCCTAGCAATGTTCAAAGCCAGGTTGGACAGAGCCTTGGGTGCCATGGTTTAGTGCGAGGTGTCCCTGCTCATGGCAGGCAGTTGGAACTGGATGATCTTAAGGTCCTTTCCAACCCTAACTATTCTATGATTTACTATAAATCACCGAAGACTGGGAAGGATTTATCTCTCCACAGAGATAACAGGTCTAGCAAACACAGAAACCCTGGGAAACAGGGGAATTCTGTAAAACCTGCTTTGAGACTCAGCTGCCAAATTTGAATCACCTTCAAACATCTTTCCTCATAAGGAAAATAACTTCGGGTTACATAAGGCCAGGTAAGACATGGCTTGGAGCAAGCTGCTCTGGAGGAAGGTGTCCCTGCCCATGGCAGGGGTTGGAACTGGATGAGCTTTAAGGCCCCTTCCAACACAAACTAGTCTGGGATTCTATGTACAAGGGAATGTCCTGTGCATCCCCTCTATGTACAAGGGGATGTCCTGTGTGTCCCATCACCTAGCTTCAGGGAAAACAAAATGATTATTAAAGGCCTCCTCAACTAAACTCATTCTTTGCAGCATTTTAATTACTATCAGCCATACTTACAAGAGAGTCTTGTTAGAGCTATAAATGCAGTAACAGACTTCAGTGCTTTTAAAGATAACAGAGTAACTATTAATGTTTTAAAGAAAGTTGGTTCTTCTCTGGATTTTGCTACTTGAAAGAACAGACTGCCCTTCAGTTCACCTCTGCACTAATGTCACATTGTTCTTCCACCCTTGCAAAACTTCCCAGACACAATGGCAGTTTACTAGGAGATACATGCCAAAGAGGAACTGAAAACAAATGCAAACTCATTAAAGAAATCCCTTCCATTTCCCTCAGGATCTCAGCCATTTCTTGTATTACTGTTCCAAACAAATGTCACTAAGATATTAATATAGTGTGAAACTGTTTGGAAGTAGGACACTCAGGACATCATCTGTAAATGATCAGAAAAGGAAGCAGGAAGCTAAGATGCACTGAAAAGGACTTAAGGCCAGAGGAGGATCACTTCAAAATCTCATATAATTATTAAGTGAATTCTATCTTCATGCTATGGTATTTTTTCATGTTCATTACAGGTGGACAGATGCTATTTGCTAAGACAGTAAACATCATCAGTGCATTAAGCTGAGTTCAACAGTCAACATCAGTCAATGTCAGTTTAGAAGATCAAAAGAAAACTCAGTTCCTGTTCACTCTAAGGAGGAACTTGCTGCTTATGCTGCCTGAAAATTCCAAAATCCAGGGAGCAACAATATACACCACCAAAATTATGCCACAGTGACTGACCAAGGCTTTAATTTAGACAACATTTTGGTACATGATGTTCTACAAGCCCAAAGAAGTGGTGAATGCTCCATCCCTGGCAGTGTTCAAAGCCAGGTTGGACAGAGCCTTGGGTGCTATGGTTTAGTGTGAGGTGTCCCTGCCCATGGCAGGGGGTTGGAACTGGATGATCTTAAGGTCCTTTCCTACCCAAACCATTCTGTGATTCTATATTTTCCTAACAAATAGCAATTTTCAGTAAACATTAACAAATATAACAGGAGATTTACATTAAACACACATAGTATTTGGATTTAACTACTTGGTTAAGTCCTATTTGGATACTATTCATTGCACATCAGAGCTCTCTTTCTAATGAAACAGCAAATGAAGCTTTACACATACCTGTAAGACACAAATATGCAGCTAAATAGCGTTTTTCAAGGCCATCTTTATGGGTCTGAATCGCACCATAGAGTGGAGGTACAATGAAAATCAGGTTACTCACTGTGTTCCCTGTTAAGACAGAAACCAAAAGCAGAGATTTAGAATTGGGTACTATGTACTTTAAATAAATAAAGCTGCATTCACTCATTAAAGAAAGGTTCAACAGTTTTCACCCAGCGAGCTGCACCTTTTCAGATTGTTGTTTTTGGCTTTCACACATAATACAAAGTTTAATCTTGGTACAACACATGTAACTACTTCAAGGCTAAAAACCCTCTAATTCGTCTTTATTCACATCTATGGACAGTAATAAAAACCTCATTTAACTAAAAAATGGTGGTTACTTTCTTGGCAACAGGCAGAAAAATGGGGTTAAACCGACTGCACAGCTCCTGAATTAAACCCCAATCCCTTAAGGAGATAAAAGCCCCAAATAGTTCAAGCCTGGTATTTAAAAGAGTTGCTTGTTTGGTTTTTTTTTTTCCTTTTCTTAAACCTATTCTTGGAATTCCCTCCTCCACACTCCCTTCAGATACTTTAAGGTCACCAAGTGACTCATTCCCAAATGAAACCGGTTCAAGCTTTACTGTTCATGTGCTGGTCACTGTGCACACACAGAACCATCACAGACCACAGCCTGCAGAGGTGGGTCTGTGCAAACCTCATGGAGTTCAACAAGGCCAAGGGCAAGGTCCTGCTGCTGGGTCAGGGCAATCCCAGCACAAACACAGGCTGGGGGAGACCGGATGGAGCAGCCTGAGGAGAAGGACTTGGGGTGCTGGGTGAGGAGAAGCTCCCCATGACCCGGCTTCAGTGAGCGCTTGAGCCCAGAACCCCCCCGTGTGCTGGGCTGCACCCCCAGAGTGTGAGCAGCAGCTCAGGGAGGGGATCCTGCCCCTCTGCTGGGCTCTGGGGAGACCCCCCCTGCAGCCCTGCTCCAGCTCTGGGGCAGCAGCACAAGAGGGACGTGGAGCTGTTGGAGCAAGGCCAGAGGAGGCCATGGAGCTGCTGCGAGGGCTGGAGCAGCTCTGCTCTGGAGCCAGGCTGAGAGAGCTGGGCTGGGTCAGCCTGGAGAAGAGAAGGCTCCTGAAGGGGAGACCTTAGAGCAGCTCCAGTGCCTAAAGGGGCTGCAGGAAAGCTGGAGAGGGGCTTGGGACAAGGGCCTGTAGGGCCAGGCCAAGGGGAATGGCTTGAACCTGCCCGAGGGGAGACTGAGCTGAGCTCTTAGGCAGAAGCTCTTCCCTGTGAGGGTGCTGAGGCGCTGGCACAGGGTGCCCAGAGAAGCTGTGGCTGCCCCATCCCTGGCAGCGCTCAAGGCCAGGTTGGACAGAGGGACTTGGAGCAAGCTGCTCCAGTGGAAGGGGTCCCTGGCCGTGGCAGGGGTTGGAGCTGGATGAGCTTTAAGGCCCCTTCCAACCTAAACCAGTCTGGGATTATACAATGGTGGTTTCTTGAAGACCACTCTCCCAGTCTGATTTAGATGTTTTTTCACTGTTCTGTCCATGCCAACGTACAACGAAATACTGAGAAGTTTAAGTGAAGCGTAAGGAAATGGTACATTTCTCAGCAGAAGAGATGCAGATTCAGCTTTTTTTTGCCTAACCACAAATCATAATTTTGAGAACGAATGGGAATAAAATGACATGCAATTTAGGAAAAAGATCAAATCTATTAAAAAAACACAGACTACTGCTTACATAAATTACACTGCACACTTTCACACGCCATTGGTTAGATATCTGTAACATTGAAACTCCAGTTTCCAAATCCCTTAATGAGAAGTACAATGGATGAGGCTATACAGAGGCAGAAAAAACTTCAGAAAGTGCTGAATAACAGAGTTTCACTTCTTAAAACAAAGCACAAGAGTGTGCAGGCCGTGTCTGAATCAATACTCTTAATACGAGCACCTACACAGAGTGATACAAGGGGTAAGAGGTTCAAACTTAAACAGGGGAAGTTTAGATTGGATATAAGGCAGAAGCTCTTTACTGTGAGGGTGGTGAGGCACTGGAATGGGTTGCCCAGGGAGGTTGTGAATGCTCCATCCCTGGTGGTGTTCAAGGCCAGGCTGGACAGAGCCTTGGGTGCCATGGTTTAGTGTGAGGTGTCCCTGCCCATGGCAGGGGGTTGGAACTGGATGATCTTGAGGTCCTTTCCAACCCAAACCATTCTGTGATTCTGTATTTCAGGAGCCCTGCTGCAGAAGATCCATCCCAAAGAGAAATGAAACTACCAAACTAGGACCATAAAACCCCAAAGAATTACAGCACATCTGGGAACAAAAATCCATACTTAGAGGTTTGCAGGACATTCAGTTCCAAACGGAAATAAGGCTCTTTGAAGCAGAGATGTAGCTATGTAATAAGGCTGCTCTTCTAAATCCTCACTAAGTAGATTCAAATCTCAGTTTGAGACAGTTCTCAACCAGATAAAAATCACAACTGATTCTTATCACACCTTCCTCATTGATTTAACATCATCTCCTGCAAGCCATGAATTTCACCAAGTTATAACAAGCAAAAAGGCATGCCAGAGACTTCACTCTTCTTGTCAGCTCTGTACTATGTTCCTTCTTGTAAAAGAAGCCCAGCTGAAATCAAAACAGCTCTCCAAAGAAAAACAAGTTTATACCAAAGAAAAGGCCTTTTTCATGTTTAAATTCTTAGGGTTTAATTCTAAAGGATAAATCATCAAATAATCATAGAATTGTTTGTGTTGGAAGGGGCCTTAAAGCTCATCCAGCTCCAACCCCTGCCACGGGCAGGGACCCCTTCCACTGGAGCAGCTTGCTCCAAGCCCCTGTGTCCAACCTGGCCTTGATCACTGCCAGGGATGGGGCAGTCACAGCTTCTCTGGGCACCCTGTGCCAGCGCCTCAGCACCCTCACAGGGAAGAGCTTCTGCCTAAGATGTAATCATTAACTTTTTACCACATTCCCACAGTGTTGCAATGGGCAGTGATTCACTTTCAGTGGAGATCAAGTTTGGAAGATATCCGCTGTTGTGTACTACACTGACCATCACCACATCCTCCCATAAGCCATGCGAAGATGTCATCAGCCTCGAAAAGTAGAGCAAAGGCTACGTCTGGATAGTGAGTCTTCTGCTTTCTAAAGGAGCTCTCAAAGAGAAGCTTTTAGACATGATATAAATATCACTTTTCAAGGTCACTTTGTTATGAAAGTGTCAAAAACCTGGCAAAAATCCAATGTGAAGATGCTGAACAAAAGGGATACCATCATGTTTACCCGCAACTGGGAAGGGACGTGACTTGAGAAGAGACCTGCAGTAGGAAAACAACTTTCAGAGGGATGTAAGACTGCAGAAAGGGGTTCTTCTGGAGGAAGGGGAAGGTTTCCACACTTCCTGTAAAGCCATAATCATGTTAAATTACTGGTAATTTATGAGTGTTTAATCTAGGCCCATCTTGCTGCGAGAGGAAATACCACAGGCCTAATCTAGCTGTACATTCCTGCCACTCCTTCTGTTCACTTTTTGGCCTGTATTATACAGAACATTTGTAGCGGGGATTAGGCAAAACTCTTTGCAAAACAAACAGAGAGTTAAGCAAAGGTTTGCAGAAGAGAAATGGGGGTAGAAGGGCAATGAAGTCCTCCAGCACACTGCTGGCTAAATGACTTCCCTCCAGAACCAAAACACTTTCAAAGGAAACGTCCCTCTAAGGGTGCATTTCACAGAAGTCCAGCTAGTCTTTAACAGGATTATCTTCCCATATAATAGCTTATAAATTCATTTAAAAGGATTTTTAACTCGTTCCAGCAATGGGATATGCACAGAGATTAGCAAACAATAGCAAGAAAGAACAAAAGGGTGACAGAACCACAGGTCTGTAACTCGAAAGTTAATCAACAAGCAAGGAAGTGAAACAAGTATGGAAGGAAATAGATATGGAAGTTGAAACTGGGGGAAAAGTTCAACTCTGACAAAACCTCCCCTTTTACACCAGGTTTTTACAAAAGAAAGGAAAAATAAAGCAGCAGTTCTCTTTTGGAAAACCAGAGATTGGAGAGTTTGCCGCTAAGGGATGAGGCAAGAAGGTATGTTAAGTAACTGAAGCAGAAATTGGTTATGGCTCAAGATATATGGTATATCCAAAATCAGATGAATGCACATGGATGGATCAGGGTTTAACTCTGTACAGCATTCTTCTACTTCAGTACTGGATTCCTTAAACGCTGGTCCAGGGAGTGATCTAGTTTTTCTTTAGCAACCAAAGGCTTGTGGCTTCAGCACATCTGTCAACATAAAGGATGACTGGTTTATCAGAAGAAGAAATGAATGGACTTGAGGACTGCAATGACAGGAACAGGATTAAATATGATGGCCAGTGTCAATATGAACCCTTATTCCAAATGTAGGAGTAATCTATTTAAAGAGACAGAAAAGTGAATTAAGATTGTGTGCTGACTCACCAGAAGACATCATTGTAGGCATCAAACCTCCTAAATTTATTTCCAGTAGAGGAAAGGAAAATAGTAATGTCTTCTTGCCAGGCAATAGCAGACTATACTAGATAGTAACTAAACTATCTAGTTGCTGATAGAAGAGAAGAGAAAGCACATCAGGTGCAGAGAAGCATCACTTACATGAGAGGGATGAATGGGAGCTTACAACATCAGTAGGGACATAAACTGGTTAGCTCACCTAGCCTAGCAAAACAGCAGCTGGATGGACAAAGAGACAAGGACAAAAGAGAACTAAAGGATAACACTGGCCAAAGAATACATAGATATAAACTAACCCTAAGTAACTGTGGGCTGGAATTGAGAGTAAAGCTTCCCACTGAAGAGGAGATGTTTATCACTGCTTCCCAACACAAGCGGGCAGCACAATGAACTCATCCGCTTCCAGGATGAAGCTCAGTAAACTTAAAAGCCAGACTACATGATGTGGTGGCTTGTCACAGCAGTAAACCAGACTATGGCCACAAAGGTTATACATGGTACTGGGTAAAGTGCTAAATCAGTGTCAATTTATCTAATCATGATAAATGCAGAGTGTGTGACTGACCTTATCAAAGTTCCTAAGTCTTTCAAGAGTGTTTTACTGCAAATCATTGATCCAAGATTCTGTTTTATTGATTGACAGCATGCCAGACAGTACCAGAACTAAATCAAATTTATGCAAAACATCATTTCTACAAGCCTCTGTCTACAGCTGTGTGAAGGTTAGACCACATCTGCACCTTGCTCTACAAATACAGCAGCAAAATCTGACAAGTCTTTTTGACAATTGATGTAGATTCAGTCATCTTCCTAAAAGTCAGGGTCATCATTCCAGTGTCCTCAACATAACAACAACATGGAGCTCTTGGAGCAAGTCCAGAGGAGGCCACAGGGATGATCAAGGACTGAAGCACCTCCTGTATGAAGACAGGCTGAGAAAGTTGGGGCTGTTGAGCCTGGAGAAGAGAAGCTGCGTGGAGACCTCAGAGCAGCTTCCAGTGTCTGAAGGGGGCCTATAGGGATGCTGGGGAGGGGCTCTTCATTAGGGACTGTAGTGACAGGACAAGGGGTGATGGGTTCAAACTGACACAGGGGAAGTTTAGTCAGATATAAGGAAAAAACACTTCCTCGTGAGGGTGCTGAGGCACAGGAATGGGTTGCCCAGGGAAGTTGTGAATGCTCCATCCCTGGCAGTGTTCAAGGCCAGGTTGGACACAGGGGCTGGGAGCAAGCTGCTCCAGTGGAAGGGGTCCCTGCCTGTGGCAGGGGGCTGGAACTGGGTGATCTTAAGGTCCTTTCAACCCAAGCCACTCTGGGATTCTATGATTAGGCCCTGAAAAAAAAAATAAAATGCATATCATCATAAATACAAAGATCTGTACAAAAACTGATCACCTCAAAGACAGAAAACAAACTTAGAGAGGAAACAGCATTTACAGGCAAACACAGGCACAATATAGTGCTTAATGGTATACATACAGATTGCTACAGATGGAGAACGCACCAATTTGAAGGACCTTACTTTCATCAAGTTTCTATTTCCCCACATATGTAGTTAATTCTACTTTAGAAAGTCATTTCTGTAATAAATGTGGATAGGAAGTCAAAAGGATAAAACCAGAGAAGCTGTAAACAGGTCCAGCTGTAATAGAACATGGTCATAAGGATATAATACACAGGATGTGAAAACACCAGGAAGACAATATGGGAGTTAGAATATAGGTGATGTTTTCAGAGAGGAAAGAAAAGTGCTTTTATAAAAGGAAGCAAGAATTACCAGCTACAGCTTTTCACAAGGTGATTCACACAATGTTAAGAGATCCCTTATCTAAGGTTTGTACACAGAATGACTGAGAGATTCACCAACAGCAAGGATCTTTTTAAGTGTTAAAATGCTCTTCCTCCCTCAGTCAAATGAATACAGAACTTTCACTCTGCTAGGGTTTCTACAAGACTCAAACCCAGTAGAGATACATGTTACATTTCTGCAGTTAAGAAGTGGACTATACATTAAAAGTTCATCTGAAATCAGGACTAACAAACACGATATTTATTACAGCTTTCAGCCTCCCCACAGGGACAACTGCACCTCACTGTGATACAGGAGAAAGGAAAGTAGCAAGTATTTCCTAAAACAGATACGCAAGGACTAAAATACCCCTTTAAGTAAAGCAAACAAACAAGATTTTGAGGCAGAAAACCTCGGTTTCATTGTCTGGGCATCGTGGTGCTCGGCACAGTCAGTTTTAGTGCACTTTCTGGCTCATGGAGCTTTTCCTTGTTCCATCACTGCATGAAGAAAATCAAAATAATGATATAACAAAGCCTCTCAGATGGCATCCTGCTGAACTTGAATCATATCTGAAAGCCAGGATAAGGAATTCTCCCTCACGCGTTTTGTTTCTGGAATCATCTCGAGCAGCTCTGGTGTGAACTACAGATCATTACACCTGGAGCACTGTGCGCAATTCTGGTGTCCTCAACATAAAAAGGACATGGAAGTGTTCGAACAAGTCCAGAGGAGGCCATGAGTATGATCAGAGGCTGGAGCAGCTCCTGTATGAAGACAGGCTGAGAAAGCTGGGGCTGTTCAGCCTGGGGAAGAGAAGCTGCGTGGAGACCTCAGAGCAGCTTCCAGTGTCTGAAGGGGGGCTATAGGGATGCTGGGGAGGGACTCTTCATTAGGGACTGTAGTGATATGGTAATGGGTTAAAACTTAAAACAGGGGAAGTTTAGATTGGATATAAGGAGAAAATTCTTTCCTGTGAGGGTGCTGAGGCACTGGAATGGGTTGCCCAGGGAGGTTGTGAATGCTCCATCCCTGGCAGTGTTCAAGGCCAGGCTGGACGAGGCTTTGGGTGCCATGGTTTAGTGTGAGGTGTCCCTGCCCATGGCAGGAGGTCGGAACTGGATGATCTTAAGGTCCTTTCCAACCCTAACTATTCTATGATTCTAGGATTACTGGAGGGTTTACCATTAAAGCAATGGGTGAAGCAACACAATTCATACACATCTGAGTTTATAGCCATCTACCATTAGGTACTTCCCCCTTTTAAAGAAAGATTCTTCTCTTGGAAGTATCTCCAGAGATATGAAACCAAAGATGAAAAACACACAGAGAATAATAGCTTAAAAACTGGAGAATCTAGAGTATTTCCTTATAAGAACCATAGAATAGTCAGGGTTGGAAAGTACCTCAAGATCACCCAGTTCCAACCCCGTGCAATGGGCAGGGATACCTCACACTCGACCATGGCACCCAAGGCTCTGTCCAACCTGGCCTTGAACACTGCCAGGGATGGAGCATTCAAAACTTCTTTGGGCACCCTGTGCCAGTGCCTCAGCACCCTCACAGGGAAGAATGAGACTCTCATTCAAATTAAAGTGGCCGTTCTCAATACAAGAACTTCCTAACTCACTTATCACAGTGTTTCAAGTGTCAGCAGCGGAATTAATGTGAATCAAATCCAACAAGTTCCCAATCAGTGTATGCTATATATTTTCAGTAATAACTAAGCCAGAGCCTAGAGCAGGTTTGTAGCATTGATGTTTCAAATACAGGCACATCATGATAGTTCAGAGGACCCAGTTTCACAGAATGAGCTGGTTTGGCCACTGAATTCTATCTTGTGCTGTTTTTGCTTAAGGCTTATCACCAGGAGGGCAGCAGAGCAATTAGATTTTCCCTTCCACCAGCCATTTTTAATATCTTCTACTTCAAAGCATACAATAACTGCACTTCAGAGTGTCAGGAAATGAAAACCACGTCTCCATTTCATATTTCAGAAGGACCTCAAGGGGAGAAAACAGAGTCATCCCAGTGGGAATTCTGCCAATGTGTAATTACTAAACTCCCTACTTGCTAATGTGCACGAAGGATCAATATAAACTTCCTGTTACTCAGCGAAATGCAAGACTCTTGCTCCAGGCTGGAGCAATGGACCAACGCTGACTTCAAAACCAAACACAAACCCATAAAAAATGGGCTCGGGGGGAGTGTTTAAAATGCTTATTTTTAAGCTACAAAAGCAGTTTCTTACCTCCTGCAATTCCCTTTTCCAAACTCTAAGCAAGCCTTGATTTTGTTTATCTGGACATTAACTGAAGTTGCACCATCAGCAATTCAGCTGCAGCGTGTATCAGCCACCACATTTCTAATGGGAAAAATACTGAAGGAAACAAACAGTGAAGGCAATTACTGATCTGTAAAACCTATGTGAAAGCTTCCTGAAGAACACTGAGAATGGGTGCAATAAGTAACACTTCAAATTAATGGGTTATTAGAAGGGACTCTGAGATCCCTCTGGGTATTTAAAGTCAAAAATCTAAAGTGCAAGTTCACTTAGAGCACAGGAATCATTTAAAGGTATTAAGTCATTTAGAAGGTAGATAAAAGGTAGATTTTCAGGTTGGATAGAAGGAAGAAGTTCTTCCCTGTGAGGGTGCTGAGGCGCTGGCACAGGGTGCCCAGAGAAGCTGTGGCTGCCCCATCCCTGGCAGTGTTCAAGGCCAGGTTGGACACAGGGGCTTGGAGCAAGATGCTCTAGTGGAAGGGGTCCCTGCCTGTTGGCAGGGGTTGCAAGTGGATGAGCTTTAAGGTCCTTTCCAACCCAATCCAGTCTATGATTCTATGATAAAACACCACAGAAAAATGTGACAGTGAGTACATTACAAAGGAATGCTGCATTAATGCTCTGTACAGCTGCTGGGATACTATTAAGGGAAGAGCTATAAGGGATAAATGAGATGGAAGATTCAGATACAGCAACCAGGAACACTACAAAGGAAAAGAAAGATCTTGAAAAACAAGAGCAGTTACCTAATTCTTGGCTAGGCAGCAGCTAGAAGAAAGCACCATGGAATCCAACAGATTTACACAGGGGGAGGACTGAGAAAGCTGTATGTATTACCAAAGAGCACCATTCTGATCAGCTCTAACACACTGAAACAAGGAAAAGGGAAGTTAAGGCGGAATATCTAGAAATCAAGTTTATTTGGCAGCAGCAACATCCCCCAGTAGATGCCCTGAATCCTTGGAAGAGTTTCAAACACGCTGTAAGACACAGGAAGAAAACAATCCACCATGGGCAAGAAAGGAAGCAAAGGAGGCCAGAACACAGCCTCCTCCTCTGCGCTAGCACCAACACAGATGCATACCACCAGTGTGAGCACACTGCGTTCCAGCCCCAGCCGCACCAGAGAGCTGCTTCCAGTAAGTCAAAGTGCTGGGACAAGGCCAAGAAAACTAAAGGCAGCATCACTGCTGCAGAGCTGGTGGCCAACCGGAAGGATTTTGAGTTTAAAGGCAGCGTGCAGAGGAGTGCTTCTACATATTCTAAGCTGCTTCCCACTTGGTGGGACTCTCATTTCATGAGACTCTACCTGCAGCACTGTGTGCAGTTCTGGTGTCCTCAGCATAAGAAGGACATGGAGCTGTTGGAGCAAGGCCAGAGGAGGCCACAAGGATGCTCAGGGGCTGGAGCACCTCCTGTATGGAGACAGGCTGAGAACACTGGGGCTGTTCAGCCTGGAGAAGAGAAGCTGCGTGGAGACCTCAGAGCAGCTTCCAGTGTCTGAAGGGGGCTACAAGGGTGCTGGAGAGGGACCTTCATGAGGGACTGGAGTGATAGGACAAGGGGTGATGGGCTAAAACTGAAACAGGGAGTGATGGGTTGGAGATAAGGAAAAGACTCTTCCCTGTGAGGGTGCTGAGGCGCTGGCACAGGGTGCCCAGAGGAGCTGTGGCTGCCCCATCCCTGGCAGTGTTCAAGGCCAGGTTGGACACAGGGGCTTGGAACAAGCTGCTCTATGGAAGGTGTCCCTGCCCGTGGCAGGGGTTGGAACTGGAAGATCTTAAGGTCATTTCAACCTGAACCAGTCTGTGATTCTATGATTCTACATATGCCAAGATCCTTCTGAAGAGGGAAACCACTTCAGTGATTTACTAGACTGGGGAGGGGTAATGAGGAAGTTTTAGGAACAAACAGATAATAATAATAATAATAATTAACAAAACAATTTGAGTTTTATTCCCAGTGCTCATTTATAAGCGGTTCCAATGCGCTGTGTCAAGTGATACGTTCTGGCCTTACACAGTCTATATACCAGCTGCAGAATGTATTCATTCCCCTGACATCCATCATACGAGTTCAGTTAACATTTTTGGAGCTAATACTTCCTTTGATCACAGTATTTTCTGTTACATTTTTGTTCTCCAAAACAGTCAGAAAGTGATTAAGAAGAAAAGCTCTCGCCACTCCTGACTGACAAAACACACACAAGAAAGCTCACGTTAAACCTGTGAAGTGTGGGTGTATTTTCTAATGCCCAAATCTCTTTGGTATGCACCTCTTACAAAAGCACTTATTGAACTGCTTCTGAATTGCCCCAGGTTATGATTAAGAGATCTTTTTCTTTACCATGAACTCTTCTGCAAAGTGCTTTGCTACTGTGGAGTAAAGACACTCAAATATAAGAACGTAAGAGGAGACTGCACTAACACTGACTTTGCTTCTTATGTATATTACACGAAAAATGAGCGAAAACTAATACTACACAAATCCAAACTTTAAAGCTCCACGTGTTTCTTCATAATAAACTGATTTCCTGCAACCCTACAACTCCAACAGTTGTGTTCACGATGCAGATTTAAACTAAGATGGCAAAACATTCATTGCTGGGCTAAGAAGTTTTTGCTCTTAGAATCATAGAACAGTCAGAGTTGGAAAGGACCTTAAGATCATCCAGTTCCAACCCCCTGCCATGGGGAGGGACACCTCACACTAAAGCAGGTTAATCCAAGCACAATCCAGCCTTGCCTTGAACACTGTCAGGGATGAAGCATTCACCCCTTTTTTGGGCAACCTGTTCCAGTGCCTCGCCAACCTCACAGTAAAGAACTTCTTCCTTATATCTAACCAGAACTTCCCCTGTTTCAGCTTGAATCCATCACCCCTTGTCCTATCACTACAGTCCCTGATGGAGAGAATCTACAATGTGTTGGTTACCTATTTAATCTCCATTACTGCAGTGTCTGAACAGTCTTCTGTGTATTTATCCTTGCAAGAAGAAGGTGACTGAGTCACAAATAAACCTGCATAAAACTGAAGCCAGGACATTCAAACACTGAAGTGCTCCTCTAGTGACTAGTCCATCCTTACCTGCCCCAAGAAACATGAATGAGTTTAGGACAACATCTCTCATAAATGAAGCTTCAGAGTAGAAAATACACCAGAGGAAGAACTGGGTCTCTCCAGAAATGGTTTTGTTACCTATTCTTGTGCTTAGTGTAATGGAGTCTTCCTGCTCCTCCTGGAATTCTTAAAGGCTATCACAAATGAAGACAAACTGTCTAAAGACCCAGAACTTGGCTTGATGGGGGTCTTTCAAGGATGTTGGATTCTTTCTGAAGCCTGTCATGAGTAAGTCCAAGATCTGCATGAGATGCTGCTCCTCAGAAAAGGGTTCATAGGGCAGATTACAAAATGCAGAGAGCCAACTATGAAGTTTAATAGATAGTTATGACAGCAACTGCAAGGAAAATACTCTGAGGTGAAGGGCCAGATCAAAGATAGCACCAACAGCTAAATCAAAAGCCGTGTTCTTCACTTTTGAAGCCAGTTTTACTATGTCTATCACACCTATGTCTGTCACAAGTGCAGGGCATTATGTAGCATAGGTAAGTGGGCTTTGGGTTTTGAAAGGATCACTGCATGAAAAACAACAGTATTTAAGGATGGAGTAAAGGTTGGACTCGATAATCTTAGAGGTCTTTTCCAACCCAGATGATTGTATGATTCTATGTAACAAGAGTGCTAGAATCTATTCTTGGCCATATCTTGAGATTGCAGAAGGCAGCCTGGATAAACAAGATAGTATACAACTGCTTTACAGGACATTTAATTCCCAATCCAATATATCCACAATTAACTGAACTACAAGGAATAAACTTGCATTACCATTAGCTCAGATGCCATCCTGTCATATTTTAATGGTGATTTCCTAGAGTGTGGGAAGCCACATGGAAAAGCAAGCCTAGTTTCCCTGATAAACATGCACCTAAGAAGATAGCAAGCAGTACAATTACTTTGAAGTACACCTGGAAGGGTTTTGCAAGTAAATTTCAAGTAAAAACAGTTGAGATAGGCAACTCATTTGAAATACCTATCTCGAAAGCTCACTAAAAGCAAGTGCTTACAGCTGGAAAATGCAATCAAAGTCTAAAGAGATTAGGCTGAGATGATGTAAAGTTAGAATATTACATGCAATAAGCTTGTTGTTGAGGGGCAGGTTTGCTTCTATTAGAACTTTTACTGGAAAACAAACTAAAAGCTATTTTAAATGTTATTTTAAGGCAGGTGGATGATGTCAGACTGGAAGGAAAAAACTGAGATGGAGAACTTTACCCTTCAACCACTAAGCAGTGACCAATATAAGGTCATATATAGAGAAGAGATTCAGAGCAGCCCTGCGGAGAAGAACTTGGAGGTGCTGGTCGATGAGAAAATGAACATGAGCCGGCTTCAGTGTGCGCTTGCAGCCCAGAAAGCAACCAAATCCTGGGCTGCATCAAAAGAAGCGTGACCAGAAGGCGGAATGAGGTGACCCTGTCCCTCTGCTCTGCTCTGCTCTTGTGAGACCTCACTTGGAGCATTGTGTGCAGTTCTGGTGTCCTCAACATAAAAAGGACATGGAGCTGTTGGAACAAGTCCAGAGGAGGCCACGAGGATGAGCAGGAACTGGAGCACCTCCTGTATGGAGCCAGGCTGAGAAAGTTGGGGCTGTTCAGCCTGGAGAAGAGAAGCTGCGCACAGACCTCAGGGCAGCTTCCAGTGTCTGAAGGGGGCCTATAGGGATGCTGGGAGGGACTCTTCATCAGGGACTGCAGTGATAGGACAAGGGGTAATGGGTTAAAACTGAAACAGGGGAAGTTTAGATTGGATATAAGGAGGAAATTCTCTCCTGTTAGGGTGGAGAGGCACTGGAATGGGTTGTCCACGGAGGTTGTGAATGCTCCATCCCTGGCAGTGTTCAAGGCCAGGCTGGACGATGCCTTAGGTGATATGGTTTAGAGCGAGGTATCCCTGCCCATGGCAGGGGGGGTGGAACTTGATGATCTTAAGGTCCTTTCTAACCCTAACTATTCTATGATTCTATAATGTTATAGTGATCATACATTTCTTTTCCATCATACTTAACTCCCTCCAGCCTTTCTTCTTCTGTGCTGGTGTCAGCATCCTGCCTTTCTGTGCAGTGTGCACCAACTCCTCTAAGCCTAAGGACCTGTCCAAGAGCAGAAGCTGACAGTACTGACCTAGTGGAGTACACCCAGCCCAGCATCAGGGAGCCCTCACCACAAAGAGGGATACAAACTTGAGGCACAGCAATCTGTGGGTATCATCTCAGAGGATCTGGTAGAACTCTTCCAGACACTGTGCAGTGCCATATGAGAGCTAAGCATACAGGGAGCACAGTATGCTCACTGGAGGGTGGATAGCAGAGAATAAAGCCTGTCAGTGCTCCTTTCCAGGCACCTGCATCTTTAGTTTAGAGTAGCCTTTCTTCAAAATCCAATTCCTCTTGCTCCTTATCAGTGTGGATTTGCCCTGGGTGTCCAGAGCAATTCAAGTATCTCTGCCCATTCTTTTGCATTTTGCCTTACTTGAATGGTAGGAAATTAAAGGTGAGATGTAGCGTGACAAATGTAATGCACATGGGGGTAATGAAACTAGATAGCAAGCACAGCCTGATTCAGATACACAGCAACCAAACACTGCCTCAGACACTGACTAGTGACATTCCCCCTCTTAGCAGCAGTACTAACAGAAAAGCCCATCTTGTAACTACCTTTTTTTGACAGGACTGCCTTAAATGAAGAATCCTGGAACATGAGATAAGAGAAAGGCACCTGACCTCAAAAATCCTCTTCTTCACTCCTAAATACCCAACTCCATCTCTTTCCTGTAAGCACCTCTTTCCTCTAAAGCCTTCATAGAGTCCAGTTAATATGCCAACCTTCAGCAACAACTGTCAGCAGTACCCAATTAATTAATTCACCAATCACTCAAAGGTTGTCACTCCTGGTCTGCAACTTCCACCTCCAACTCTATGCTTTAGTCACTGTCCAACTGTAATTTCAAGACAGCTTTCTTGCTCTTGCTTGAAACATGAGAAGAAAAGAATTGGCAGTTGCCTGTTTGCCCATAAACCTTGGCAAAAGCTATTTACATAGAGGGGAAATGAAGCTGCTTCTCCACAATGGAAGTAAGATCCAAGTCCAAATCTTCAGTATCTCACAATCTAAACCAAATTCAGGAAGAGATGTACAAGCCATAGGTGGTTCAGGCTTTAAGACAGGCTGAGAAAGTTGGAGCCATTCACCCTGGAGAAGAGAAGCTGTGTGGAGACCTCAGAGCGGCTTCCAGTGCCTGAAGGAGGGTACAAGGATGCTGGAGAGGAACTCTTCATCAGGGACTGTAGCGATAGGACAAGGGGCGATGGGTTTAAACTGAAACAGGGGAAGTTCAGGTTGGATAGAAGGAAGAAGTTCTTTATTGTGAGGGTGGTGAGGCACTGGAATGGGTTGCCCAGGGAGGTTGTGAATGCTCCATCCCTGGCAGTGTTCAAAGCCAGGTTGGACAGAGCCTTGGGTGCCATGGTTTAGTGTGAGGTACCCCTGCCCATGGCAGGGGGTTGGAACTGGATGATCTTAAGGTCCTTTCCAACCCTACGTGTTCCATTGATTCTATGATTTTTGCTATAAATATAACTTAATATAGTACCTACACAATGGCAATTCATAATGTTGGTGACAAGTTTCAGGCAGAAGTAAGTTTTGCCATATAATGGTATGAAACATTCAAAAAACACATACACAAAATCAACCAAGTTCCCAGCACAAATGATGGCCTAAGACTGGCAGAGCGAAAACTTTCAGAGGACAGGTTTGAGAAAGGTGATAAAGTTCAATAAATGCAGGGGGAAAAGAAGTTAATACAAAAGCCATGTGGAAATCAGCATGGAAGAGTTTAAAGGCAGGAAAAAGAACTGAAGAGCTTGGAATGGAATGTGCTTAAGAAAAGGAAATAGCTTCAAAGTATTTCTCTGCAGGCTAGAACAGAGAAAGAAAAATTAAAGGGGATGGATTCAAGAGTTTTATGATTTGAGTACTGAGCTGATGTTAGCCATTGTGCTGAAGACCATATTCAGATGGGCCCCACAGGAAGATAAAACTTGGGCCCTGAAACATTTAACAGCCATCAAACCCCAAAGCTCCAAGTGAAAAGGAACTGTGATATCACAGATCACAAAGCCATAGCAGCTTGTGCAAGTGAACAAAAACAACATCTGCTGTATGATTTCACTACCAGGGTGCACTTCCCTGCTGCCTTCTGAGGCATTTACACAATTCAATGGAGCCGATTCTTATTATAGATGTGCTCACCAGTATGATAAGCATACAGACTGGCAACGCTCATCTGGTATTTACTCTGCTACTTGTAAAGCAAAATATTACCTGAAGCAACTCTCAGTTTATGTATTTTAGATTAAATATCTATTTAATCATAGAAGGGTTTGTGTTGGAAGGGACCTTAAAGCACATCCAGCTCCAACTCCCTCCCACGGGCACGGACACCTTCCACTAGAGCAGCTTGCTCCAAGCCCCTGTGTCCAACCTGGCCTTGAGCACTGCCAGGGATGGGGCAGCCACAGCTTCTCTGGGCACCCTGTGCCAGCGCCTCAGCACCCTCACAGGGAAGAGCTTCTGCCTAAGAGCTCAGCTCAGTCTCCCCTCGGGCAGGTTCAAGCCATTCCCCTTGGCCTATCCCTACAGGCCCTTGTCCCAAGCCCCTCTCCAGCTTTCCTGCAGCCCCTTTAGGCACTGGAGCTGCTCTCAGGTCTCCCCTTCAGGAGCCTTCTCTTCTCCAGGCTGACACAGCCCAGCTCTCTCAGCCTGGCTCCAGAGCAGAGCTGCTCCAGCCCTCGCAGCATCTCCGTGGCCTCCTCTGGACCCGCTCCAACAGCTCCACGTCCTTCTTACGCTGCATGTGTTGCAAGATGAACCAACCATGCACTAATGAGCTGCTGGGACTGGAGACAACTCCCAGAGCTCCTTTGAACATTTTTGCAGTGATTATTAAACCCTTCTTTTGTTTAAAGCACGTCTTCCCAAGTGATCTGTGAAAGGCTCCAGCAAATACGGAATTACATGATTTATGTAGTTTCAGGCACACAAAAAGACACAGCAATCCCCAGATTAAAGAGATGTTTGTCTTTCAATTATGACAACAGTTGCTTTTATCTCTCTGTAAAGGCTTATTTAAAGGCATTTAAAAGTCAGCAGTGTTCCTTCACCCTTGTTCTAGAGTTCAAGGATTCCGGGTGAGAGAAACGAGACACAAATAGAGAACTCACAACTAGTTTATTAATACAGGAAAAGACAGAGATATTAACAGATACAGTAAATGATACTTCTGATGTTTGCTTATCTTATCAACCCCAAGGACCCTGTGATGACAATCAGGAAACCAGCTCCAAGGATCACCATCGCAGTGCCAGGTGGCCTGCTCAACCTTAGCGGAGGCAATGTTGACCCTGGGTGGTAAGGTTCTGCCTCCCTGCATCGCATAAGGCTCAGGCTTCTACACTAACAAAAACCCACACTCCTTCCAGTGCAGGGGGCCAGAAGTGGACAGGAATATCTAGAAAGGTCTCCAAGGGTCGAGACTTTTCCAGGGAGTTCTAAAGCACAACTTTCCGGGTAGGAACCAAAGCAGGACTCTGGGGAGGAGCCAAAGCGGACAAACAGTACTCTTCTATCTTTGTGTGTTTGACCACGGACCATTATCCACTGTCCCTGACACAACCCTCATTAATTTAACACTAATCTCCCTATTCCCCTCTGCAAATATATCTTCTGCACATTTCTATCATGCAGCTCATAAACCTGTCTGCCTTAAGTCTGTACACAAGCAAAATGCAGTTGTACGAATGCTACTGCTCTGTTACCATTTGGAGTGGCAGATATCCAACTGCCAGCTGCACAAGTGCTGAATATGAAGCACCAATTGCAGAGTTATCACATTGTTAAACCGCATTTAAGGATTTTATTGTCGCTTAGAAACTAAACAAGTATTAGTAAACATGCATGTGGTCCATTGCCACAGCGCCCATCAAGTTTTAAGCAGATGCATAACAGGATGGATAAATGAGAACTGTTGATTGGACAAATCATAGAATCATAGAATCAACTGGGTTGGAAAAGCCCTTTAAGGCCATCCAGTCCAACCATTGCTCAGCACTGCCAAGGCCACCACTGCCCCATGGCACTGAGGCCTCGCTTCCACTTGCAGGGCCGGTGCCTGCAGCCCTGCCCTGGGCAGCCTGTTCCAATGCCTGAGCACCCTCTGGGGCAGGAATTGCTCCTCAGCTCCATCTAAACCTGCCCTGGTGCAGCTTGAGGCCATTTCCTCTTGTCCCATCCCTTGTTCCTTGGGAGCAGAGCCCAGCCCCTCCTGGCTCCATCCTCCTGTCAGGCAGTTGTAGGGAGCCATCAGGTCCCCCCTGAGCCTTCTCCAGACTGACCCCCCAGGTCCCTCAGCCCTTCCCCATCACACTTGGGCTCCAAGCCCTGCACCAGCTCTGCTGCCCTTCTGTGGCCCCGCTCCAGCCCCTCAATGTCTCTCTTGTAGTGCGGGGCCCAGAGGTGAACACAGGATTCAAGGTGTGGCCTCACCAGTGCCCAGTGCAGGGGGACCATCACTATCCTGGTCCTGCTGTCTATGCTATTGCTGATACAGCCCAGGATGCCACAGACTTTCCAAAAGCCTTTGACCCTGTCTTTCAATGTGATCTAAGCTGTGATGAGATGAAAGTTAAAGCTGGATTAGAAAGTGGCAAAGAGACTAAAAGAAAAGGAAGAACTGAAAAAGAAAAAAAAATAATTGTGGCAAAATGCATCAAAACACTGCCACAAGATTATCTTCAGACTTAAGTATATACATTTACAGCCTGGAAGGGAAATAATGCGACAATATGTGCCACTGACTCAAAATCACATAGAATCATTAAATAAGAAGGCCTGACAGCAGAGACCATCCATCTGGCTTTGGAGTTTACTTCCTCTGTATTATACTTTGAAGGATGGAATCCTTCTTTTAACTTCTTTTGTCTGCAGAACAAAAAGCAAGCTTGAAGTGCACATCTTAAGAAGCATCCCATAGCTGAGCACTGCTCTGAACACCCCACTCCACTTTACAGCCATCAGCAATTGGATGAATGTTCCCTTTACCTTTTCACCCCTATTGTCCCCTAATTTGAGGGGGCTCCTTCAAGGAATCAGGTAAATTAGAAAAGGTAACCTAGGATGTGGCTTCCTGAAGTCAGTTCATTTAAGTTACGTGTTCAAACCCCTTTCAGTCTTCAAGTGAGGTTGTGACATCGTCTTCTCTTAAGTCACACTTCAGAACTCATCTGTGTCATGATGTGACTTTAATTCAGGCACAGCCACGCAGTTGGGCTGATCACACCCAATTAATCCTGATGCTTCTTCCTTCACCTGCCACTTTATTATTGAAAGGACAGAGCTTTTGAAGGCAGAGTTGGCTTCATTTAACTCACACTCACAGCACCCAGCCCAAGTCTCTGGCTGCTTTCCAAAGCCTCTGGCAAAAGAGGCAAAATACATCAGGATGCCCAGGAGGAAGAGGTGACAGTACATATGTAGCAGTTAAAATTCAGTATTAACGACTTTATTTTGTCTTTAAGTACGTTTTACAAGTCGTTAAATTCTAAAGTAATGATCCCCGTGCAAAACAGAGACCTGTGCATCCTTGACAGCTGTCTTTCTTGAGCCAAGTTTGAAAACAAAACCAAGTACTTTCATGTCAGTATTGACAATGTAGAGAATTTTTGGATGGCAGTCTATGGATTAATGAGATATCTCACAACAGGTAACCTCATCTCAGTCTCTTAGCTCTTCAGTACAAACAGGAAGGATTAGTGAAGAGCAGCAGAAGTGCACAGAAACATGTGCAGTTTCTCATGATCTGTTGGTATTTTTCCCTAAACAAGGGTCCCATAAGGAGAGCACAGTTACAAATACTAGTTTACCAGAGCTCTACTGAAAACAAAAAGCAATGGATTTAAGGAAGCTTTTGGAGCTTAATTAATTTAAGGAAGCTTAATGAAGCTGTTGGAGAAAGTCCAGAGGAGGCCAGGAAGATGATCAGGGGCTGAAGCACCTCCCATAGGAAGAGCAGCTGGGAAAGTTGGGGCTGCTCAGCCTTGAGAAGAGAAGCTGCGTGGAGACCTCACAGCAGCTTCAGTGTCTGAAGGGGGCTACAAGGATGCTGAAGAGGGACTCTTCATCAGGGACTGCAGTGATAGGACAAGGGGTAATGGGTTAAAACTGAAACAGGAGAAGTTCAGGTTAGATATAAGGAGGAAGCTCTTCCCTGTGAAGCTGGTGAGGTGCTGGCACAAGGAGCCTGCAGAAGCTGTAGTTGCCCCTTCCCTGGCAATGTTTAAGGCCAGGTTTGATAGAGCCTAGGCTCTAGAGAGACATGTTCTAGTATGAGGCACCCCTGCCCATGGCAGGGGGGTTGGAAGTGGATGATCTTAAGGTCCTTCCCAACTCAAACCATTCTACAATTTTATGATAAGAAAAATAAACCAATCTTTTCTTAAATGAAGGCAGCAGAATGTACTGAGACAGTATCAGAAGCCAAGACAAAAACTATTTCACCAATTCCTTGAGAAGCCTGAATCTATATCCATATGCCAACGTAAGGATATAATAACTCTAAAGCAGTCACGTTGTAGATGATTCATATTACTCATGGACAATGATAGCTCAAGGCAATATTTCACACACCTAGAAGCATCACTGAAGTCTGATCCAAACTGAAACACAGCACTTGGTTGATAACAACAGATGCACCCTTGCTCAGAATAAGCCCTCAGGTACCACACAGGGCTCCTTTCAATTTAAAATATTTAATTTAATATTACTCTCTCTGTTTTCAACAAAGGGAATCTATGAGGATTAGTTATATTCACTCCTCATATTCTACAAGACAAACCCTTCTTACAGGAATGACAGGGATTACAAGAAGGGTAAGGCACTTGTCACATCAAAACAGACCCCCAAAACGGAACACTCTGTGGGCTAAACTGCCCTAAAACATCAGTCCTGCTAAAATAGGAGTAAACTGTAACATTTAAGCACTTAGTGTTAAAGAACAGCACTTACATTTGACCTTGTTCTGCCTGCTTGGGTGGGAGGATGCTGGTTTTATCTATTACTTTTAGTAGTAGTAGTAGTAGTAGTATGTATAGTGTGAGGCTTCCCTGCCCATGGCAGGGGGGTTGGAACTCGACGACCCTAAGATCTTTTCCAGCCCAAACCATTCTATGATTCTACGATTATTATTTAGCCCGAGTTGTACAAAAGCTTGAGCAATTCAGCATACAAGCTTTTGGAGCTGGAAAAGATTAGTTAAACCCAAAAAACATCCCTACTACTTGACCTCTAGCACTCAGAAGTCAATTCAGAGCTCCTGTGAAACCCTGAAGAAAGGAATTACTACACTGCACAATAGATTTAATCAGTGAGGGATGGAAGAGTTGTTTTAGGGCTTAACACAGTGTCCAAAAAATGTGTAGATGAGGCCCTCAGTGACATGGTTTAGTGGTGGTCTTGGCAGTGCTGGGGTAATGGTTGGACTTGATGATCTTAAAGGTCCTTTCCAGCCTAGTTGATTCTATGATAGTAAAATAATTCTCTTGAACTGTTTTTTTCCATTTCAATTGGTTTAATATTGTACAGCAGGATGTGGAGCAGTTAGTCATCCACCTCCACAAGGGAGGCAGACCAGTGAGGTGCAGCCTCAGAAAGGCAACAAAAGGCATTTTTCACTATTAAAACAAATGAATTTGAATACAGGTCATTGTGCTCAGAGCACATAAAGAGAATGCAAATATGAAGCGCCACAAAAAACCACCTTCACATCTCTGAATGTCTACAATTGATCAGCTGCCATCATTTACACCAGCTGTTTAAGGACGGAATGGCAAAGAACTGCATGTAGGCTTCTGGAACACAATGTAGCAATTTGTACTAAAATTAGCATATTACAAACAAATTCCTAAATGGCACAACAGACTTAATTTGCACAACAAGCTTTCAATTTTTCTCTTCAGCCCCAAACCTAAAGAACACATAGTATTCGATTTGGACCTGCCAGTATCCTTCAAGTGCTGGGCCTCCAATATTTGCTTATCAATTATTTCTAGCAAACATTCAATGCAAAAGTTTTAAAAACTATATTATCATAGACTCACAGAATGGTTTGGGTTGGAAAGGACCTTAAGATCATCCAGTTCCAACCCCTGACACGGGCAGGGACACCTCACACTAGATCAGGTTGCCAAGGCTCTGCCCAACCTGGCCTTAAACACTGCCAGGGATGGGGCATTTAGCACTTCTTTGGGCAAGCTGTGCCAGGGCCTCACCACCCTCACCATCAGCTTAACTAAGTGGTATAAGGATGGTGAGAAGACAGAAACCAATTTTCACTCTTCCACGAGGTAACATTTAAAGTAACACAGGCTGTGCATGAGTTTTAAAAGCAGCATCATCAAAAATGACCACAACGAGACAAGAATTATTAAACTTAATATGCAGCCCAGAAAGCCAACCATATCCTGGCTTGCATCAAAAGCAGTGTGACCAGCAGGTTGAAGGAGGTGATCTTGCCCCGCTACTCTGCTATTGTGAGACCTCACTTGGAGCATTGTGTGCAGTTCTGGTGTCCTCAACATAAAAAGGACATGGAACTGTTCAGAGGAGGCCACGAGGATGATCAGGGGCTGGAGCACCAGTATCTGAAGGAGGCCTATAAGGATGCTAGGGAAGGACTGTTCATTAGGGACTGAAGTGATAGGACAAGGGGAAATGGGTTAAAACTGAAAGGGGAAGTTTAGCTTGGATATAAGGAAGAAGTTCTTTACTGTAAGGGCAGTCAGGTACTGAAATGGGTTGCCCAGGGAAGTTGTGAATACTCCATCCCTGGCAGTGTTCAAGGCCAGGTTGGACACAGAGCCTTGGGTGCCATGGTTTAGTGTGAGGTGTCCCAGCCCATGGCAGGGGGGTTGGAACTGGATGGTCTTAAGGTCCTTTCCAACCCTAACTATTCTGTGATTTTATTTACCCTATATAAATACATATATATGTATTTATGTACTTTCTGGTTTGTTTGCCATCTGAAGTTGAATTTTCAATGGATTCAGGAGGCCATAAAGACACAGCAACTGACAGAAGCCCACTGGGCCACACACACCCTGACTATACTCTCAGCTCTTCTGCTAGAGGAACTAGATTGCAGGGTAACATCTCTCTCATCTTCTAAAGTCATTATTAGCTAAAGATGAAGTATTTTAGAGGAAGTTAGGAAAGTTGTTTTATGAAACTCCTTGGTTGCTTTATGAAAGGTACATTGCCAACCAACTTCTCCTGCCTAAGACTGAAATGCAGTGGGTTCATATTATAAGTAAATTTCCTCTGACCCTAAAAGCACAATTACAGAATTTACGCTAAAGAAAATCCTGATTATCTTTACTGAAGTTATCTACTGTTAAGATAACCCTCCAATAAAGTGGCCTTATTTACTGTTTTGCTTTTAAACCTGGGCCATTTAAATGCTTTCATTTACAGCACAACCCTCATACACGTTTATTTCAGTGCAACACCCCAACAAACACCAAAACCTCAAGGAGGGACCAAAACTCCTATAATCAGCCCCTTTTTCTTCAGAGCACGCACATCTTTCCACCTCCCACCCTTAATCTCATCTTCCTTCTGCATAATCTAGCAGCAGATGAGAAGTATCAGTTTGCAGAGGCAACAATGTAGGGATTATTTCCAAAATCTGCATGCTAGCCAAATTTGTCTTCACATGGGTGAAGCAACAGCGAGCGCTTCCTCTTCCCTGGGAGGCTTAGCTCACCCCTTACATTTTACCCCGAGGAAGACACAAAAATACCTACTCTGCAAAAGCCTCATTCTATTTAAAAACTACTAAGTTTGTCCTGTTTTTAAGTGTTTTTGTTCCCTTCTCAGCCATAAATCTCCCCACCAACATCCTTTTTCCTTGGAGTTTCTATGCCGCCTATGCTACTGTCATTCAGATCCTGTCCTCCTTCCCATTCCCACACTTGGAAACCTCTTTCACAGCTATTCCTTTCAGTCCTTCACCCATGTCAGTGTTTGTAACCGGCAGCCTGGCATGGACGCCCAGAACCTTCCACCTCCTGCATGCCAAGCTCTTCCAAAGCGCTGCTGAAGCATCCCAGCTATGCAAAAGGACTTCTTGGATTGCCCACTCCAAGCACTTCAGGGTAGGTTAGCACTTGCACTCCAGTACTGTTTTCCTAGGGTCTTAACACTTCAAAAGCAGCTGCTTATCTTATACATGTGAAAGCTTTTAAGAGGACAGGGCATCCGTCAGGTGGTAGCACGTAACTACAACTACACCCTTTAAAGTCACTGCCCAGGGTACAAAAACACTCAAGTTTTCAGCAAAACAACTGTGATAGAGGGCTTGATCCTTCACCAGCTACTGCAGTATACCCCCTTCTCATGCACTCAATGACCCTGTAGTAAATGACCAGGTTGGATGTGGTTCTGGGCAATCTGATCCAGTTGAGAATGACCCTGTTCATTGCAGGGGGATTGGGTCAGATGAACTCTGAAGGTGGCTTCCAACCCAGGCTATTCTATGATTCTTCCTGCCCTAAAACACACTGGATAGATCTGACTGCCTCTCTAACAGAGTTTAGAGGTTCAAACAACAGCCTGCTCCCTTACCAGCACTCTGAGCAATCCTAAAAGCCCATAACCTGCAACAGGGCAACTCTTCAAGCTACTCCAACTCCCACCACCTGCAGCAGAGCAACCTGATGATGGTTACGACCCACCAAAGGCCAGCTGGGCAAAGGTGCCTCTCCTGGATGAAGATGCCTGTTCCATACAAAGATACCTTCTCCCTCTTTGCTCTCCTTGAACAGCTTCACGTGGGCTGACTGCCCATGGCTGGGCAGATGCTCCCATCACACAGGGACCAGAGCTGCAGACCCACAGCGCAAACAACCCAAGCACAACTGGGTTCACCCATCCATATTAGTGCCACACAACCACCCCTGCCGCAGCACTTAGCCCCCCCAGACCCACTTCATCCCACATCAGCATGCCTCCCCATACCCCTGAACACCCTCCTCCTGCCCCACCACCACTTCAGACACAGGGCATAGGCATGGAGGGACCCAAACAACACACGGGGAGAGAGAAGACCAAACCACCCCCTCTTTAAGACACGGATTTGAGGAGGAAGGAGACAGGAAAACACCCATTTCCACCCACCGGCGCTGGCTAAAGGACAGGGGCCCCGTTACCCCGCTATTTGCCCCACTGAGGGAATAGGGCCCATGGGGCAAGGGGGGAGGATTCCCTGCCGTGGGGCCTAGTCGGTGGGGTGAAGGCACGGAGGGCTGGGGGGGTTGGTGTGACTGAAGCAGCGGCGGGACGCGGCTCCCGGGGGGGCCACTCACAGAACTCGGCGATGTAGGTGGAGACGGCGTAGTTCTCCTCGCACCACTCCAAGGTGGAGGTCGGCGTGCCCCAATAACCCTCCCGGTCAGCGGCCGGAGCCATCGCTGCGTCCGCTTCAGGCCGGAGCGGAGCGCAAGGGGAAGGAGGGAGAAGAGCGCCGGGCCCGGAGCGCGGCGGCGGCGGCGGCGGCGGCGGGCGGGATCCGCGCTGGGCCCGCCTCGGTAGGGGAGGAGCGGCCGCGGCGGGGAGCGCGGCCTGAGGGGTTGCTATGGCGACGGGCTGCGGCCTGCAGGCCTGAGGAGGAGGAAAACATGGAAAGGAGGAAAATACGGAGATGAAAAAGGCGGATTTAAGGAAAATCTGACTGGAAAGAGCGGCTTTATGGCCCCGGGAGAGCGGAGGCGGGATGGGTACCATCAGGGCCGCTCTATCCTCATCCCCTTCTCGGTTAAAACCCTCTCCCCCCGGTCACTTTGGTGGCACCGACGTGTTTTCTCCCCTTGTAGACCGCAGGGAGGGTTTTGTGACCGTGTTTTAAGTGAAGAGGCAAGTGTTTCTCGTAGGCTGGGAGGAGGAAGAAGGCTTTTTATAGTGCTGCCTACTACATGGGGGTTTTCTCTCCTCTGATGCCTTATTTAGTTACCTCAGTGCTTACTACGTGTACTATACTTACACCCGTAATATGCAAAGTGCTTTTCAAGCGGGGTTGGTATCCAGAGTCCAAAAAGGGAAAGACTTGAAACACATGGGTAAAGGAATAAAAGGCACAACCTAATAATATGGTGTTGGTTTTCTGGTTGAGAATAAGGTCTAAAGGCTTGATGAGGAGCTTCGGGCAGACCTTGAGGGCTGTACACAGGGGTTATACCCTACTGGTCATCAGGATTTATTATACCTGCATATAAACTTCTTTTGAGTCTTATTTCTCCTCACTACTGCTTCTGTAAGCTAAGAAGCAATCTAAACACAGCCCTTTCCCCGTGTACATGCTGATTTTTCATCATGCATACGTTAAGCATGAAGAATAGCCTGCCTTCTGCTGTTCAGCTTGTCTGTCATTGATTCCAGCGTCAGGTGGAGATGTAGTTAACAATTTGATATAAAGCCTTCAAAGGAAAATTGATTTTAGTCAATGATAAAATATTTCAATTGTCAAAACACCATCAAAATCGCTCTTTATGGCTTTTATTTTCTTCAGAGCTTGGAGTCGGGGATACCAAGGATATACCCCAACTGAAGAAGAGATACTGGCAGCCTATGAAGGGGTTGGAGCTGCTTCAGAAGCGACTGGCACTGAAGCACAGCTCCTCCTGGCACCCTGGTTGCCTGTGCTAGGCTGGATGCTCAAAGGCAGGATCTCCTCTACACACAGGTTCTGGTGTCCTCAACATAAAAAGGACATGGAGCTGTTGGAACAAGTCCAGAGGAGGCCACGAGGATGAGCAGGGGCTGGAGCAGCTCCTGTACGGAGACAGGCTGAGAAAGTTGGGGCTGCTGAGCCTGGAGAAGAGAAGCTGCGTGGAGACCTCAGAGCAGCTTCCAGTGTCTGAAGGGGGCTACAAGGATGCTGGGGAGGTACTCTTCATCCAGAAGGGGTATGGTGGTGTAGGCTCATGATCACAGCCTAATGGACACCAGAGGAGCAATCGCCTCTTAAGACTTAGTGATGGGCTTTCCCCTATAGTCCATAACAGTGCTGGGAGCAAGATCTGGCCTCTCCTGGGCCCATCCCAGAGGAAGCAGATGGAGAACCTCTGCCTCCCCAATCAGAGCAGCCTCTTCCCGGCAGCCTGCAGCTCTGCCTGCTGGGTGGAAGATTCAATTGTTCCTTCAGGCTTGAGAGCTTCCAGTGTCTGAAGGAGGCCTATAAGGATGCTGGGGAGGGACTCTTCATTAGGGACTGTAGTGATAGGACAAGGGGTGATGGGTTCAAACTGAAACAGGGGAAGTTTAGATTGGATATAAGGAAGATGTTCTTTACTGTAAGGGTGGTGAGGCACTGGAATGGGTTGCCCAGGGAGGTTGTGAATGCTCCATCCCTGGCAGTGTTTAAGGCCAGGTTGGACAGAGCCTTGGATGACATAGTTTAGTGTGAGGTGTCCCTGCCCATGGCAGGGGGTTGGAACTTGATGATCTTAAGGTCTTTTCCAACCCTAACTATTCTATGATTCTATGATGATGCAACGGATGCTACATGGAGTAAGTGATCTGCACTAATTACACAACGAGCTCGAAAAGGAAATCCCAGTCATCCAGGAATTCTAGAATTCATCATGGGCTGGCCAGAGGGCAAAGATTTTGGAATGTTATCAGAGGAGATTATCTTCTGAAGATTTAGATATGAAAGACTGAGGACAAGAGTGCTGAACTGGTTCAGAAGCACAGAATTGGTTGTTAGTGAGAACTATTCTAGTCTCCTTGATGAATGTCAGCTTTCTGGACACTTGATGGTTCAGTTTATGTAGTAAAGAAGTTTAGGCTCTCATCTATCTGGTTCCCATTTTAAGCTTTAAAGTTCTTAACAGAACAATAAAAAGCTTCAAATTAATGTTGTTCAGAACCTAAAGAAATAAGTCTTAAATATCCCATTTGCACACCAGGAGTACATAATGGGAACAATATGAAAAACGAAGCAATTTGTGTAACATGCAATTACAGATGGCTTTAAATAAATCATTACAATTATTCATGCTTCTTTCTTTTCTTGTCACATGCATGCTGGACATGAGAAGATTTGTCACCATCATAGGAAAGGAAATCAGACATGAAACAGACTTGAAAACCAGACAAGATAAATTAATGACAGATTGTATGGGGTAGATAACAACAAGATGGGTTATTTTCCATTCTTTTTTTCCTACATAGAAAGCCAAGCAAAAATGTCTAGCTAGCCCTTAATTTGCATCACTGGGAATCTGTATTTATTTGACATCTTCTGTAGTATTCTCCATCACAACATGCATTTGCTTCTGACTTACTCTGTGGTTTGGTTCTCTGCTTCTGAACTCAAGCAAACATCTCAGTCATTGCACACAGAAGGGTGGTATTGAAGAGTCACAAACTGTTATAAGATGTCCTTTATCCCCCCTGAAGCTGTTTTGTAAAGGTAAATTCATCTTACACAAAACCAACTTTGACCCTTTCAGCTGTTAATAATATGTATATTCATACCTGAACGATTCTGTGATATTGAAAACAATACTTTCCCTCCGTAACCTTGAGCTACACTCTGTGGTGAACATTACTGCCCTGGCTGTAAGGTGACAGCCTGAAGTTATTTGCATTTAAATGTGGTCTGTCTTACTAAACCATAAAGCCTATGTCCAGATATTGGATTTTCTTTTTCTGCTCTGTATGGCTTATGGAGGGAATGTCTTGTTTCTGAAATAACAAGAAGAAAAACAAGCCCAGAGCTCCTGAAATGGGTATTTTCAGTATTACTAAAACTGTACTTGACATGCCAGTGGAGTCATTTCCTGTGCCTGAACGTTGCCTGTGGCAAAGGATCCTCTTTCCGTGCAGTTTTATGTTGCTCTGAAACCTCATAGCTTAACTGATGAGTTAGGTTAGTTGAGTCATGTCAGTTTACACCACTAGAGGGGTATGTCCAGTACATTTAGTGTCTGGATCCAGTAGGTTTTTTTCACTTGGGAATGGGAAAGGGCTGCCGTGTTCAGCTGTTTCTCTTGTGATCTGTCAAATTCAGGGAGTGACACCTGAATAAGAGCACTTTTCTCTCACTCTGCTCTATGTAAACACTTTTATCATGGCTTGTGCTGCTGCTGGTTTAAATTCCGCGTAAAATGAGACCTAACAAACAGATTGATTAGAACTCATTATGGCTATGTATGATGGAGAAAACTGTAAATATTCATAGAATCATAGAATTACAAAATGCTTCGGAGTAGGAGGGACCTTAAAGCTCATTCAGTTCCAACTCCCTGCCATGACAGGGCCACCTTCCAGGTTAACTTTGGCAGGTTCAAGCCATTCCCCCTTGCCCTGTCCCTACAGGCCCATGTCCAAAGCCCCATCTCCAGGTTTCCTGTAACCCCTTTAGGCACTGGAGCTGCTCTAAGATCTCCCCTTAAGGAGCATTCTCCTCTCCAGGCTGACCCAGTCCAGCTCTCTCAGCCTGGCTCCAGAGCAGAGCTGCTCCAGCCCTCTCATCAGTGTGTGGATATGAAGGGAAAGATAAAATTGTCACAAAATCTTGGTGTTTTCACTACTTCGTTCTAATAATAAAATTAAGGTGTCAGTTGCAAAAATAAAGGTAGATTTTGTGCTACAAATTGACTGTTCAAATTTTACATTAATTATGAACCTGTGCCTATTCTAGGATCTTATTTTATAGGTTTAGAATGTATAACAACATCCTAGGCATGGAATTCTGAGCCACGGCTCTCAGCTGGAAAGCCTCACATCCGATGATAACGTTGTTTTCCAATCACTGCAGCTCAGAATGTCATTATTGGCAGTGTTCTGAACTGTCTAGTCCGTACTAGTTACAGAAAAAGGTCATTAACACCTCTAGATCCTGCAAGCCTGATCCTGCATAGCATGTAATTTATCCCATTGATTTATATGCAGATAGCATGAGTAAGATGCTAAGAGCAGGATTATGAGAAGCTGAATCAGACTGTTGTAAAGTGCCTTGAAATTTAAGGGCTCTTTATGAGCACTGTTGTTGGGATGATGGTAATTACACCTAAGGTAATATCACATAAACTTATTGGCATCGGGATGAGTGAAAAGGAGTTGTTTCCTAGTGAAGAAGGACCTGATCCTATAAACTTCAGGCTGTAGCAGGATTGATTCCCTGTTCATAGCTAGGGAAAACAGAACTGTAGGCACTGGAGTTAGATGTAGTCATGAGCTGGTAAAGCGTCATCAAAGGGACTCAAGCCTAAGGTCGTATAAATATTCATCAACTCTCAAGTGTAGTATGACTGTTCCTAGTCATATTTTCAAGGTTATTATAATCATTTTGGCAAATGGTTCTGGTAGTAAATGACAACAGCACAGATTCTGTGGCTGCTGTGGGCATCCAGCTTTGATGGGCTCAGGTATGAGTGCAACAACATGAATAGTCCTATAAAGGCTTGATGAAAACAGGGCTGCTGAGCACAGGTATTTAGAAAAGTAGCTGTGACCTACCGAGGATGGGACATTCCTTCATGTAGAGGATAATCAGTCCTGTGTCCAGCTCTACAACACAAGAGGGACATGGAGCTGTTGGAGCAGGTCCAGTGGAGGCCACGGAGATGCTGCGGGGGCTGGAGCAGCTCTGCTCTGGAGCCAGGCTGAGAGAGCTGGGCTGGGGCAGCCTGGAGAAGAGAAGGCTCCTGAAGGGGAGACCTTAGAGCAGCTCCAGTGCCTAAAGGGGCTGCAGGAAAGCTGGAGAGGGGCTTGGGACAAGGGCCTGTAGGGCCAGGCCAAGGGGAATGGCTTGAACCTGCCTGAGGGGAGACTGAGCTGAGCTCTTAGGCAGAAGCTCTTCCCTGTGAGGGTGCTGAGGCGCTGGCACAGGGTGCCCAGAGAAGCTGTGGCTGCCCCATCCCTGGCAGTGTCCAAGGCCACAGGTTAGACACAGGGGCTTGGAGCAAGCTGCTCCAGTGGAAGGGGTCCCTGCCTGTGGCAGGGGTTGGAGCTGGGTGAGCTTTAAAGTCCCTTCCAATCCAAACCAGTGAATTCTGTGATTCAGCCCTATAACTAATCCTCAAAGCAAATTTTAGGGAGGCATTTTTCTTTTCCATCCTTTTCCTAGCACAACCCTATCTGATCAGGTCTATGGAACTGTATCCCAAAACCTTTCAAATCGGAAGCTGAGGCAGGTGATACTATCTGCAGCAGGTCCCATTTTACCCAAATCAGGATGTTTGCATTCGCAGTGCTTACTACCCTGGAAGCAGACAGCATGCGTAGGTGTCTCCAAGCACCTGCAGCATTCAACCCTTTGTCTTAGCATAAGTATATATAAATATATATAAATAAATATATAGCATAATAAGTATTTAATAAATATATAATAACAATAATAAATAAATATATATAAATAAATATGTAGCATAAATAAAACTGATGTCAGTTTGCACTAATTTGCTGGGCTGAAATTAATACAGGAGGAGATAAACCATTCCCAAGGGAGCAGCAGCTACACTGAATGTAGTGAATGTAGAGCTCGGCTTAATAACTTTTCCAGTCATCTGTGCTTAATTCACCCTTAGATGTGAATCAGAGCCTTTATCAGCTGCAAAATGTGGATGGTGAATGGACACCAGCACAAGATGAAGCATCAAATGGATATCTGTCATGGGAGGGAGCCTTTCCAAAAGCACAAATGGCATGTGCCTTGATCTCATTGACTTTCAAAGGAATCTGGGAATCAGTCTGCCTCTGTGCTTTGGAATTCTTCTCATGCTTTGGAAAAGCAAAAGCCCTAGCAATTCATTGTTTACACTTGGAAACAGCTTTCTCTGTAGGAAAAATAGAGCAAGCTGTCGTCTTCTGCCTGCTGGTTTATATACACAGAGCTCAATATGAAGAGACTTGCATGAGCTCTGTAACAATACTTAGGTGTGTTGATCTCAGTTTGGGTCCTGCCTTAAAGGTTCAGTTCACTTCCTTAAATGCTGGCATTGTGTGTCATTGGACGTTCTTCCAGAGCAGCACCTGAAGGCCAGGCAGGATGCCCTGGGGTCACTGGATCTTCCCTAGACCCGTGTCACACTCTATATGACTCTCGGATGCTTCGTGTCCGAGAGCACAACTGAATTGAGTTTTGGTGTCTGGCTTTTTTGGCTGGACGAAGTTAAGTGAGGTTATAGAATCAACTGGATTGGAAAAGCCCTTTAAGCTCATCCAACCCAACCATTGCCCAGCACTGCCAAGACCACCACTGCCCCATGGCATTGAGGCCTCATTTCCACGTGGTGTGAACACTTGCAGGGCCGGTGCCTGCAGCCGTGCCCTGGGCAGCCTGTTCCAATGCCTGAGCACCCTCTGGGGCAGGAATTGGTCCTCAGCTCCATCTAAACCTGCCCTGGTGCAGCTTGAGGCCGGTTCCTCTTGTCCCATCCCTTGTTCCTTGGGAGCAGAGCCCAGCCCCTCCTGGCTCCATCCTCCTGTCAGGCAGTTGGAGGCAGCCATCAGGTCCCCCCTGAGCCTTCTCTTCTCCAGCCTGACCCCCCCAGGTCCCTCAGCCCTTCCCCATCACACTTGGGCTCCAGGCTCTGCACCAGCTCCATTGCCTTTCTGTGGCCCTGCTCCAGCCCCTCAATGTCTCTCATGTAGTGAGGGGCCCAGAACCAAACCCAGTACCTCACAGTGAATCCCAGATGGTCGTAAATCCGAAATCCTTACTCCCTTTTGAAAAGCACTCCAAAATATTGTCAAGAACAAGAAGCTGGCTGGAAGACAGCTTAATCGGAAGTCTCTGGTGGATAAGGGCTAAGGCTTTTTTATCCCAAAACCCCAGTGGGGATGGATTTAGAGGAACTAGCTATAGCCACTGTCTCACCCTTTTCTTATAACTTTCAGTTTAGGGAAGAAAGTGATGGCAAACCATTTGTTCACTGTATCTTGTGTAATGAATCAATCCATGTTTGAACATGGGAGTTGATCTATCCCATCTCGCGCTCTATAAGACCCTTGCCCATCCAATTGTGCACCACTTGGCACTCGGTCTTATGGACAGGACAAACAATTTCCTTCTATTGCTGCTCTTGGAAACCTCTGCAACAGGGGAAAACCGCTAGGAGCAAAGCCTCAGCTTTAAGAAAATAGAGATATATTAAAATGTCAAATGTTGAAAGAAGTTTGAATGCTTGAAATACCTTTCATTGCACTGCACCTACTGTGGGGAAGGCAGCTGCTCTTCCTTCATCTCTGGGAATAAGGAATAGGGCATATTTACCCCAAGCGTATGCAAATCTTCCTACCTTGCCTGGAAATGAAGCACATTCTGCTCATGTAAAGAAGCCATTGTTCTATTTGTCTCGTTTACTGCAGGAAGGAAGAGGAGAAGGAAGAGGTCATTATTTACTAGGCAAAAAAACTGTTGCTTTTCTGGCTGTCAGTTAATTACTGATGAGCTTCCCAGCTTCCACCTCAGCCAAACTCTTCCCTCTAAAAACTCATTAATAAGGGAGATGGCTCAGACACTTCAAACTGACTTTAGTAGCATGGCTTGGATATTTCAGACCGATGAAGTAAAAGGAGGATAAAAGGAGGCACAAGGAAATACAATAATACATTTCCACTTGCAGCTTTCTTCTGGGGTGATTTGTGTCCCATCATCATTCCTGTTCCCATGGTGAATGTGCGATGATCAGCCTCAGTAGGAGACCTTCTGCAGAAAGCTATTGCTTCAGCCACCTTGGTGAGGCCATCACACTTCATGTGTCTGTATGAAGTAGAGATGACTTCTGAGCATGGTAGTGTCCAGGTATTTAACACACCAGACTTCACAGCTATGTCATACCAAAACAGTACATGAGAGCGGGTCCATCATGACACACTTCTTCACTTTTCTGATGAGCTGTGTCCAGAAGTATGACATAAATATTTAATCACCATGTGAATTACCTAATCACAATCTATGAAGCTACATCATGCGCATGAATCATGTTCTGTTTTCTGTCTGTGTTAAAGCTTTATGGCTGCAGTGGTAAGTCAATGTGGGACAACACTGAACTACTGTCTCAGGCAACTTCGCTTGTAGTGAGTGCTAGCTGTGGACAGCCTGAATCACTCAGTGGTTTTCTCACTTCAGATGCCACAATAGGAGTGACCTAGGCAACGCTAATATATGGTTTAAACTTGACCCAATATGCTTAGCACAAACCCTGGAGGACCCTCTGTGAATGCTGTGTGATTTCTGGGATCATACCTTTGTAGCTTCCTAGTAGAACCTGCAGTGTGACTGCCTTGGGAAAGGGATACAGTACTCCTTTGTAGGCTAGACTGCAAAACCAAGTCTAAGTTTGTCACCTGTAAAATAAGACAAAGACCCATAGAAATAAGGACTGCTGGTCTCAGGGCTGGCTTTTTTTTAGGACCATTGCTGGGCAAGGATGGGGGACTACACTGCTCTAGGGCTGAATTGTCTGCATCACTTGTGCTGCCCAAGCCACACGTTTCATTCACCAACAGATTTACATAGATTAAGGAACTGCTGATGCTTGGATGAAAGGGAAATAAGATTCAGGAAGATTTCAGTGTATTGGCTGCTGTCTTTTTCCAATCTTCCCAAAGGAAGCTGCAATGCACAGAGGCTGTTGTTGTGCATCAGCCCATTTGAATTAAGGCTGAGAGTGTTTCTAGATGAATTAATTTCTCCCAAAACACCATCAGAGCAAAGATGCTATCTACTTGTCAATATTCCTCATGTAGCAGAGCCAACAGTTTAACACCTTCCTTCTTGGATTCCCCTTTTAAAAGGGAGCATTTTTACCCACTGCTTCCATTGCCAACAATTGCACTATTCACATGACCGTCTCTGATTTTGAAGCCAGAGCTCTCTGAGGGTTTCAGAGGCCAGACTGCTAATCTCTTGACAAGCAAGTGTATGTCTTGACAGCGTGATTGGTGTTGGCCCATTGCCCTCAATGGCTTGGCCTTCTGTCAGCTGGCAGTGATTTTCTGACGGCTGGAGCCCCACTCACATGCCCCCTGACAGCAGCAGAATAATATTCTCATGCCTACAATAATGGCAAACGCTTTTAGAAAGCTCATGAATAAAATTCCCTTCTCTATCTCTTTTTCTAACTCTGCCAGGCTTTTCTGTTGTGCAGTTTCTCCTTGTTCTTTCCTTTTCTTAACCCCTCCCTCCACACTTATTTCTCCCACTCTATTCTTATTCCATGGGTTATCTGTCTGGCAGAGCCAGACACTTCTGATTTCCTCCCTGCTCGATGCTCAATGCTCTTTGAGCAATATACCCCAGATACTGTTGGCAGGAGGCTGAGTCCAGTGTGAAACTCCCATGCAAATCCCCCCTTGTTTTGCTCCTACCAGCTTCTAACAATGCTGGTTCCATCTTCCATCACCCTCGCTTGCCAGCAATTGATACTTATTCCCCAAACATGCCTTTGGCTCTTGTGTTTTCTCAGGGAAGTTTAGGCTTGGTTCCACAAGCCTGACATACGTCCTCATTCAAAGTGTGGGGAGGAACGTCGGGTACAGGGAGGCAAGGGAAAGGGGGAGGCATGTGTAAAAGCTGATTGTTATTTCTGCTTTAGCTCATGGAAAGTATGGTTTGCGAGCAGGAGGGGGTGGCTGGAGCTTACATCCCAGTACGCATCATAGCAGGAGTTGAGGAAGCGGAGTGTGGGGAGTTTCTTAATGGAACTTACTTATCATCCCAGAGAAACCGGTCGTAGGAGGGAGGGGATTGCTGCCAGCATGTGGGAAACCTCCTGTTTCAGCAATCCGGGCTGAAAAATGGATGTCTAATTCCTCAGGGCTTCTGGTAAGGGAGGAAAATAGATTATCTTGCTGTCTGCAATACCCCCTTCATAATGTGTCACCAAGTGAACAGTCCAACTTCTTCTTCAGAGGAGAGACACTGCCACACAAACCAAATGGATGCCATTGTGTGTAACAACACCCCACTATGGCCAATCTCCCTATTCCATGATACCTGTTCTATGCCTGCATTCATTTAGTGGTGGTGAATGGTGCTCGATGAGTACAGCTCCAAGGCTGAAGCAGTTCCTGAGCTGTTCTTGCTCTCTGAAAGAGGATTTAGACTCATAAGCCTTGCAGTGTGGGCACTTTGCTGGCTCTAAGCCCGCCTGCAGCAACAGTTCTAAACTTCAGTGCTGTGTTTAGGAATAGATGAGCTGAGAAAACCATTCCCTTGCCAGCTCCTGTGTCCTCCTCTGGGTAACATGAACAAGAGATGTCACCTGCAAGACTATACCCAGCATGGGCTCTAAGCCTTCCTTTCATAGCTGTGCCACAGGCCATGCATGTAACTGTGAAGAACATGGGCATCAGCCTGGCCCTGAAAATGGGCTTAAACCCAACAGTCCAATGCATGTGAAGACAAAGACTTTTGGTATTCCTAAATCTTGTTGTGAAGGAGATGCACAGTTGGAGCATAGAACTCCTTTTGGTCACACAGATACATCAGAAATAGCTGGTTTAATGTGTTAGCAGATTAACTTGAGTATGATACCCACTGTAAGGGAGGGAGCATGAGACATCTACATTGACTGAGCTGTTCTGGGCCCTTTCTGATCCCAGACTCTGGGATCCAAGGTTCTGATCCCAGATTCTCATCAGATCCAATTACTAAGCATCTTTCTGATGTTCCTACCAAGTTGTGAGGGAGGAAACAAAACAGCTCAATGCCTCATCTGAGTCTAGCTCAGCCTTGGGAACACTTCCATGCACAGCAGGACCTGTTTTCCTGGGGTTCCTAAGGAAAACCAGCGAGCTGCTGTAGCCCAAGCTCTTCCCCAAAGGCAAAACCATGCTTTTAAGAAGTGTCTGGAGGGACTGCAGGAGAACAGCTTCTTTAGGAGGCAGGAAATCACTGGAGCTGCCTGTTCAACCAGGTGGGCAAGCTAAAACAAGCGGCTCCCTGGAGCCCCTATCGCTGTTCTCATCATTAGGGCTATGCTTCTGTGCTGTGGGGGAGTCTCTGATTAGGAGAACTACCCTGCAGTTTCCTCCCAGGGCTGCATTAAGCTGATGCCAAGAAGGAATCTTCACTTTATTGTATAGAGACTTTATTGTGCACAGAGACTTTCAGGTGGGATGTATTGCAAAATGCTTGGCGTTAACTTGAGGGTGTTTTAAATGGTCTGAAATGGTCTCTGAAGAACTTACTGGTGGTTCAGGAATACAGGCTGGCTCGTTATAATGGGCCACAGGAATGATCAAGGGCCACAAAAATAATGAGAGGGACGTAATAATGAGAGGGGTAACGGGTTAGAACTGAAACAGGGGAAGTTTAGATTGGATATAAGGAAGAAGTTCTTTACTGTGAGGGTGCTGAGTCAGTGGAATGGGTTGCCCAGGGAAGCTGTGAATGCTCCATCCCTGGCAGTGTTCAAGGCCAGGTTGGACAGAGCCTTGGGTGCCATGGTTTAGTGTGAGGTGTCCCTGCCCATGGCAGGGGGATTGGAACTGGATGATCTTAAGGTCCTTTCCAACCCAAACCATTCTGTGATTCTATGATCAGGAGACAGACTGAGAGAGGTGGGTTTATTCAGTCTGGAGAAGGGAAGGCTCCAGAGAGATCTTATTGTGGCCTTTCAGTACTTAAAAGGGGGCCTATAAGTAAGATGGAGGGAGACTTTTTAGCAGGGCCTGTTGCAATAGGATAAGGGGTGATGGGTTAAAACTAAAAGAAGGGAGATTCAGGCTGGATGTGAGGAAGAAATGCTTTACAATGAGGGTGGTAAAACACTGGCACAGGTTGCCCAGAGAGGTGGTGGATGCCCCATCCCTGGAGACATTCAAGGCCAGGCTGGATATGATTCTGGGCACCCTGATCCAGTTGAAGATGTCCCTGCTCATTGCAGGGGATTGGAACTGGATGGGCTTTGAAGGCCCCTTCCAACCCAAACCGTTCTATGATTCTAAGATGGGGCACAAGCTGGCACTGGAGATTCATGCCTATAAACAACTCACCCATGGGTGAGAAATGCAGACCTGGACCTGGACAAAACTTGTTTTAGCAAAGAAAGCAAAGCAAAGAAATAGTGTCAAAGATACTAGTAAAACCTGATGCAATCTGGATCTGTAGACACATGGAGAAAGAGAAGGGTATAGAAGCGTATTAATAGACATATGAAAATGACCCAAAATTGATTTTAGAGTGAGGCAGGGTAAACTAACATAAAGAGCATATTCTTCCCAGTGAAGTGCACTAGAGGCTGATGACTAATGGTGTTACCCTCTCAAGCAGTCCAAAGTTAATGATTTTAAGACCTAATGGTCTCAAATGCAATGGAAGAGTGAGCTTAACACCAGAAAAAGAAACAGAAACTAAACTGATGTGATTTTAATTGCATTATTATTATTACTGAAACTTTTTTTATATATAGAATTAGTCTGTATGGAATTATTCTTTCTTTTTCTCTAATAATTAGGTTGAGACTAATAATGATTCCTGAATTAGAGAGCTAAGTTTTCAATTACACTAACAATAAATTCTTGGCTTTACCTACGTACGTGATGTGCTTCCTCTTTGCCCTTATGCAACATTCAGATTATAACACTTCACAGGTCGAATTTTGGATGAAATACAAATATCTACAGAGTAGGTGTTTCCATTCAAGCTGCTTCCTGCAGGTGTCCATTACTGTCCGTGAGGACTATAATTTAACCTTAAAGTAGAAGTCTAAACGGGGTCACATTAATCCTGCTGTGAGACTGTCTCCTTTTGTTCCTGTTGATTATACACAGCACCCAGGCTGGCTGGCTTGGACAGAATTGGTTCAAGACTTCAGATGACTTGAAATGATGTGGATCCAGCCAGATGTGCTCACTGTTCTGTCTGCACATGATTTGTCTGCAGACCTGAGATGTCCTGGAGTCAGGTGATCCTGGGAACCTTTCCTAGAAAGATCCATTGATCATTAGAATCATAGAATAGTTTGGGTTGGAAAGGACCTTAAGATCATCCAGTTCCAACCCGCTGCCATGGGCAGGGGCACCTCACACTTGACCATGTCACCCAAGCCCTGTCCAACCTGGCCTTGAACACTGCCAGGGATGGAGCATTCACCACTTCTCTGCGCACCCTGTTCCAGTGCCTCAGCACCCTCACAGTAAAGAACTTCTTCCTTATATCCAACCTGAACTCCCCCTGTTTCAGTGTGAACCCATCACCCCTTGTCCTATCACTGCAGTCCCTGATGAAGAATCCCTCTCCAGCATCCTTGTAGCCCCCTTCACATATTGGAAGGCAAATAATGTGGGTCCAGCCCACATACGCTCACTGTTCTGTCTTCACACGATCCCTGTCCCTGAGACAGGTGATCCTGGAAACCCTTCCTAGAAAGATCCATTAATCATGTAGTGTTGCTGCAGGGGTAGATGGGTCATGCAGAAGGAGCGGATCAAATAGCTAAATGGGGTCAGGTCCCATTTGGGAAGCTAGGGTTTCCTCAAGGTTACCTCAAGCCAATGCCAGAGCATGGTCTTTTATTCAAATAGGGATATTTGGATGCAAATGTAGGCTGCAGCTGACACCCTGAGCAGCGCAGGCATAGCTATGCTGGTGAACAACAGCAACAGCTACTCTTGCATTCATCCTCCTGGTATCAGGCTGAATTTGTTAGCATGGCTTTTCAGTTCGTTATCTAATCTGAGGCACCTAAAAGGTCATACTCAGAAAACACTATTCCTTTACAAAGCCATTGAGACACTGATGTGGAGAACTGCCACAACAACAAACGACTTTCTTTGTGCTAATGGATGCAATTCCAGGGAGGACATACATACAAGTGTGTCTTGGCTGGAGCTCGGGCTTTGAAGATCATTTCCTGCACGTCTGAAGCATCTCTCACTGAACGTATCAGTCCTGCACTACCTGTTTATTGGGTGTATTTGCTTTACTCCCTTTGCTGGCTGGTAAGATATGGTGCCCTGACCTGATTCAGACCTTGCAGCCCTTCTCCAGGGCCCCTGGTGGATCCTGATTTAACACAGACTCATAGGATCATTTTGGTTGGAAAAGACCATTAAGATCATTGAGTCCAACTGCTAACTCAGCACTGCCAAGTCCACCACTAAACCATGCCCCTAAGTGCCACATCTACATGTCTGTTCAATACCTCCAGGCATTGGTTACTGCACCACTTCCCTGGGCAGCCTGTCCAAATGCATGATAACTCCTTCAGTGAAGAGATCTTTCCTGATACCCATTCTAAACCTTCTCTGGCACAACTTGAGGCTGTTTCCTCTTGTCCTGTCACTTGTTACCTGGGAAAATGGGTTCCTATTACAAAGGGCTTATCTTTCATGATAGGACTGCAAGTGCCTCATCAGAAAAGTACCACATTGAAGAAGGCCGTGCAGCATGCATACATGTAGCAGAGAGAGTTCAGCTCAGAGACCAGGCTTTGAACTCTGGTGTCTTCTGCATCTCGAGATATCTTCCACATCCCAAAACACCTTCCACGTCCCTCATTTCTGCATGAGGCTTCAGTTTCCATCGTGCGCTCCTCCTGCCGTTCATCATCCCTTCCTGCTTTAGGGCTAGCATCAAGCAGGAGCTCTCAGGATAGCTTACATCTTCCATATGCATTATCCTATGGGTGGAGAATGGATCCCAGTGCACTGCAACTGATAGCAAGTCTAGTCACTGAAAACAACCCTGCTTAGCATCTTTTACCAATGCAGTTCAGGACAGGAGGAAACCAAAGGCCTTTCCTTCAAGACTTTGTTTGCATGAAAGGGCAACTGTTCACTGAAACAGGAAAACCTACATCTTTTCCTTTGCTTTTTCCATCTGAAATTGGAATTTGCAGTGGAGAGCAGTGATTCACAGTGCAGCCTGTGTGAATCAATTGTCCCACACATCATATTTTAATTAAACAGACAACTGGAGTGAATTAGGGCAGGGACAGATGCAGAGGGAAATTTGGATTGCAGATGATCATGGGGTGATGCAGTGAATGCTGACAGTCAGGAGCAATCAAGTCTGTCACCAGCTCAGCCGTAAAACCTTCTATTCCGTCTTGGGCACATGTGTACCCTTGAATCTTTACATGTCCCTCCCCTACACAATGTGTAGGTCTTCGGGACAGGCTCTGCCTATAACTTTACATGGTGCCTTCCCTTAGGAACTGAATTATGACTTGAAATCACTGCAACGATAGAAAGAGATATTGCAAAAGTGCTGTAGCACTGCAACTGTTAGGAATACTGTGTACAGGTAGATAGAAGACAGTTACCTAAAAGGTCTCCCATAGGACAGTGAGGATAAAACACACAATTCCAAGGGCTGGGAGTCACCCCCCTTCAGCTCTGCCCCGTCACCTTCCCACAGTGTAGGATGCACAGAGAGGAAGATGAACAGTGAAAGGCTCAATAGATGATGATCTGGTGACTCATATTTGATGAATGCCTCCCCACCAGCTTTACTACCGCAGTAATTTAGCTGCTTCAGCCTGTGTTGTGTGTAAAGCAGAGAGGCTACGGTCCCATCATCAGCTTTGTGGCAGCAGCAACACTTCCAGTGCCGAATGTTGCGCTTTGTTAATCCAAGCGTATCAAAACCCAACTGCCTTTTACTCTATGGAGCAGGTAAAACTCAATCTACCCCTTATCTGTCCTCTGACTGTCCTCCCAGGCACTTCTGCTCTGCTATTGTGTGCAGAAAGTTTACCTCCTTTCAGCAGAACATTGCCTATTTAATGTGAGAAATGCTCCTGCATTGTGGCCCCATCTAAATTATAGGTGTGAGAAAAGGACTGATGAAGGTTATTACAGGACGGGTGGCTTGTGAAAGAGGAGCACTCTTCTCCATGGAGAAGGATATCCTTTCTATCTCCACAGGCCTAAGCTTCTACTGAGAACCAACTTTTATCGCTACACACCAATTGTAACGTGTTTGTAGACCTCTCTCATAGAATCAGTCAGGTTGGAAAAGACCTTTAAGATCATCAAGTCCAGAGGTTCATCTTTTCCCCTTTCCAGCAAGGATTTTTACCAGACCTATATTTCCTACCAACAGCCTGCTGGTTCCCAGGATGGGGTGGAAGCAGTCTGCCCTCCTCCCAGTGATGCCCAGTAACAAAGACACTGTGTTGAAACGATCCAAACCCCTTGCTGGGATATTGGGCTCACCCAAACCAGCCTGGGCTGGCTCTCCCTGCCGTGTGACAGGAGCCATCATCCCCTTCTCCATCCCTTGCTCTCTCTGGAGTAGATGATGCCCATCCCACCTCAGCGCTTGTTCCAATTGCAGCGCAAGGAGTGGGTTTTGCCTGTTTTCCCTTGCTCTCTTCCCCCGTGGAGGCTCAAAGGAGACCATGGAGTTTCTCCAGCAGCCTTTCTCCACTCTCAGAATGCCACCCCAGCAGTCCTGGCCATGGTAAAGGCTATCTCCGAGCCCACCCCATCTCCTCGTGGTGGAAGGTGCCAGCAGATGGTGCTCTAAGACCCCAGATTTCGCCCTTCTGCCCCACATCCCAGGGCAGAGGCACCTCAGCACAAGCACCCTCTTTGCTCAGGCCTTTCCCACCCTGCTCTCTTCACCTTCAAGCTTCTCTAAGGCCAAATACTCAACCCGAAGTTCCAAAGTTGTGTGTGTTATAACCTCTCCTGTCTCCATCCATTTATCCTTCTGTACCAATAGCACGTTTCCAAACTCAGATGAAAACTGTATTAACTTCTTTCATCAGAGTTGATGTGTTCTGGAGAAGCTCAACTAATTCTTCCCTCTAACTTGCTCCTAAATAACCTGTAGCCCTCATTGGCGTATCCTTGTACCGCATGGACTTGAGCACAGCTCTTTGATGACTGTTCCAGCACAGAGATGTCCCTGGCATTCCTCAGGGATGGATAAAGCCATTTTCTAATAGAAAAGGACAAATTTCAAGGCCAAAAAATAAAGCAGTTCAGCTGATGGCAATATAGCCTGAACCCCAGCAGAGAAAGGGGAGAGTGAGTTATAGCTGCGCTCTTTATGGGAGAAGTAAGGGCAGTGTTTACAAAGCAAGAAGAGGAGAGTAAGAAAGTGCTTTTAAGCTGTCAGCTATTTATATTCCTTGCTTGTTTAATTATGGACTAAATATAACAGTGGTGGAGACCAGAGAGTGCAAGCATTTGATGCTTTGGCACAAAAGCCGTGTAGAAACCTTGTGCTGTTTGCTTTATGGCAGTGATTTATGGGGAAGCAAGAGCAAGAGGTGAAGGTTTGTCTGCGTTACCTGGGGCATGGTCCTAGCAGGGCCAGGGCAGTGATTGTGCCCCTGCCCTGGGTACTGATGGGGCTGCATCTTGAATCCTGTGTTCAGCTTTGGGCCCATCACTGCAAGAGAGACATTGAGGGGCTGAAGCAGGGCCAGAGAAGGGAATGGAGCTGGTGTAGGGCCTGGAGCCCAAGTATGATGGGGAAGGGCTGAGGGATCTGGGGGGTTCAGTCTGGAGAAGAAAAGGCTCAGGGGGGACCTGATGGCTGCCTCCAAGTGCCTGACAGGAGGATGGAGCCAGGAGGGGCTGGGCTCTGCTCCCAAGGAACAAGGGATGGGACAAGAGGAACCGGCCTCAAGCTGCACCAGGGCAGGTTTAGATGGAGCTGAGGACCAATTCCTGCCCCAGAGGGTGCTCAGGCATTGGAACAGGCTGCCCAGGGCAGGGCTGCAAGCACTGGCCCTGCAAGGGTTCACACCCTGTGGAGACGAGGCCTCAGGGGCAGTGGTGGTCTTGGCAGTGCTGGGAATGGTTGGACTGGATGAGCTTGGGTATTCGAGCTGGGAGTTTTGTGCCCTTGCAGCTTCTGAGTCCTTCTGTTCAATAGCTGCTATGAATGCACTGATTATTGTGTTGTGGGTCCCCCAAGCTCCCATTTCAGCAGCAACTCTTCCCTGCTGGAAACCAAGCTGCTGATGCTCACCCAAGAAAAGCCAACACCAAGCTGTTCACTCCAAAGCTCACAACTGCTTTTCATGGCTGATTCTACAGAAATCACTTTTCCCCAGCAAAATGCAGCTGCCTCTGAGCTAAACCACAGCAGGGGGTTAATGCTGTGCAATTGCTTAGCAAGAAGAGCCATGTGTCCTGCTGAGACTGTGAGGGGGAATCTGGGTGAGCAGGATATCATTACCAGAGCTGGGGTTTGGATATGTGACCAGAGCTAACAGCCTTTCCCTCCAGAAGGATTTTAGGTGACCACGAGCCTCATTCCTGAGACCCATCCTAAAGATGGCATCCATCTATGACTGAGATGGCATCCATCTGCGATGGATGTAGCATCCATTATAGAAGGAAGAGGATGCTGGTAACGCTGCTTAGGAAGCTCTGTGGTCCTCCTGCACCTTTCCTTTTGGGAATAAGCATGGGGAAGAAACAAGCAATTTGATAAAAAATGGAGAGAAATACACCAGTAATGAGATAGCTGTCAATGCTCCCTGTGGATAAGCTCGCACCAGCAGAATTATTTATAGACAGGAGTGTCTGATAACTTATTTGCTTTGACACTGTGGCCATGGCAAGGTAATGGATAGCTCTACAGGATGGGTTTTCAAAAGCACTCAATTAGGAGAAATGAGGTGCAAAATTACATGTGCAAGGAGGTGGAAACGTGGATGTTTGAGATGAGAGGGGCCTTGCTGGCCTGCCTGCAACACCCGGTTCACAATGGGGAAGAAAGAGGCCTCTTTTTAAGCACCCCAATGTTCTTTTTAATGGATATTTTTGAACATGTGCTCTGTGGGTCCTGAAAGCCAGATGGTTGGGTTATTTGCTGCTCTGAATGCCTCTGTGTGTATAAATCTCTGTCTACACAGGGAAATGGGCTTCCTTTTCTCCAGAGGAAGAAAGAAAGAATTCCATTTAAAGTGGAGTTCCCATTTGGATTCATTCCTCAGGATAAAAGAAAAAGGAGCTTCTTCCAAAAGTTCCTATCCACCTGAGGAGGTCATCAGAGGCTGACCCAAAACTGCTCACTTAGAAGTGCAGCCTGCAAACTCTCTTTGTTTTTATTCCTCCTTGCCATTGGCTACAACCCAAACATGCAAAGCATCACTTGCCTTAGAATCAGCGGTCTTCTCCTTGGGTAAGGAAACATTTGGCTCAGGGATGGATAGGAAGACCTTATTTTAGTGCTAAATATCTTTTTGGTAGAATCACAGAATGGTTTGGGTTGGAAAGGACCTTAAGATCATCCAGTTCCAATCCTGCTTTGTCAGACTGGACTGTCACTTACTGACTGCTTTGGAGGGATCCAGGCTTTCAGATCACACTCAGTGTCCTTCCAGGTCTGGTTCTCCTGATTACAGATGGGTCCTGAAAAGAGGGTGCAGCCCACTGCTTATTTCAGCTCTTCCCAGGGCTTGTGATGGTTTTTAACCAGATTGTCTTTTTTGCTGAATTAATGTCAGGAGAAATTGGGCAGGAAAACCTATACCCAGTAATCCACTTGCAGTAGAGACATTTCCTTTGCTGTGCTGTATCAGAAGGTGACATTATGACATAGAATAAAGGGACAGCCACCCATTAAGGGTCATAAAGGTGCCCTGGTTGTTATTAAGACTGAATTGCAGTGATTTGAGTGGCAAAGGGCTCCAAATGCAATCAGTTGGCTCTTTGGGTCACTGTGAGCATGGTCTGCAGGTTGCATCCCTCCTTTCTTCTTTCCTGCTTCACCCTCTGCTTTCTTGACACCATCGGCATCTACTTCCATGATGTATATACACAATACAAGAGTATTATTATTTGTATTTGCAGTGGTCATTACAACACTGGGGGTTAATCAGCAGGGCAAAATCCAGACAGCAAATGCCAGCAGACCCAACCACAGGCGTTTGATCATGCTTTGAAGCCTCAGAATTAGGGGTCAGTTTTGATCTAACAGCAGGGAGGAGAGGTCTGTCTAGTAGTATCACAGTATCACAGTATCACAGTATGTTAGAGATTGGAAGGGACCTCAAAAGATCATCTAGTCCAATCCCCCTGCCGGAGCAGGAACACCTAGATAAGGTTACACAGGAACGTGTCCAGGCGGGTTTTGAATGTCTCCAGAGAAGGAGACTCCACAACCTCCCTGGGCAGCCTGTTCCAGTGTTCCGTCACCCTCACTGAGAAGAAGTTTCTTCTCAGGTTTAAGTGGAACCTCTTGTGCTCCAATTTGTACCCATTGCCCCTTGTCCTTTCATTGTTTGCCACTGAGAAGAGCCTGGCTCCATCCTCGTGACACTCCCCCTTTATATATTTATATACACTAATAAGGTCACCCCTCAGTCTCCTCTTCTCCAAACTATAGAGACCCAGCTCCCTCAGTCTTTCCTCATAAGGGAGATGCTCCACTCCCTTAATCATCTTAGTTGCCCTAAGTGTTAACACCCTTCTGGGGAGCATTTCTGAGCCCTTGGACACACAGGGCAAGCAGCAGCCCTGCAGTTGGAGCACTGTCTGTGTTCTGTTAGTTGGTCTCCTTCTCCTGACCCTACCCATCATCCTTGTACTGCTATCCTCTGCTACTTGCTCTATGCAAGCCGCGTCCATCATGGGGCGAGATTAACTTCATTTTCCTTCACCTGTCTAAATGCAAACAGCTCCATTTGATTGAGTCACCCTCAGTGCCCATTTTTAGTCAGAGAAGAGAAATGGCCACTGCTAAAGCAATTCCCCAACCCATCTGAAGTGCCTGCCTTAGGATAAGTCAGATGATGAATCGTGCCTCTAAAATCAAATGAGACACCTCCTCGCTGATTTGGGTTGCCTATGCCAGTTGTAAAGGGCTGAGATACAGTCCCACTAAAACTTCACTGAGTCTCGTGTGCCTAATGAGCAAAAGTATTTCCTCACAGGCATTTAAGAATGGAGATAAAGATCAGTTTAACGCAACCAGATGGATTAAGCAGTGCTTTGGTTTCCTTTGAAGGTCACACTCCTGTGTGGTGCATCGGGAAAGCAGTTTAATCCTCTGGTCTGCAGATGCTTTCGAGTCCCTGAGATCTTCCCAAAGAGCTGGTGGAAAGTAGGAAAACCAGGCTTAGCCACATCAGCTGTTGTGCAATAGTCTGTAGCTCCATGGAGAAGTTTGTCCAGTCCAGGTGGAAAACCACTATCGGGTGACATGACCTCTTCTGGGCTGTCCTGCAATCTGTGTTAAAGGCAGTTGATGATGAGAAATCCTGTCCTCCACCACGATTCAGACTCAGGAGCGTTGGTTCTTATTGTCATTGCGGTTGTATACCCAGCTTATGAATCATAGAATCATAGAATAGTTAGGGTTGGAAAGGACCTTAAGATCATCAAGTTCCAACCCCCGTGCCATGGGCAGGGACACCTCGCTCTAAACCATATCACCCAAGGCCTTGTCCAACCTGGCCTTGAACACTGCCAGGGATGGAGCATTCACAACCTCCCTGGACAACCCATTCCAGTGCCTCACCACCCTAACAGGAAAGAATTTCCTCCATATATTTAATCTAAACTTCCCCTGTTTCAGTTTTAACCCATTAACCCTTGTCCTATCACTACAGTCCCTAATGAAGAGTCCCTCCCCAGCATCCCTATATGCCCCCTTCAGATACTGATTCATCCCTGGCAGTGTTTGAGGCCAGGTTGGACACAGGGGCTTGGAGCAAGCTGCTCCAGTGGAAGGGGTCCCTGCCCGTGGCAGGGGTTGGAGCTGGAGGAGCTTTAAGATCCCTTCAAACACAAGCCATGCTGGGATTTGATGATTTGTCCATCTGGAAGAAGCATGTGTGGGGTGGTGGTGCTGCTTCCTGATGCTGAATGTTGCCATGGACCATGTGCTATCCCTGTGCCACAGGCCAAGACTCATAGAGCGATCAGAGACTCCTGGTGTAGGGGAAACTGACATCTGAGGCCAGTGGTAATAAAAGGACAGCCAAAACCTCCCTGGAAACAATTCCCAATGTCAATCCCCAGGTTTTCCTTTCCCTTAATTTGCAGCTTTTGCCCCAGGCTCCAACCTTTGGGCTCCTACACAGGAGCTGGGTGGCCCCACCATGTTGGTCCATGTACATGCCTGTGGTCCTGCCTCCTCTCCACACCACTGCTCCCATAAAACAAGCTGTGCTCAGCTATTATGGATGCGGAACGTGTTGGTGTGAGGGAGCCCCATTCATCAAGGGGCTCTGGTCTCCACTCATTATGTGCTGGCTACAATGAATCAACGTTAATGAGGCAATTTTGGGACACTTCCACTTTGTATGCACAGTAATTATTTCCCACCCTTGCAAAACCAGTCCCTAATTAAGCTGATGGATTTCAGCAAGGTCTTGCGAGACCAAACCTCTTCCTCTTTTGTAGGGGTAGCGTGGCCTGTGAAATCCATTGCAACTGAGCTCTGCGAGGCACAGCACAGCTTTCAGATGCCTCCCTTTGCTGGATTTTAATAGGCTGAACAAGTGGAAACCTTTGGTGAAATCAAAGATAAAGAAAGAGGCGACACATCTATTTCTCATGGGTTAAAAACCACCTCAACAACCACCCAACCTAATTCTTTTAAATGCCCTAGGACAAAACGTGATACCAGATATGCAGAACAAGACAAAGCTCATTAATTCCCTCAAGTCAGGAGTGTCTGCTCATGGAAATGCAGGCAGGAAACTGCTCTCTTTTGATGGTGTGAATTAAACAAGGGGTGATGTTTCCATGTATTGCCCCTTGCTCTGTAAACATCCCTGCTGCAAAAGGACCGCCTGAATGCAGCATCTCCACGCCATTGCGCCACACTGGAGCCCTATTTCTCCTCAGTGAGAGCTGTTGAACCAAATGGAGGTCAAGAGCCTATTGCTATCAGCCTTAAAGACAGCAACGCTCTTCAAGGACCCTAGAAGAGCCTATGCTTTAAAGCTAAATGGTGTTGCTGTCAAGTTGTAATTGCTGTCCTTGGAGCGAGCGGTTACAACAGCTTTGGAAATGGTTGGTGCTTGTTGCATGAGCAGATTACAACAAATCATCTGAGCCACAGCAATTGCCTGAGTGTAAACTTGTTGTTGGGCAAAAGCACCGTTATGGGTCTGAGTTTAGCAGAGGATGAGCCTGAGCTAGATCACCTCTGGTTATCTGCAGGCTGGAAAGATGATGCATGCGGGCAGATGATGAGTAGCACCACAAGACAGAGTAAGTGACCTTGTGCTCGTGTCTTCAAGCACTAGGAACATGACAGCTGTGGCTGCTTGTTTATCTGGGGGTTGAAAGTAAGCAAGAAGAGTGCAAGTCCTTGTGTAGAGGCTTTTAGACCAATAACCGCTTTATGGGGCGCCCTGATGGAAGACAGATACAAGCCCACATGCAGCAGTTGGGGGTGACCCCCTCCACACCACACAGGAGCTCATCCCTTTATGCCCTGGAGCCTCTTTCTGTTCCTAGGGAAACAGAATCCATGCAACCATTGAAAAGACAGATGAACTCGAAGCTGGAATGCGTAGGGCTCAATCAATGGCATCAATAATGATAATGAACAATTCTGGTTCACCCCAAGGGCAGAGTTGTGGCAGGCTGAGACATTAAACATCAGGACAGAACTAGGATGGAGGATAAGTGCAGCGACTGTGAAATTCTCACACTTGCAAACCAATACCTATTGCATACCATTGCTGAGCTCATTTGCCTTGTACCTTTCCTTCTCTACATCTCCCCACCTTACACACCACCTCTCCTTTTTCCCCTCTTTGTTTGATGTGCAACCACTAAAGAAGATACAAACCAGAAAGAAAGACAACTGAGACCTTAAGAGGCATCCTGGCAAGACTGGGCTTAGCGCAGAAGTACATCAGTTTGGATATGGAGCATTGATTTCTTTTTATCACCTTCCTTATTAATACCACAGGATTTGCTCTTAAGAAGAAATAAATCAGAATGAGCCTAGAGGAACTGTGAGAGATAAGGGGAAGGATGTTTGCTCAAGTTATTCCTCATCGTGAAATGCTTTTAAGCTCCAGATCGTAGGTAGGAGGTGAGTTCCCCATCTTCCTTTTCAGTAATTAAAAGAAGAAAAGGGAACCTGGCAGTTTAACAGACATTCTTTATACATTGAATTAATATCTTTCTATCTCACAGAGATAATACGTTGAGCTGGAGGGCTCAGATCAGAACATGAACATCTTTGTTGTAATTCCAACTCGAAGGAACATCTTTTTGCTGTAATGAAACCTACCAGTATTAGGTGGCCTTGATTTTCCATTGCACTGTTGTGGCTTGGTGCCTGAGTATCATCATATGGCTGGATCTTCAGGTGGGGTAAGCTGGTTGGTTTACCAGTAAGGTAAAAGCTGAAGCTATTGATTTAACTCTATTGCTCTGATTAGACAAAGAATCTAGCCCATTGTTTTCAGTAAAGATACCTGGAGGTGATGCAGCAGATCATCAGCGTTAGAATCAAATTGCCCAGTGCTGGGGACACAGGACAAAGTGAGACAATTGGTGCAATAAACAATGTAGAGGTACTGGGAAGAAAAAGTAACCCAAGGAAAAAGAAGCAAATTCCTCAAATATGGAAATTTGGGGACACAAATCAGTGTGTTTGCTAGAAAAGGTGGTGTTGAAGAGAATACTTACACTAAAAGGACTCCTTCCTGAGACCAGTTCCTAGTGGGGAGCCTGAAGGAGACAAACCAACCCCTTCCCTCCCTCTCTCCCACATTCTTTACCTATTTTCATATCAAAGACTCAACTTGGGTATCTTCCATCTGAGCTATCACCATCACCAAGCAATGAGCTTCAAATCAGCCTCCTTGGAAGCTGGCTTCTCAGGAAACCTTCTTCAATAACAGGTTTTACATGTCTGGAAATCCCTTTCAGAAGGATCAAAGTAGCCACTAATTGCTGTGCTCTGCCTCCCAAACCTCTGGATTTGAATGGATGCATAGGATCCTCTCAGACTGGTTGACTTTGAACTATGTCACTGTTTCAGTCTCAGGTAGGCAATCAGAAAATGCTGCTACACTCAAGTGACTTTGAGCTGAGCAACTGAGCGTTGCTGCGCACCTCATGGTCTTCATGTTTTCCCAAGGTCTTCATAGCATTGATGTCATTCCAGTCTTCATGTCATTCCTGAGAGATTACCAAAGCTCTCATCTTCTTGTACCAGCTTTAATGAGCTTAAGGAATCATCCATTCACATCCTAGATGGAGACCCCACAGCTTGGTGGTTCCATCTTAGAATCATAGAATAGTTTGGGTAGGAAAGGACCTTACCATCATCCAGTTCCAACCCCCTGCCATGGGCAGGGACACCTCACACTAAACCATGGCACCCAAGGCTCTGTCCAGCCTGGCCTTGAACACTGCCAGGGATGGAGCATTCACAACCTCCCTGGGCAACCCATTCCAGTGCCTCACCACCCTCACAGTAAAGAACTTCTTCCTTATATCCAATCTAAACTTCCCCTGTTTCAGTCTGAACCCATCACCCCTTGTCCTGTCACTGCAGTCCCTAATGAAGAGTCCCTCCCCAGCATCCTTGTAGCCCCCTTGAGACACTGGAAGCTGCTCTGAGGTCTCCACACAGCTTCTCTTCTCCAGGCTGAACAGCCCCAACTTTCTCAGCCTGTCTTCATGCTGGAGGTGCTCATCTTGATGAGGTCAGTTGATGATTCACCAGATGCAACCTGGATTCCAAGACCAGATAGCTCTGAGTGTCTTCTCAGAACAAAAGAAGATCCCCAGGTGACCTCCATGGATTCTGGATTCCAAGACTACAGCATTTGTAATGACCCAATATGCTATAAAATCAAAAGGCCAGTTTCACAGAATCATAGGCTCATAGGTTCATAGAATCATAAAATGGTTTGGGTTGACAGGGACCTTAAAACTCATCCTGTTCCAACGCCATGCCATGGACAGGGACCCCTTCCACTAGAGCAGCTTGCTCCAAGCCCCTGTGTCCAACCTGGCCTTGAACACTGCCAAAGGTTGAAGTTCCCATCAGTGATGAGAAGAGAGATGGACACAGTGAGGAAAGTACCAGATTTAATCAAGTTTCAGCTGCAGTTTCTCCTACTCAAGGCTGTGCTACAAAACCCCAGGCCATGGGTGTCACAGAAACCATCTGAGTGCTCACCTGGCAGGATGGGTTGGAGATACAGCTCCTGCATCACATAGGATGTGAGCCAAGAGAGCTGAGAGCCTCCACAAGTAGGACCATCAATAAGAAGCAGAGAGGAAACAGAGCAGGTGAAGCATTTGCTGTGCAACACCCATTAAATTCATTGCAGAGACATGAGTAATCAACTGATCACACTAATGAGAGCATTGGCTTTTGGCATGGTGGTTATTGTTTGATTGGAGAGGACTGTGGATGCTGGTGTGGAGGATGAGACGACGTGATCCTGAGAGATTTATGGGAGCTCCGCATTGCAGCACCAAGAAAATGATTTTAAAAGCTTTTATATTAAAACCAGCTTTTATATTAAAAAAGCAATTACATTCTAAAGGGAAAAACAAGCAGAGACCGTGTGTTGTCAGCTGCTCTCTGAGGTTTTCAGTTCTGCTCTTGCTGCCACACAAAGTGATGGGTTTTTGTGTTCCTTGTTATTTACCTGGGAATTTATGACAGTTTTAAGTCCATCACACTGATTCAACCTCAGCTGCACTACAGATCTATCTATCTGTCTCTCTGTCTCTCTCTGTCTGCCTATCATATCTATCTGCACATCTATCTACTATCTCTCTATCTCTCTCTCTATCTATCTCTCTATCTATCCATCTATCCATGCCACAGGTCACCCAGGCCTGTGTTTGCCACCAGATGACAGCAGTTTCCTGGTCCTTTGTTGCTCCTAAGGGCTATATGTGCCTTCACAGAGATTATTTAAATGCTCCTAATAAGCATCATTAGTTAAGGAGATTCCTCTCCTGTTTCTGCAAGCCTCATTCCTTCAGGGATCTTATGAAGGACAATTTGATCAAAGATCTGCTCCCATTATTCAGGTTTAATCAATTAATTAGTGCCAGGGCCTGGAGCATCCATTCAGTTATCTCTTGCTACGCTGCCAGACTGCTCTGTGGCTTGGCTCACACCTCTGATGAATTCCTGAGCAGGTTTTAAGGGATAACATAGGGCACGAACCATTCCCAAGAGGCAGGTGAGGTCAGGAATGTTCACCCCCCCATAGCACAGGCAGAGATGCAGGGGCTGTATCACAGTGCCACAGACGTTTATAGCTCTGCCACTATGGACATCTTCTCTTAGACCAGCTCTCTGTCCTTCCTCTCAGAGCATCAAGCTGTATGGAGCTGCCAGGACATAGCTACCACAATCATAGAATGGTTTGGATTGGAAGGGACCTTAAAGCTCATCCAGTTCCAACCCTTGCCACAGGCAGGGACACCTTCCACTAGAGAAGCTTGCTCACGTTATGCATATGGCACACAGATTTACAGGAAGGTAGGATCCCAAAGCCGTGATCCTACAAACTGAGATTTGAGGTTGAGTAACTGGAACATAGTTTTTATGACTGAGGGGATCAGAGATTTCCAGACAGATGAGACATTTTTAGGAGGAGAAAAACTAAGTGGAGTAATACAACATCAGAAGGAAAAGGTACTCCTCAGTGTTTTGGTTATAGGCACAGGCAGGGATCGCTGCTTTACTCCCTAAGAAGTTTCAATTAACTTTGATCTTTTCTTTCTTGTGAGATCTCCTAACTAGCCCTGACACAACTCTATGCAGAGACAGGTACAGGAGCACACCACACTATTTGCAGTGCTGGAACAGGGATGGAGAAGAGACATCTGCCTCAGAACCCTTTCCAGAGGCTGGCAAGGAGACAGCAACATCAGCACAGTGATTATTAGCAAAGTGTAGGTCACAGCTTCATATTTTGTCCCTTACCTAAGAAGAGTTATCATTTCCAAATAACCACCTCCTCTCTTAAAGGCTGCAGCAATGCAGTTGAAGTGGGCAGTGGTCCCATGTCTCTAGAAGATGCTTCTGCACAGGGGAGACCCAGTTTTCCAGCCATTTCTGCCTGCTGTCTCACTGACATGTATGGCAGGAGGCAGCATCCTCTGCCTATGGGGACAAGAGATAACCAGATGTGCACAACTGGGGTTTCCAGGTCTCCTGCACCTTCAGAGCTCCGGCTGTTGTGTCCATCTCTGGGCAAGTGTTGAGTCCTATGTAGAGGCTTAGCCCTGATGCAATGATGGTTGTCAGATTACATTAGCAGAGGTCATTTTATTCCCAGGAAGCCTGGTCAGCCAAGCAGAGCTGCGTGACAGGCTTTAATTAGATCCATAGAGATTGTCCTCCCTGGGAGAGCTGATGGGTGGCTTGCTCAGCTCATGCTATATAAGTGGCTGGTTGCCACCGTGGTGCTGGAGGGCAGCTCCAAGTGCTCCCTTCTAACAAGAATGGGGAGGAATTTGTGTGACAATAATTGGGATGGGGTTTGGGGATTGTTTTCCTTCAAACACATGCTTTTGTGCCGTTCCTTTCCACTATGGGGTGTTTGTTCTGTTTTACAAGGACATGTAGGGATTGATAGGGAGAATGGCTTTAACCTGCTAGAGGGGAGACTGAGCTGAGCTCTTAGGCAGAAGCTCTTCCCTGTGCTGAGGAAAGAGGGTGCTGAGGCGCTGGCACAGGGTGCCCAGAGAAGCTGTGGCTGCCCCATCCCTGGCAGTGCTCAAGGCCAGGTTGGACACAGGGGCTTGGAGCAAGCTACTCCAGTGGAAGGGGTCCCTGCCCATGGCAGGGGTTGGAGGTGGATGAGCTTTAAGGTCCCTTCCAACCCAAACCAGGCTGGGATTCTATGATTTTCCTCCCACATATGCAAAATAACACCTTTGCACACCCTATTTCTGGTCTCTTTCTCTTACGATCATATGCTCCATGCTCACAGGTCTGTGGGGACCTGTTAACACAATTGCAGCTGATAGTAGAAGTAATTTCTCAGACTCTCCTGTTCATCTCCATCTCATGTTTGAGCTCTTTTTGCCTCTCTCAGGATGAAATCTTATGGCAGAAATGCTTATAGACAAGTGGGTTTATGGGGAAGATTCCCCTTGTACAAACCTCTGCTGCAGGAGATGGATGGGGAGCTGGGTTGATGTCATCACCCTGGTACAGCAGTAGGCAGGCAGAGAAGGTGGATGCAAAGAGAGGCATGAGACCTTCTGTGTAGACTGAGAAATGCCTTCTTCTATCGGCTGCGATTGTGTTAACAGTCAATTAAGTTACTTTGGACTATGGCCCAGGTTCAGCAAGGCCATTCTTTAGAGTACGTCCAACCCAAAGCAGGAAGGAAACGGTCCAACATGAATGAGCTGGCTGTGAGCTTACGGTTCTCCTCCCTGCTCCAGGTTCCTATGCTGTAGCTAATCATTAATAGCTATTTAGCTAGACTTTCTGTGCCCTCCCCACTTTCTTCCCCAGATGCAGCAGGGATATTTTGGATAAGGCTTTGGGCTTACCCGGGTCTTCACTGATCAATACTTTGAGATCTGGCAGCAGAATGAAGACCTCTGAGCTTTGGCTGGCGTGAATGAAAGGGAAGGAGGAAGCTGGCACACTTGTGTTCCCACCAGACCAAGTCCTCTCCTCCATCACACTTCAGAACAGCAGCTCCTTAGCCCATCAAACCCACAGTCTCCTTCACAAGCTTCACATGGCTTGGTTTTATTGAACCATCCCTTTCCAGCTCTTAACAAACTTCCTTTGGGCTTTATTTAGAGCCAGCAGGAGTTCCCACTGGGATGGTGCCAGGCAAGGAATTAGTTTGTTTGGATGGAGATATGAGGGGTCAGTGTGGCAGGTTTAGACAAAGCTCAGATGTTGGACTGATCATAGCTTGTCATAGACAAGGATGGTCGTAGAAAGTGTGGCATAAATGGGGCAACCTGGGGCAAAATAAATGCTGAAGAGCAAGGATCCTGTTCTCTCACACCCGTAACAGCAGACTTTCTTAGATCTCAAGTGTATTTGGCATTCAATCTTGCGCTGTCATCCTATAACTGATACTAGTTCCATCAGAACCTCGGCCTTTCACTGTGCCACCTTCCTGCTGCCCACCTATCACACCTCATTTGTCTGGAGGATACTGTAATGAACAGAGGTGATAGATGCTGCTGAAAACTGTCTCCTTTGCCAGGTGATATGAGAAAGAGCAAAACCTCAGTGTGACAAGCTGTCAGGCAGCTCTTGCAAAGGACAATGTCAGTCCTAACCTTTAAGACACCTTTAAAACAGTATCTGACTGAAGCATCAGTCTCTGAAGGAGGAAATCATAGAGTGAGTATTTGCTTCAGGTCCTAAATTGTTCTTTCTCTGGCCTCACACCTTTGGCAAAATGAGAAACAGGGAGAAAAGAGATTGGTTGATATCTTTATTTCCCTTCCCATCTTTGCCTGCACCTTTGTTACAATGGGGAAAACCAGGTAGAACTGACAAAGGTGTGGAAATGAAGTGGAATCAGAAGGAAAATGGGAGTAATTTGTTCTTGCGCTTGCTCCGAAATTGTCTGAAATGGAAGAAATCGTTTCTTTGAACAGCCCCACAGTGGGACTTGTTTCACCTCTGTGATCATCATGATCTTCAGATCTTCACCCCTAGATGAGCTGATTCATAACAGCACTGCCCATTGAACCTGGGCTGCTTGCTTGAATGGAGGTGTCCACACAGGATAGGACAAATCCGTATCTCCTGCCCTTGTGTCTTTTCCTGGCTCCTGAGCTATCTCTATTTTGACTCCATGTGCTCAGTTCTCTCATGGAATAGAGACCTTCAACAGTCATAGGAAGGCGTCTTCCCAAAGAAGTTCAAGTTTCATACTCAGTGGTTCTAAATCATAAAGACCCCTGCTTGGTGTAACCCAGCTGAGGGATTGCATGATGGCATTGGATGAGGCTCAAAGGTGATCCCTGAGGACTTCTCTACTCCGCTCCATTGGAAAATGCAGTTTTCCTCCCTTTTTGGGGTTGGTGGGAGGCTGCTTTCTAGAAGCAGCTTGATTTGGAGGCATAATTTCTGTTACTCTGTGTTGCACAGGTCTCACTGGAGCGCGTAGGCTTCTGGATGAAATTGTGGATGCAAAGAAACCTCAGAACCCAACCTCCAACCCATTGCATTTGCCTCCACAGAAAGGAACAAGGGATCAAACCCCATCCAAATGGAAACTGAGGCACAAGAACAATCACTTAGGAGGTAGGAAAGCAGGGAGACAAAATAGAAAATGCCCTGTTCCATGGTTAGGTATTGACTGTGTCAGTCTTCTGTAACATCTCCCCTTGCTTAGCTTGCACTAGGCAATCCTACATCATTTCTTTCCTCTGGCCCAAGGAGAATGATGTGATCTCCAAGGTCAACGCAATTACCTTCTCCTTCTCATTAAAGGACTTGCCAAAGTATCCATTTAAAATCATTAACCTCCCCTCCCCTTCCATTGCAAATGATTTATGAGGAGGTTATTTGTTCCCTCCTCTTTTCTCCTGAACACCTTTCTAATAAGAAGCGGCACACTGAGATTCCCTGTTCTCCAGGGTGGAATCCTATCTATTTCAAATGGGGGACTGTGGCAAGCTGGAAAATAAAGCAGGCAGCTCTTTGTTTTAAAGGAATGAAGTCCATCTCATTGCTGATGCTGGAGCTCCAGCCTCAAGTCCTCTGCTTACCATGGGAGAGAGCAAAAAATCATCTGTATAAAGAAGGGTTTAATAGGTACTAGTTCAGCTCTTGGCCATGCAGAAGATGATGGAATGGGTTCCTTAATCTTACCCACCTAAAGGTCAGTAATATGGCCTCAGTTAAGCTGCTTGGAGCTGCCTTTCCACTCATAAGGTTGCATGCCTTCCTAGCAACACACAACAGCAAATCACACTTGGCTGCTGGCTATTTGGAGCCAGCAGAACAGTCATGCTTGGCCAGGCTATGGAAAACACTCCTTAGATGCCTATTAAATGGGAAAATGTGGATGCTTCAGCCCTGCATGATGATGCTGAGAGCTGCCAGAAGTGACAATAGCCTTTTGTTCCAAGTGTTTGGAAACTGCAGTGCTAATGTCGTGACAGTGCAATTAGCTGCAGTGTTTTCAAGCAGTTTTAATGCTCTTTCCTGAGACCACAGCTAGGCACCATCCGAGATCGGCTGCCAGCACCCAGCAGAAGCTGTGGATGACAATGGTACTGCTTTAAACCTAATACAGTGAGCATCTTGTTAGTGCCAGCCCTCTGTGAACCAGCTGTAGGGACCAACTCGCTCCCTTTCTGGGTAACCCCAGGAAAATCCTTGTGGGAAGAGGGATGAAGAAGTGGCTTCGGGGTCCTGTGGATTTTGCCTGGCTCTGTGATCATGGTGTGAGGATCTCTAGAGCCACACATGCAGCTGAGCATAGTAATTTGTACAGCAATTTCCCTGCCAAGCTGTTAACACGTGTCAGGGTGAGGGAGGAATGAATAGGAAGCATCATGGTTTAGGGGACTGTGCTCACACCCTGCTTCCCTCCCCCAGATCATCCCAAATACCTGCAGGATAAAAGTCAGACAGGATAAATGGAGCTGTAATAAAAAGGAAGAGGAATGTATAGGAACTGGGCAGAAAATCAAGGTAAAAGTCATCGAGTTCTCAGTTTTGAACTCCTGTTTCATGTTAACATGAGCCAGCTTCAGTGTGCGCTTGCAGCCCAGAAAGCAACCGTATCCTGGGCTGCATCAAAAGGAGCGTGACCAGCAGGTCGAAGGAGGTGATCCTGCCCCTTTATTCTGCTCTCGTGAGACCTCACCTGGAGCATTGTGTGCAGTTCTGGGGTCCTCAACATGAAAAGGACATGGATCTGTTGGAACAAGTCCAGAGGAGGCCACGAGGATGCTCAGGGGCTGGAGCAGCTCCTGTATGGAGCCAGGCTGAGAAAGTTGGGGCTGTTCAGCCTGGAGAAGAGAAGCTGAGTGGAGACCTCAGAGCAGCTTCCAGTATCTGAAGGGGGCATATAGGGATGCTGGAGAGGGACTCTTCATCAGGGACTGTAGTGATAGGACAAGGGGTAACAGATTCAAACTGAAACAGGGGAAGTTAAGATTGGATATAAGGAAGAAGTTCTTTACTATAAGGGTGCTGAGGCACTGGCACAGGGTGCCCAGAGAAGTGGTAAATGCTCCATCCAAATGCTCCATCCCTGGCACTGTTCAAGGCCAGGTTGAGCAGAGCCTGGTGCAATCTGCTCTAGTGGAAGGTGTGCCTGCCCATGACAGGGGGTTGGAACTGAATGATCTTAAGATCCTTTCCAACCCAAACCATTCTGTGATTCTATGATTCTATGAAAGCAGCAATTTCTGAAAGCTCCCTGGCTGTGGTTGAGCAGAAGCTCTTGGTGTGATTATAGGAATTAGCATGAAATCTTTTAACATTGAAAGAATTAATTAAAATTAAAAGAGCTTTGTTTCTTGTCTTGCTCTCAGCAGCCCAGCTCAGAAACCCAAGACCTGCTGCTTCCTCCAAGTATCTTTTTTCTGCCTGCAAATGAAACCAGCCTTAATTTACTCCAACATCTTTTCAGTACTGGCCTTTATAATGACAGGTTTCGGCTTGCAGGGTGTCCATTGGGAATGAACAGGCAGGAACTTATTGCTTATGTTATGGGCACATTTTAATCCTGTGTTGGTGTCCCCATCAATAAAAGGAAGATAATGACACTGGCTTTGGACAACATGGGGTGCCAAGCACTTGGGGATAACTGCCTTTGTGGACTCCCTGGTCACACTGGGCTTCACACCCTCCTTTAGCACTCTTCATCTGAGACTTGTCCTGCACCAGGAACAAAGTCCCTGTGGCCAAAATAAAGGGAAATCAGCTCTTTAGTAGTGTATTTCTGCAAACACAAAGGAACCCTCAGACAGGAGGTGGAGTTTGTGGTTGCTTCCTGAGCCTCCATCACAGCCCTGCTCCATGTCTGGGGCTTTCTCCCATCCGTCTGTGGCCCTTTGCCCTTTCCCCACCTCATTGCTAGAGATGCTTGGATGTCTCAGGGCTGGTTCTTCCATGTCTCAAACATAGAAATACCTCCCTGCTACATCCCAGTTCACTGTGAAGTGGTGGCTTTTTGGTATGGGGAGGGAACCCATCTCTCTCTCAGGGCAGAGGGCTATGCCTTATATTATAGAGGGTATGCAGCCCTATGATGGGGTGATCTTCCCTCCATCACCACCTGATCTTTTGGGATGAGGGATGTCTCCCTGGATAGGTTTGTGCAGTGCAGAGCATGACAAAGCTCAGCTGTGGTGCTGCAGCCGTGGACCCATCTGAGGGTTGAAGGACCATCCCTGACCCCATGTCCGTGCTGGCACCACAAACTGCCACGTCTCTGCCCTCCATGCCTGGTTTGTGCCAAACAAAGCAGTTTGGGTCTGAGCTGCCTGGTGCCAGGAGGAATGCCTGATGCACAGATGTGCTGGTTGGACACGGCCTCAGCTCCGTGCTAATGAAATCCAAATGGGATTCATTATTTCATTGGGTTTCCTCCAGTGCTGTAATTCCATCTCTGCTGTGGCAGAAAGCCCTGAACACAGAGGGGGTAACAGGAACAGTGCTTAAAGCTTTTCCTTTCCTTTTCCTTTTCCCCTTTCCTCTTCCCTATTCCTTTTACTTCTCTTTTTACTTTCCCTTTCCTTTCCTTTCCTTTCCTTTCCTTTCCTTTCCTTTCCTTTCCTTTCCTTTCCTTTCCTTTCCTTTCCTTTCCTTTCCTTTCCTTTCCTTTCCTTTCCTTTCCTTTCCTTTCCTTTCCTTTCCTTTTCCTTTCCTTTCCTTTCCTTTCCTTTCCTTTCCTTTCCTTTCCTGCCCTTGCCCTTGCCCTTGCCCTTGCCCTTGCCCTTGCCCTTGCCCTTGCCCTTGCCCTTGCCCTTTCTTTGTCCTTGCACTTTCCTTTCCTTCCTTGGCTCTCCCTTTCCCATTCCTTTTCCCTTTTCCTTTTCCCTTTCCTTTTCCCTTTCCCTTTCCTTTTGCCTTTCTCTTTCCTTTTCCCTTTCCCTTTCTCTTCCCCTTCCCCTTTCCCTTTCTCTTCCCCTTCTCCTTTCCCTTTCTCTTTCCCTTTCCCTTTCCTTTTGCCTTTCTCTTTCCTTTTCCCTTTCCCTTTGCCTTTCCCTTTGCTTTTGCCTTTCCCTTTCTCTTCCCTCTGCTCCCACCTGCACAGGATGCACAGTGAGCAGGGGCCTCCACGTCACCAGTGCTCTCCAGGAGACCTGAAATGAAATTGGATTTTGTGGTTCAGTGACCAAAATCTAGGAGATAAAAAGAATTAAAGTCAGTTCTGTTTGAAGCAAAAGGGATATTCCAAGGGGGGTTCAGTGAGATGATTAAAAACCACATCACCAAGTAATGAAAACCACCTAAAGTGACTTCATCGTGGCTTAAAGAACAGTCTTCTCCTTCGGTCCATAATGAAGTGGTTTTGTTCTGGATTTCTTGACATGTTTTAGCTTTACCTTTTTTTCTTTCCTATTTCCCCTCTTGGGGATATAACCCATCCTGGAGCATCCCCCCTGCAGCCCTGATCCAGCCCTGGGGCAGCAGCGCAAGAGGGATGTGGAGCTGTTGGAGCGAGGCCAGAGGAGGCCATGGAGCTGCTGCGAGGGCTGGAGCAGCTCTGCTCTGGAGCCAGGCTGAGAGAGCTGGGCTGGGGCAGCCTGGAGAAGAGAAGGCTCCTGAAGGGGAGACCTTAGAGCAGCTCCAGTGCCTAAAGGGGCTGCAGGAAAGCTGGAGAGGGGCTTGGGACAAGGGCCTGTAGGGACAGGCCATGGGGAATGGCTTGAACCTACCCGAGGAGAGACTGAGCTGAGCTCTTAGGCAGAAGCTCTTCCCTGTCTGCAGCGGCTGGTTCAGTCCCAGCCTCCTCTGGCACTTTGGACTTCTGATTGCTCAAGTGTTAATATCTCCATCTGGGCCAGTCATCCCTGGCTCCCTTTAAAGTCAGCAGGGAGAAACAAGCGCATTCAAGAGCTGTTTCATCTGGCACATTTTGCCACTTCTCCATGTGGCTGGATGACTCCCAGCCCTTGTTCTTGATGGTTCTTGGCCATTCTCTTCCCTGGTGATGACACCATCCAGAAGTTTGCCTTGTTTGAATAGATCCTGGCTTTGGCCACATCCTTTTGGGGCTTGCACCCCTTTCTCCATCACAATGACTCCATTTATCTGCTCTTCCAAGGTTTGCCTGCTTGTCTGCTTTTGTTTCTGGCACATGGGCCGCATGATCTCATGGAGTTGGTGGAGGACTGTGTTTGCTGGCTGCCACTGCTGGGTGACAAATGAGTCCTATCTTTCTTGCTTTGTGTCCTCAGAAAGACTTTAAACCCTGTTGGGGCAGAGGACACCTTTCCATCCATCCATCCATCCATCCATCCATCCATCCATCCATCCATCCATCCATCCACCCACCTACCCACCCATCCATCCATCCATCCATCCATCCATCCATCCATCCATCCACCCACCCATCCATCCATCCACCCACCCACCCATCCATCCATCCATCCATCCATCCATCCATCCATCCATCTATCCATCCATCCATCCATCCCCTGTCAATTCATCAGAGTCAGACTGCATCTCCTTATTGCTGTTGCAATATAAATACCAGGCAAACCCAAAAGCCTCTAAGCAGTTCTGTGATTCATCTGGGGTTTGAAGGAATGTGGAGGTTTATCCATCTTCCAGTAGGCTAATGGAGTATGAGCCAGGAATTTCTGAGCTCTCTTCCCAGCATTGGCGGCATGCTCTGGAGCTGGAATCACAGCCTGTATTATGCATTTGCCCTTGATTTGCTTGACACATTGTGTACCACATGAAGATGGATCCTTACACAGGGGAGTTTGTGCTTCCTAAATTCACTGACTGCACAGTCAAAAGGCAGCACAAGGATGATCTTATCTGACCTTCTGTATAGAGGAAATAGATTTTTCCCTGAAGCTGGATTAGAGCATCTCCTTTCATAGATACCTAATTTTATTTCAACAGAAGATGCACTGGTGACTTGGCAGCCTCCCTGATGAGCTGTTCCAATAGTTAATTACCTTTGTAGCAGTGAATTGGTGTCCACTTGAAAGGCTGAATTAATCTAGTGCTATCTTTCACCCACTGTGACTTCCTATTTCCCTTATCAGTGTGGCTGAAGAACCTCTACCTCTCCATCAGACAGCTTTGCCCTATGTAAATACCCATACGTAATGACCCCCCTCAGTCTTCTCTTTGCTGAATAAGGTTTACATCCCTAAATCTTCATGTAGACTGGTTGTGCATCTAATCCCTGACCCTCTGCTATTTGCCCGGTCTCTGGTGTGTTACCACTGTCACCTCCTAGCAGCCCTAGCCTACTGTCTATTAAGGCAAGAAGGTGCCCTTCCTGCCAGACCTTTCTTCATTTGGATAACCAAGACATTGGTGGGCCTCTTCTGGCTCATGAGCTTCCCTGGCTTTCACCTATAGAAGTATAGAATCACAGAATGGTTTGGAAGAGACCTTAAAGTTCATCATGGAATAGTATGGGTTGGAAGGGACCTTAAAGCTCATCCAGTTCCAACCCCTGCCATGCGCAGGGACACCTTCCACTAGAGCAACTTGCTCCAAGCCCCATCCAACCTGGCCTTGAACACTGCCCGGGATGGGGCATAAACACATAACCCCATCCCCAACTCACTGCATTTCAAGGTAGTTTCTCACCCTTTAGGGGTGAAATGCTCTCTGACAAGGGATTTGCCCTCCGGACTGGCACCTGTGTAACTCTCTCCTTCTCTGTGTTCACTCATGTGTCACCCCAATACGTATCCTATTCTACAGACCTCTGAAATACTCCTGCAAACCCCATCTGTGTCTCAGTCCCTTTAAAGTCCTTTTGCACACCCTTCCATTGCCTCCTCCCCAGCCCATCCTCCTGAACCTGCCTCTGGGCTTTTAATCCTCCATGCCTGGACCTGCTTCCATCTGCTTCACTACTGATGTCTACATTCAGCCCTCCCTGGTAAGAATAGGGTTATAACCCCATCCCTTTACAGCCACGTTTCAAGATGTGTCAGGGGGCCAGTTCTGACACCGTTTAATGCATGTTTTGTTAATCTCATCTAAAGCAGTTTGGAAGGAAAAGAAGCAGAATGCCTGGGAGGAACTGCAATGTATTAAACTGCCACAGCTGCCTTTATCAGCAGCTCAGAGCCCGAAACGTGATGAATGCTGATGAAGGGTTTCTGCTCTGCCATCTGACTGCGTTTATAGACATATGTGCATTCGTCCAGATTACAAGCTCCTTGATGAAATCCCAAATTAACTGCTCGATTGTTTCAATGAGAACAGATGGTGCTCACCCTTCTGGTTGTCTCCTTCTCCTCTGCCCATGTTGCCATGACCCAAGCCCTGTATCAGCCTGTTCCTCTTCCCCAAGACTTGTTAGGTTTAATGTTAATGGCTCTTCGGGTCATTTCTTGATGGCTCCTGGCAGTGAGTTCTTCAGGCTTATTGATTTGAAAGATGTCATTACGGCAGCTAATTGTCCCTTGCTGCAGATGGTTAGCTTTCTGCTCCATCCACCTCCTCAGGCTGCCTTCTTCCAAACAGACTGAGTGAATGGCTGTGATCCTGCTGAGTGCATCCAGTGATCAGCCTAGTCCTGAAGGATGTGTTCTTCTCTGGTGAAGCGCTATTTCTTTGCATGGATGAATTTGGTGGCTATGATGCTTCTCTGATGATCTGACTCATAGAATCCCAGAGTGGTTTGGGTTGGAAGGGACCTTAAAGCTCATCCAGTTCCAACCCCTGCCACGGGCAGGGACCCCTTCCACTGGAGCAGCTTGCTCCAAGCCCCTGTGTCCAACCTGGCCTTGAGCACTGCCAGGGATGGGGCAGCCACAGCTTCTCTGGGCACTCTGCTATGCTTTGTATTTCACAATGAATTGCATCCCTGATGACCCTAACACTGGACCCTCATCCTGGCAGCAAAGTTGGTACCCACCACTACAAGGATGTGCAGTAAATAACAAAATTATCTCAAGGCCAGAAGACGTATCAATATTTACAGATAGAAGTAACATCTAATCACTTCTTTTCCCCTGTGAATGCATGCAGTTTCAGAACAGACAGACATAACTGTTCAAACTGAAACAGGGAAAATTCAGGTTAGATATAAGGAAGAAGTTCTTCCCTGTGAGGGTGCTGAGGCACTGGAAAAACTTGCCCAAAGAAGTGATGAATACTCCATCCCTGGCAGTGTTCAAGGCCAAGTTGAATGAAGGGTTGGGTGACATGGTCTAGTGTGAGGTGTCCCTGCCCATTGCAAGGGAGTGGAACTGGATGATCTTAAGGTCTTTACTGTGTGCAGTTCTGGTGTCCTCAACATAAAAAGGACATGGAACTGTTGGAACAAGTCCAGAGGAGGCCACGAGGATGCTCAGGGGCTGGAGCAGCTCCTGTATGGAGCCAGGTTGAGAAAGTTGGGGCTGTTCAGCCTGGAGAAGAGAAGCTGTGTGGAGACCTCAGAGCAGCTTCCAGTGTCTGAAGGGGGCTGCAAGGATGCTGGGGGGGATTACTCTTCATTAGGGACTGTAGTGATAGGACAAGGGGTGATGGGTTCAAACTGAAAGAGGGAAAGTTTAGATTGGATGTAAGGAAGAAGTTCTTTACTGTGAGGGAGGTGAGGGACTGGAATGGGTTGCCCAGGGAGGTTGTGAATGCTCCATCCCTGGCAGTGCTCAAGGTCAGGTTGGACAGAGCCTTGGGTGCCATGGTTTAGTGTGAGGTGTCCCTGCCCATGGCAGGGGGTTGGAACTGGATGATCTTAAGGTCCTTTCCAACCCAAACCATTCTGTGATTCTATGATTCTGTAACCCATGTCATCCTGACATCCTCCTTGGTAGCTGGGTGTGCTTGTTTGTTTGCTTTGTGTCTATGAAGGGCGTCAATCCATTGGCTCCCACTATAACCAGACCTCAAGACCCTCCTGAGCCTTATTTCTGCCTGTCCCCAGAGAAGCTCTGCCTCTTTCCAGCACTATTTATCTAGTGTTTGGACAATTTCTGTCCAAGGCCACCATCATGGGGCAGCTTCTGTCCTTATTTCCTCACAGCAGAGCATCTTCTTTGTTTTGTGTGCATGCTCCCTGTTTAACCTGCCGCATGTAGCAGGTACCTGGGAAAAAAGCAGGTCTAACACTTAATTTCCTGCAAAGCTGATAAAAAATGCTATCATCTGCTGCATCCCAGACTGTGCCTGGTACTGGAAGGTGGTTAAAAAGAAGGGATCCAGCCTTCATCAGGGGCTCAGCAGTTCACATGTAGCTGGTATAAAGCATCACTGCTTGTTCAGCATTAACTTCATGACCTCGTCACTGCCTTTGGGGTAAGGACAAGGAGTTATGCTCAGGCTGCAGTTATGGAATATTCAGGTTAGAGGCTGGAGGATAGGCTTATATTACCATAAGGAAGCTATTATTTGTTATAAGGGTGCTGGGGCGCTGGCACAGGGTGCCCAGAGAAGCTGTGGCTGCCCCATCCCTGGCAGTGCTCAAGGCCAGGTTGGACACAGGGGCTTGGAGCAAGCTGCTCCAGTGGAAGGGGTCCCTGCCCGTGGCAGGGGTTGGAGCTGGATGAGCTTTAAGGTCCCTTCTTTCTGCCTGTCACACCTTCATTCCTTCTGAGGGGTATCTGCATAAAGGAAGAGGTTTGGAGTATGAACAGGCTCTAACTGCCAAGTCTGCAGCTATCCCCATTGCTCAGTCAGGCAAGCACACAAGCTTGCTCCATCAGTGCTGAACCAAGGAGGCAGGGACGTGTGATGAGGAGAGACCCAAGCTGGTGGGACAGAAGCCAGGCAGGTCCTGCCGCAGCCAGAATGCCTTGGCCAGGGACCAGATGAGCTCGGAGCCAAAGCTAATAACCCTGCCCAGAGCCAGGACTTCCTTGCTTGGATTCAAAACCAGGCTCACGGTGCTTGGCTGGCTCCAGAGCTCTGCTGGAAACCACATAGCTCCGCTCTGCCAGGTGAAACTGCTGCTTCCCATGGGGCAACAACCTTCTCTTCTGCAGCATTGAAATGGGGACATGTCATAGAATCATAGAATAGAATCATAGAATAGTTAGGGTTGGAAAGGACCTTAAGACCATCGAGTTCCAACCCCCCTGCCATGGGCAGGGACACCTGCCCCTGTCCTGACACAAGGGTTGTTCTGGGGACCTGTATTTTCTGCTCCAATAATGGAAATGAAGGAATTGCCACCCCATTTCCATCAGGCTGCTGGGGCTGTTAGCACAATTCCAATAGCCCCTTGGTGACTCCAGGATGGGGTCCCTGCCTACTCTGGTGCTTCCACTGTACTTCGGGATGCTGGCACAGCACATGCTTTATAGCTCTGATGTTGGCTTCAGGAAGAGGGAAGCAATCCCAGAGAGAGCTTTTCCTTACTCTATTACCTGCCCATGGACTGCAGGCTGTGAATGGAAGATGTTCTCCACGCATAAAGGACCTGACAGTGCTTTTCAGAGGCTGTTGAAAGCCAGAAAACAGTATTTTCAGGGACACTGCAGAAAAGCACTATTCTTCCTCTCAAAGCAATGAAACCCAAACCCCTTTTGAGCTCGGTAAAGATCTTTCCCATAGAGATCTTCTCCATCTTTCCTCCCAGCACCTCTTTTCCTGGCATCGCCAATGTCCACACACCTCCCATGGATCAGAGACTGCTTGTGTGGAAGTAGAAATAACTGATGAGCAAATGTAGAGACAGGAATATTCTTATGGGGAATATTTTGGGGTGAAAAGGTGTCTTCCTGGTGAATTCAAACCTTAGTTGCATCTAAAGGAAGAAGCCCGTTAGACTTGTCAAAAGGCTTGACACACCATTAAGGGCAATCTTACAGCAAGCAGGTATGGGCTATATGGAGCCACTGTGGGTTCCTAAAGTAACCAGGGCAAAAATACAGCTTTATGATGAGGCTTTGGGAAAACTGACTGAAACACGGTCCTGATCTTCCCCTATTTCTGTGTTAATATCCTCTTTGGAGGTCTTCTCTGGTTGCAAGACCTCTGGGCAGGATGCTTCCCAATTTAGCCATGAAGATGCATTGGTCTTGGGAGGTTGAGGATGCTGCCACAGGACATTTAAGAACCGAAGGTAAAAATAGCATTGTGGGAGGATTGCTACCATGGATTACAAAGGCATTTCCCATGGGATATGTTCTGTGCCCTCCTCCTTTCCTGTTTATTCAAGGGGATTTTCACCTCTGCGGTCTCTACGATGCAGGTTGCAAATGGCACTATGACAAAGAGGCAGCTGCTGGGTTAGTTTTGGTGGGGGTTTTAAGGCAAGCAATCACTTTACAATGCATTGAAGTGAGAAAACTTCTATGAACAAGTACTTCTGGGGAAAATGGGGGATTTTTCCTCTGGTGATTAGGATTAGCAGCAAAATAGGTGGGAAATCTTGCCCCTTGTGTTCCTTCAGGTAAGCACCGAACAGGAATCTGTTTTCCTTGGCATATCTCACAGGAACAGCTACTCCCTCTTGAGGAGTTTCTTACCTTAGGCAGAGATTAGCAGGTCTGAGAATTCCATTCAGAGATGCCCACTTCTTCCAGGGAAGAAATCTATCCATTCTTTTGGGTTTTGTACTGACTGAAGCAATAAGAGAAATCATGGCAGTGACTATGGGCAAAGCAATGTTCTTCTTTGGGAATATCCTAAAGGTGATGGAACAGCACAGATTGATGTATACTTTGAGTCCTCAGATGTTTGATCAATGCAGTGAGCAACGGATGCAATATGCACTTAGTTCATAGCAACCATGAGGTAGGATGTATTAATGTAAGTGTTGGACTGAAGCGTACGCTGATGTGCTCCCTCTCACAATAGCTGAAGCTTAGAGCTCAGGTTTGGTCGGTGAGCAGGGCTCAGTTGAAATCTAGGGGGTTTCTGAGCTGTGGCAATTATTGCATGGATAAATCCTACAAAAAGGTAGGGACAGTCATTGGCAGAATGGGACTTCAACTGGTGTGGCTGAATTAGGGACAGGAGTAGAGCTGGGAGGGCATGGAAGACCTGCCATCCAAATTCAAGAGCAGCAGGAATGAAGTCAAATTTGTCTTCATTTGAGGTGAAAAACATCTCAAATAAGGCAATAATAGAGGTGAAAAACAGGACTTACAGCTTTCGTCAGAGCCATAGGAGTGCGAGCCCCATAAAAGACCCCAGATTCCATTTTTGGGTTATGCCAAAGCTCTGCTCCATCCCTGACTTTCTTTCTTCCCATCATAACTGATCCCAGCTGATGGGAATCAGAGAATCGTAGAATGGGTTGGAAGGGACGTTAAAGCTCCTCCAGCTCCAACCCCTGTCACGGGCAGGGACCCCTTCCACTGGAGCAGCTTGCTCCAAGCCCCTGTGTCCAACCTGGCCTTGAGCACTGCCAGGGATGGGGCAGCCACAGCTTCTCTGGGCACCCTGTGCCAGCGCCTCAGCACCCTCACAGGGAAGAGCTTCTGCCTAAGAGCTCAGCTCAGTCTCCCCTCGGGCAGGTTCAAGCCATTCCCCTTGGCCTGGCCCTACAGGCCCTTGGCCAAAACCCCTCTCCAGTTTCCTAATCCATCCATGGAAGCACACCTTGGATAAGGTTTCATTCATGTGCCCAATCCCACTCAGAAATTCCAGCATGGCATTGGGGTTTGAACCTAGTTTTTGGGTGAGAGCGCCATAACATGTGGTCCTCTGTCAGCTGAGACCCCCTGCATGTGCTGCCAGGAGAGTGATGTTGGTGCCTGTGCCAATCCTTTGTCCATCTCTGGATCATTCCTTTATCTGCATCCTGCTCTGAAATCAAGGGACAGCTCAATGCCACTGAACTGCATCATCACACTGCTTAGCAGCACACTGCCACCATCATTGCTGGTAAACCCCCACCAGCTCCAATGCGCCGTGCTCCCATCAAAAGAGGCCCTGGGAGGAAGAAGCCATGTGTTTCCTTTAACCTACAATAAAGCAAAGCAGTTCAAAGAGAAGGGAAAAGGAGGTTAACAATCTCTTTGAAATGTAGGTTCAGATTCCCAGCACGGCCCCACTCAATTACCAGCCAGCACCGTTGACACACATCACTGCTAATGGGGAAGAGGAGGGGAGAACATGGTGCAGAGGTCCAGCAGGGCAGTGCTGGGGTAAAAGAACATCACCACAGTGGTGGGAAAGTTTCCAGGGGTGAAGTTTGGGTTGTTTCATGCTGATTCATTCCATTGGGGTGCATCCAGAGTGGAGGCTGGACCAGTGGAGGGGATAGAGCAGCAGCACATCCCCTACCCGTGCCCCCTTTGTGGCTAGCAATGGGGTTTGAAGGATGCTCAGCGCCTAGCACTGCAGACTGCTGCTTCCAAGGGGTGCTGCTGTGTGTCAGAATGAACCATTTCTAACACCATTAATGAAAGGCAGAGCAGGGATGGGGATGGGGCAGGAGGGGGTGGGTTTGTTTTGGCACTGAGGGATGTGTGCACACAGGCATACAAATGCTAGGAAACAAAGGCTGTGATTAAGGGCCGGTGCTCCCGCTCCCTGCTTATTACAGGAAAGGGTTTATCTGATGGCCTAGTTTCAGCTCCACTTTTCCACCTTTTCATCAGCTTCCCAGGTCTGCTTGTCCACTCAAGGAGGGAAGGCAGGGGATGCCTATGGCGAAATAGGGCAGGAATAATGCAGCAGTGCTGCCTCTATCTACATGTATGGGACAGAGGATGCTGCCCCAAAGCTTTCCCCGGGGAGCCAGATGGATTACGCCCAGCCATGCAGCTTTGTTTTCTGGCATGGCACGAGTGCATCCGTGCTTTCCATCCTGGGTGTGTGGAACAATAAAACCCTCCTGCAAAATGGGAAACATAGGGAGGAGCAGCTATATAAAACAGGGAAGGCACCTACTGCTGTGAAGTCAGTCACATAATCAGTCAGTGAGGGATCTCTGTAGGCTGACAGCTGACAGCCAGGAGAAGAAAATGGGAGGTTTTGGGTACCAAGAGATGCCCAAAATAAAGAGAAGGTTGTCCTGATGCTGCCCTGGGCATGAGGCAGAAGAGGGGAAGCAATCCTTGGTGTCTTTCCCAGTGTGTTAGGAAGAGGGGTGAGATGCTGATGACCCTTCAGGAGACACAGCACTGCAAGCAAACGCCAGCTCAGCCACTTCTTCCCCTCCCTACCCCTGTCTGTCCTTATTGCCTGGCCTGCACTGAGGTTTTCCTGCTTCTAAATATACTCAGGCTCTCATTAAAACGCCCATCTTGCTTGCCAGGGCAAATGTATCCGGCCACAGAGCTGAGCCGGCCCCAGGGACAGCAGGAACCTGCAGCTAACCAGCCCTCCCGGCATGGGTGGCTGGTCTGGCACCGAGGTTTACCCCATTGCACTGTGTTATCAAGCTGACAGCAGCTTCATGGAGCTGGTATGACCGAAGGAGGTGATCCTGCCCCTCTGCTCTGCTCTGTTGATACCCCACTTGCAGCACTGTGTGCAGTTCTGATGTCCTTGACGTAAGGACATGGAGCTGTTGGAGCAAGTCCAGAGGAGGCCACGAGGATGCTCAGGGGCTGGAGCAGCTCCTGTATGGAGCCAGGCTGAGAACACTGGGGCTGTTGAGCCTGGAGAAGAGAAGCTGTGTGGAGACCTCATAGCAGCTTCCAGTGTCTGAAGGGGGTACAAGGATGCTGGAGAGGAACTCTTCATCCAGAAGGGATATGGTGGTGTAGGCTCATGATCACAGCCTAATGGACACCAGAGGAGCAATCTCCTCTAAGAGTTAGTGATGGGCTTTCCCCTATAGTCCATAACAGTGCTGGGAGCAAGATCTGGCCTCTCCTGGACCCATCCCAGAGGAAGCAGATGGAGAACCTCTGCCTCCCCAATCAGAGCAGCCTCTTCCCGTGAGCCTGCAGCTCTGCCTGCCTGGGTGGAAGATTCAGTTGTTCCTTCAGGCTTGGGAGGACCGGGAACACTGCAGCTTCCCAGAGGCTGAGGTTTCCTTGCTTCAGCTCTGCTTTTATACACAGCACTGAGAAATGCTTGGAATTAAATCTCCTATTTATGAGCAGGCAAAGCCCTCCTGAGAGGTTTCTGTTTATTCCTTATTGCAATGGCTCTGCATGATCTCAGCCCTCCGTGCAGGAGCCCCCGCTCCTCAGAGAGCAGTGCTGACATTCACAGCATCATAGAATCATGGAATGGTTTGGGTTGGATGGGACCTTAAAGCTCATCCAGCTCCAACCCCTGCCACGGGCAGGGACCCCTTCCACTGGAGCAGCTTGCTCCAAGCCCCTGTGTCCAACCTGGCCTTGAACACTGCCAGGGATGGGGCAGCCACAGCTTCTCTGGGCACCCTGTGCCAGCGCCTCAGCACCATCATAAAAAAGAGCATTCACTTCCTTCCACCCCCTGGTTGTATGAAACAAGATTATGGGCTCCCCTTACATCACCCCCTCTGCAAATCCAGCCTTTCAACCCTAGCAGACCGTGTCATAGATTGGCCAAATCCATGAAGAGATTCCCCACCATAGAATCATAGGTTTGGGTTGGAAAGGGCCTTAAGATCATCCATTTCCAACCCCCTGCCATGTGCAGGGTCGCCTCACACTAGACCATGTTGCCCAAGACTCTGTCCAACCATCTCTGCCAAGCTTTGGAGCAGGAAATGTGCTCTTGTGCTACTTCACTGCCATGAGTCCACAGTATCCTTTAAATCAGCCAGTGATGCTCTCAAGCCTTTCTGCCAATGAGGACCCCAATGAGCCAAACACAGCGGGACAAACCCTGACCCCAGCTTGGAGATACAACACTCATGAGGCTGGTAGGGCTGAGCAGAGCAAGTCCTGCACTTTGGTCCCAGTAGCTACTGCCCTCCCAGCATTAAGGCAATAAACCTGGGGGATGTGGGTTTATTCTCCTCTAAATCACTTTATTACATTGTGATAAATCACAAAGCCTTACAATGCTGCAGAGGGTCTTTAAAATAAGCCCAACACTCTAACACAGCAACGGGACTTGCCAGCTTCTGCCAAGGCTTCCTTAGCTACCAGCTAGTGTGAGATTACACGAGGAGCACTTGCAGTCTTCAACTGCATTGTCACATTGGGTTTCCAACTTACCACAGTGGCACAAAGGCAGTACCTTTGACGGTTTGCGATGTCTGTAGCAGTTCATCTATGTAGACTTATAAAATTAAACAAGTTCTGTAAAAAAAAACAAACCCACCTATGTTTTCTGCCAGCAGAATTCTCTTAATAAGGCAAAATTCACTAAAAACACCCCTTTCTTCCCAAATTGCCCCTGTCCTGCACTGCAGTTGGTTGTTGTTCCCTTCCAGGCCCCTGCTTATGAGCAGTCCTATTGCTTTCTCAAGAAAATCTATGCTTTTTGTGCCTGTGAAGGTTGGTCGAGCATTGCAGAGCCAGGAGAGGGACAAAAAGCTCCAGCACTGATAGGAAAGGGTTAAAATCCCACCCTAAGGTCCCCAAAGAAAAGGAGATTGATGAAAATGAGGGAGAGTGATTTCAGCACCCAAAGCGAGGTGTTGGCTCCTTTATGGGCTCAATGAGTTTCAACCATCCCTGGAGGCAACTGCTTCGAGTAACAGGGTTTCCATTTCAAAGACCTTTAGGGGAGTGACGATGAAGCCTGAGCTTCTTCCAGCACTCCCAAGGAAGGTTTGGGGATGGGTTTGTATCTGCATCATCTTCACATGGACCTCGTTAAATGAGTTTCAGACACTGAAAGTCAACTTCACATAAGTCTGGGTTTAGAGACCATGCTGTTGATAAGCCCAAGTAGGATCCCCATCTTTCCCATCCCCTGGACAGAGCATGCCAGAGATGCACCAGACTGCAGGAACTCCTATAAGCAAGTTGAAGGCTTTCATACATGGCATTGAGTCGAGTTGTGCTGCCTTCCCTCATTTCCTCCTGATTCTATCATAGAACATACATCATAGAATTGGGTTGGAAAGGACCTTAAGATCATCCAGTTCCAACCCTGCCTCACCCTACACCATGTCACCTAAGGCTCTGTCCAACCTGGCTTTGAACATTTCCAGGGATGGAGCATTCATGACTTCTAAAAGGAGTAAAAGAAGAGGGACCAGGGGGGCTCCCCTTTGCTTTTCCAGCATCTCAGAAACAAAGGAAAACATGAGCAAGCCTCTGAGGACCAGGCTTTCTATCAGATTGCGGTTGGCAGCCAAAGAGCCATGGGAGAGAAAGAAAAGCCACAGCTCTGGAACTAAAGCCCAAGGAGATCTTTCCCCTGATAGGCAAAGTGCTGCAGGGGTGAAGGCATCAGTGTTAATCCTTCTCCTGGCATGCTCTGGACTGTTTTGGTGCTGAAAACTGCCTCACATGCTCCCAGCTGAGCTGCAGCTATGTTCAGATGGGGAACATCAGCATGGAAACAGCTTAGTTTTGCATCCTGTGGGGCTGCGTCTTGGTCAATATGGGGATCCCTGCCCAGGTTTTCTTCCCAGCTTTCCCAGAAAGGGAAGAGGGATGTTTATTACTATTTTATGCCAGGATACATGATCTCTTTACTTTGCAACTCAATTTGTTTCATCAGAGGCTGGTTCCTGGGTGAGATGTGGCTGTTTGCAAACCCCTCTGCTTCCCTCTTGCTTTGCTGTGCATCATCTCTGAGCAATGGCTCGCTAAGGTTAGAAAGGTTGGATCTAAAGACATGATGGCAAAACAGGGAGAAACAGTGGGAAAAGTTCTTGTCTTAATGTTCATTGCACACACATGCAAATAACATGTAAAAACCAGCCCATTAGGAGCACCCTGTGTTCAGGTTTGTCTGGAAAGGTTTCTTCAAGACTGAAAGTGCATGACAGGGACCAGGGTGCTGCTAATGAAGGCAACATCCAGAAGGCACTTCTTGGGGAGTAAGAGTTAATACAAAAGGATGGTGCATGGGTTTGTAAGCTACAGAGTCAGTATGTTTTGGTGTGGAGACAAATGACTTTGTTTTGGGACACAAAAGGTTGCTCCAGACCTATTGTTCTGCCCTGGGACCTGCAGAGCAGCTCGGTCCCCATTATCCAGCATCACCACTCTTGAGCCAAGGGGCTGCGTACAGGACCTCAAGGGTAAAAACTGGAGCATTGCAGAGAGTTTGAGAGTTTATAAAATCCACAAACAATCAAATATTGGCTTATACAAATATATAAATTATTGGCAGTCTTACAAAAGGCACACTGCAAACCCTCTCAGTCCGATCCTGTACAAATCCCATGCCCCCCCACCCTCCCTTCCCCACCTTCTCCCCAGCTTTCATCACAAAACATAAGGTGCTGCTGCTACGGATCCATGGCTATCATGGCAACTGAGAACCTCTTTTTTGGTCAGCCCGATTTGTCGGTGGTACTGTCCTTCTTTGATGGTCTTAAGACACTGTATGTTCTTCCCCAGGGTGATGCTTTTGATGGAAGGCAGGTGTTTCAGCACAGTCTTTGGCAAGGATGACATGCCTGTGCCAGAGAGGTTGAGCTCTTGTAGGGAGTTCAGCCCAAAGATCACTTCAGCAGTCAGTGACTTCAGGTTGGGATTGTTGGATAAATCAAGTACTTGGAGGGCTGGTAGCTCCTTGAAGCTATAAGGAGAGAACTCTCCCAAGCCACGCAGGCCACTGAGGGATAAATGAATCAGATCTTTCAGCCCCATGAAGTCTCCTTTCTCAACTTTGACTATGGGGTTCCCATCAAGATTTAAGTATCGGAGAGGGATGCCTTGAAGGTTTGGCACAGACGTTAGCCTGTTCCCAGAAAGATTCAAGTTCTGGATATTTGGGATGCTCTTTTCACGGTGTCTTGTAATTGTGCTGAGAATATTATTGGATAGATCCACATTCAAGGGTTTTCCTTGACCTTTTGAAGTGAAAATGTCCATCGCTATATCCGAGAGCTTATTATTGCTCAAATCTATGTCGCCCAAAGGAGAACTGGAGAAACAGTCCTCTGGAAGGACTTCCAAAGAGTTATGACTCAAGTCCAAGGACTCCAGGTATCGAAGCCTGGAGAAGGTTGTGGAGGAAATCTTGGCGATCTTATTGTAGCTCAGGTCAAGGCTCACCAAGGTGGTGTATCCAGGGCCAGTGAGCTTCGATTCATTGATTGTTTCCAGTTTGTTTGATGATAGATCCAAGTAGGAGGTATCCAGAGGGATTGGGACGGGAACAATGTGTGAGCCTATTCCACTGCAGTCCACCTTGGTCAGGCTAAAGCTGTCAAAGAGACCAAAGCTTTCCACTTCGCAGTGGCAGCCAGGGAAGCAGGTCTTGGTGGTACTGAAACAAGGAAGGAGAAGCAGCAAATTGAACCAGGCTAGGAACCGCATTGTTGACCTGGAAAACAAGATGATAATGAAATAGATTTAACTGCTGTAGATGCGTAACTGTTTAAGTTGTACAGTATTCTCTTCTGTCTTTCCAAATGGATAGATTAAGTATAACCTTAAACAGCATGGATGTTCCAAACACCTTATCTTTCATGTTATGAACCCCTGTGGGAACTTAATGGAGAAAGCAAATCAGGTCAAGTCTTGAAGATATAACCGAGTTAAGAAACAACAGGAAATTAGCTGTAAGAACAGTAAGAACTTGCCTATCAGCAAGATCTGGCCTTTTGAGTGGACCACAAAAGGAGCTAAATGACAGCTCAAACATTGAGTCGTTTTATAGCCTGGCTATAGTGCAATGCACAGAGGTCTTCATGTCAGGGCACGCATTTGGGAGTCTTGCACTGAGAGGTTAGAGAAATCATTTAGGCTGTGCCTTACAGAGCCTTAGGTGTCCAAAAGCCTTATCAGGAAAGGAAAAACCAAAGCTCCATTCAAATTTCCTATAGGTGAGGGAGATAACAGCATCATCAGAACATCATCCACGATGAACAGCTAGAAAGGAGCTGCCTTCTGCCCAGATGAACTGCACGTCTCCTTTGCTTAGACTTCAGATGCTAATACAGAAGTGTTTAGGTAGGTAAAATCATTGCTTTGTATCAGGTGGCTAAACCCAGTGCTCCTCAGGCTGGTGGCAGGCAGGAGAAACAACATCCCCTTGGCTCCTTGCCTGATGAAGCAGAGGAACTAAGGACCACTCAGTCTAACCCAGACTCTGCTGTAGGGAGCCCAGCCTCCTGCACAGGCATCGAGTGGAGAGAGTCAATTTGTTTCATACAGAGCCTCTGGGGAGGCTTTGCTAATTACATTAAGAATTCTCTGTGATTAACAATGGCAGCAAGCAGGGAGCTCTCCCTAACTCTCTGGTTTTAAACTTCCTCCATCTCAGGTGTTTCTGTCCCTTCATCATCACAGACAAGGGAGGAAGAGAGCTGATGTGCACCTCACCGGCCTCTTCTGATCGCATCCTAACACATCCTCTACACAACTGTAGGCAACAGTGATTGCAACAGCCAGCCAAAACAGCTTTAGCTCTGCCTCTCTGAAGGGGTTAAATTGGATGCCAGACCCTACAGGTCAACAAGGGCTTTCCTCTTTGATTCCCATTGCAATCATGGGTGACAGCTCCTCATGCCTTACAAGAGGCCAGCAATCTCCCACCAAAGGAGGCAAGGAGAGCCATCATTGCTCACTGCCTATGCTGTTGGTGATAAAGAGACCCACGTGCCAAGCACTCCTTTAACCAAAGAAAATAAACCCCCTTTAAAATGCGTGTTCCCATCCCCATCTCAGCCCCCCTGCTCTCTATTCTCACCTTCCCCGCTGCTGCTTAAAAGCACTTTATTCGCTTCCTTGTGGGATCATCTTTCCCATGCACCCTTTGATCTGGCTGAGGCGCCTTCCCCACAGCCCTTGCACCTTCCCAGGGCCATTTCCTAGAGGTTCACACTTCATCCTCCCTCACCCAGCTTTTGGCAGCAGTTTCTCTCCCTTTCCAGCACTGGCTCTGCTCTCCTTCCCAGGGATTACTTGCCAATGTGTATAAGGAGCACAAAGGGGGGAAAACCATTGCAAAAACATTGTCCCAGTCACCGATAGGACCTGTCTGGTGGTAGCCCCAGACCTCCTGCAAATAGAGAGCAGAGATTGGGACTGTGGCCAACGCGCTTGCAACTGGTGCATTGCTAAAGGCTGACACGCAGTCCTCTGGGGTGCATTATTGCATAGAAACAACAGAAGAACTGCGAGATGAGCCCCAGCCCCAGCCCATCTCAACTGTTTCTTGAGCAAACACGTATGTGTGCAGAGGGGACACGGGGTAGAGCTCCTTTCTACAGACACATATCCAGATACCCCTTTCTTAATGACATCAGGGCTGATCCCCTCCGGTTTCATGCAGGCAGACCATAACTTGCTCCCTTCTGCAATCCCTCCTAGACTAAACCCTCCTTTTTCCATGGAGCTGCGTTTGGAATGCACTGAAATGTTTCATTACCAGGGGAAATTACAGCAGCGGGGAGCTCTTTGGGAACTCAAAAAGCAAAACCTCAAATGTTAAATGTCTCACTGCAGGGAAGCACCTGCACTAATGTCAGCTCAGTCTCACGACAGGCTGAGAGAGCTGGGTTTGTTCAGCGTAGAGAAAAGAAGGCTCAGAGGAGACCTTATCCCCACATGCCAGGAGTTAAAGGGTGGCTGCAAAGAAGATGGAGACTCCCTTTTGACAAGGAGTCCTATGGAGAAGCCGAGGGGTGATGGGCACAAGTTACTGCTGGGGAGATTCCCACTGGACACAAGAGGGAAATTTTCCCCAGTGAGAACAACCAGGCACTGGAATAATCTCCCCAGGGAAGTGTTGACTCCCCAACACTGGACACTATTAAGATTGGGCTGCACAGGGCACTGGGCATCCAGTCCAGGTCATGCTTTGCCGAGGGAGGCTGGACCAGATGATCCTTGATGTCCCTGTATCCTTGGATTCTGTGATCCTGTGATACTGGTATTTCTTCTCACAGATCCTACCCAGTAGCTGTTCCCACTTGATGTCGCAACAGGGAAAGTGTCTCCTGACTTCCCCTTCAAAAGCCCAGCTCAGTTCCTCATGGCATCCTGTTGGCTGTGGTGGGACCTGCATCAGACCTCAGCAGGTCCAAACACACATCAGTGTGAGACTTGGCTTTCTGAGCACTGCTAAGACCTTCATGGGCTCCTGCTGGGCCACCTGAAGAAAAGCAAGAGGTCAACTTCCAAAGTCCTATTTTAACTGGGAACAGACCTTTTAGCAGGGCCTGTAGCAATAGGACAAGGGGGAATGGCCTTAGACTAAAAGAGGGCTGATTCAGGCTAGAGATAAGGAAGAAACTTTATAATGAAGGTGCTGAGGCGCTGGCACAGGGTGCCCAGAGAAGCTGTGGCTGCCCCATCCCTGGCAGTGTTCAAGGCCAGGTTGGACACAGGGGCTTGGAGCAAGCTGCTCCAGTGGAAGGGGTCCCTGCCCTTGATGGGCTGGAGCTGGATGAGCTTTAAGGTCCCTTCCAACCCAAACCATTCCATGATTCTATGATTCCTTGAACTGAGACAAGAATCAAAGCCAGCGGTTCCATACGCAGCTGCTTAAACCCCTTTGACATGGGAGTTCCATTCCCAATCAGCTACAGAAATGATCTCCATAAGTGGGCAGATGAAGTGACTCCTATTGCACCACCCGTTGCTGCAGCCAGCGTCAAAGACACAACATTACACAGCTGAAATGCAGGACATAAAGCTCAGCTTAGCTATTTGCACAGCATCTATTGCCTCTTCCCTCCTCCAGCACTGCCCCAAATACTCCCTTACTGGCTTGCAATTGCTTTGCTGATGAGCTGCAATCCATTACTACCAGCTAAAAACTCCCTTATGGAGGAGCATGAAGCCTTCATAGGCAAATAGACCACTTGGCCAATAGCCCTGATAAAAGATAGGAGAAATAAAGGTACCGGACACCTTCCACTCCAAGGAAAGAGTCGCCTGCATTGCCAGATAATCAAGGAAGAGCTTAGTCAGGTCCAGGCATGCTTTGTCATTGCATGGAGCAATCAATAGTGCTCTTTGAATGAGGAAAGAAACACGCTGCAGGCATTTACTGTTCATCTGTGTACAGCATCCGTTTGAAACCGCATCAAATTGCCTTTGGATTGCTGCCTACGAGCTGCTCTGTTGATAAAGGCAGGAAGCCAAGGTATCCCCTTGTAAAAGGGAGATGAGTTATCCTGCTGAAGCACAGGGGAGATTCACCTAGAGGAAACAGCATGGATCAGAAAACACTGGCACCAGCACTTGGGATAGTGAAGGGAAAGCCATCAGGAGAAAGCAGCCCTTGGGGTGGTTCATTCATTGACCATTTCTATAACTATTGTGGTGTGGAGATATCCCAAGGATAAAATAAATGAGGTCTGCGGGCTCATTGTACCCATTGATTTCAACAGGATCTGTTGGGGTGCAGCATCATCCCCCACATTTTGGTACCCAGAGTGGCTGCAGGTCTCTGGTCTTTGTTGCTCATCCTTTGTGCATGGCAAATATCCTGAGACAACCCCAAAGAGACCCAGTGATGGACCAAGCTCCTAGCAACTAGGGTGCTAGCCTTCTCCCCAAATCCCACATCCCTCCCTGAGCCTGCAGATGCTTCAATGCATGATTCCTTCCTGCTCTGCTCATCCCCTTCACTGTTGTGTGGCAGGACATGGGCAGAAACCTCACACTGAGGTTTCCCTGCCAAAAGAAACCACATTAAAATCTGATTTGAGAACCAGACTGCAGGAAACCCACGTCTCAGCTGATGGTAGTGGGGTGGTGTGGGAGAGAGGAAAGCCTTGTTATGGTGCTGTTGCCAATTCACACTTCTTACTGCGCTGGATTTCCTCCTTCTCCTCCTCCTTAAAGACTTTTCTCACTAGTCTTCCCTGATCCACAGCTGAGAGGTTTCCACCTCATTCCCACCCAAAGGAGATGTGCTAACACATCCCACCTTGGATGGAAGCCCGTCCCTCAGGGACTGGTCCCCTCTTTGGATATGCAGAGACTGAGAGGATGCTACCCAGGCTTCCTCCGGTTGTCCTGGCAACCACCAAGCTGGAAATCCCTATAGCCAAAAATCAAGGACTAATTAAAAATAGAAAGGGGAGATGTTTGAAAGTCTATTGTTTGATGGGAGTCAGGAAGGGGACCCCTCATTCTTCATGCTGCACCCCTCAGCTTCCCAAAGCTGAAATGCAGCTGAAGTCATGGATGAGGACCTAAAGCCACCACATGAAGCTTAAGGTGCATAAGTAAGAAGTGCAGAAACCCCAGGTTGTGTCTACAATGGTGTGAAGTGAAATAAATTGCTTCAGAAGGAGATGAAACCCACCTAAGGCCAGATCCATTCCTGGAATGCTCCATCTCTCCCTCGTCCATGGCGGAACAGAATGCCCAGTCTCCCTCTGGTACAGCTTCCCACCCCAACCCTGGCTGCATCTTCCAAACCCAAGTCCTGTCCAGCAACAAAGAGCATCCAGGATGAACCAGTTCAGCTCACTCATCCAAGAAAACCCTAATCTTCCTTTCTTTTCCTTTGGTGGGACGTCTTCCAGCAAATCAGGCTGCCCAGCCAGAGGTTTACCAGCTCTGAGACAGGAACCAGGAAATCAGGACCTGTATTTTCAATAGCACCCCACAATTAGAGCAGATCAGGTATGACAGGTACTCCCCATCCCTGGCAGTGCTCAAGGCCAGGTTGGACACAGGGGCTTGGAGCAAGCTGCTCTAGTGGAAGGTGTCCCTGCCCATGGCAGGGGTTGGAGCTGGATGAGCTTTAAGGTCCCTTCCAACACAAGGCACTCTGTGAATCTATAACATGAATCTGTGCATTTCTAAGGAGAGATCCTGGTCATTTCCAAGTGTCCTGCTGGATTAATTCTGGATTAACAGCGAATAGAGCAACCTTTAAAGGGAAGAGGCAAAAAGGAAGGGCTGCAATCCACCTATCCCAAACAGAGCTGCTGTTCTAGCAAAGGACGGAGGAGTTGGGTTAACAGCAGTATTTCATCAGGAGGAAAATCTGGGGATTGTCTTCTGCCTCTTGCATCAGCCAAGTGAAGGAAAAGCAGTCCCTATAGCGAGGCCCACAAGGCCCACTTGGCTGCAATCACTGCTGGGGGCAGGGGAAAGGGAAAGTTATTGGAAAGTGAAACAAGCTGCATGGGCTGATAGAGGCCATAAATCCTCCAGGCTGGAAAACACAGAGAGATAGTTGGCTCTTTCTCTCTTTAAATACTTGGGAGGCTCTGGGATGCAGCTGGGATGCAGCGGAGCATCAGGATGGTCCCAAGGGGCTTCTCCAAGCACAAAATCACTTCAGACACCTTTCCCTTCCCTTCCTCCCATTAATCACTCGGTAAAATACGGGTAATTGTTGAGCAAAGTGCAGCTCTAGCAACAGCTCCACTTTTCCAGTGTGGACTCTCCCAGGCTGAGTCCAAATTACACCAGAGATGCAATCACAGCCCAGTCCCCAGATCCCATAGGCCAATGTGAGCAGGCAGCAAAACTAGCTCAAACCAGCCTACGACCAGAGACTATTAATCCCTCAATCTGCAGGCACACACCCCTCACATGAGAAAGGAATTGCTGCTGACAAGGATACTGGTTCTTATTTGTGTGTGTGAATCAGTTGAAAGTAAAGGTCATCCAGGCTTTTGCTCTGCCTGCTTCAGACCAGCTCTTCCTCCCCACATACCTGCAGCAAAAAGCTGCTTTTGCCCCCTCTATAAAGTGTATTAAAGCAATTAATGCTTCCTCACAAAGGAGTTTTGGTGAGAATGGCAGCAGGGCTTTCTAACCCATGTGTTATCTTGTGTTGTTTGCTGGTTTTGGGGTGCACTCTGCAGAACTGGTCCTGGCTTTATACTCGATGTTGTGATTTACTGGATTTAGGGAGGGGAGAGGTGATGAGAACCCAAGAAGTATCTACTGTTTCAGTTTGATCCTGTATTTTCTTAGATCACAGAATCAAACTGGTTTGGATTGGAAGGGATCTTAAAGCTCATCCAGCTCCAACCCCTGCCACTGGCAGGGACCCCTTCCACTGGAGCAGCTTGCTCCAAGCCCCTGTGTCCAACCTGGCCTTGAACACTTCCATGGGCAGGTTTGGAGGAGTTCAGTGGAGTTACTCTGATATCAATGACAGCAGGATGAGAATTAGCCCCTTGGCTCTTCTAAATTCAGCTTGATTTCATGGACCCTCCATCAGGACCCATTGCACAAGTTGCTTGTAGGTGATAATTTATCACGCATCACACAGATGGTTTTATCAATGGGAAGTGCAATGCTGCTTAAAGAGAAGATTCAGTCACAGCTATCCATCAGGATATAAAGAAGGGTATATGCAACCTGATCCTCTCGTTCTCCTCACCTTATTACCCCCTCAGTGCATGCAAGCATTGGGATGGGGGGAAACTCCGCCACTGGGACGGTGGCTTTAGCTCTTACGGCTCAATCTAAAGAGACAGCAAGGGTCTGAACAGGAGATAAATCACTCTCCACGTGCTGAACATTTTTTGCTCCATCTTCCTGCTCACTGGGGAAAATCAGAATTAAATGCAGGGAATGAAGACCAAAAAAAAAAGGAAAAGAAAAAAAATTCTCTATTAATTCCTTTCTGCTTTAATGATTTCTAATAACGGATGTAAAAGCACCTCCTTTGCATTCAGCTAAGAGCTCCACTACCAAAAGAGGACTTGTCAGCAAGTAATTAACCCAGTGGTATCAGGAATCTACATTACCAGGCTATGGAAAAGTAAGATACAATAGGCACCAAACTGGTAATGGAAAGAAAAAGTCATGTCTGCTTCTGCAATGCGGAGATGCGGTTGTGCTTAAGGCAGACCTTCAGGGCAGAGTGATGGGGATGGATGGGCTAAGGGTGGGATTTATCCTCCTTGACTGGGAGTCCCCAGGGGTCACAGGACGTAGACAAATCAAGGAGATCTTGAGCCAGTGGTTTATCTGCTGTGGGAGGTGTTTTGGTCCCATGCAAGTGATTGAAAGAGGGGACAAGGTGGTGCTCCCAGATATGGACAAGAACTCCATTGCTCTGCATGAGCAATGAGATGTGGATCTCACCAGGAAACATGGAATTTGGGTTGCTGGGAGCCAGAAGGGGCAAGGACACAAAACCCAAGACATCATTCCTCATTTTCCACAGACTTCAGTTATCTCCATTACCTTTTTCTCTGCTCTGGACATAAACTACTGAGCCAAAACCTCAATGGTTATCCAGCATCCCACCCATCCTTCAGAGAGATTTGCATAGCTGTTACTGGTAGGTTATATATCATAGCTGTTATATATTCATCACTGTTACAGGGATGGGTTAGATAAGACTGGTAAGAGCAAAGCCAGATTGTCAAGCATCAGAATCATTTCACAACCCCAAAGCCAAACCCAAGCAGCCTCTCAACACACCATAGGTTGCAGGAAAGATGGATATAGACGGAACGCTTCAAACCCTACAGCTTCACACTGGGTTTGTTTCCAAACATGTGCCATGCCTTGCTCAGGCTGAAACAGCCTATTGGGTTTTTTTAAGTCGAAAGAAAAATATGATGCTTTTGTTAATATATATAAAACAATTGGAGAGACCTATTAAAATAATCTTTGCTCCAACTGTTCGTGTCACAAATCCCATCTGCTTTGCAAGAGGCAACAGGTAATTTATCATCCTAGTGTTTAAACAGCTAAGAGCTTACTCCCCGGGTGCAACCTCCCTCCTCCAGCATCCCTCATCCCCCCTCGAAGGAGGAAATCGGAGTGTGGTGTATTTTGGGCTCTGACAAAAGGAAACCTGCGCGGGCAGGTCTGCCAACCCACACAGCGACCTCCAGCTGGTTTACATCCCCAGCTGAAACACGGACAGCTTCCGCCACCCCAAGAGCTACGTGCTTCGCAAAGCCACATCTTGGAAGCAAAAACCAGCTCAACTCCCAGGAATTTCGCCTCGAGTAGGGAATAAGTCAGTGCTGCCTCCAGTGTGGGCAAATTAAATCACTGCAGCACACAAATCCCCCTTCCCTGCTGAGCCCAGGAAGCTGTCAGGTTAACAGCAGTTGTATTGGGGTGGGGGAAAGGGTCTCCCGTGGCTTCTGGAAGTGGTTTCGCTCGCCAGCCTCACGCTGAGCTGTGCTTGCGCCTGGAGGAGGTGTTCCCGAATGGAAATGAGGTTTGCCAAGCCTCTGGAGCGCTGTGGGCAGGGAAATGGGTTGGAGCAGCGTGGCACCTCCTGTCAGCACTATGGGGGATTCGTGGGGCTGGATGGGGTGTGAGCATCCCAGCCCCACCGTTGCCTCTTGGCTGTGCAAGATGAAGGATGGCTCAAACTGGGAGCATTCGTGGTGGCACACCAGTTCTAGCAGTGTGGGATGCAAAGGATCAGACAAGGGGTGCATGGGATCAGACAAGGGATGCAGGACCACAGGGCTTTATTCTGCTCCAGCATCACCCCAAATCCTTCTACCCTCAATGAGCCCTCATTATGATCCTCCCTCTTTTCTTTCTCACCATAAGCGTTTCCAGGAACAGGAGGTCTCACTGTCCCAGTGCTCACTGAGTGCAACAGAGACCTCATCTCAGCTGGGAACACAAATATTTTCTTAACCTCCTCAAACTCTGTCCAAATAGGATCTTTTATCATAAACCCAGTGACACATCCCAGAATGGGAGCGCAAATGAGTTATTTTGGCACAAGCAGGAGGACAGAGCAGCCCTTTGGCTTGGCACTTCATAGCAGAAGGAGAGTTTTATACTGGTTTTTATGCCAGCTCTAACGTATTTTGCTGTAGAGGGACTTGGTGAAGCCACCAACAGATCCCCCTGCCCCATCATCACCAATGCTCAAGGCCTCACAGTGATGCCCAGAGGGAGGCTATGAGTATGCAGGCTTTACTCAAATCACAGCAATGACTAGGAAGATTAAACCCTTCTTCTTCAGGGCTGCATATCCCCCTGCAAAGGATCAGTTTGGAAGCGATGGATCACAGCTTCATCTGCAGCATCAGGGTTGCATGCACTTCCCTCCCCTCTTAGACCATTCCTGGTGTCAGAGGAGAAAGCTGATGTGAGTAGTTAAAGCATAAACCAACCGAGGCCTTATTTCTTAGCTGGTCAATTACTGAAAGCTGAAATGATCCCAGCAAGGTTCTTCTATAGCTTCAGCCCTTGATGAGGCTGCCCCACACCTGACCCCCAGCTGGTTCCTGTGCCAGCTCTGGCTATGACAATGCTTTATCAGAGCACTCCAGCTCTCACTCTGGGATGAACACCATACACTGGGACAGTGAGAAGCACTAAGAGGTGCAGCAGAGGAGAGGAAACCTCCTACCCATGATGATGTTAATAGAGCCATGCCTTTGTGCCCAACTGGGGAATGCCGCATGCAACACATGTCCCTGGAATGGCACATACAATATCCCATCCTTTGCACAGGTTGCAAGGACCCACCCGCAGGTGTCTGGTCCATGAGGGAAAGGTCTGATATCTGTGGATGCATCCCACGTTCCTGACTTGGTTTGTGTTCGATCACACCAGTTGGCTGCAGAAGGACCATGCTGCATGGATGAACATGGTGGGTTCTCCTTGAGAGGATGAGCTGGGCAGGGGGAAGGAAGAAAGGAAGGAAGAGAGAGAGAAGGGATGGTGCTGGAGGAAGGTAAAGCATCCCAGGGTGATGCCTTTGCCCCTCCTGGTGAGACATAGCCCATCGAGACTGAGTAGCTCACAGCATCCCTGTCATCCCAGTGTGACCAGCAAGCTGAAGGAGGTGGTTCTATCTCTCTGCTCTTGTGAGACCCCACTTGCAGCACTGTGTGCAGTGCTGGTGACCTCGACATAGAAAGGACATGGAGCTGTTAGAAGAAGTCCAGAGGAGGCCACGAGGATGCTCAGGAGCTGGAGCAGCTCCTGTATGGAGACAGGCTGAGAAAGTTGGGGCTGTTCAGCCTGGAGAACAGAAGCTGGTGGAGATCTCAGAGCAGCTTCCAGTGTCTGAAGGGGGCTGCAAGGATGCTGGAGAGGGGCTCTGCATCAGGGACTGCAGTGATAGGACAAGGGGTGATGGGTTCAAACTGAAACAGAGGAAGTTTAGATTGGATATAAGGCAGAAGTTCTTCCCTGTGAGGGTGCTGAGGCGCTGGCACAGGGTGCCCAGAGAAGCTGTGGCTGCCCCATCCCTGGCAGTGTTCAAGGCCTGGTTGGACACAGGGGCTTGGAGCAAGCTGCTCCAGTGGAAGGGGTCCCTGCCCATGGCAGGGGTTGGAGCTGGATGAGCTTTAAGGTCCCTTCCAACCCAAACCATTCCATGCTTCCATGATCCTGTATCTCTAAGGGCTTTCCACCTCTTTCTCCTTGAAACAGAGGTGTCTGCTAATCAAGTGTCCAGATGCTGCCTCTTGGGTGCCTCGGTTGTGGTGCTCTCCCTGCCTCCATCAAGCAGAGGCAGCACCAGCCAGAATCATGCACAAAGCAGAGGGAAAAGAAATCCATGTCAGCTGGGCCCTGGCAGAGGGCCTTTAGGATGACCCCATGTGGCTTTAGCTCCCTGAAAGGCAGCAGCTCCCAACCTCCCTTCTACCAACCCTGCGGGGATGCTGGCTTCAATAACAGAGGGTAAAGCAAGGAGGCAACGTGAGGCTGGGTGCCCCTCGGTGCTGCCCCCACCACCCAGGGCTTCTCTGTGGGCTTTTCCTTTATTTCTGTGGATGGTTTTATGGGTCTTTTTCATGCACAATAATCTCTGGGCCTCTTTGCTGCCTGTGGCTCTCAGCGTGCAGCTGCAGACCCTCCACCGAGGAGATAATACATACAATCCTGGCCATTATTGTTCCAAAGAGCACAGCTGGAGGCTCCTGGCTCCTTCCCTTCCCAGCCTTTCTTCTCCCCCCCCACCCCACAATAACTCTTGCAACGTGATGCTGTGAACAATGAATGGCAGCGAAACCTCTCCATAGAGCATCAGGCAGGGCTTCAGGAGCTGCCTCCACTCCAGCAAAGCACACAAGACATTCCTTATGCCCTGTGGGTCTCCAAAAAGGCTTGGGAATATGGGATTGGGTAAAGCTGACAAAGGGTTTTAAACCAGGGCATCATCCCCACTGTGGTTGCCACCCTGGGTGATGCTTCCCTGCCTCAGTGATGTAATGTTGTGGTACCTCCTCAGCTCTTTGCCTTCTTTCACTGCCCCAGGATCCTTCAGTTCCTGGTGCAGGAGATTGGAGAGCAAAATCATCCAACATGGGTTGGGAGAGCTACATCCCCAGCAGGACCCATTTCATACTGCTGATGAGTATGAGCTTCCCCATTTATGTGCCTTGGTTTCCCTCCGGACACCTGAAGCATGACTAACGCCAGAGGTGCTCATTCCCCCGTGGGGATGATGGTACCATTCCCAGATCCAAGTCCCACCACATTAACTGGGAAGGACTCACAAGCCAGGACATCCCAGTCTCACCCCACATAGAAGCCCGCAGACAACACGACCACTGCCACAACTGGTCCAGCCAAATGCCATCACTGTCTTCATGCACCATGCCCAGCTCCTGCCTTGCCTGGATGCTCTGCAGACGCCAACCTTGCTTTGCCCTTTGTGAAACGGGCAGCTGGGCTGGGGGACAGGGAAAGGGACAGGGAAGGGGACATCCAGGGAGGTGGTTGTGGTGGGGAAGTATCCAAGTGTCCCTCAGATCACTGTCCATGGACTCTGAAGCGGGGCTGCAGTCCCAGTGGCTGCCAACAGCAGGTCTGGCTCTCCAGGGACCCCTGCTGTGCACCTCCCCTGGCTCCATCCTGTCCCCATCCCTGTTCCCTTGGTTTTGGCACAGCTCTGTGGCACTTCTGCCATACCATGGAGACGCCTGAAGTCACACACAGCCGTATTCCTCTACCATTTAACCCTCTATTAAGCCACCCCCTGACCCAATTTGACCTGATTTCTCTACCAACAGAGTAAGACATCCCAAATCTCAGCATCCCCATACGTGCCCCCGCCCCATCCCTGGCAGTGTTCAAGGCCAGGTTGGACACAGGGGCTTGGAGCAAGCTGCTCCAGTGGAAGGGGTCCCTGCCCATGGCAGGGGTTGGAGCTGGATGAGCTTCAAGGTCCCTTCCAACATAAACTACTCTGGGATTCTATGATTGTATGATTAAAGGGCTTTGGAGGAAAGGCCTCCATCCTGCTGTGTGAATCTCAGCCTCTCCATGCCCCTGTCACAGACATCTCATTGTCAAGGTTGGGAGGAAAATGAATGATTTTGGGGTCAGGGACATGTCCTGCCCCACTCAGATTGCTCTGCAGGCATTTGTCACCTCAGACGTGATAGGGGCGAGGAATCGCATCTGGTCCGACCCTTCTGCCACAGCAGGGCTTTGCCTTAAAGTCTCAGCATTTCCCAATGAGGGTTCTCTTACTCAGAGTGAAAAACCAACCCTAAAGGTCCTTATTTGAGCTGCTGGACATGAACCAGGGGGAAAGAGAGGAGTCAGCATCACAGATACACAGAGAGCAAAGAAGCAGCAGCAGAGGGGAAAAGGGAAGGAAAAGGAAGCCCACACGTGTCAGCGCTCAGCTGTTACACACAGCACATGGCCCCGCACTCATCCACAGCAAAGATAAAGTGCTTCATTCCAGTTTGCCACTGCTGCGACAGGCAGAATTCCAGCCTGGTTAATGCAACTCCGGAATGTCCCGTGTGAAGGCAGCCAGGTTGGTTTAATCTTTGGCAGTGTCTGCAAGCAGTGAGGGGGGGAGGCCGGTTTGATTCTCAGAGCATGTATTTCCTTCCCCCAGCCCCTCTGCACATCATGAATACTCCAATAAGGAATGATGGAAGTTCCCAAGAAATTAAAGAAATACATATGAAAACCCCAATGGAGCTGAAAATCACCAAGTGTCCCTGGACCGAATGGCTGAGCCCTCCATCCATTCACCTCCATCAGTGCCAAGTTTGAAGACAAGAACCAGCTTGCTCAAGCCAGGCTTTATCTGTTCCCAACCCTCAGCATCTCTGGTGTGGGGAAGCCCCCTTTGGTAGTTTAGCAGCACCACGGCTCTCCGGGTACTGGGCTGAGGATGCCTTGTCCTATCCCACCTTCCAGGCTCTGCTTCTCCCCACCAAGTGCTGACAAGTGAGGAGGAGGAGGGAAAAGAGACTGAAAGAGGAGGAAAAGAAGCAGTTAGGGATGGAGGGGAAACTCTTAAACCTCTGGAAAACGATGGCTTACCTTTATTTCCCAGCTCTGTCTCCACCGGGGTGGCACACGCTGCTGGTTGCTGCAGGGATGGGGCAACACAGGATGCTTTATCCTGTATTCAAAAAGATAGGAGACTTCTGCTTGGTGTTTTGTTTTAACAGCCCTTTCCTGCCACCCATTCAATGCTGGGCTATTCCTTGCACTCAGTCTTAAGGAATACCAGTGCAGGAGACCCTTCCCCTGTCCCTGCAGCCTTCCCTTCCATTCCACCTCGCTGTCAGATATTAACATCCCCTGGGATGTCCCTCACGTCCTCATTCCCTCCGGGCATTCTGTAATTGCTCCCCATTGCCTTCGCCAGCAGCTGCTCAGATTCATTCACAAACCAGCAGCGTCTCCCCGCAGCACAGCTCACTCTGGGATACTGCAAGGGAAAACCTGTTCTGGGATACTGCAAAGGGAAAACCCATGGTCCTGGATACTGCAAAGGGAAAACCCATGGTCCTGGACACTGCAAAGGGAAAACCTGTTCCGGGATACTGCAAAGGGAAAACCCGTGGTCCGGATGCTGCCACCCAACCTCCTTCCTACCCCAGTCCTGAGCATCACTCACCCCACCACCTCCAGCGAGGGATCCTGTGTTGGAGTGAGACAGGAAACGGCTGAGCACAGGTCAGGACCTCACCGGGCCCTTTATAACCCACACATGAGCAAGCACCTCCCATTCCCATGTCCTCCCTGGGATAGGGACTGGCTTCCATGGGTCACGAAGGGACACGCTTGTGTGTGCCCTATGAGAGGTCGATGGGAGATATGAACCCACTTTGCCTTTGCAGCGGCGAGGGCGAGCAGCCAGCCAAGTTTAGCCTGCAAATTCCCCCCGAGACATCCCAAGCTCCCCATGGTCCTTGCAGCATCCAACACATCCAAGTGTGCTCCTTCATTCCCGGCGGGATCAGCGAGGCGTTGGTCGAACCCTGCCTTTGCACAGTGCCTCTTCTGGCATTCCCCTTGCTCTCTATCACTGCTCTAAAGCCCCCGCGGCTGCCAGGATTGCTTTGGAGCAAGCGCTCAATGCGATATTTCAGCGCAACGCCAGCCACCAGCCCCGGCTGCTCTCTGCAGAGCAATGGCACAGTGTCCACCCAGACAAGTTTCCTACTGTAACCGGACTGAATGCGGGTATTCAGCCTAACGGCAGCTGATGTCTCATGGCAGACACCCGGGGAAATGCTTCCACTTGGGAGACTGGAGGCTCCTCGCCCAGCTGCGCTGATGAACCCGTGTTCCCCCCCCCTAAATCACATTAGCTCACCGCGATGGACAGCATCGGTTAACGGAGGCGATGCAGCTTCCCCACACCAAAACCCACCACCACCTCCATCCTCCTCCTCCCGACCTCCCCAAACCCCAAGCCATAGGAGGAAAGTTGAGGGACCCTTTTGTTTCCAGAGAGCTGGCACGTGTTGTGCTTCCCTGGGCTAAGAAACCCGACGTGGTCTGCGCCTGTTAAATGACTGCAGCTTTAATAGCAAGTTTCCATGGAGCTGCTTAAAAAGTTTACAGGGTGTGTGTGTTATCAGGGGAGCCCCGAGCTTTGTGACCTCCCTCTTCGAGAGCCACCACCAGATCCTTTCCTTTTCTTTCATTTTCTTTCTTTCTCTTTCTTTCTGTCTTTCTGTTTCTTTTCTCTCTTCTAATAAGAGAACAAATAAACCCTGGTCTGCTTCCTCCCCTCCTCTCCCCAAACACACCTTCCCCTCCAGCTTAATCCATTTACAGCCATGGGAAATTCCCAGGCACGGGAGCTTTGCCCTGCCTTTATCTCCGCAGCCCCGGAGGGAGCAGACCCCCCCTTTCCAGCCTCTTCACCCCATCCCAGCGTTACCACCCTCCCCTTCTCCTTTCTCCCCTTACCTCGAACCCCAGCGAGCCTCCCAGCACCAGAACCCGACCAAAAGGCTTCTCTCCTTCCCCTCGACCGCCTGGTCCGGGGAGGGAGGGAAGGAGGGAGATGGGGGGCGGAGAGGAGGGAGGAGAGCGGAGCCCTGGGTGAAATCAAAGCCCCGCAGCCGGGCACGGGAGGCGGTGCGGAGCCTCCAGCTGCTGCTCGGATTACTTTGCAGCCGTGGCAATCCCCAGCGCTCCCCATTGCACCGGAGGGAAGGAGAAGGGAAGGGATCGGATCCCGCCTGGAAACGATGCATCCCGCGCCGGTGGAAGGGGAGGAAGCGGGGATTTGGGGGGGGGGGGTGTCTCGCACGCCCCCGCTGCACCCCAAAATCCCTCTGTGGGGATGCCGTAAGTGGTGGCAAAGTAGCTCACCCCCACCCCAAACCTCTGTGCTTCCCCGTTTGCCGCACCAGAAGCGTTTTGCGATGCCCCCCCTCGCTGAGCCCCTACAACTCATCACAGCACAAAGTTTCCCCGTTCGGACGCTGAGGGAGGGGGTCCCTGCAGATACCCCCAGTGCGGGCGCTCGGACCTGCAGGGAGGGCTCAAACCTCCCTTTCCCATCCCCAATAATGAGAACCGGCGGTGCCAAGGCGGGGGGGGGGCTCACCGGGACCGGGGTCGGTTCCCACGGCGGGGCGGCCGCGCAGCGCCGGTTCCCACGGCAGGGAGCGGGCGCCGCCGGGAGCCGGCAGCAGCAGCGGGGCTTGGGGCCGGGTGTCCCCTTCCTCCCTCCTCCTCCTCGTCCTCCTCCTCCTCCTCGTCCAAGGCGTGCAGCTGGCCGGGCAAACGGGCTGCCCCTTCCCCGCAGGAGGAGGGAGCTCAACAGATGGCTGCACACAAGGGAACATCTGGGAGGAGGAGGAGGAGGAGGAGGAGGAGGAAGAAAGAGGCAGGACTTGCGCTCGGCTGTGCGGCTCCTGAGCTGGCAGATCCCCCCCTTACGGGGGAAAAAGGGGGGTGACAAACAGGCCTTGCACACGCACACATTGCTCTGCATCCCCCTGGGTAAAACCCCTCCTTGTCCTTATGCTTTCTTGGGGATCACTCTGGAGTTGACTTCCCAGCACTGCCTTGTTTCCAGCACTGACCTCTTTTGCAGGAGTTGGTCCTATTCCTGAACGCTGTCTACACTCAGTTTTCCATGACTATAGAGCCAACGTCAGCTCTGGCACCCTAGGGTGCAGAGCACAACAAGGCAGCACCGAGGTCTGAACAACACCAGCAGGCAGGAGACTGGGGATTATCAATTGTATGGTGCAAGCCCTGAAATAGGATAAAACTTGGGAAAGAGGGGAAAAGAGGAGGTAAAAATCCACAGTTTGGGAATAGAGAAATCTAGACCCCGTCACTGGAGGACGGTCTCTGGTGCTGTTGCAAGGATGCTGTGAAAGAGCAGCCCCGCACCAGAAGTTCTTGATTATCAGGTATAACAGCCTAGTGGTGGCTCGATGCTGGTACTGGGAAAAGAACCAGGAACCTACCTAATGTGTTGGTGATGGACAGGGCAAAAAGGACCTCAAGGGTCCATGAGTTTTCCCACGCCTCTCCCCTCATGTGCTGGCCATGATTAGTGGCCTCTGCCAGGTCTCAAGCTGTGAAGCTGCTTGTTGCTTAATAAGTTTAGGTTAAGAAGGTACAATCACACTCCCTGTGCTTACTTTTCATAGCTCTGGTGCTTTGAAATCCGCCACATGCCCCACATCAATGATCAAAGTTTTCTCAGGCTGTGAACCTCAGGCAAGCGTGTTGCTGAGATTTGCGTTTAGCATCTCTTTGTGATGAAAAGGTGACAAAAAGGCTGGGTTTTTGCTCTGCTTTCTCGGAGCTCATCACTCCATGAGCTGCTTGAAGATGAAGGATGAACCCCCCTCGTGAGCAAACACAGCTCTGGTTAATGGCCTGGGGGCTCAAGGCAGGAGGTCCTGGTGGCATCAGGAGATTGCAGTGTTTCCTCTGTAGCCTCTGAATTGGCGTATCTGGGTTATGCGCTCACTGCATCAACATCTAAGGAGCTGCTTTTGGGGATCACCATCAGACTCCATCAGCTCTGCCAAGGAGGGGATGAGTGTCTTGGGAGCCGGCCAGAGGAAATCACAGAATGGTTTGGGCTGGAAAGGACCTTAAGATCATCCAGTTCCAACCCCTTCCCATGGGCAGGGAAATCTCTGCTCAGGACTCAGCAGAGCCAAGTGCTTATGGGGAAAACCCTGGGAAAACCCCTTAGAAAACCCCTTAATCTGGTTTGTGATTCTCTATTTAAAGGTGGCGGTGATATCTCCAGACACGAGCAGTCTGCTCTAATGCTCCATTCAGCCAGGTCTGCACACTGCTCATCTCTGTAGCTGTGGGTAGGGGAAGCTGCTATGCTGGAAGCTTTTGTTTTATTTTCCACTTTGTTCATTTTTCCATGCCTCGTGCTTGGCCTTTGCCGTGTCTAAGTTGGCCTCAGGAAAGCAAAACGCCAGTCTGAAGGGGGAGGATTTGGGAAATAAACCCTCAGGCTGAGATAAAATCCGGTGATCAGCGCTGCCAGGACTGGTGATGTGAGAGGAGGAACTGACAAACACGAGCATGGCTTAAAACCTTTGGATTCGGCTAAAGAAAGATCTTTAAACTTTGATTTTTGGTCTGAAGTTTATTGGCTGCATCAAAAGGAGTGTAACCAGCAGGTCAAAGGAGGTGATCCTGCCCCTCTGCTCTCTTGAGACCCCACTTGCAGCACTGTGTGCAGTTCTGGGGTCCTCAGTGTAAGAAGGACATGGAGCTGTTGAAGCAAGCCCAGAGGAGGCCACGAGGATGAGCAGGGGCTGGAGCAGCTCCTGTATGGAGACAGGCTGAGAAAGTTGGGGCTGTTCAGCCTGGAGAAGAGAAGCTGTGTGGAGACCTCAGAGCAGCTTCCAGTGTCTGAAGGGGGCCTATAGGGATGCTGGAGACGAACTCTTCATTAGGGACTGCAGTGATAGGACAAGGGGTGATGGGTTCAAACTGAAACTGGGGAAGTTTAGATTGGATATAAGGAGGAAGTTCTTTACTGTGAGGGTGCTGAGGCACCTGAATGGGTTGCCCAGGGAAGCTGTGAATGCTCCATCCCTGGCAGTGTTCAAGGCCAGGTTGGACAGAGCCTTGGGTGCCATGGTTTAGTGTGAGGTGTCCCTGCCCATGGTAGGGGGTTTGGGACTGGATGATCTTAAGGTCCTTTCCAGCTGTAACAGCAGCACTCCAAATAGCCCTCATAGACATCTACTGCAGAGACAGGTCTGAGTACCATGACATCTTCTCCCAGCTTGGTTCTTTCAGGGTCACGCTGAGCCTTTCTCTGACCTTCTGTTCCCAGAAGACACCAGCGCAGTTCCTTGTTTCTCAACATCTGATAACATCCTGCCTGGTTTATGTTGTCTAAAATCCTCTTAAGCTGAAGGAAAGGTGTCTGAGTCACTCTGAGTTTCTCCTGAATGGATTCTAAATAGACACATAACAGGCAAGAGGAGTTAAAGAGTGAATGAGGATGACATAAACTGGATTAGTAAGAAGAGCCAGTGTTGGAGTTTCACCACTTTGAGTCCCTCCCTGAGATCTCATTTCCCTTCCTCTTCTTATGCAATCCCAGGAAAGGAGGTTTCTCATGTACCAAACTGTTAGAAAAGCCACACACCCAGATGGGTGCCTTGCAATCCCCAGCTCTGATCCTCTCCCCCATCCCTGCCCATGGCAGGGGGTTGGAACTGGATGATCTTAATGTCCTTTCCAGCCCAAACCATTCTGTGATTCTATGTTTCTATGTGTCCTTCTCCCTGGGTTTTCCTGCAGAGGAAGGAGCCTTCCCATTGTGCATCTCATTGCTCATGAGCTCTCTCCTTTGAGGTTGAAATAGAGCAAATGTCTTAGGAAGCTTGAGTGCATTTGGTGGCATCTCTCAGAAGGAAGCACACACAGCAGCAGCCAGCAATGATTACTTGTGGAAGGGTTTAGTTACTGCAAGAAGTTAGAATAGAAGCTGCCCACAATAACAGCAAACAACAGCCACCATTCCCACTGGGAATATGTAGAAGACATGGGTCTATCTGTCTGCTCTGGGAATGTTTCCCATCTTGTAGGAGTCCTGTAGTAAGTCAGAACTAGAAATAGAGATGTTTTGAACTCCCGTAACAAGCAAGACTTAAGACCCCATTGCACCTATACCCATGACACTGGGAATCTTGCAAACACATTGCAAGCTGCTCTATACAGCCTTGGTCAAAAATGCAGGTTGTCCTGTAGGTCCATGCTTATCCTTTGTCACTGGACCATGTCTTACGGATGGAAGTCTCATCAGTGATTGACTGCAGCCAACTCACTTGGTCTGTGTTGACCAATGGACTTGTATGGAAAACTGTGTCACCTCCTTATAGCTTTCTTGATGGAGGGCCAGTAGGAAAACTGCACAGAGAATATTCTTCCACTCCTTCGGTTGGAAGCCCCATGGCTGTTGGTAAGGGTCCAGGTTCCTCTTGCTCATTCTTCCTGCCTTTCCACAGGGATTTTGCTCTCCTTAGTGCTTAGTGACCCAACTTGAGCAAGAGGGACAGAGGAGAGCCCCTTCTTCACTGTTTATCTCCTATCCCTGCTGTCCCTTCACCCAGTTCCCCCATAGCCTGGTGAATTTGACACTGGTTTAGCTAATAGAATCTATGGATTTTGGCTCCCTTGGCCTGAGGAGTCCTTCTTTTCTTTGTTTTGACCAAAATTCAGCAGCAGGAAGGGAAGGCAGCTCTCTCCCCTTGCTGTGCAGTAACCTGACTAACAGAATACTATGTAGGAGTACCAAGTCTTCTATGAGACTGGCTGAGTCCCATCCACTGATGGAGAAAAGAAGGATCTCATTCAGGTCCACTGAATCAACCCCAGATCCCTTGTCTTTACAGACAGCAGAGGAGGCCTGGACACTTGTGATGGTTTCATCACCACACTGGGGCCAAACATCCGCTTTTCAGGTATTATGAAGCCTGAACAGCTTGCTGAAAGGAAATATGGGATTTTATCCATCTTCCTGCTCCTGGCAAGTGGGTGGTTGTTTTCTGGCAAGCTGCTCACTGGCCATTTTGTTTCCTTTCTATATACGTTGAGTCTCTCATTGCAGATATTGACTTCCCTTTGACACCAGTCAATATTCAGCTCTCGAGTTAATAAATATTTAGGTTTACATGGATGAAATCAATGCATCCTAAGCTCTTTCTGCTGTCATTTGTGGCTAAGGCATGGAGGGGAAGGCCAATGGGTGGGAAAACCCTGTTTCTATAATGGTGTCTGTAGATTGAGGTCAATCTCTTCATGAAAGGTCACATCCTCAGCTCTGTTGAATGCCACCTGGAGTCATGATCCGTAAGATTGAAACATGATGGTTCCATCTTATGAGCCATAGTAATTCCATGCATGGTTCGTAAGACTTCCTTCCCTAAGGGAAGAAGTAAAACACAGGGTTTTTTATCTTTGTTCTATCTTTCTTCTCAGTTTTTTTAACATCTTCACATTGGTATCAGCAGATGAGTCTGTAGACTGAAGAGGTGTTAACATCTTTCTAAAGTCATGTTTCAGTTTCACTCAATTCCGTGTCTTTGGATCCTCAAGTCCCCAGAGGTTCCTTCATCTCTATTTCCCACATAAGATGGATAGAATCCAAATCCCTTTGAGAAGGCAGAAATCTTTGAAAAATCAAAGACAGATTGTGTGGCCCATATTTACCCCATCAGTCCATACTGAAAGAGTCTGCAGGGTGCACTGAGGGAACCAGCACCCTGCTTGGATGCTGCACCCTACAGGGGTTGTCTCATCCTCCAAAAGGACATTGAAGCATGGGTTGAGGCCCTTTATCCAGACAATCAGAGACTTGAAAATCCTCTTGGAGTATGGCCTGGAAAAGAAGTCTGATTTACAAAGTGAGAACTAAGGAGGAATAAGGTAAGGGTACAGTGTACCACGCATACAGACGACAGACACATCTCTCAAGATGCAAACTCAAAGTGTAATTTAAGCTGCAAGAGACCTCTGGATGTCTTTGGTCTAAACCTCCAAAGTCCAGCCTTAAAAAAGCTCTTAAACATAAAGCTCTTAAACACTCACTCAACATGCTGTATTTCCTAAGGCTCCATTGACTTCACTTCTGCAGAGGATTGCTTGCTAAGCACCCGTGGCCTTTGTTACATGTGTGGGTACAAGTACATTGCTGAAACAAGCCCTGCAGCGACCTGTGTTGTGGAAAATAAAGGAAACAATAGAGTATATTAGGGTTATTTTCATGCTGAGTTGGAGAAGGCTGTTGACACTTTTCTTGCTCCCCGACAATGAAACCTGGTTTCCCAGTTCCCTGCCTATTTGCATCCTGCAGTATTCCCAGTTCCTCCCAGTGATCCTTACAGGTTTGGTCAGGAAAGGGAAACCTGAAGTATTGCTGGTAGGGCTCTGAGGCTGGTGGACCAGGAGGCATTTGCTGACAGATCAGTTGGCTGCTGCCTTGCCGGATGAGTAGGGAATTGCCTTTCTGTTAATGGGCCCATTAACATAGATTAATTTGCATTTAATGTTCATTTAATTTGCCTTTAATTCTCCTTTCTCTGGTTGCTGATATTAATGAATCTTGTAGGAACTTTCTACCCCCATAGAGTGACAAAGACCCTTTTCTGAAAGGAGGGTGATACTGGCCAGCAGGTTTAAAAGTGTGGATGCTTAATGGCTAGGAAAAGACCACACGGGCATCATTTTGTCCAGGAACCAGGCTAAAAGAGGAAAATAACTCCAGTCCCAATAAAAGGAATGATTTTTTCCATTCTTTTGCTTTTCTAGTTGAAGATAAAATGGTTATAAATGTGTTTTAATTTGAAAGGTAGAACCCATCTGCGCGCTGAAGCCTTGGAAGCAAGTTTTAGCCCAAAGCACAAAATCATTACTTGATAAAGTTAGCCTTTGAGCAGCCAAATTTCAAAGGCAAACATTGACTCGGAGTGCTTTTGCTTGTCACTTGAGAAGATTAAGAGCCATATAGTGGGAAATAAAGACAACAGGAGGCCAAATACTGGGAAAATCTGTCATCTGGTGCAATTGCCTGCCATGGGAAGCAAGGGATGCCCTCACTGCTGATGCTTTTCAAGTTAGATTAGGACAAGAATGTGAGCACCTACTGTTTAATATCTAGATCCTGTTTCTTATAATCTTAATGAAAATACTCTGACTGTAGAGGGTACAGCACAGTCTTCTCCCTTATCTGTCTGCTAATCACTCCCTCCTCTGAAGCTACCTATAACGTCCATTGCTATGGTAACCGAGCATGGTATGTATCACAGACAAGATGACATATGCATCTTTTCCTGCTTTAATAGCTCCTGTGTTTAGGCTGCAGTCTTCCCTTATTGCCAAGCTCCCCAAAAGATGGATGGATGCTGACTTCATGGGTTGGCATCTCCTTGCAAGCAGCTTTAGAGCCACTGGCGCCACAAAGCCTAGTGGGTTGTCACTCAAACCAGCTTCATAGGGGCCTTCTGTTTGTGATGCATTCCTCTGGGGTTTGATTGCATGTGTTTTTAACTCAGTGGCAGGGATATATTTTGAAGGAGATAATGTCCATTGAGCTTAAAGTGTAATTAGCCAATAGCTAAACATGCCTGGAGAACTGGGAGTTATTGCGTTCTGGGCTTTGTCAGCCAGGTCAATCATTAAAGTTTAACAAATGAAGCCAATATATTGTCTCAGCAAGTTTGCACCAGCAAACATTGATCCACTGGCTGTTTGTTCATGCTCCAAAATACGTACCCAGCAATACCAACCCAAGGACGGGGTTATAATGAAGCAAGCAGACAGCAATGCTAAGATTCACATCATCTTACAAAGAATGAGCTACAGAGAATCATTGCATGGTTTGGGTTGGAAAGAACCTTAAAGACCATCTAGTTCCAATCCCCTGCCACGGAACTTCCCCCTTATATGTAACCTAAATCTCCCCTCAGGCAGGTTCAAGCCATTCCTCTTGGCCTGTCCCTACAGGCCCTTGTCCCATCCCTACAGGCCCTTGTCCCAAGCCCCTCTCCAGCTTTCCTGCAGCCCCTATAGGCACTGGAGCTGCTCTAAGGTCTCCCCTTCAGGAGCCTTCTCTTCTCCAGGCTGACCCAGCCCAGCTCTCTCAGCCTGGCTCCAGAGCAGAGCTGCTCCAGCCCTCTCAGCATCTCCATGTTCTCCTCTGGAAGCATTCCACATCCTTCTTCTGTTGGGGCTTTCTTATGTTGGATACGATGGGGCAGAAATATTTTACAGCTGGAAATGTGATGTTTCCTGCCTCAAATTGTGAGATAGAGTTGGCAAGGTATGGATATAATGGCCCAAAAGTGGGCAAATCCATATCCATGGCCAAAACCACATCTATTTGCTGGGTTTTGTCTCTCTCCCTTACACAGTTCCATTCTGCACTCCTGCCTGCAGAAAAGCTCATCAGGAGCTCGCTTCCCATCAAATCCCAAATCCCAAACCTGGAGCCCCATTGTTTCCTCTGAAGCACACTGATGACTCAGAGTATGGCAGGGAGCAGCAAAGAGTGGGATAAGCAGGAGGGAAAAACTGCATTTTTCTTACAGGAGTGATGAAGGTATCCAGGTTACCCTGAGATAGAAAGGTGAGGAGATAGAAAAGCACAGGAATCATCACTGCTTCAACATGAGAACATCTGAGGTGTCTCTTTGCTGGGCTGGTGGGGTTTGTGCATATTATTCCTGCTAAATTAAAACTACTTTGTCTCTGGAAGCTGTAATGAGGCCATGTTTCATTATCTTTTCCCTTGAATGAGACAAGGATTTTCTGCTCTCTCTGCCTATAACCTCCTCCCACCGAGTGTTTTGGTGAGGCTGCTGGACTCTATTGTCCAAACTGTTTCTGATTTTAGATGTTGTAGGTGAATGAGTGAATAGAATCCCTGGGGGAACCCTGCGTTTTCAAAGCCCAAGGAAATGGAATTACCCTCGAGCCCCTCTGTTGGCCAGCAGCACATGGAGGGGTGAAGGCAGAGAGAAGTGATGCAAAAAACTGATTTCATAGAATCATATAATTTAATAGAAAAACAAGCTAAATACATAGATTCAGTGACATAGGCTCAGGTTAGATATAAGGATGTTCTTTACTGTGAGGGTGCTGAGCACTGGTACAGGGTGCCCAGAGAAGTGGTAAATGCTCCATCCCTGGCAGTGTTCAAGGCCAGGTTGAATGGAGCTTTGGGGACATGGCCTAGTCACAGGGGGTTGGAGCTGGATATCTTAAGGTCCATTCCAACCCAAACCATTCTATGAAGACACCCCTAATCTCTAAGGCTGTGACTATCTACACAATAGCATCACTGAAGGAAGTTCCCAAGTATGCTCATGCTGCCTGAGAAACACAAACCAATCTTTTTGTTCTCTTCCTGCATTTTTCTCTCACCAATTGTTGTCCCTACTCCTGCACCACTTGACACTTTGGTGTCTATTGGAAGCTTGTGTTAACAGAAGTGTTTTTGCTATGTGTGAAGACCACCACCACCACTTCTGATCTGTCTGCTGACTGCTTGGTGTCATTTGCATCAGATAAGGGCCTTAATGATATAACACCCATTGCCATGAGAGCCATTTCAGCTTGGGTTGTTACTAGGCTATATGGGAAGATGATGAAATGTTAACAGTCACTCTGCCCAACTTTATGACTTGAAGCTGTTACTTAACTTTCTCCCTGCTCCCACTGTTCCACAGAGCAATGGCAGTTACATTGCCTTTAGATGAAACACGTCTGATTTTGTTACTCTCTATGGTGCTTCTCTCAAAATAAAATAAAGGAATAACTTCAAAAGCCTTTAAAGCCATCCTCACTCTATTTCTACTCATAGTCAGAGCACGGGCATTTAATCCAACCCCCTCCCACACTTTAGCATTTCCCATTTATTGCTTCCTATGTAATTTACTTTAATGAGCCAACTATTACTTCCAGTATGATTTTTCCCACTGCCCTACAATATGCCTTTAGAGTTTCATCGGTGGTAATAATGTGCATTATTTTTGACCATTCATTTGATGCATCCTCTTTTCCTTAGGTGTGTGTGGATCTCTAAGAGTCCCAGGACATAATGCTGCTAAAGGGGACTGACTGTTGATGCCACGTAGCCCCTTCTATTTCATCATCTGACATGGGCTCCTACTTGATGGCTTTTTTGATCTTGATCTTGGTCTAGCAGGACTGTATCCAGGTAGATGAGAATGTTCAGCTAAATACTTCTTCCATGGCTCTACCTTCTCATTCACATTTGCCTTTAGGCCACCTTTTGGTGCTTGTAGCACTGCAGCACTATTGTTCCCATGTTTTTCCATCTCGGTTTCACACCTTGTTTTCCCGGTGCTTCTCTATACCCTGAAAAGTTTTCCTTGCCTTTGGAAATCTCCCTCTGCTTTGTTTTCTGCTTTTATTTCCACTCTCCCATAATCCTTGGCTCTGTTTGCGTTTCGCTTCTAATGCTCTTGTTTTGATGTTTGTCCAGCTCCTTCTTGTTTGCTTAGGCCTCCCAGTAAGTTCCCTACTGTGTTCCCTATTGCTTCCTTAAATATTGCCCATCTGGTGTCTACTGAGATTTCTTTATCATTCCAGAGTAATGGCCTGAAACACTCTCCAAGCATTACCTTCTCTCAAAGACTTGCCTTTTAACTTAGCAGGATCAAATCCCATGCCACCCATCTTCCCCTTGGGCTTTAATGTGTTTGTCATCTTTCCAATAAGTAATTCGCGATCGCTGCTGCCCTTCAGCATCGCCATAGACTTTCAAATCCAGCAGTGACTCTGTTGTGCCTTTTGCAGATAGATAATCATGTGGCCTATCTGTTTGTGTGTGTGACCAGCTGGTGACCCCTTGTAAATGCCATCAGTGATCAGACGATGCACTTCTCTCAACTGCTCAACTTCTCACCAGTTCAACCCCTCCCAGTCCCATGTGGCGCAGCATATTCTTGTGCTTGTTATTTCTGCTTTCATCCTCTGTGTTCCCAGCTTTCACCTTCACATCTGCCTCATAAGCTGGGACCTATGTTTCAGACACTGTATTTATAAAATCCATGTTTGCCCTTCTCTGCAACTTGTTTTGGTGCAAATCACAGCGAGGCAGAGATCACTACAGTAAATACTGCTGTGATGATGCTCTTGGGCATTAGCTTCCTGTTGTTCACAGAAGTCCTTACTCCTTTTGCACATGGAGGCAATATCACTCATCTGGGGAATAAAAAGAAAGAAGTATGATGTCCAAATTACCTGTCCCTCGAGGGTGTCTCCAGTTTGGCAGCTGTGGATGCATAGCTCAGCTGTGCTGCTCACTGGTCTGGGGTGAGAGGGAAGACCAGGAGCCCATCTCAGAAGCTCTGTGGAACGTTCAGCCATTCTCCAGCCTCCACGGCCATTTCCATGTGTTTGGGACATCAGTCAGATTGAATTGCAAAACTCTTCCTGCAGCTGGGCCTAGCCAGGGCTGGGATAGAACAATGAAGGACAAAACCATCTTTAACTGATACTTTTTCTTAACCAGCCATAGCCAAAGTCTCAACAACAATCCAGAGATCCCAGAGCTGGTAGGAAGCAGCATGTTCACCCAAGCTGACCTGCTGCATCATTAAACCAACATGGTTTTACTCATTATCAAGTCCACCAATACTGGAGTGATTATGCCAGAGCACTTCTTCTCAGGAGACCTCTATTCCTTGACTCACAGCCTCTTACAGGAACAGTCAATGCCTTAATAGAAATATACACTTAGTTATGAAAGAAACTGATAGACAGTTCTCAAAAACTACATAGCTCAGGGTCTGCATTTAGGAAAATCAATGAAATGTATAAAAACACCAAAGCTGCTCTACAGGACATAATTATCAGTAAAACCATGGTCGGACCAGAGAGCTGCCAACACATGATTTCATCTCCTGGGGATTTTCTTGTTGTGCTTATGCCTTCAGGGGTGGCTTCAGCTTCTGAGTGATGTCTTGCACAGCAAAGATATAGATGCATTCACTGGCTTAGGCTGCAAGACCAGACCATGATTTGCTTAGACATGCTCTTGCCCAGGCCAAGACTTCCATGATGAAACTGAGCTTTTCTTCCAAACAGATTCACGTCTGGTGATGGTGTTTCAAGTAGAGACTTATTTTCTCCTAAGCTGCAGTTCAGACACTAAAAATGAACAATCCTAATAGATGCAGGAGAGAGCTGAAGGTAAGTGGTGGCATCTGGACCATTGGGCCTCCCGTAGTCAAAATATTCTGGCCCACAGACTTCAGTACCCAGAGGATGTCTAATTAAATCACAGTGATGTCTGTGATGGTGAGTAGAGGAAGGTTCATGGTTTCCATGGGAAGTGACTTCAGTGGCGATTTCCACTTCCTTTTTCCATCAAAACACATTAAAAGTGATAAAACTTATCAGTCACAGGAGAGGTTTTCCAAGCTGCCTGTGGGCATCTGGTTACATGTTTCCTAATACAACAGACTTCCAAATACAAAGACAGCATAGAAAACCCAGCTCTTTGCAGAGATGAGAGGCATGGATTTGACAGATGGACCACTCAGTGGGTAAGGAATTGGCTGAAATGCTGCATTCAAATGGTCATGGTCAACAGCTTGATATCCAAGTAGAGATGAGTGATGAGTGGTGTTTCTTAGAGGTTGGTGTTGGGGCTAAGCCTGTTCAACACCTTTATCAGTGACATAGTGGGATTGAGGATCCCACTGCTGGGAAGGAGCTCCAGGTGACGTGAGAGAAGAGGACTATGGCATGACAAGTCTGATAGAACACACAACTTGCTTTTCTATTGGATCTATTGCACTGAGAATTGTTAATCTGAGCAAGCTGCAACCCCTTGCTCTAATTCCCTCCAGCCTTAGGGGTAGGGGTGGAACGAGGAAGATGGATTGCAGGTGTTAGACACAGGATATCAACTTTCTTATAGTCACACATTTTAAAACTGGAGAGGCATTAAATATCACCTTTCTTGACTTCCCCTGGGGCCCTTCCACTCTTAGAGGGGAGCTTGTCACCAGCACCTAGGATGCTGTTGCCTTTCTGAGCAAATAGACGTTGCAAATGCTCCTTAGAAATAGGCAGAAAATCTCAGCAGTGACAGAAGAACAATTTCCTTTGTCTCTAAACCTCCCCCCAAATGCTTATGCAATTGAAAATGAAACTGCACCTCTGCATCCGTGCTCCTCAGAGGCCCCTTCAATCCAATTGGCAAAGGATGGGGTCTGGCAAGGCTTAGTCAGCTTTGTGTTTGCGAAACACTTTGGAAATGAAAACTGCTGCACAGCACTGAGTCATGCAGCTGTGACTGTGGAAAAGTGAATGTGTGGAGCCTAGGAATACATCTGGATCCTTTGTAAGGAGGAGCTGGGATCTGGGGGTGAAGCGTAGAGTTTATGTTAGCACAATAACTCAGGACTGAGCACTAAGGACCTCAGACTGATCTAGGAAAAGGAAAGTTTTGGGTGGTTTTGAAGGCAGAGTAGCCTGTTTGGGGCCGGCAGGCATTGCACTTTGGACATGGGATGGGGTTGGAACTGGACGATCTTAAGGTCCTTTTGAACCATAATTATGCTATGATTCTATGATTCTATGCATTCTGCACCCCAATACAATGGCAGAAGTCTGTCTGTTCACCATGCAGGGAAGCATTGCTGCTCTGCATTAATGCTTGCACAGTGAAGGGAATGAATCTGGTCAGCAAACCAAGACAGTTAACCAAAGACAAACAAGACCAAATCATGTTTCTGTATCCAGAATAGCTCTCATTAGCAGTCCTGGTCACCCATATCGCCTGATTGCCGTAATAACTGGTTCCCTCCCTACCTCCTATGCCCATAGTTGTGTTGGTGATGACTCCTATCTGATGGCTGAGGAACTGGGGCAGAAGGGTCATTTTGAGATCCCCTTTTCTGCTCAAGGAGTGAGGAGCCATTCAGCCATCCCAGGTCTCACAACAACCCATGGTAACTAGGTGTTGTAGATGCCTCTCTTGGGTATCTTTCCCATTTCTTCCAAAGGACGTAACCCAAATATGCTATAAGCCACTGGATTTGAATGTGCCTTTATGGGACTCGAAGGTCTGTCCTTCTGCTGCTTTTCTTACAGTTATGGAGTTATCCACTTATGTTCCTTTTCTTCCCCTTACGTTTTCTCTTATTTTGAGAGAAGGAAAAGGTCAACCATGTGGGGAAAAAAGTAGATACTTCTGTTAAGAAACTTTCTTTCTCTATTTTCCTTTGGTATTGTGAGCAGATCCAAGTGAAGCTCCATCTGCATCATCAGTTTGGCTTGTTCCTTCCCTCTGTCTGCAGGGAGAGGTCTCTGTTAGCCAAACCATTCTTCTTGGGGTAATAAAAGCCTGGAGCTGGAAAGCAAGACCAATGGAGACAATAAAACCATGGGGACACGTACAGAAAGGAGAGATCGCTTTGGCTTGCCAGGCTCAGAAGCCTCCCTGTTTTTGTGGCTGCCTCCTTTCACCCCCCTGCAGATCCAATCCTTCAGAACTAATCCAGCTTCTGAAATGGAATAGAAACGGAGAGCATGGAAGGAAAACTCCACCTGGAATAGCAGTGATGCCTTCAGCAAAGCTGGCAGCCTGCAGCTTACAGCCCACATATAACAGCTTGTGGAAGGTGGGAGGAATCAAACCAGAAACCAGAAGGAAAACACCACCTTGTATTACTCTGCAGATATGGGGGATCTCCTAAGTTTTGGTATGAATAAAGCAGTGAATAATACTACACCAGGTGCTGTCATAGCTGAACTGCATAAAAGCAACAAACTGGGATGTCTCCAGGATGCATTTAAGCCTAAAATTCCCCTAAACGTGGGCTGAAGTCCATTCCCCACTCAGCAAATGGATATACGTAATGTGTGCAGTTACCTGATCCCCAAATCCTTTCTACTCCTGAGGATCTCAAGGGCTTTGCAAGCATTAACATGACAAAACATGACACATCAACGCATGCATGAAGTACAATACAGGGGCTACCAGCTAAAATACACTAACCTGTGATCTCATCATGTGCTGTCTTAAAGCTGATGGAGGTGGGAGCTCATGAGCCACATGGCAGAAGATCTGGTTCAGCTCTGGAGCATCACGATGCATCCAGGACACCCAGGGAATGATGGATGAGCCAAAAGGGTGAGGTATCTGATGTGTCTGACTGTGCTTAGGCTCTTACCTCCTTAAAGAGAGCTGAGAGAGGCTCTTGATGCTCAGAGTCTCAGCCTATATTCTTGATAAGATTTTGATAGAAGGTGCTGTGAATCCTCAGAACAAAAAGTGTCCAACTCATCAGGAAAATGCTTTTTTCCAGCCTTTCCTCAACATTTTCCAAACAGACAGGGGCATGCTCTCCCTTCCCTCTTCTCACTCTCCTTGGAGGCAGATGCCCTTGGACACTGCTCGATGGTTGAATGTGTTGAGCCCCAGGGATGCTCATTGCAATGCTGTGTATCCAAAGCAGCCAGCCCGCTGCAGGGCTTGGCAGGGGAGCCAGATTCCTTGGCCTGGCCCTCGACCGCAAGTTCATCTTCACATACCAGGAGCAGTAATACTGCTCCCAGCTTTCCACAGAGCCAGAGCTGCCACTAGGCACCAAATCAGGAATAAAGGAGAAACAGGCACACATATATTTTGTTTGCAAGGCAAAGGCAAAGACATTTTGCTTTTGAAACCACAAAATTCCTCAGTTTACAAAGAATTCCTTGTGTGTTCCCTAATACTCCTTGTCCTCTCCTCTTCTTACCCCACCCTTGGCTCATCACATGCTGCTCCGTGTCCTGCTGACCTTCCCTCATCATGCCCTAGGGATAAAAAGCAGGAACAAAACATATCCCTACCAAATCCCCAGCACCCTGCAGGCAAACCAGATGTGTCTATTGGCATTCTGGGGACACGCAGGGAGAAAAGCCCAGATGGGCAGAGGTTGTACATTATTCAGTCCAAACAGCTCATGCCTTGGGTCCAGAGCTACCAGTGGCAGAAAGCACCTCTTTTAAATCACTGTGTGCTAGAGAGGGCTAAAAGAGCTTTAGGTCTTCACTCCCCTCTCACACTAGTGCATCCCATTACTGACATAATTCCCACCACTGTTCTCCTCCGCCTTCTCCATCCTTTGCTCCAGATTTAGGAGGAAGAGATGGGAAGATCTGGGATAGAAAGAGCTGCAATACCAACAGGATGACAAGATAAAAGAGGGAGATTAGCTGGGATGGGAAGGTAGCTACTAGGTCTCTCTGGTGGTTCCCATCTCTCTGTGCAGCCCTAAGTTGTGGATGAGAAAGAGCTGGATCCCATGCCAAAACCAAGCTCCAGAGCCAAGCACTGGTTACAGACAGAGCCCAGGTCCCTCAGGCTTGGCACCTTGGACACTTCTCAGCTCTATCTCCAAGTTTCGTGCAGCTCTCTGCACACACATAGAACAGTCATAGAATCACAGAATGGTTTGGGTTGGAAAGGACCTTAAGATCATAGAGTTCCAATCCCTCTGCCATGGGCAGGGACACCTCACACTAAACCATGGCACCCAAGGCTCTGTCCAAGCTGGTCTTGAGCACTGCCAGGGATAGGGCATTTACCACTTCTCTGGGCACCCTGTGCCAGTGCCTCACCACCCTCACAGTAAAGAACTTCTTCTTTATATCTAACCTGAACTTCCCCTGTTTCAATATGAACCCCTTGTCCTATCACTACAGTCCCTGATGAAGAGAGAAACATATCGGGTCGCATCTTCCCTCACTGACTCCTTCAAGTGCTACTGCCCACTGAGAGAAAGAAAAAGAAGCCAATGTCCATTTTTCCTCCCTAAGGTGCTGCCTTGACCCCTCTCATGAACCAGTCCTTGTTGTTTCCAATACTGGAAAAAATGCGTATCTTTTACCCCAGCACCTCTATGTAAACTGATCTCAATCCCAACATGCTGTTGGTCTTGCTTAAGGAGTTTAGATTGCCAAACTGAAACTTGAGAGATGCAGACCAGAACGAAATAAGAAGAGTGATTTAAATTCCCCAGGGAACAGGATGTCAGAGAGGCACAGGAAGTCCTCAAACCCAAGACTGGAGGACTTCCCATGAGACAGAGATTCATCCAACCAACAGCAATGGGTTTGGTTTAGAACCTTGTATAAATCTCATAGGGACCTTTATGATGCTGAGGACCTACACGTACTCTCTATAGAACTCTCCCATACACTGTAGGTTGATTTTACCCTATAAAAACCTTAAATCCACGGATAAATTAGATCTCAAAATCCAAACTCTGAAACTGAAAAAGCGTTTTAACCATGTCAACCTTTGCACAGCCTTTAGGAAGTTCACTGAGAACCTCTCCATTGCCACTGAATTTACAGGGAAGGTATTCAGATGCTGCAAGGATGGCACAGATGAAAGGTAGGTACAGAGGGAGATGGATGGATGCAGGGAGAGCGGGAGAAGGACAAAGAGAGCACAAGAAGTTGTGATTTCATTTGCATTTGACTATGTAAACCAGATTCTCTGAGTAACGCGAGATCAAAACACTTCACTAATCCATATGGCTCCGCATGTGTAGAAGCAGTATGAGAAACACAGGAAACTTCTTACACCAGCGCCTTGTTTTTCCTTTATAGAAAATACAGGAGAGTATTACATTATTAAATCTGAGAGGAGCCATAGCTTGTCCTTTCCAGCCCAAAAGGCAAGCTGTCCTTGGGCAGAGGAGCAGAGTCAAATACACGAGCTGAAAACATGCGTCACCAAATGAGGAGCAAGTGTAAGATATTTTGCTTGAAGGAATGAAGTACGCTATGAATGAAATAAAGAACTAAATAGGTTAAGAATGTCTTTTTAGTATTACATTGAAGAGAAAGCGTAGGGTCCTCCCTTGCCTCCTGTATTTCCATAGAATCCCAGACTGGTTTGGGTTGGAAGGGACCTTAAGATCATCCAGTTCTAACCCCTGCCATGGGCAGGGACCCCTTCCACTGGAGCAGCTTGCTCCAAGCCCCTGTGTCCAACCTGGCCTTGAACACTGCCAGGGATGGGGCAGCCACAGCTTCTCTGGGCACCCTGTGCCAGCGCCTCAGCACCCTCACAGGGAAGAATTCTATTGCTCCTCTTTAAGCTGTTCAAACAAGTGAGGGTTATGTGAATTAAATGAGGTTGAACAACCCGGTTTAAAGTGCCAGGATAATTGGAGCTCAGCTCACAGCCCCTCAAAACCCACAAGGAGCCTTGTCCATCAGCCCTGATGTCTCACTCCTGCCTATGACCCTGCCATCACCTGCTTGGGTACCCATGAAAGAACCACATGAAAGGTCCAAAGGGCTCCCCAGTCACCTCTGTTCTGCTCCAGTTCACCACACAACCCACCACCCTACATGGAGAAAGGGACCTGCAAGACCTGAGGTTGTTCTTTAACCATTGCCTCACAGACCTGTGCTTGATTTCACTCATATGACCCCCATAATATAACTGTATCTCTTATGCACCCCTCTGGGACACTGTGATGCCTCGGTCAGGCATCACTGAGGCAAAACCAAGAAGCAAAGATGCTTCAAAACACTGCAGAGTCATCCTGAAATAGCTTATGGAAGGAAGCAAGAAGTGCTTGTTCATTGTGGGCCCCATTCATCAGTATTGCCCCAGCTCTTGCTAATCTACAACCCAAGAAGGCTGGATCGGGCAGGTTAAGGGAGTTCATGCAGTGAACTGCTGCCTAAGCAAATACAGGCTGTGATGAATAATTAACAGGAGCTGTAATACTGAGCTGTCCTATGAAGGGTGGAAAGGAGCAGGGATGATAAAGAAAGGATATCAGGCTTATTTAAAAAAGCAGTATTTTCTGACCTTGACTTTAAGCCTGGACTCTACCTGTTCTGCTCATACCAGCAGAAGCCAAAGCTCTCCTTCCAGGGTTATCATTAGAGGAGGGAGGCAGAAAGGGTGTATTTGTGACACGTTTTGTAGGGCATTCACTGTGGTGTGCATATACCCTGGTTTGCCTTATGCAAAGAGGCACAAAAATGGGACGTAGGGATGCTCAAATGTGAATTAGGTACCCAAGATCCCATTTATTGACTGCTGGTGGGGCTGAATCCCCCTTCCATTTCTCTAGAGAGCTTTTCCCCAGACCTGAAGTTCCTGTCAGGGTATCGCTAGGAGGTGCCTGCTAAAGCCAGCTCTGAAAGGCCATTGGCATGAGAGAAACGGTCTCTGCTTGAGCGAAAACCAGCGAGGGGAATGCTTTCCCATTGTGTGCATTGTGCCTTTGCTCCATTGACTCAGAGCCATGTTTCCTGCCCCATTGGAAAGGATAGGATAGGATAGGATACAAGTCTTTAAATACCTAAAGGGGCTACAAGAAACCTGGAGAGGGGCTTGGGACAAGGGCCTGTAGGGACAGGCCAAGGGGAATGGCTTGAACCTGCCCGAGGGGAGACTGAGCTGAGCTCTTAGGCAGAAGCTCTTCCCTGTGAGGGTGCTGAGGCGCTGGCACAGGGTGCCCAGAGAAGCTGTGGCTGCCCCATCCCTGGCAGTGCTCAAGGCCAGGTTGGACACAGGGGCTTGGAGCAAGCTGCTCCAGTGGAAGGGGTCCCTGCCCATGGCAGGGGTTGGGACTGGATGAGCTTTAAGGTCCCTTCCAACCCAAACCAGTCTGGATTCTGTGATCACTGCTTTCAAGAGAAGCACACTGCACAAAGCCAACACAAACAGAATGAATCCAGCCAGCAAACAGCTGGAAGGAGAGCACTCAAGAGGGAAACATCTGCTTTACAGCAAGAAGGGCAACAGCATGCTCCTAGCCAGGAAAAGAATGTGGGATCATGGTAAAAATATCTCTGAAATGCCTGAACAGACCATAGTTAGGAGCAGAAGAGACAGCAGGGATGAGGTTGGATTCATTCCTAGGGCAATACAGTGTATATTAAATGCTTGGTGGAAACTGCCTTAGACAGCACTGGTTAGATCTTGCTTGGAAGAGCCATTCCCCATCCCAGGAACTTCAGTGTGAAGGCATCACAGGCAATGACAGGAGTCCTCCATCTTTTTTCTGAGCTTGAGGGTAGAGGATAAAGGGGTGTCAGGCTTTGGGGGACATCATCCTCTAGGGTTAGACATGGCCACCAGCATGTTGCTGCTTTAACCTGCCCTGCCAGGGGTGAGGGAGATTAGCCTTCTGCAAGCTAACCTGAAGGTTGGCCAAATGCAGCTCCAGTCCCCAGGATGGATATTGCCCATGTGCAAGTCTTTGGACGCTACTGCATGAAAAATGCAGCTGTGTAGTGTTCCATAGTGGACTCTCCTTCAAATAAATTAATGCAAAAGTCTGCCTAAATATGTCAGTGAAGCAACTTCACTGAACTGAACCATAGAATCATGGAATCGATTGGGTTGGAAAAGCCCTTTAAGCTCATCCAGTCCAACCACTTGTCCCATCCCTTGTTCCTTGGGAGCAGAGCCCAGCCCCTCCTGGCTGCATCCTCCTGTCAGGCAGTTGGAGGTAGCCATCAGGTCCCCCCTGAGCCTTCTCTTCTCCAGACTGAACCCCCCAGGTCCCTCAGCCCTTCCCCGTCACACTTGGGCTCCAGGCCCTGCATCATCTCCATTGCCCTTCTCTGGCCCTGTTCCAGCAAAAAGAGGCATTCTCCCTGGTTTATACCATAGAAGGATGGTGCAAGTCTGGTCTCAGTTCCTCCTGATAAAGCTAAAAGTCAAGGAAGGTCCTGCAAGTGGGGAACCCCACTGAGGCAAGGAGCCAGATCAGTATTGACAGATGTCACTTGTGTGGTCTCGGGGTGTATGCTGGTGCTTCCCAGAGGGTTTTTACCTTGCCTTCCCTGTTATGGTTCCTGTAACCTGGTGGAAAGCAGGAGCAGCTGATGCATGCAAGATCCCTGCTGATCATCGGACTGGCATGGGCAATGGCAGCTCCGCTGCTCTTTGGTTTGCCTGCAAAGCCTGACCTATATACAACAGCATTGAGGGTTTGAGAGCTGCTTCTTCCTTCACCATCTATGACCCATCTGCTGTGCAAAGCACACTGGGGTAGCTGAGGAGCAGGAGGAAGAGCTCAGGCGCAGCACAGTGCTGCCATAGGGAGATGAGAGGATGTTCCTTGGGCAGACGTGGTCCTCACTTTGCCCCTATGGGGGAAAACTCCATGGGGCAGCTCTGCTGCAACCTCCTGCACATAATGCTCACTCAGCCACATCTTACAGGCTTCAGCTCCTCTGCTTCCTGACTGCATGTCAAACATGGAGGGATAAGAACAGGGTGGTACTAGGATTTCAAGCATCCTTTATCCCAGTGTTTGCTCAGTGGTGGCTTTATCCACATTGGGGAGTTTCCCTCAAAGCAGCAGTGGTGCCAGTGGGAATGGTCACCTTCTGTCCCCTTCCTGGGAAGGCTTGCACCTATTTAGAGACAGGTAAATAAATACAGGCGTTTGCCTACTGATATAGCAGGTAAATATACTGCTATACAAACCTTTGGACAACACAGCAGTTTGATTAAGTGGCCTAATTTCCAGTGGAAAGCACCTGACAATATAGTGCATTAAGGAGAGTACGTGGCACATAAAACCCAGGGCTGAGACTGGGCATTGCTCTGCTCACATCCTTTCTGTGCAGTGATGGGTAGGTGTCCTAGCCCTATACCTGCATCTTCTCCCCTGTCTTTCATCCCCTTTTACACAGCCAGTTGGCTGATCTCGAACAACCTCTCACTGGGTTATATGAGGGTGAGGTCCAGGATATGTCCCAGTAACGGAGTAGCTGCTGAACCATGAGCTGCCCTACTAGGACTTACCAGAGACACCAGAGACTAAGTTCAGCCCCAGCGCTAGGTTACCCTGTGTGGTACCCAGATGGGTTCCTGGGTACCCCAAAAGCATCACTCTGTTCCTCCATGATATTCTATTTCCAGCCTGAAGTGACCTGCTTGCTTTTTTCTCCAGAGTGCCTTTCCCTTCCAGAATTAAGCCATGGTACAGAGGCACTTTTGGGGTTTCTGCTAAGATGAAGCCTTGCCTGTTAATGGGATTTGGTCCCTCTCCCATCCCCTCACTCTTCTTACAAGAGAAGGAGTTACCATATATTGTCATAGTAAGGAAAACATATTTTGAAGAGGACATTAAACCGAATGATCCAGGCTGGGAATCAATGTCAATGATACTCCTGCAGCAAGGTGAGGAAGAGGAGTATCATGAGCAAGAGCTCCTCATGCAATGGGGTTGTCCTCATTCCATGAGTTACTGGAAAAAGTGAGCATGGTGGTATTAAAGGTATTCCCTGCTAGGAAACCCCTCTAATAGTGTGGTCCTATGGATATTTTCATTTTGATATAGAAAAACATCTATTAAAGAGATGAAACGTATGGACAAATGGGGAGAGCTGTGGGTTTTGTTTCATTGGGTAGGTTGAGGACTGGAATGTGCTGGTGCTGTTACGGGCAGGCAAGTTCCATGGTGAGTGTGAATATCAGTTTAAGGTCTCTGTCCCTGGTGTGTTAGTGCTTACATCGCTGTGGGGAAAAGCACTCAAATTGCCATGATGTGGGTTAGCCACGCTTCCTCCTCCTGGGAGACACTGCAGCAGCCCAGATGTTCGAGTGCTCAGCTCCCAGCACTGTGACCTCTGCCAGAAACCTGTCCCTTTGCTCTGGGAGCTCTCCTGGCTCCGGATTCTGCAAACACTCCACATGTGTCAGTGAACAGAGAAAACCCAGCATGTTCAACAGCTGCAGAAACACCCAAGCACCATTTGGAGCAACAAGGGCTTTTAAGGAACCTGAATAAGAGATCCAGAGAAGGGAATGGAGCTGGTGCAGGACATGGAGCCCAAGTGTGATGGGGAAGGGCTGAGGGACCTGGGGGGTTCAGTCTGGAGAAGGCTCAGGGGGGACCTGATGGCTGCCTCCAAGTGCCTGAGAGGAGGATGGAGCCAGGAGGGGCTGGGCTCTGCTCCCAAGGAGCAAGGGATGGGACAAGAGGAAACGGCCTCAAGCTGCACCAGGGCAGGTTTAGATGGAGCTGAGGACCAATTCCTGCCCCAGAGGGTGCTCAGGCATTGGAACAGGCTGCCCAGGGCAGGGCTGCAGTCACCGGCCCTGCAAGTGGAGATGAGAACTCAGTGCCATGGGGCAGTGGTGGCCTTGGCAGTGCTGGGAATGGTTGGACTGGATGAGCTTAAAGGGCTTTTCCAACATCATTGATTCTATGAGTCTAAGAGTTACTGCCCCCCCCCAAAAAGCCACTATTTAGGCATTTTTTTCTTCAACTCTCATTTCCTGACTCAGCTCCTTGCGGACTTTTATGGCAGGGGGTGTTGAAGCATTGGTCTCTGCCCTGCCGAGACAGCCAGCACTGGTCCTGCATCCCCTTCCCTAGCAAAGCCCTTATTGTTTCGAGCCATTTCCAGGGAAAGTTTCCTCCAGCAGCTCGGCCGGGCGTGCTGCCAGCAAAGCCAGCCCCTGTGGGCTCATCAGAGGAGACCTTGTACTACATTTTCCACTATACTTATCTCATCTTGGCTGGCGTCCATCTAGTGTTTGTGCAGTAATTACCTCACTAGGCAAAACAGTTCCACTGCCTAATTGTCTTCACTCTCAGGAAATTGTTCCTAATAGCCAGCTAAATTTAATCTCCCCTTTCCTTGCTCCATCCACCATGGCAAACCTGCACAGCCTTTCTCCCTGTGCTCACGGTTCTATGCATGAAGCGATTGTATGGAGTTATCTGCTCTTATTTCTCTAGGTCAAACACGCAACATTACTTCATAGGGCTCCTATGAGTCACAGCCAGCATCCTTAACTCATTTTCCTTGGACTTGTTTGAACTCTTTCTGTAATCTTGCAGACCCAGTCTTCAGTCCAAAGCTGAAGTGTGCTCAGCTCCCAAGTGCATGGAACTCATGAGTCAGGATATGACAAGCCAGCTTTTCCTTAGAAAAACAGCAGAAATGTAAAAAGAAGAAATGTTTTTTTAAACTTCACCTGGATTTTGAGCACTGAATGTCTCCTTTAAACTTTTGTTGGTGGTTTTCAATGGTTGATATCTCCTCCATTCTCTAAATAGAAGGTAAACGGCTTTCACCTCCTTCATTCTTGATCTGGAAGGTAAATGTTTGCAGATGACCAAGAAGATGGGTCTTTAAATGAAATGGCATGCATTTTACTGAATGAATTGGCACTGCTGGAGCACAGCAAGTGTAAGGGTGTAACAACAGTGGCAAGCCATAATGGAAACTAAAAGGGAGGTCTTTGTCCCCTTCTGGTCTCCCACCAGCTTGAATTTACACTTTTGGTGGGTACCTTGCCTCAAAGAATCAGGAGAAGTTAGGGGCATTTCCATGTGGATGCTCAGCTTGAAGGTTTTCCCATGGGCCTTGAAAACAGCAGCAGAGAAAATCCAAGATCACTAAGTTGTATTTTGGGTTGTAGATCATGACCCTTAGGTGTATCTGCTGGAGCTTGGTGCTAAAGAGAAGCAAAGCTGAGGGTTAAGTGAAACAAGCATTAGGTGGGGTTCTCCTATGGTGTGTGCTGTGTAGGGATTTGAAAGGTGTGTTTTAGGGTAAGTTATATGGGACATCAGGATGAATTCTTATTTGACAGCCATCAAATGAGGAGGGGATGGTGCATGGGGCTTGCTGGAGAGCTTCCACATGAGAAAGGGCAGGAGTTCTGCTCCCAGCCCCTGTCCCCAGAGAAAGAATCCGATCTTTCCCTGCGCCCTTCTGCCACTAAGGAGGTCTGCATAAAATGCAGTTTGTATTCCCAATGTCTAACAGAAACGTCCCCTCAGCTGGCCCCTTCCATAATCCTTGGCCACAGGTACATTGTCTGTACAGGGACCACATGTTCAGGTTGCTCCCCAAGTCTGCCCTCGAGCTTTGCTTCTCAATGTGTGATGTCTGCAACACCAGGAACCCCATCTTGAGTTGTGCCTCTATCTTCTACTCAACAGAGCAGCAGAAGCATCAGGGTATGGAGTCATCCAAACATCTCAGTGGCCTTGGGACCAGCTGAGAGGCCCATTCTTGTTCCCTGTTCATCCTGTCTGTTCCAGTGTGCCATCCCAAACGTGTCCTTTCCCACAGCTCCATGATGCCCACACAACCCTGCTTCCTATAGACTCCAGGTATCTCCCTCACCTCCCCTGAACCAACTCTTCCACCATCTCCTTTCAAGAGGTTTCTAATTACTACTTCCCAGCTCACAAACACATGCAACTGTCCCACAGAGCCTCATGGTGGGAGCGAGTGGGAGGAAGAAGGGTTGTGTTTGAGCTCAGATGATTGCACCATCCCGGTAGAACCAGTTTCCCCAATGAGTTGCATCCTGCTGGGATTTAACACCTCCCTGCTGGCACATTCCGGTGTCTGTCATGTCTGTGCTATCCCCAAACCCTGTTGGGAAGGGGGGGTTTGTCTTCCCCGTGAGAAAGCTTGTAGGTGATGGGAAAGCCGGGATCTGCCCATGCTTGAGCGTAGTGTCTTCTTTAGCACTGCAAAGGCTCCCATGGAGGACTTAACCCTGACACTTATCACCAAAGGCTGCTGCAGACACATATGGTGTGTGCTAAGCCAGGAGCTAAGGAGAGTTTGCCCCCATTTGCTTTGCAGATTGCCTTTAGGCCTCCAAGCATTTAGCTCAAGGGTGTTTGTGCAGGACCTGGTTCAACAACTTCAGTTTGTGCACAGAACTCATGCCTTCCTGCAATAAATATACCCCACATCAATAAAGAAGATCAAGGTCGTGAAGGGGGTGTTATAACCAACCTACACACTGAAGTGTTGTGAGAGAACACCTTGTAAGTGCTGTAGGAGAAAAGGGAAAGGGGCTGTGTTAACTCCTCCAATCCACAATGAAAGACCATTCCCCCTTGCAAGAGCAAACAAGGAACACGTCATATTGAAACTCAGGGAGGCAGGAAACACGGAGCCCTACGGTGCTGTTGTTGAATAAAGACACTTTTCAAAGGCAGGACTGGGCTTTAAAACACAGCCATGGCTTGTGAAAAGATTGACTCAGTGTGTGCTGGGATCTGCAGGGTCCCAGGGAGGAAGCCAGCACTGATAGGATTTCTTTTGTATGGTAGGGATGTCTGCTTAGTTTTCTGTAGCAAAACTATTCATAACAGACATGGTGTGGGGGGGAAAGCCCTAAAACCCCCAAGACTTTTCCCTAATGGGCCGAAATTCAGTGATCAAAATTTTGGCCCTTTTAAAACCCCTTTGATGTCGGAGGCTGAGGTTTTGTAGCTGTTTTTTCTAAAGCCCTCTGTAACTGCTGACATATGCTGCACATATGGTTTCAATGTGATTAGACTTCCGATCTGTTCTCTTTTCCTTTTCGACTTGACAAAGTACCTACTTCACCAGCCACTTTTCCATGAGGAAGGGACTTTTAATAAGATTCCCAGAAAGAAGTGCAATTCTGCAGATTCATTAAACAAATAACAGCGTCTCTCCTTGAGTTTTTTCCCCTCCTCCCTTTGAAATATGTGGGAATTTGCCCAGAGGAGTGAAGCTTAAGGTGGGACCTAGGCTTTACTTCCCAAAATGCCCTTAGGAAAAACTACTCAAGGGTAATTACAAATCCTTGCAGATGCAGTGGGAATACACACATCACCCAGTCCAGTTAGACAGCACTGGATCTGCAGGTATGAAGCTCTGTTATTATTTATAACATGGAAAATGTCTGGAGGCCCCAGTGGAAAATGAGATGCCCCTGGGCAAGATGCTGGGAGTGGGAATTCAGCTCCATCTCCTAAAGATAGGTGGCATGTTGGAGTCATGAAGATGACAGACCCTCTCTGGGGTTTCCTCTTAAATGCCATTATTGAGGTTAAGGGTATGTGTTGAGCATCTTCAAGGTACCAACAGAAGAGGTTCTTGAGGACCATGGGGGACCTGAATGAATCAATACCTGGAGACACAGGTCCTCCTCTTCGAGGAGGTCCTTCTTCCTCAAGGAAAAGCTCTTTTGGCTTTTCTGAAGATCTCAGTGTCAGGGTAAAGCTTGGCCCCACATACTTTAACAAAGTAGTTGCCATGAGAGAACAGTTTTAATGCTTTGCCTTGCCCTGTCTCCTGGATAACTCCTAAACCCTGATGCCTTCAGGCAAAGCAGGGGTGGTGGCAGGGCTTTGCCCCAAGGTATAATCCCAGAGGAGCCCACCCTGAGGGCAGATCCTGCAGCACAGAGTCAGCTACGGGTGGTCAAAGCATGTCAGCATCTCTGGTACTTGTGAACTTTTCACCCTTTCATTTAGTTTCTGCACCCCTCTGATCTCTCTTTTTGCCCTATTAAATCCTTCTACTTCTGTCACTTCTCATTCCCCTTAGAAATACCTAATCCTGCTTTGAACCCGGCTAGTTTTCCCCATGTAGTAGTTATTCCTGAGTGATTCCTGTGACAATAAATCCTTCAGGATCATCAGAGGGGTGGTAAAAGCAGAAAAGCTGGTGTGCAAATGCTGCCTATCCTTTCCAATGCATCCAAACACTCCCAAAGGAGCCCCAATGAGTCTAGTTTTGTTGCATCTACTCTGTTTGAGTGCTTTTTTCTTTTCCTCATAGTGAACTTTGCATTTACCCACACAGATAAAAAGAGTTGTGAACTTTCCTGACCTGTTGCTTGTAGATTATGAAGTTCATGAGATGCAAGATTAACCCCAGGTTGCAAAGTTTCTAGGCTGGAGTCAGCTGATAAAGGCAAAAAGCAAAATCACTGCTGCAGCTCCCTTTGCCAAGATAAAATTCTGCTGTCGTTGGGTTTGTAAATACTTGCAAAATACTTACATAATAGAAGAGTAAAGGTCATGGAAGGGCCTGAACAGTCGTGAGAGAGGGAACAAAACGTAGGTGTGGAGATGTACCAGCGTTTTGACTGGTTTAGAAAGCTGGATGATAGGAAAGCGTTGCCATCACAGCCTCGGCTCTTGAGCAAGCAAGGTTTTTGAATGAAGGAAATGAAGTCACGAGTGAGCAAGGTTTACTCTTGAGATTTCCAGTGAAAATGTATCTTGTCCAGTCATGCTGCTTTGTGCAACACCGGCTGCTCTACCAGTCCAACAGGCATTGTTAAACTGGGATGCAAGCATGATCTCAGCCTTCCTCTCCACATATCATTTTCTTTCCCTGTCTCTTGGAAATAAGCATCTTTTCCCCCTTCACTTGCATCACCTCTACCCTACAAGTGAGAGGTTCAAGTCTAGCAAAGTGCAACAGGCTTGTTCTTAAGGTTTGGTGTTCTCACTTTAGCCCTAGAGAAGCTGGCACACCCAATATCATGCTTACTAACTCCAGCTTTATCAGGTAGGTAATAAATAAGACACTGTTTCTATTGCAGACCTGGTTTGGCTCAGCTGACCTGGAGTTTCATGCCCTTCGTTTGCCTTGAACTGTGTTCAGACAACCAGAGTTAACCCCTGTCAATCTTCAGCCTTTGCTCTTGCGACCTCAAACATCAAGATGCCAAGTGGGATTTAGATGAAATTGTCATACTCTGGGTGAAAAGAGTAAAGAGGGAGTGTTTATAACGTGAACTATCGGACATTGGGGCTTACTGGGAGAAGGAACACATGTTCAGACATCCCCTGTGAGTGTCCAGGTTGAGTGACCTGGACTGGGGCACACATACTCTCACTGAAGATGCCCATTCAATTCATTCATGAAACTAAAGAAATCAAAGCTCTATCTGAAAAGCACCATCCTGATCAAGACTTTGCATGACTCCCAGTGACATCTGAGCACATTTAAAGGTCAGTTCGTGTTAGTCACACTGAGCAACACCTCCCTCATAAGCTGTGAAGACACAAAGAAACAGGGTTTGATTGTGGGACATGAGGATGCTCAGGGGCTGGAGCAGCTCCCGCATGGAGCCAGGCTGAGAACACTGGGGCTGTTCAGCCTGGAGAAGAGAAGCTGCGTGGAGACCTCAGAGCAGCTTCCAGTGTCTGAAGGGGGCTACAGGGATGCTGGGGAGGGACTCTTCATTATCACTGTAGTGATAGGACAAGGGGTGATGGGTTAAAACTTAAACAGGTTGGAAATAAGGAAGGAGTTCTTTACTGTGAGGGTGCTGAGGCACTGGAATGGGTTGCCCAGGGAAGTTGTGAATGCTCCATCCCTGGCAGTGTTCAAGGCCAGGTTGGACAGAGCCTTGGGTGCCATGGTTTAGTGTGAGGTGTCCCTGTCCATGCCAGGAGGTTTGGAACTGGATGATCTTAAGGTCCTTTCCAACCCAAACTATTCTATGATTCTATGAAAAGGAACAATCTCCAAACTAACAGCAAAATGATTTTGGTCAGTGCTTGGCATGGGCATCATCTATTTCTCTTTGCTGAGAAGCACTTTCTACTGACTACAAGTTAATAAATTGCTAGGCCAACGACACATCCGAGTATCAAGCAATCATATTGCTAAGGCTATGTTGAGAAGACAGCAGTTGTAATACAGCATCTTGCTCAAGGCTGGTCTGAGCATGTGGGGCTGTTTTCTACTAGACAGCTCTGCTGATTCACTGGTGGGACAAGGACCTTTTCCCTTTGCAAAGTTCATGTTGGGGAGCCCTGTTTGTTTAACCATCAGCTGCTGTGTCAGGAGAGTTCACCCAGAGCGCATCACTGGAGTTCAAACTGTGTTCCTCCCTGGAATCCAAAGGGAAAACTGAGAGCAAGCTTCAGTTTAAAGGTGAATAACACATTTGCAGCTAGTGACACCAATGCACCAAGAGCTCTTTAACCACCAGCAATAAACGGTGAAACTACAGTGTCTTTTAATGGAAAATGCTTCTGTTTCATGTAGGAAAATGAGGGGCATCAGAGGGAATATTTTACCAAAAAATAGTGTCCTCTTTTAAAGACCCTTAAGACAAGGTGTGCCTAAAATGGGGCATAATGAAACATCAGAGGATGTCTAATATCCATGGAAGTCCTGATCCTGCAGGAGCCCATATCTGGAGACCCAACAGCCTGAGGAGCACAAAGGGGATTTGCCCTAAGTTCTGTGTAATGTACATGTGCAGTATGGGATGCAAACTGCCTTTGAGGCCATAAAGAGATGTCATCTCATGCCCTTTCTATAGCCAGCAGCAGCAATCAGAGCCTGTGCAGGCCTGCTGACTCACTGTATAGTGCTGACACAACGTAATGCCAGTCACCCTCCCCGGTGTCTTTGGGACATGCCTAGCTCCTACTGACTGTCTGCATGTAGGGGAGAAACTGATCTTGAGGTTCCCATCTTTCATAGGATCATGTGGTCAGGCAAGAATATGATGGAGATAGGTGTATAGTGGGTAAGTGGATAAGTGTACAAGTGGATAAGGAGAAGTGTAAGGCCTTGGACTTAGGAAAACACAATCCCAAGTGCAGCCCAGGCTGGGATCTGCCTGGCTGGAGCAGCTCTGAAAAAGGGTCCTGGGGATCCTGGGGGACGCAAGCTCCACAGGAGTGAACAGTGAGCAGCTGGGGCAAGGATAGCCAACAGGGTGCTGGGGAACATCACAGCAGAGACAAAGATATCCCTGTCCCACTCTGCTCAGTGCTTGTCAGGCCACCCCTGGAATATGGGGTTAGTTTGGGTCCTGCTGTACAGAAAAGCTTTGGGTGGGATGAAGAGGGTCCAGAGAAGGGCCACAAAGATGATCCAAGCTCTGGGCAGTGTGTGAGGAAAGGCTGAGAGAGCTGGGACTGTTCAGCTGGAGAAGGCTCAGGGAGACCTGATCCCAATGTGCCAGTAGTTAAAGGGTGGCTGCAGAGAAGATGGAGACTCCCTTTTGACAAAGAGTCCATGGAGAAGACAAGCGGTGATGGGCACAAATTACTGCTGGGGAGATTCCCACTGGACACAAGAGGGAAATTTTCCCCATTGAGAACAAGCAGACATTGGAATAATCTCCCCAGGGAAATCGTGCCTCCCTAACGTTAGACACTGTTAAGATTGGGCTGGACGAGGTGCTGGGCATCCAGTCTAGGTCATGCTTTGCCTGGAGAGGTTGAACCAGATGATCCCTGAGGTCCCTTCCAATATGATAATCTGTGATTCCATGACAGGATAATTTGAGGTGGAAGGGACCTCAGGAGGTTCCAGTCCAGCCTGCTGCTCCAAACAGGGATGGATAGAAGCTGGTGGATGTTCCCTAAAATCACCTTTTCAAGTGTTCATGTCTGGGACTAGCTTCACCCCAGTCTGCAGACTGAGATGGTTTGGTCTGAATCACCAATGCCTGTCCAGAATAATTGGTTTCCAAACGCGTGCCCTGAATACAGACCAAAGGCGTTCATGCCCTCAGGTCTTAAATCATCTCAGCTTCCAATTAGGGCTCCTGCCCTCACTGTGGGGTCAGTGGAATGTCCATAGGGGCATCCCCTTGTTTTCCCTTTACTTAACCATCGGTCATACAGCAGCTCACAGTGGTGTGAAACAGTGAGATCCCAGTCTGGGATCTGCTAATTAAAGACCCGTCATTTCCAGAATTCCTTGTGCAAGCAAAGAACATTTTCCACAGGCTCTCAGGGGAGAAAATCATTATTTCCACAGCCCGTGCAGCATCTCCCTTAAAATTTGCTCACAGCCGCATGCAGCCCAGTGGCCAAGGTTAGAGCAGATAACTTCCTTTCAGCCTTCCCAGCTAATTATATGCTGCAAACGCGGCTAACACCCATGGTCTAACATTGCTTTAATGAAATCTCCCCAGTGGGGACTCAGAGAAATAAAAAGGGACAGATCTACACTATCTGTCCTGACAAAGCCGTTCATTTCGCAGCAAAGCCCTGAGGTGTCAGAGAGCTCTTTGCTGACTCTTTGCCAACAGAGACTTTATTCATTGCGTTAAAAGTGCAGCCTTCTTGCAGCATTCAAGGTCCCTTGGTCTTCCTATGTAAGAACGCCCTTGAGGGGAACATCAGCTTTCCCATGCTCTTGGCTGAGGCCTCGAAAATCACTGAGGCACACGTTATGGAGCCCAGTGAGGTCAAAGGATTCATTGTGTGAGAAAGCTCTGGTTAGAGCAAAATCAAACCCTGACTGACTGTGAATTGTGCTGGCCCATGGTAGCCACACATCTCACATCCCAGGGATGTGAGAGAGCCGCTTGTTGTAAATGCAGTGAGAAGAACTTGGAGCTGGGTTAGGTGTTAACCTCATGGCTGCTGGGCATGGTCACATAATGTTGTGTTAAAGGGTCCAGAACTTAACTTGAGCTGCCCTTTTCTCTCTATAACATCCAGCCTGCATCCTTGTGTTACTTACGAGAAGGAACTTATTGCAGTGCTCCTTTCCTCATCTTCATTCATGGCCATCTAGACTTGTCCTCGTCCTTTGGCAGTTGCCATCCTTCAGGTGAGCAAGATCACACACTTCCTTCCATCTTTAATGTGAAATACCAGGGAAATGAAAACAAACAAGACCCTGATTTCCTACATGTTCATCTCAGAGGAATTCGTTAGGCAATGGCAGATTGGACAGAGCCTTGGGTGACATGGTCTAGTGTGAGGCATCCCTCCCCATGGCAGGGGATTGGAACTGGATGATCTTAAGGTCCTTTCCAATCCAAACCATTCTATGATTCTATGAGTCTATCCTGCCCTTACTTCTGAGCAGAGCCCAGTAGACTGTAATTGGCCTAAGCGTATTTTAAGAGAAAACATCAATTTTTGATTTCCAAAAGCAAATGGTCATATGTTCCAAGAGTAAATCACTTCTCTGTTACCTCTGTCTCTACCTTCAGGTCAGTGCACTCTTTCCTATTAGATCAGCAGACCTTTCTTGTGCAACCAAATGTCCTTCTCAAATACAACTTCCAAGAATAAGCCCTTAAGGGATAAAAAGTAGCCAAGAACATCTGGAGATTCTGGATGGGCAATATAACACCTTTGGCTCCTTTGCTTCATAGCTAAGTACCTGCTCACTGGGGTTGACCAGAATGGATTTCAACTTGAGTCTCACACCTTTGATTTCCCAGCAAAACGCCGCTGCTGTTCCAGCATCAGTCTCCAAGGGTCCTCTCCTAACTGCTATACCTCTGTTCCAGCCATTAGCTGGAAGCTTGGACTTGAGCCTACAGACGTGTGACCCTCCCTGTCATTGCTTTCTAGCCTCTGAGCGAGTGATTCAATAATCCTGTACTAAAAACACAGAAAGAAGAACGTGACTGTGAGAACACTGTGGGAATGGCAGGAGCTCAGGAAGTACCGTATCCCCGCAGAGAGGAGCCTGAGCACAACAAACCATGGCCCAGCTCCAGAGGGCTGTTGGAGAAGCAGGAGAAAACCTGTTTTCAATGCTAAAAGCCCTCTCTGTTTCATCAGTGTTGGTTAAAACAAATTCTCCTCTTTAGGAGCAGGGGTCTTACAATTGCACAGCTTCTTCATGCCTTTAAACAGAGAGCTCCTTTGACATACGCCTGTTGGCAGCAAGCAATTTCCTTCCATGCAAATGGCTCTTATTTCCCTCCCTTCTCCTCAGCCTTGCTTGTACTGTTGCATCATGCACAATATTTAGCCCAGCTGCACTCCTTTTAGTACATCCATTTCCCATATTTAGAAAACGTTTCCCATTTATTCCAAAGAGCCAGAGTTCCTTGGCTTGGATTGCTTTTATATCCAGCCTGGGGAAGGGGAAAGGCAAAGTTGGCACAACTATCCCCACACAGCATGTGGTAAAACGTTATGGACAGGGAAACGTTGGGCTGATTCAGCCTGAATGGCTATGGGATGGGAAAAGTCCCAATTTGCTTGGCTCAGCCTAATCTTTTTGGACAATGCCCTGTATGATTATTATCACAATATCCTTCCAGATCAAACCAAGATATCAACAGGAGCCCATCTTCCTGTTTACTGCATGGTTAAGCAAGGCCAGAGAGCAATATGCAAGTATCTAAGACATTTCAAAGCACTTGAGGAATTTCATGAATGCCAGCTATACTGGTGAAAGGCTTCTCAAGCCATAATACAATTGTCCAAGGACACTGCTTTATCATCTTCGGAGTATGGGCTCTTCAGGCTCCAATGCTGACTGCTTGTGTCATCCCAAACAAGCCATACACCAGCTGCTTTGCGGTTTCACTTCCCCAGCTGCAAAGAGGTTCCTGTGTTCATCTTCAATTATAACCAAAAGAACCATGAGTGGGAAATTCTGATTCTTAAGGTCACGAAATTGAAGGCCTGCTCCATCTGACAGTCTCGTTCTATTTGGAAGATGGGGTTTTTTTGTTTAGTCTGCAGATTCTTTTCACTGTGTTCAGCTTTCTCAATACACATCCTAAGGATCAGCAAATGCCTAGTTCTGGCAGTTAGTTCATGAGCATCTCTGATGTCAGGTATTGGGAGGAAAGGCAGAGTAAGAGAAAAGGGTTCTTTATCAGGTGGATCTCATTTTAGATCACTCAAGTATGGCTTTATCCACTTTGTACATAAGAAGGACATGGGGCTGTTGGAACAAGTCCAGAGGAGACCAAGAGGATGATCAGGGGCTGGAGCAGCTCCTGTATGGAGACAGGCTGAGAAAGTTGGGGCTGTTCAGCCTGGAGAAGAGAAGCTGCGTGGAGACCTCAGAGCAGCTTCCAGTGTCTGAAGGGAGCCTATAGGGATGCTGGGGAGGGACTCCTCATTAGGGACTGTAGTGATAGGACAAGGGGTGATGGGTTAAAACTGAAACAGGGGAAGTTTAGATTGGATATAAGGAAGAAGTTCTTTACTGTGAGGGTGGTGAGGCACTGGACTGGGTTGCCCAGGGAAGTTGTGAATGCTCCATCCCTGGCAGTGTTCAAGGCCAGGTTGGACAGAGCCTTGGGTGCCATGGTTTAGTGTGAGGTGTCCCTGCCCATGGCAGGGGGTTGGAATTGGATGAACTTAAGGTCCTTTGCAACCCAAACCATTCTGTGATTCCCCCCACAACACAAGCTGCAGACTAAAGGGAGCTGTAAGAGCCTGTGCTGGGAGATTCCCTTGATTTGGTTATGTGCCTCATTTATCTCCTTCAGCTTTTTAATTTTACACTTCAGTTGTTGGTATCAGAGCGACCCAGAATGGAGCTGTCTTTGACATTTCCCATGCATTTCCTTGAACTCGATTTTCCCATTTCATTTGATTGATTCTGTTTGTGTTTGTTTTATTCAGTTGGTGATGGAGTGGAGGATCATGCATGTCCAAAAGACTCTGTAATTGCATTGCCTGTCTTCTAATAGTGCAGTTAATCAGGCATATTAATCATCACTGCTTTCTAATTACTGCCTCACATGTAGACATACAACCCTGAGAACTCAAGCATAGATCTAAATCTTTACAGATTTATGCCTGTTAATAACAGTCATAGATGTGGCGACTTCCTCCATAACCCCTGGGTGAGGAGTGGCCTTTTGTGATGAGTTATTTGATTTGAAAACCTTGGTCATTTACATGGTTTAATTGATGGAACTTATTTCCCTGGAGCTTAAAGTCTTATATTTGATTTATTTCCTGAGAATGGAGATCAGTTTGTTGATGTTCTGGATAGACAGTGCCTTGTGATATTGCTGTTATTGCTTTACTTGCTAATAGCCTACCAAAAGGCTGTTGAAAGTCTTCAAGTTGCTTATTAAGAGGAGTCTTGAGTAATATATGGCTTGACTAATGTATGACCTACATGGATGGCAATGCATAGGTGGATTATAAACCTGTCAAAAGACACTTTGGCTTTTAGTTATGTGCTTTGGCATGAAATAAATGCCATTCCTCTATGAGCTCTATTATCTTATACATACTTCATCTGAAAGGAATTAGTGAGATTGATTGCCCAGCATTTGGCCATTGTGGTACCTGAAAACCATTGTGTTACTTGGGAGAAGGGTTTCTAAGATGAGCAGTATCTACGGAGCAAGGAACTCATTGGGAATCCAGCATTGTTAAGCTGAATACTGACAAATACTGTTTAGTAAGAGAGACATCAGTGTCTTTGAAACCTTGATGTCCTCTATAGCGTTGTCCCAAAGCATGCAAGCTCATAATGCTGCTACAACAGAACCAGAACCCACTCTTGCTACGGTTCTGGCTCTTTTACAGTCATGAAACCCATGGCTGGGGACCACTTGTGTTAGTCTTTTTGTGAAGGCAATGTTTTTTGTCTCTGGATTAAGCATTAGAACATTAGGACTGGACTTACTAGATACTGAACTTGACTGGTGAAGGACCATGGTGTGTTTTCATAAGCAGGTAGTTTGGAAGAGGAGTTTTCAAGCCAGGGAATTTACAAAGCATTGAGCAACTGACTCCTGGTAGATGCCAGTGGAAATGATTGCAAATAGCTTATTGCACTACTAATTATGCAAATGGTTGTGTTTACACTGATAGGAATTCAAGGAGACCACTCAGCTTAATCTGGATGTACACAGGAGTAACTCGAAAAAGAAGCCTAGTCCATCACTTTTCTTGGTTCAGGACCTTTACAGACCTCCAGTAACCCATAGTTGAGTACAGATGATTCTGTATTCAGGATAGTAATAACCTGCCCTCAAGGACAGAAACTTGATTGGAAGCTTTTACAGAGAGGCACGGGCATGGGAAGACTGGCATTACAGCTGTCACTGGAGTACAGAAGCTTTTTCCCTCCTTGCTATCCATTTTATAATGAATACTTCTCATTTCCCTAATTTAATTAGCTAACAAAAGGCCATTTACATTCATTAAATAAATCAGCATTCTGGTTCATTGTGAAGCTAATGATCCAGTCTCTAATTCACACGCTTGCAAGGAACTTGGTAAACAAATGTAGCTGCTGCTTGCAAGTGCCTGCCTTGGTGAAACCCAGCTTTGCCAGCTCCATCCATTCAACGCTGGCCACATGGAAAGCCCAGTGCCCCCTGCCCTGTCCCTTTCATACCTGGATGCTGCAGGGTTCAATGGAAGATGTGTGTGGTTCTCGTTGTCTCCCTCTTCCAAGGGCATGGCGAGTCCTTGCTCTGTGTACTACGTGCCTGCTTACCCACAGAGGGTAGGGGTACACAGGGTTGTCTGGAAAAGCTGATTCTTTAGCTCAAAATTAAGGATTTACAGACAAAAGAAGCCTAAACCAACAGAACTAATAACTTATAATGTATGTGGAACAGGGTGCCCAGAAAAGCTGCGGCTGCCCCATCCCTGGCAGTGTTCAAGGCCAGGTTGGACACAGGGGCTTGGAGCAAGCTGCTCCAGTGGAAGGGGTCCCTGCCTGTGGCAGGGGTTGGAACTGTATGAGCTTTGAGGTCCCTTCCAACCCAAACCAGGGTGGGATTCTATTATTCTATTTGGTTTTTGTAGCCTTGGAGGCTGTTGGCTTGATCTTGGGTGCTCTGAAAGTAGGAGGTCTCAAACAGTTTCCAGGAAAGAGTAAGTATCCAGAGTTCAGAATCAGCCACACAAGTGGCTGAAATGAATAGGAAATGGACTGAACAACTGAATAACTTCATGGTGTAGGATTGAGGGTGAAGGTCCAGGGGTGAAGAAAAAGGTGCAGCTGCAACATGTGGAGCATGTGATGGGCTTTTGTTCTCATGAAGAGGAGGGTGATGGAACTGTGATCCCAGTGTTGAACTTGGATTGAATGTGGTATTGAACTCGTGTTAAACATGGTGCTGAAATAAGAGGTCACACTGGATGAAGAGGAGATGGGTCTCATTTTCTTTCCACTAGGGTAATACAGGTGGCTCCTCTTGAGAAAATATGAGGATCTGACCAGAGCTTCATCTCTTTTACACCAGTAATGTTGGTGTCACTCCAAGTTCAGACCAGAATGACTCAAGCTAACAGAGGGTTCTGCTTCCATTCCCTGGAGGATAGGCATTCAGAGATGGATGAACCTAAATGAATCGCTTTCTGCTCAAGTTGTTTTCAGGCACCAGAGAGTCATGCTTTGAAGTTTGAAACCCCAGCTTCATCCATCTGAGATGCAAGCACCAAGATGTCAGGATAGAGTGATGGAATTTGGCTTTCCTCTCAATGCTGGGATGTTCTGCTGACAGCTCCCTACACTTTGCAGCATTGACCCCTGCAGTCCTGTTACTCATTTAAGTCATCTCTCCATAGAGAGGGGAGGTACCACTTCACAGACCAGCCCAGGGCTTTCAACCTCAGCCACATTTCTTAACAGCTTCTTCAGATGGGCTTGTGTTGAACCCTTTGGAGATAATCCAGCCAGCAAGGCCCAAGTTTATCCTACTTGTCATGGATTTCTAACTGAGGTATCTGAGGTGGGAACCTTTCCTGACTGATATAAACTGCTTCAGCCTTCAGAGAGAGGTTGAATCAAGTTAAGATTCAGGACTATAACCCATAGTTTGGTCACTCTCTCTCTAAGGCAAGCAATTTCCTAATGAATTCCAAATGATGAACTACGTAACACAAAGCTGACGAAACCAGAAGTTTAACTGCAGCAATGCTCCAAACCATGAAAATCTATTATATTTTTCATATTCCTAAACCAAACCTCCTGCTGTTTCCTGAAAGTCTTTCCTTTTCTGGCCCATCATTAAAAAAAACCCTATCTTCATTTATGAACAGAGTAATTGGATAGCAGAATTACACTGAAAGGTAATGTAATGGCTTTCTAAGCACTCACAGGAAAAAAAAAATCCATGGATGTGTACAATACCAGAACAGAAAATGGCTTTGTCTTTGGAAGCCCAAGTGTCCAAGGCTTCTTTTCTAGTGGGTGGAAAGAGAAAGGCGCTTGTGCAGACTGATTCAAACCACCCTAGTGTATGTGTCCCAATCGGATTTGCTGAATTATGCTCTGGAAATCTCTTTCCCTTGCCTATAGAGAGAATACTTGGAACTAAATGCTGATCTGTTTTAGACCTGTAGACTTAGGTGTTATGAATCATCTGGCATCTATTCAAATAGCCAACAGAGACTGCAGGAAACAAGGAGACCTCTCCAGGGCATGAGCCAAGAGACTGCCTTTGAGTCCTGCAGGTACAGACAGACAAAGCCTCCCCTGGGAACCCTTCTGCTGTCTTCTTCAGGACCTTAGCTCAGATCATGAGTACAATCACGCAAAGTATTGACAGTGAGAAACCCCAACAGAAGGCAGTTCAGAGCAGGAACATGAGCTGGCTTGACAATAGGTGTACTGAATAAGGCTGTCATGACAGACATTAATCTTCACTTGTTCAGATGGGAGCAGTGTCTTCCTTCACGTCCACCCACCAACACGAATGTCAGGGCTGCTGCCAAAACCAGCCAGGAATCTTGAACAGGCAACAGCATCCCCTGAGCAAAGGTGTAATTGCCTTTCAGTAATAGTACTTTTGATGTAGCTTTGGCTTCAAAATCAATTTGGGTCGAAAACAGAAGGCAAAGGAAAACTATGGTGCCAAAACAGCCTGAAAACAACGAAGGCATTTTTGAGTTATAAGATGTTAAAACATGAACGCTGGAATAAAATTTGGTATGCTTTTTCCCAGTAAGCCTTTTTTTTTAACTCTCTCCCCATGATACTTCATCACAGTGAAGCATCCTCCTTGGTGTTCAATGGGAACAATATGTTCTGAAGGGGTAGGGAAAGACCTTAGGTTATTCTTTACTTATTTGGATAAATGCTTGTGTTTTGTGAAGGACCTCCCAGTAAGTGTGTGGATATTGCTGTTGCTTAGCATAACAAACTGGTCTTGGAAGCAAAATGACTTTGAAAGCAAAAAGGTTTGGGATTGAAGCACGGGTGGTGTTGCAGCTGAAGCAAAGTCTCAAAACCAAACTGATACGGTGTGGTAAAGGCTGGAGGAGGTTTGTCTCCTATTTACACAGGCACAAAACCTGTGTTGGCAACCTTAGCTATGCCTAAATATGCAAGATAGCTTGGAGAGCCCACCAGACAACAAGCTTGTCTGGGTGGCCTTCTCATAAAGTAAAAGGGATTTATGTGTTTTCCTTTTCTTTGTATTCATGTGTATTAACTAGGGAAGTGCTAACTGCAAAACACACCCTCATAGTAGAATCACAGAATGGTTTGGGTTGGAAAGGACCTTAAGATCATCAAGTTCCAACCCCCCTACCATGGGCAAGGACACCTCACACTAAACCATGGCACCCAAGGCTTCGTCCAGCCTGGCCTTGAACACTGCCAGGGATGGAGCATTCACAACCTCCCTGGGCAACCCATTCCAGTGCCTCACCACCCTCACAGTAAAGAACTTCTGCCTTATATCCAACCTTAACTTCCCCTGTTAAGTTTGAACTCATTACCCTTTGTCCTGTCACTACAGTCCCTAATGAAGAGTCGCTCCCCAGCATCCCTATAGCCCCTTTCAGACACTGGAAGCTGCTCTGAGGTCTCCACGCAGCTTCTCTTCTCCAGGCTGAACAGTGCCAACTTTCTCAGCCTGTCTTCATATGGGAGGTGCTCCAGTCCCCTGCTCATCCTCGTGGCCTCCTCTGGACTTGTTCCAACAGTTCCATGTCCTTATGATAGTAAGACCATAAGGCACAGACGTGGTTCTTCCAATAGACGTGCAGCAGTTTCACCTTTGCCATGCCAAGCCTCTCTCCCCTTTGAGTCCTTTGCACATTCAGCGCTTGAGCTTGAAGTTAATGACCAACTTCTACCTCCACATTTCATTCCTGGGGTCAGAAATATGACTCTGGGGACTTCCTTCATTGCTTCCTGCATTGGCTTGTCCCACCAAGTTTTGGGACAGTCAGCCACCCCCAGCTCATACTCAATGGGGAGACACATCCGCGGGTGCTGCACACCCATCTCACCCAGCTCCTTTCGAATCCAGCCCTGCACACAACATATCCAAGTACATTCAGCCCCAACCCTTGTTTCCAAAGTTAATTGCCTTCTTGCCCTTAAAGGGAATTCCTGCACTGTTGGCATTCATCACCCACTTGTCAATCTCGCCGTGTGAAGATGCATTGTGCTGTGCAGAGCTGGGAGTGTCCCAGTGGTGCTTTCTGAATGTCATTTTGAGTGATCATCCCTGGAGAGTCCCTTAAGCACATTCAGCTCCAGATCAAGCAGCATCACGTCCGCCTCCATCCTGCAAAGCTGTGCTCCATTCCCCCTCGATCCCTTTCTGCTCCTCACCGAAAGACAGGCAGAAAGTCCTTCCTCTACTCAGACAGCTCCACTACTGCCTCATTCATCTTGGCACCTAAATCAGAGCTGCCCCTGTGCTTGCTGCACACCGTCGTTTTTCGCTCTGTCCCCTCTCCTCCTTTGGTGCCCTTCATGGGAGCTTATGGTAGCATCATGAGAGCCTCCTACCACCCATTTATCTCCACCTTGCTGGTCTGTTTGAATAGCCGAGACTATTTCTACACTGACTTCAGGAGCTTGGAGACATTTCCAGAGGCGTTACAATGCTCACCCTATTCCCCTTTCCACACATTGCAAAACCCTCCTTAGATCCAGGGCTTAGAAATACACAGGTGTGGCTTAAAGGTCTACAGGTCTTGAGCTGAGTCTTTCCAAACATTCTTCTTATGTAGATCTCAGGTGCTCTGGTCCTCCCTCCTCTCCTTCAGGGTGCTCTGCATCAATACCACAGATGCTCCAAGCATGGCAGCATACTGGGGAGGATGCAGGACCTGTGATTTACCATTTTCCTCATGGAGCAGCTGCATGAAAAGCCACTAATTGAGTCTTTAGCTTCAAGGTACGTTGTCTTTGATGGCTTTTCAGCTCTTCCTCCCTCTGCTGCCTCTCATTCCTGCTGCTGCATGCCATCGCTTCTCCCCTGCCAGCACAACTGCTCTGCTGAGAGCTGGTCCAGGGAATGGATCCAACAAAGCAGCATAGCCAAAACAGGGTTTTTCTGGGGGGGAATCAGTTGGCTCCATGATTCTTTTTACCCTACCCTACCCATCCATAGCTCTGTGGCACCACACCATGATATGGCAGGAACAAACTCTTGGGAAGGGGTAAGGGAAAAGGGCTGGGAGGCAATTGTTTAAGCTGCTGTTGCTGCAAAAGAAAACCTATCAAGAAACCACAGCCTGAGGTGCAAGGCCTCAGTGAAATAACAGAGGGGTAGTGTCACATTCCTTTAAATCCCCCAAGGAATCTGACTCACTGGACAGAGATCCTTTCTGCAAGGAAAAAAACCCAAACAAACAGCCCTTTATACATCAGGAAATGCTCATTATCTCCTTCACCCTCTGCTCCTTTCCGTGCCTCTTCCTTTCACAGTTAGAGTCATAAAGATGTACAGGGATGCCGAATGATGCAATAAGTAAGTAAGTGACCTGAAGTTCAGTTTTGATTGCAAGATCTGCATGGATTTGTGGAGACACCGCAATCTGTGCAGCAGAATGAAAGCCTGGCAGCATTCATAGCTCCAATCCCAGCTGAGAGCTGATCAAATAGGTCTTTAAAGAAAGAGAAAATAGTGGGAAAGGCTGGAAACAGCCTTTTTCTCCCCTGGTTTCTCAGTTCAGCGCACCCCAGGGGCACTTCCTCAGGTGTTAGGTTGGGTACTTTGAAAGCCTGCCAGAATCACATTCATCTTGGTGCTGGAGACACCAACTCCACCACCTGAAAGAAGCCCTCATCACCTAGAAAAGTGTATATTGCACTCCAGAGGGAAGAAAGGCACAAAAGTAGGTTTTGCAAGTCTGCTCTTCCCATTAGTTTCTAAAGCAGCTGAAAAATCTAGCGCTGAGACTTTATGGAAAACATCTTCTCTTCCTCACTGGCATGGTCTTCCCTTCTTTTGCCACTAAAAGCAGCTCAAATTCCTGAGGCATGTGGGTTTGGGACCTCAGACATGCTTTACTCTGGAGGTATTTGGAAGTCATGTAGACGTGGCACTTAAGGACATGGTTTAGCGGTGGACTTGGTTAATGGTTGGACTTGATGACTTTAAGGGTCTTTTCCAACCTAAATGGTGCTATGATTCTGTAGTTAATGAGGAGAAATAGGTACCTCCAGAAACTGATTTGAGGCTGCTCAGGTCCAAATCACCTTTCAGGAGTGTCTCTGAGCTGCCCCACTCTGTAGCACAACCTTAAGCAATTCAGTTCCCTATGTAGGCACTTTGGTCTGGTGTCCAACGTTGGGATGGGCTCTCCAGACCCAACAGTGCTACCTTTTTGGAAGCTGGGGAAAAGGAAGCACAGGCATTTCAGGTGATGACAGTCGGCCCACTGGGGACTGTGACTGTGTCCATCACTTCTATTCCACCTTCTTTCTCCATCTCCCACATCTGATTTCCCTGTGGTCCATTGCACCCCCTCTCATCTCCAATTTCTTACCACCTCCTGCACCAGCTCCTGTCTCCTGTTATGTGCTGAAACGGGAAGCTCCTGGATATGCTGGATTTACTGTAGTGACAGGACAAGGGATAATGGGTTAAAAGTTAAACAGGGGAAGTTTAGACTGGATATAAGGAAGAAGTTCTTTACTGTGAGGGTGGTGAGGCACTGGAATGGGTTGCCCAGGGAGGTTGTGAATGCTCCATCCCTGGGCAGTGTTCAAGGCCAGGTTGGACAGAGCCTTGGGTGCCATGGTTTAGAGTGAGGTGTCCCTGCCCATGGCAGGGGGTTGGAACTGGATGATCTTAAGGTCCTTTCCAACCCTAATTGTTCTATGGTTCCATGATCCAGCTGATGCAGTTACAGTGCTACTGGTGTCTGAGCCAGGTCGTCTCATGCTAGCTCTGGTGACCACCATAGCTGCATCTTCAGACCATAGCACAAGTTCCTTGCCCTCAGAAGCTGGGCTTTAATATATTTGATGTGAAACAACAACCAAGGACTAGGAATATCAGGCATTGCAATACCCTGGAAAATCTGTCCAAGTGTAGCACAAAGAAAGTAGCTGTTGAAAATGTGTCCTTCCTAAAGGTGAAAAGAAGGGCCAACATGATGGGGAGGTGTCAAAACAGCAAGCAAGGAGGCAAGACTCCCATTGTCTTGAAGCTGGGAGTTGTGGTGTGACCAAGAGTGTGGTGCTAGAATGAGGAACCACTGAAAGGCCAAACCCCTTTCTATTCCTGCTCTCTAATATGAGGCTGCAGTAACAGAAGTGTGGCAAGCAAACATCTCCAGTTTCTGGTTTCAGGGCAGGCTTAATCCAGCACCAGCCTGATTGTGTTGTCCTGTGGGTTACTGAACCAGTCTGAGCTTGTTCCCTGTGGTTAATACCAGCTGCTAAGGCTTTTTTGCTTTTAATTCTTCTTTTGACATCTCTTCCTCTCCTGTCTTAGGCTAATGGGCTCAGCTTCTGAAATAATAGAATGGTTTGGGTTGGAAAGGACCTTAAGATAATCAAGTTCCAACCCCCCTGCTATGGGCAGGAACACCTCACACTAAACCATGGCACCCAAGGCTCTGTCCAACCTGGCCTTGAACACTGCCAGGGATGGAGCATTCACAACTTCCCTGGGCAACCCATTCCAGTGCTTCACCACCCTCACAGTAAAGAACTTCTTCCTTATATCCAATCTAAACTTCCCCTGTTTCAGTTTGAACCCATCACCCCTTGTCCTATCACTACAGTCCCTATGAAGAGTCCATCCCCAGCATCCCTATAGCCCTTGTCAGATACTGGAAGCTGCTCTGAGGTCTCCACACAGCTTCTCTTCTCCAGGCTCAACAGCCCCAACTTTCTCAGCCTATCTTCATATGGGAGCTGCTCCAGCCCCTGCTCATCCTCGTGGCCTCCTCTGAACTTGTTCCAACAGATCCATGTCCTTTTTATGTTGAGGACACCAGAACTGCACACAATGCTCCAAGTGAGGTCTCACAAGAGCAGAGTAGAGGGGCAGGATCACTCTAAAGCACCCTAAGACCTAACCCCCCCCCAGTATTTAAGTATGTTATTTTAGTCCACCTCTTCTTACTAATGTTAGGGATATAAGCAGGCTTTCCAGTCTGTATTTATGCAATATCTTACCCAGAGAAATCGTAGTTCGTGGCTGGGATTTCTATGTATTGCTGAGCAGATCCACATCTTGGCAGTGCATTCTCTGTCTTTAACTGGCATAGTTCAGCTGCAGACACCTTATAGGGTGGGGAAAAGCTCACTCAGCTTCATTTATTTGGGTGCAGGGGACCCTAAACCAAAGTATGGGCCCACGGCAGCAGATTGCCTTGGAAACTTTCTGTAAATAAAGGCAAATGTGTGCCACTGCTCTGCTGGGAGACCTTGCAAGTCCTTCACCTCTGTTTCCCCACCATGTCTTTCAAGGGAAGAGGTCCAGAGGGGTAGTGGTGCTGCAACACAGCAGAGAATCATAGAAGCATAGAAGCATAGAATCATAGAATGGTTTGGGTTGGAAGGGACCTTCAAAGCTCATCCAGTTCCAGCCCCCTGCAAAGAGCAAAGACATCTTCAACTAGCTCAGGTTGCCCGGAACCACATCCAGCCCAGCCTTAAATGTCTTCACGGATGGGGCATCCACCACCTCTCTGGGCAACTTGTGCCAGTGTTTTACCACCCTCACTGTAAAGAGTTCTTCCCTCCCATCCACCCTGAATCTCCCTCTTTTAGTTTAAGACCATCACCCCTCGTCCTATTGCAACAGGCCCTGCTAAAATGTCTCTCCCCAGCTTTGTTATAGGCCCCTTTTAAGAACTGAAAGGCCACGATAAGGTCTCCCTGAAGCTTTCTCTTCAGTCTGAACAACCCCAACTCTTCAGCCCTTCCTCATAGGAGAGGTGCTCCATCCATCCTCAGGACCAGACCATGGTGTCAACGTGGCAAACCTCTCTTTGTGGCATCTTTTGAGCATCTCCTTCACTGAGCACAAAACCCTCCCTGTGGGACAGGCAATGGGGGCTAGAAGCTTCCTTCCCCGTCTTCCCCAAACCCTTCCACTTAATTCATGTCATTTTGTTCAGATGCAGCTGGAAAGAATTAAAATGTCAGCCAGGCACAATTGCCTCCATTGGGATGAAAAGCTGCTGGAAGAAACAATGCTAACAAGCATGGCAAAGAGAAAAAGGGAAAGCCTGGTGCTGTTTAGCTGGCAATAATTAGCCCCAGAAATGGAAAGAGGCAAGATCCAGCGTGGCTCCTGTTCAGTTGAGGGGAGGTCCAGTTAGGACCAGCCTGATAAACGCTACTTAATTTCTGCTAATTCTTTACTGGATGGAGTCTGGTCTCCAGGAGGTGCTCATCATGCCAAATCATATGGCAAGCTGGTTACAAAGAACAAGGGCAGGGAGATGCTCCTAAGACAAGGCTGCTGTGGGAGGTGGCCTGCTTGGATAGGGTTATTTGGTGGCTGGGAGGGCGCAAAGCTTAGGAGATCCTTTGGATATTCCTGTTATCCAAAATGGAGTGATAGATGTTTTCAGCTAAGTCATATAGAGCAGAAAGTACTGGGAGAACAATGACGTCCAGATCACACTGGAAGTACTGCAGAGATCGACTGTCTCTGGTCTACCCAGATCTTAAAAACTGATTTTGTGTGTTGGTCCATATCTTTCTTGTTTGCATGCTCTTGGATAGGTCAGAGTTTGCTTCTGCTTCTGCAATGTGATGTTGGTGACTCAGTTTGAATCCACCATCAAGTCAAATGTTTGATGTTACTGAGAACTTGTGTTACCTTTCAAGCTGAAGCAGTTGGCCTAATGAAAGGTATGTTCCCTCCCTACAAATCTTGCTCCTTACAAGCTTACTCGGCAATATTTACCCCCTATCAACAAGGTATATTGTTTCTAGAAGGAGCAAGACAGCAACAGGGAAAGGACATGTTAAAGAGCAGGTTGTGGTGGTGACAGGACACCCTGGAGATTGTTTTTAAGGTGGAATTGATGGCAGAGAAAGGAAAACAGCTTAAAGGAAAATGCAAACTAGTTGTGCATGACTGCAATCAAGAATATGTTTAAATGTTTTCCTGGCCTGATGTCTAGGAATTGCTCCAAAGCAAAAGCCAAGGCAGAGACTGTTTCTGACCAAAGGAATATGACTGCACTATTAAATCTGAAGAGTACCACTTTGTCTTAATACAAAGCCTGCCCCCAGTGTGGCAGGCTGAGTTCAAACTGCAGAACCAACACAAGTGCCTTTCATTGCTTTTTGAGATAAGGGCTTCCTTTCTGTCTCTTATCTAGTTCAGTAGCTGTGCTGAGTATCACGACTTACAGCAGTACAAACACCCAACTGAAGCAAGGTCCAGCACTTCTGGCACTTGCTTGTACATGCCCTATCATTTAATGCAAGCAGCAGCACATTAGGTAGGACAGGGAGCTGTGATTTGTCTTGATGTGTTTTCAAAGGGGAGGCAAAGTAAGAGAATGGGTATTCAAACAAAGCCAGTTCTTACAATCCAGTGGTCCAGTCAGACCATTGTTCCTCTTAATCCCATCTTCTCAGATAGCAACTGCTCATTGGGAAGATGAGACTCTTCCCAGGATGCAGCCAGTGAGCTGTGCAATACCCTCAGCCATGTGAAAACAGCTTTCTCACCCACCCATGTAAACTTCTTATGCTCTCTGAAGCATAGCCTTAGATTACCTGAATAATATTACCTTCCTCCTTCTTTTGGTTAAGACCTTTCTTTGAGCTGAGGTTTCTCCAGCGAGGCATTGAAGTGAAAATCACCCCTTGATGGCCCCTGTTGTAGTGGTTTTCACAATAAACACTCTCTCCCATTCTTCTGTTTTATCTCTTCCTTTGGAGCTAAGGGATAAAATTATGGTTTATGGTCATGACGTGTTTTGCAAGCACAAGATGAGGTCCCAGAGGGGATGTTTCTCCCATGCCTAGCACCAAGATCCCTTGCACTAATTTAGGGAACGTTTGAAACAGGAAACAGCCATGTAAGTGATCTCATGCAAGAGAACAAACGGATACTCTCTGCCACACTGTCCTAGTATGAACTGCACTGTAGTTTGGTCACATTCAGGATTGTTTTCCTATGCCGGCCTTGGGTACAGGCAGCACATATTCTACAGATGTGGAAGATATTTCCACATCTTTATTCCAAATGTGGCAAACTCTATGTTGGAGAAATTTGGACCTCAAATAGGCCTTAAGTGTCTGATTTCTAGAATGGTTCCCATTTGTATCTATCTTAGTAAAACTCAATCCCTCAGTCCTTTCTCTATGGGTAGATGTCCTACACCCATGGTATGTGCCCATGATCCTTTGTCTTACATTGAGCTCAGCTGATGGTAGTCAGTTGGCAGGTGCCCTGGCAACCTTAGAGGATACAGGAGAACCTTGTAAGTGTATAGACACCTCTTAATGCAGCTTTTGTCCTGGTTTCAGGCACTGTTTAACACAGGTTTTGGCTTGGTCCAGGGGTTTACATCCAGGTAGCTTCAGAGAAAGGCCTCCAAATGCTGCTGATGCTATCCCAAGCCTAGTGCAAAAATCAGGGACAACATCTATGCTTGTCTTTTCATCCACAAAAGACCATGCCATCTCATCTTCTTGCAGCTCAAAGCCCTCGGATGTTGGAAAGATGCTGTTGCTTCAAGACGATGCCCTGGCTCTGCGGCTGTGCTCCTTCAGAAGCCTTCTTGATGCTGCTGCCTGCTTCCAGCCTTCATGAATCCCTGCGGGGGCCCTGGGAGGAGGAATTACTCCCTTGTTAGCACTGCTCTGCATCCCAGTCTCCCACCAGGAGGCCGATGAGGAAGGCTTTGCCATCAATGCGCTCTCCTTCCTGGTTCTGCCAAATTTCCCCAGGGTGCCTCATTAAGCCCAGTGTTCCCTCTCTGCAATTGAGCTCTTTGCTTTTCTAATGCCTGGGCTGACAGGCCTGGAAATATCAAGCTCAGCAGCTTCAAGCCCTGCTCAAATCTGAAACTCTGTGCTTCAGAGCTAATTAGCTGGATTTCGAATCAGAGGGCCAACAGCCTGCCTGCTCTGACAGCCCTGTTTCATCGGGACCTCCCAGGAAGATGGTTTTAAAGCTTATTCCCTTCCTGAGCTTGAAATGAAGTCACAGGAAACTTCTTCTTTTTGAGGGCAGAAAGGGAAAGTAGCCATTAAGAAGTTCTTTACTGTGAGGGTGCTGAGGCACTGGAATGGGTTGCCCAGGTTGGTTGTGAATGCTCCATCCCTGGCAGTGTTCAAGGCCAGGTTGGACAGAGCCTTGGGTGACATGGTCTAGGGTGAGGTTTCCCTGCCTATGGCAGGGGGTTGGAACTGGATGACCTTAAGGGCCTTTGCAACCCAAACTATTCTATGATTCTATGATTCTAAATAATGTCTTGTTTTCTCCTTTGTCTCATCCTTTTAGGCAACTAATGATCACTTTGCACTTATCAACCACCTCTATTTCAAGAAGTACCCGGGAGAGACACGTTTGCTTTCCTGGCAATCTCCCTGCGCAACAACCACCATTGGCACAAGAACTGCCTTGGATGCGGGCTGTGGTTTTATTGTGTATTATCATAGACCCATAGAATCATAGAATCATAGAATGGTTTGGGTTGGAAAGGACCTTAAAGCTCATCCAGTTCCAACCCCCTGCCATGGACAGGAGCACTTTACACTAGAACAGGTTGTTCCAAGCCCTGTCCAACCTGGCCTTGAACACTGCCAGGAATGGGACATTTACCACTTCTCTGGGCACCCTGTGCCAGGGCCTCAGCACCCTCACAGGGAAGAGCTTCCTTATCTCCAAACCTGTTTCAGTTTGAGCCCATCACCCCTTGTTCTATCATTACACTCTCTGATAAAGAGTCCCTCTCAGACAATTGTCCTCTGCTTGAAGCTCTGCCTCTGTGAGGCCACCACAGTGCTTTGTCACCTTCAGGACCACAGGTTTTAGGGCTGGAAGAGAGGATCCTGAGCCTTCAACTGGATTGCCCAAATTACATTCCCCATCTCAAGTCCTGAACTCCCACTGCAGCCACAGCATAGATGAAGTCCAGACCTGAATTCAAGACCTGAATTCACAGCTTTTGGCTTCTTATGTGTTGGCCAGCATAAGATCAGTAGTGGTTTTGTGCTGCTGAGCTTTATAAAATTGAAGAGACCTGGCAGTGTTCAAGGCCAGGTTGGACAGAGCTTGGAGCAACCTGGTCTAGTGTGAGGTGTCTCTGCCCATGGCAGAGGGTTAGAACTGGATGATCTTAAGGTCCTTTCCAACCTTAACTATTCCATGATTCTATGATTTTAGAGGCTCCATGATTTTAGAGGTACTTTAGAGGTGCTCCATGTTTTTTTGCAGACCAAACATTCAGTGATGGAGCATCAAAACCTCTACTCCTCCATAGCCTACTCTATTGTGCTACAGAATTCCCCTTTAAGATACCTGTATGAATCTGAGCCCACCTGGAGTTGTTATTCCCTCTCCAACTCATTCAATCACTCTTCCGCCTTCACCTCTGGACACTTAATCACCTCTGCAGTGGATGCTGGATTCCTACACAATACGTTGCTATGGGCAATTGAAGCCACTACAATAAATTCCCACCTGAGCCCTCTGGCCCCCATTCAGCCAAGCACTTTCTTCTTTATTTTCCCCCTCCACACCCCCAATTAAATATAATATGTCATTAAATTGCCTTTATATTTGTGTCGGTGGGCATGTCAAATGCTTTCACAATACCAGCTCTTACAAAGCCTGAGACAAAGAGTCCCACATGAACTGGCTGCCCTCTGTCACTTCACTACAAAGTCCTTCATTGTACACCAAGCCTTAATAAAAGAAACCTAATGAGACACCAGAGGGGCCCCAGCAACACAGGATCTGGGACCTGAGGAGGGGAAAGTTGTGGGGGAGGCTTTCAAATCTCTGCAAGCATTAGGTAGCAGGAGTTATTTAATTGAGTGGAGCTGGTATTCTCTTCAAGGATAAGGAGAAGGATTTCCAATGCCACCCCATGCTGGGGGCCAGATGTCTCCATTTAAAGAATCATTGAATGCTTAGTGTTGGAAAGGACCTTAGTACCGTGTATCTCTCCATCATGTGTCTGCAGAGCAGGGGGTGCAGCTCTACAGGAGCTATGGGAGAGCTGAAAACTTTGACATGTCCTACACATACTGCCTCATTAATCCCTTTCAGTTCTCCAGTGTAAGAGGGAGGAATGTTTCATTCCTTGTTTGTGGGATATGATTGTTTATGATCATAGAATCATAGAATAGTTAGGGTTGGAAAGGACCTTAAGATCGTCCTCATTTCCTCTCCAAACTGAGCATAGGGCAGTGCCCATCCTGGAAAGGAGGTGGTGTGAATCGTTTCCCACATCTGCTCACTTCTTGGAAGCAATGATTAAACCCAAGACATTCCCTTGTCAGAAGTGGAAGAAACCTCTGGTGCCACTAAGCTGCTGATGTGTGAGGAACACGGAAATGCTGGTGGGACTGAATGGACTTGCCTTCACCTGCTTTGTGTTGCCAGTGTAACAGGAACTAGCTAATTGCACCGTCAGGCACATACATGCCCTGGAGAACCAGGTTTCTGCCTGTGGAGGGGAACCAATGTGCAGATAGACAGGCACATGTCCGCTCTCATGGACCTTATGTGGAAAAGATGCTAAACCCCAGTATCCACCCCTGGTTGCTAACATACCATCCTTAAAAGGTATCTATCTATTCCCATACCATCCTTAGCAGCTATTCCCCTAGGGAAGCTGGGCCAAGGCGTGGTTTGCCATATAGTGTTACACAGCATGATGCTCTCCAGGGTTTCTGCCAGAAGGCAAGAATTTCAGGACTTCCTGCACTGTCCCTGTTTCATGAATTACCAGAGGACTGCGTTTGCTTAGTTATCATCTAGAAAATATGTGCTTGCTCCACCCTAGCAGGGAGACTTGTCATAGGCTCCCATCTCCACACCAAGCCTGAAGGAACCAGACTGTTGAATCAGCCCCGGAGGGACACAGTCAAACCAATCCAAGCAGCTAGTCCCGTGGAATTTATGGGTATTGTTTCAATCCAAATCCTACTTCTAGCAATAGTGAAGACTGGTTGTGTCGGAGAAAGATGCGTCAGGCTGTGCTCACTGTATTTGGTGCATGGGGAGCTGAGCACCTCATAGTGTTGGACAACGTTGCACATCATAATGTTTGCTTTGAGGCCAGTCAGCATCACGCCCTGTCCAGAAAATCTGGATCCTCCTTCCTTCAGAGCACAGAATTGCAGATGTTTTTAACAGCTGCAATGTTTTGCAGCATTCAAAGCCAGCTTCCATCCCTTAATTCAGCTTCTGAATCACTCAATGTCCTGGTTAGCAAAGCTAACATAGATTATGAGTTGTCTTTTTGTTTTGAATGTGTTTTCAGTGGCTGACAGTGGTGTTGGAAGATGCTTAAAGGGGAAGCAGGTTCTGCAACTCAGAAAGAGTCTGGCAGAAAAGTGGCTTTGTTTTCAAGGGACTGCTGGTCCTTCTTCTCTCTTGTCCCTGTTTTATGGTTGCAGTAACAGGCTGATTATTGAGCCTGTTTAACAAGCTCAGTTTTAATTCAAGAGTACAAATGGTCAGATCTCCTATAAACAGATCCGTTCTTGCTGACAGGGGAGGTTTCTCCAGAGGAAGTTTTGGTTAAGGGTAATCTGGCAGTTACATCCAGGTGAAAGCTGCTGGAGCAATGGACGTTCTTCATCCGAGCTGTAAAATACCCCAAACACTGTTATCCATCATTTGTGTCTGAAACCAGAAGGCAAGTTCTGCTCTGTGACCTGTTTGTTGCCCATTGTCTCCATCCAGACACCGTGCTATCGAGAGCTTTGTGTCTGAGTCCATTCCAGGTGCCCTGAAGAACAGGGATGTGCTTCATCCAAGTGATGCTCGTCATCCACCTGGGCAGAATTAGGAACAGCTTTGTAACCGAGCCACTCAGTTCAAAACAAAGCCCAGTACCAAATAATTCAGGTGCTGTATCCTGAGTGTCTTGGTTTTGATCCAGCTGGATCAAGACGAAGGCTGTGATGAGAGGCCAGGCCCTGACTCAGGCACACAGTCACTGTCAGTATGGACTCGAAAGCCTGGAGACCACAGCCCATCATTTAGTTTTACTTGAAAACTACCCTCTGAACTCATTGCTATTTAAAGATCCTATCTATTTAAAACACACACACACAAAAGGGAGATTGAAATAGCAGGGGCTGTGAGGAATGGGGGCCTGAGCTTGAATCCTTCCTCATCTGAGCACGTGGTGACTTGGATGCTTTCCATGGATGGCTCGCAGCCGCTGTTCCTGGATTACCAGCAGCAAGGAAAGCAACATCTTACACACATGGTGACAGCCTCCCCTGCCATGCAGCCTGGCCCTTCAGTTTATTTGCAGGTTGTTATCACACTATTTATAGCCTGCACCTATTTCTGACCCTGCAGACTTACATTTGAGAGGCATCGCCACTTCCAGAGTCATGGGGAGCCAAGGACGTCTGAAGAGTGACAACTGCAAGGGCAAAAGAAGAGAAAGCCTGACACAAAAGAGAGCTCGAGGGTGCAGGCAGGGCACAGGGTATCTCAGAACCATCACTGACTTACTGGAGAGCGTTTCCATCTGTGTGATACGTACAGGCATTCCTGCCTTGTGGGGTTTACAGACTGGCCATAGTGATAAAGAGAGGAACTTTTCCTTCTTGCGGTATTCTTCTTTCTGTCTCCTGGCTTCTTATTTCACAGAATCCCAGACTGGTTTGGGTTGAAGGGACCTTAAAGCTCCTCCAGCTCCAACCCCTGCCATGGGCAGGGACCCCTTCCACTGGAGCAGCTTGCTCCAAGCCCCTGTGTCCAACCTGGCCTTGAACACTGCCAGGGATGGGGCAGCCACAGCTTCTCTGGGCACCCTGTGCCAGCGCCTCAGCACCCTCACAGGGAAGAGCTTCTGCCTAAGAGCTCAGCTCAGTCTCCCCTCGGGCAGGTTCAAGCCATTCCCCTTGGCCTGTCCCTACAGGCCCTTGTCCCAAGCCCCTCTCCAGCTTTCCTGCAGCCCCTTTAGGCACTGGAGCTGCTCTAAGGTCTCCCCTTCAGGAGCCTTCTCTTCTCCAGGCTGCCCCAGCCCAGCTCTCTCAGCCTGGCTCCAGAGCAGAGCTGCTCCAGCCCTTGCAGCAGCTCCATGGCCTCCTCTGGCCTCGCTCCAACAGCTCCACGTCCCTCTTGTGCTGCTGCCCCAGAGCTGGATCAGGGCTGCAAGTCAATTCACTCTAATTCGGGAATTTTCAGGCTGTATTTATTCTCTATACAATTCTGCAGCTTCCAGAGACATCGGCTGTTGTGTCCCTATGGGAGGAACCTCCCTTTGGCACAGGTGTAGAAAACAGAGTCACCTCATCCCAGGTACAGCTGGTCCTTCTACAAGCACTGGGCTGTCCCATGGGACTTGCATCCTTCCTGCCTCCCAGCCTGAGCAGCTGCAACCTGCAGGCTGTTTGCCAAGCAGAGACCTAGCAACAAGCATCCAGCACTCAGTGACAACACTGGCTGTTGTCCGAGCTTCGAGCTTCTCCATGCCTGTTATAGCACAACAGCTGTGAAATGCATTACTCACAGATGTCTATAATTAGGGACCAGCTCTGCCTTCCAATGGCATCTGAACCAAAAAGGCCGCTGAACACTGAAACGCTTCAGGCAGTAAATAAACCATTCGTGCTCTATAGACGTGTGCGTTTCAGTTTTACTGATTTAGCCTCATCCTAATTGTAGGGACCAATGTTTATCCCATTCCTAATTGTGGGAACCAATAGAAAGAACCCTGGACCCAAAAAGATCATAGTTGAGCTGTTGTTTCCAGCAAGACATTCCCATATGGCCAGAAGGCTTTATGTCCTGGTGTTGCATACGATCCTAACTGACAGAAGTAGGTCTTCATTGCTGTTTTGGGATGATTATTTGTGCCTTGCTGCCTGCCATGGAAAACTAATTTGCATCTTGACTAACACCAGCTGTTTGCTACTGTTGATGAGCTTCAGTCATCTGTAAGTTCTGTCAACAGCAGCACATATTATATAGAGCATGTTTTCCAGCACAAGCCTGCACCAAGAGCCTTTCCAGCCACTACAGCATCACAAAACCTCCTATAGAAAGAGAAAACACACCAAAAAAAGCCCAAATAAAGTAATTTTCACTAAATAAAAATGGAAATGTTGTCTTCAAGAAGCTCTGTGCAGTGTCTGGGAATGCAGGCTGAGCTTTTTGGAAGGTGTTGTGTGTTCTCAGTGTTGATTTGTCTCCTTTGGATCTTCTGATGGCCTCAGCCCCCAGTTGAAGAACCTTTAGGCGCACAAGCAGCCCCAACAGAAGGTCTTTGTTGAGTTAAGAGACAAGTGGTAGAGACAGGCAGCAGTGCAAAAGAGGGTATTTGAAGATTAGTGTCCTTTCCTTTAATGGTGTCTATACTTTTTTAGGAGGCTGGAAGGAGCTCAGCACACATTCAGAATGAAAGGCGAGGAAGAAGAGGCAGAAAAGCAGCAGCATAGAAAAGAGATGTCTAAAATGGGCTCTCACCAAGACCACAAAGCAAGAACAGGAGTCATAGAATCATAGAATGGTTTGGATTGGAAAGGACCTTAAGATCCTCCAGCTCCAACCCCCTGCCATGGGCAGGGACACCAGAGTCAAACCGAAGATTTTATCCTTGTGTTCCCTGCTTGGATCATCCCTATGTTATTCTCTCCTTCTTTACTGTTGTTTTTCATGTATTGCTGCGGTTTTACAGGAACAGGGAATAAAGGTGTGTTGTGTGGGGTGTTTTTACATTGATTATACAAATACACTGTGTTAACTTCGTACTTGCAGACAGGTCCCTTTTGTGGCCCTGCCATTTCCAGGGGCAGGATATCTATCATTCCTGGAGATCCATGCAAGCTGACATTTCCTGTTAGAGCAAAAGATTATGAGATTTGCACACACCAACCACAAGGTTATTGACCATGAAACCAAATAGAATGAACAAGGACAAAAATCCGGGAGACACACCAATCCAAGGACCAGCAGGTACAAAACCTTCATAATGGATGAGCTGACACTATGATATCAGGGTCAATGTCCTGTCTGATTAAATCTACTTCATCAAACATCATCAAGGACAGAATGTCCCCTTTGCCTACAGCTGCATGCAGGATGAATAAGAAAGAAATATATGACTTCTAACACGTTGATGAGTTACTCTATGTCTTCTACATATTGCAGGAAGCCATCACAAAGCACCCCTGTACTCTGAGCACCAAATCAGTTTCCAAGTACTCCAGTTTTAAGGATGCTGATTGTTAGATATTGCCTCAAACCAGGAAATATCAATGTAAGATCTCCTTTCCAGTCTGCTATTCTGCCTGCAACGGGACTGGGGACATACCAAGTGTTGGGAGTGCTAAGAGTCCCCCTGTTATACATCCTTGAAGCCACATACTCATCTCTATCTTTGTGTTTTCATGTTTAGTGTTTGTATAGATGATACACTTGGTTTCCCTGGAAGTCTCAGGTTCATTCAGTGGGTCTGTGACCATTGATACTGCACCCTCAGCATGGTCCCATGGGCAGGCTTAGCTTGGGGTAAAGCAGCTCACGGACACATCTCCTGTCCCTGAAAACAAGGAAAAATGACCTCAAATCAGTTCAGATACAAGGAGAGAATGTGAGTTATAAAAATCTGTCAGAAACTGACCCAGGACTTTGCTAGAACATGGGGAGATGCTGGAGTGAGCCCAGAGGAGGCCTTGGGACAAGGGCCTGTAGGGACAGGCCAAGGGGAATGGCTTGAACCTGCCCGAGGAGAGACTGAGCTGAGCTTTTAGGCAGAAGCTCTTCCCTGTGAGGGTGCTGAGGCGCTGGCACAGGGTGCCCAGAGAAGCTGTGGCTGCCCCATCCCTGGCAGTGCTCAAGGCCAGGTTGGACACAGGGGCTTGGAGCAAGCTGCTCCAGTGGAAGGGGTCCCTGCCTATGGCAGGGGTTGGAGCTGGAGGAGCTTTAAGGTCCCTTCAACCCAAACTGTTCAATGATTCTGTGATTTTAACATTCCCAGGTAGCCAGAGAGAAAGATCTCTTTCTGCCTGCGACTTGGTGACTGACAGAGACTACATCTGTGTTCATTGTGTATTGGACAAGACGAACTGGCAGGTAAATTGGAAGTATTGTTTGAAACAATAATTCATTTTCCCTCATCAGATCAGTTAATGTTTTTCATTTAAAGGGTTCATGGAGGGTCATTACTCTCCATTAAGCTGCCATAGGTAGACACAGACAGATGGCAGACTGGTTTCCTCAAAGGGCTCTATTGAAACTGCCTACCTGGAGACAAATACTTGGTCTTGGCTGTCAAAGGAGCCTGTCAGGCACATAGATGGGGGCTTGGGATAGTCCCAGGATCTGGCTCCAGTGAGCTCTGATCCTGGTGGGCCTGCAGGAGGTCTGCAGGGTGCATTGGCTGAAGGGGACTGCTCAGGGACTGCACAGAAGTGTATGTATGTATGCACTGCAGTGTAAGGGTGGACAGAAATTCAACTGAAGAAGCTCTGCTCTTCTGCTGCAGGGAATTGTGAGCCTGAAAATCCCCTGATGCTGAGTCAGGGTGGCTGCAGGGAGCAGGAGAGCCCTCTCTGTGGGACAATGCCATCACCCTTCTATGCCCCAGGAGGTGGTCAAGAGCCCTTTAATCCAGGATGTTCTTCTGGTCCATGCTGTGTGTGTTTAAACAACCTCAGAAAATCAGCTCTATGGACCAGAGCCCATGCAGTTTCTTAGAGAAAGGATATCTCAGTGGAATGGGCAAAAAATGTGGGTTCAAAACACCTACATCCCCACTTTCTTTCTGCTATAGGGGGAGCACATCTGCTTTGCACAAAGGATGGGTTAAGAAGTACAGCTTACCTCTGCTTCTTTGCTGTGGAATGTTGGAGATGGCCTGGGGCTAATTACACTGAGTCAGCCTGGTGCAGAAAAAGGGTCAGAGCTTCAGCTTTTGTGGCTGGTCCCTTGGCTTCCCTCCTGCAGTTCCCTCACCATAGCCCAGGGCTAATACAGGCTGTGTGGCTGAGGACTCAGGTACCACACGTTAGCATTTCCCTAGAAAGGATGTCTTAGGAGATTGCTTGGGAAATGAGAAAAGTTTTATCCAAGCTCTTCAAAACCATCAGAAAAGGAAATTTACAAAGGCTGATGTCATATTCTTACCATCACATTGAACAAGGCTTCTTGGGTGGAAATGTTTCCTATTCAGTTTTCTATGAGTTCTTTTGCCCTGTGCTACTTAGTAAAATTGTACCAAGCACTTTGTAACAACCCTTCCATTTCCAGTGTGCAATCATACCTCCTGGATGGGACTTGTCGTTGTTGAGTTATCCTGGAAGAGGAACACGTCAAAGAGCTTCAGAAGGCCTTGTGAGGGTGTACTGGGGAGGTTATATCAACACACCACTTAATGCCTTGCGTGGGTAGGCAAAGCCCAGGAAAGAGATATGCCAGGCTTAAAGAAGGAGAATTCAGGCTGCTACTGCGGATGCAAGCACTAGAATGGCTCTCTTCACATGTCTCACAACACTTTGTGGCCAACAGCTGGTTGGAGGGGTGTCACAAAAAGATCTTGGGTATTCCTAAGAAATGAGAGATGCTGCAAGGACACAAAGAAAGGGCTATGCAAGGAGCTGGACTGGGCTGTGGGGTCACAGAGCAGGCAGTAGCCATGACAAGGTGTCCTGTGCAGGATGGGTGCTCCAAGAGGGCTTAAAGGATTGCTGTTAGAAAGCAACCCTTGGACACACTTCTGGCCTATGTCATAGAATCAGAATAGTTAGGGTTGGAAAGGACCTCAAGATAATCCAGTTCCAGCCCCCTGCCATGGGACACCTCACACTAAACCAGGGCACCCAAGGCTTCGTCCGACTTGGTCTTGAGTGCTGCAAGGGATGGAGCATTCACAACCTCCCTGAGCAACCCATTCCAGTGCCTCACCACCCTCACAGGAAAGAATTTCTTCCTTATATCCAATCTAAACTTCCCCTGTTTCAGTTTGAACCCATTACCCCTTGTCCTATCACTACAGTCCCTAATGAAGAGTCCATCCCCAGCATCCCTATAGGCCCCCTTCAGATACTGGAAGCTGCTCTGAGGTCTCCACGCAGCTTCTCTTCTCCAGGCTGAACAGCCCCAACTTTCTCAGCCTGTCTCCATACAGGAGCTGCTCCAGCCCCTGAGCATCCTCGTGGCCTCCTCTGGACTTGTTCCAACAGTTCCATGTCCTTTTTATGTTGAGGACACCAGAACTGCACACAATGCTCCAAGTGAGGTCTCACGAGATCAGAGCAGAGGGGCAGGATCACCTCCTTCGACCTGCTGGTCACGCTCCTTTTGATGCAGCCCAGGATACGGTTGCTTTCTGGGCTGCAAGCGCACACTGAAGCCGGCTCATGTTCATTTTCTCATCGACCAGCACCCCCAAGTCCTTCTCCTTGGGCTGCTCTGAATCTCTTCTCTGCCCAGCCTGTAGCTGTGCCTGGGATTGCTCCGACCCAGGTGTAGGACCTTGCACTTGGCATGGTTAAACTTCATGAGGTTGGCATCAGCCCACCTCACAAGCGTGTCAAGGTCCCTCTGGATGGCATTCCTTCACTCCAGCGGATCAACCGAACCACACAGCTTGGTGTCATCGGCAAACTTGCTGAGGGCGCACTCAATCCCACTGTCCTTATGTCCCTATAGATATCCTTCTGCCACATGATCCGCTTCTTCTGTCCATGACTCGATGCATAGAGTAAGGAGAACAGCAACACAATACTCTCAAGAGTAAAATGTAATAGGAATATCCACCTTTGGAAGTTCATGCATACCCTGCAAGTGGCTCATTGAGAGTAAAACCATCACCCCTGAAGGCTGGAGTTAGACAAGACATCACAGGCAGACATCAACTTGCTCAATGAAAGTCAACCCAAAGCCTCAAAGTGCATTATAAGCAACCTGCTTATTGCTAGATGGGGCAGCTCCAAGCTAATATATTCTTTCCCTGTAGTATTCACCTCTTGCCTTTTGCCCAAACCCTAGGTTGTCAGTTCTCTTTTTCTACCACACTTCTCTCAGGATGGCAGGGTTTGTTCCAACTACCACAGCAGTGATAACAAGCAATGGGTCAAGGTCCTCCACACACCTCCAACTCCAGCTTTGTCTCCCCTGTAACGCCTTACACATCAGTATAAAAGAGGTCCTTAACCAAAATGGACAAGTGTGTCTGCAAACTGCTGAGTTTTGTATGAAGTAACTTAAAAATAACGTATTCCCAGTGGAGACAAATCCCCTTGTACTTCTTTCCCTCGTCCATATTCATTGCAGTAGCAGCTCACTCTAACATGTGGGCTCAGAGCAATGGGATTACCATAACCTGCCTTTCTAAAGGTCCATGTCTTGTGGTTGATTCCCCAATGCCTCGTAAGAGTCGAGGTTTTGCTATAGACATTCCCTCTGGACAGCCAGTAAAGGTTTTCTCCATTGGCTATGAGCAGAAACCCTTTGGGTATAGAATACCTCCAAGGTCTCCACTTTTCTGTCAAAAGTGATTGAAATTGGGCAGCATGTTCAAAACTCCCTGGGGAAAAACCAAGACTGAATGGTTAGGCAGGTAAAGACACAGGGAGGCAACAACAAAGGTAGCATCATCGCACAGTACTCATTTCCCTAGTAAACGAGGGCAAACAACATTTTCATTGCTTTTGATTATAACCTGCTGCGCATTGCCATCTTCAGTCTGCAAACATCAAAGAGCCACTGCTGTAGTAACCACATATGACATATGATGCTGAACAGGAGGAGATGAAATCCCCAGTAACAGGGGACCTATTTCTATCTAAACTTCCCGGATAATAATGCTAGAGAAGTGTTTTATGAACCACACAAAATAATGAGAAGCAGAGAAGTCATTTCCCAAATATTCATTTCCAATCTCCTCTAACAATTGCCATCAAATCTTGACATTTTGTTCTCATTTCAGTTCAAAACAAAATAAGCATTAAATAAGGTCTGTATTATGGTGTGAGTGAATCTGAAGATGTTTACATTGAGACTTCTACCTTCACAGGGTGAAACAACAGGATCATGGCCTAAAAAATAAGACTGGGCAGATGATGTAACCAGCAAATGGTTGATTTCACAGCATTGCCCCACATCAGTTCCAGGAATCACTCTGCAACCTGGCAACCTGGCAGCTCACAAGATGCTAAGCAGCACTGAGCATGCTAAAAGGGATGCCAAGGTACCAGAAATGATATTATGGAAAGTACTTCCTTGGAAAGAAGGTATGTTATAGAGGGATATATTCTGGCTCTACTACATGCCAGTTTGGTTGTCACAAACGTCTGTGCAATAAACTATCTAGTCCTACATCTTCTTTATCCAGCACCAGGAAACAAGTCACTCCTTACCTATGGAACTGAAGAAACATTTTCTTTGAGTGCCACATTAACAGGAAGAACCAACTCTTTCAGCCTGTCTGCATAACAGAGGTGGTCCAGCGCTCTGAGCATCTTCGTGGCCTCCTCTGGACATGCTCCAACAGGTCCACATTCTTATGTTGAGGGCCCAGTTTTGATCAGCTTTGAGCTTTGTGCATTCAGGTACTTGGGACAGCCTTCTCTTAAGAGCAACATGTGTAAGGATCCTTCCTCCATCAGCTAAGGCACCAGTAGCTGAGATAGATGAGAATGCCTAAAATAGACACCACCCTTGTTGATACACTGAGAACTAAGCCTGGTGTCTTCAGGAAACACAGGATCTGTCACACAGCAAGCCAAAGCATCACAGACTCACAGGTTAGGGCTGAAGAAGATCCTCTTCAGTAAGGCACAGGTTGAGGCAAGTAGCACACATCCATTGTGTGCAAACAAAACCATTTGAGACAGGAGCAAAGCCTTGAGACAAACAGAGCAACTCCCAGCAGTGCCCACAGCAGCAATTCTAGTCTAGAAACATGCTCAACTTTGGTTAACTGTCTATTGCTGCACATTGATTATTTGGGGTAGCAGTGGGGTAGGTGTCAATAGCGGGGCAAGAGCACCCATGGATGCTCTGGGCTAAAGGGAGCACCATGTTCTAACCATACCAGGCTTGGGTACCACCAGGCTCAGAATACCCTGTGGCCATTTTACTGCAGAGAATATGATTTATTTCCTGGCTTTGCTGCTGTAAACATATGGCCATCATTAATAATAATCACTGATTACGCCCATTTCTAATTGAACACAAGACACAGTGCACAATAGGATAAGAACATGTTGGCAGACAATCTAAAAAGGCAAAAGTAAGGATTACATGGGTTCATTTGTTGATGTGATAACCTAGAAGATTGAGCCAGAATCTGGTTTTACTAGCCATTCACACTATGTCATTTCTGATGGCAGGTGAAGACATGCCTGTTCACTGTTTCTTTCCTACCATGTCAGCCCTACTCATTTCAAAGTATAAAATGCAGACTCATAAAGGAAGCTAATAATTACCAAAATCATTGCTACATCTGTTAGCTGCAGTTTCATCCTCCCATGTCTTGGCAATTCCCTATCAGGGTCAAATCTTCCCATCCTGTTTCATTTTGGCAGAGTTCTCAGACATAACCCTGTGACACAGAATGACACATACTGGCTGGAATGACAGCTCTTAGGACATTGTATTCACCAGGCACAAGCTTATATCCCAGAGGAATGGGTTTAAATTCTCATAGTAGTGATTTGGACAAAAAAGATCTGTGATTTAATGAAATTTAAGAGCTTGTAATAAAATGCAAGAAGGTTTTTTTCTGACCCAGAGTGTTTAGTATCTGATGTGTCTGGTTAAGAACCTGTAGAAAAAAGTGTAATGGACAAAGATAAAGAGAACCTTTCCTAACAGACATCCTCAGCTTTTAATAGCAAGAGATTTAGAGACCTGCTGAGCTAGAGCTTGGATATGGGCTACACTTGCTGAGCAGCTACCATGGACATCTCTTTTTTGGATGATATAGAATCAGAATCATATAATAGTTTGGATTGGAAAGGATCTTCAGGTCATCCAGTTCCAAACCCCTGCCATGGGCAGGGACACCTCACACTAAACCATGGCACTCAAGGCTCTGTCCGACCTGGCCTTGAACACTGACAGGGATGGAGCATTCACAACTTCCCTGGGCAACCCATTCCAGTGCCTCACCACCCCTCACAGTAAAGAACTTCTTCCTTATCTCCAATCTAAACTTCCCCTGTTTCAGTTTGAACCCATCACCCCTTGTCCTATCACTACAGTCCCTGATGAAGAGTTCATCTCCACCATCCTTGCAGCCCCCTTCAGACACTGGAAGCTGCTCTGTTGTCTCCAAGCAGCTTCTCTTCTCCATGCACCAAGTCAAAAAGAACCAAATGCAAAAAGAATTGCAATTCCTGTTTGCTTTAAACATGACAGCAGGAATGTCTTCATCACCAAAGAGCAAATAATCCTCCCTTTTCCTCCACTGCTCATGGTTGCACGGATCATGATCTAAAAGCATCCCAGGTAGGTAAATTCACCTCCATGTTACCTAAGTGGGATTTTGTAACTCTCTTACCCTCCAAATGATTGTTGTTACTTACGTTTTGATTGTGGTTTCAAATCAGCTTCATCTGACTTGGCAAAAGCTTCTTCTGTGCTTGGTTTCCAAGGAAATATTTGGGTCAAACATAGCAACTAAAAGCTGCTGCTATTATTTAGCAAATAGCCCAAACCCTTGCTCTCCATCCAAGCAACCCTCAGGCTTTGAAGAGCTGGGAAATCTAATCCCACACTGAAGCTTTGCAAACAACCCCTCTGTTTATAATGGACCAAGCCACAAAGCCAAATCCAATCATGCCGAACCTTTGTGTTGCTCAACACTTGATGTGAGTTCCAGTTGCTGCCGTGTTTCCATCTCTGTTATTCGTTACTGCTGTTATGCTGTACCTCCTTCTCCCTGCATCCGTAGGAAAATGCATCAGACCAAAACTGATGAAGCATTCTAATAATGCTGATGGTGTTTCTGTAGAACTGTGTCCTTGTGCCTTGTGGCTTATTAGAAGCATCTGGAAAGTTATCCATCAAGGGACATAACCTCAGGCAACGGTCTAGTATGAGCCATCCCTGCCCATGGCAGGGGGTTGGAAATGGATGATCTTAAGGTCCTTTCCAACCCAATCCATTCTATGATTCTATGGTAAGGGTGTTGACAAAGACCTCAGAGATTTCACCTTTTTCCTCTTAAACAAAGCTTTTTCGCTTTTCTTTTGGGTAAACAGCTCCAAAGCACCTGTGCTTCATCTCCAGTCAAAATAGCACACGGGAGGTAAGCATATCCCATTTGTAGTCTAAATCTTGCTTGCTAGCTTGGGTTTAGTTTGGGTTTTTTCCCTCCAGAATTGCACAATAAAAATTTAATGGTCCCCTGCATATATTCTAGACATATATGGAGATCTACACTGCTTCAAAGGTAAGCCTAAGTGTTCACTTCATAGCAAATTGTTGCAGAGGTTTATACTGCCTGTAAAGCAGCTCTTGGCATGGAGCAATGATAACCAGGAGAAGGCGTTTATGCCTTGCCCTTTGGAGATGAGACCCGCTTTAACCAATATTAAATGGAAATCCAGACACTGATAAAGGCAATGGGATGAGTTAAAAAACATAATCAGTGCCTGGTACCCACATATATGCATGTCCTTGATTCTTTCTGCCTTCTCGCTGTATGACTTTCTAGTTCTTGTGGCTTTTGGCCTTTTCTGCTACAGTTTTTGAGGTTTCTATAGGTTTCTGGGAAGGTGTGACAGCTTCTTGCTGGTTTTCCATGAACCTCTCTGCACTATGTGACTTCATCTTTTCTGCTAGAGACTATTCTCTAGCTCTGGGGCCAAATAATGTTGCTCAGACTGTGTCACACAACTTGTACCTCTCATTCCAGAGCTAAGTGGTCCCCTCATGGCTGCTTCATGGGAACAGCCATTGGCCTGTGCTGTCCTTCAGACTTCTTGGGCATTGACTCACCTGTTCACTGGCATGAAACAACAGTTCAGATTTAGATGAGCTCTTAGGCAGAAGCTCTTCCCTGTGAGGGTGCTGAGGCGCTGGCACAGGGTGCCCAGAGAAGCTGTGGCTGCCCCATCCCTGGCAGTGTTCAAGGCCAGGTTGGACACAGGGGCTTGGAGCAAGCTGCTCCAGTGGAAGGGGTCCCTGCCTGTGGCAGGGGTTGGAGCTGGAGGAGCTTTAAGGTCCCTTCCAACACAAACCAGCCTGGGATTCTGTGTCAACACTAAGATGAACTGGGCAACTGCAGAACTGGGCTAGAGACCATACCCTGGCATGGGTTATTCTGCTGGGATAGATGCAGACCAGACCTGGTAAGTACACATAAGTCATAGAGATCAACTGCTGATGTCAGCTGCTCAAAGCGTATCTGTCAGTTATGTATGACAATAGACGGTCAAAGGAAACAAGACAGCAATGCAGGGCAGCCACCTCTCCCCCTTTTCCAGCTCTGTTTCTGCCTTAGAATCACAGAATCAACCAGGTTGGAAAAGCCCTTTAAGCTCATCCAGTCCAACCATTGACCAGCACTGCCAAGGCCACCACTGCCCCATGGCACTGAGGCCTCGTCTCCACAGGGTGTGAACCCTTGCAGGGCCGGCGCCTGCAGCCCTGCCCTGGGCAGGCTGTTCCAATGCCTGAGCACCCTCTGGGGCAGGAATTGGTCCTCAGCTCCATCTAAACCTGCCCTGGTGCAGCTTGAGGCCGGTTCCTCTTGTCCCATCCCTTGTTCCTTGGGAGCAGAGCCCAACCACCCCCTTTCACCTCACCTTCTTCCTGTATTTCTTGCATCTAGAGTGTGCCATGTTCTAGCCCTTAATCAAACCTTAATTTTCTAGGAAGCCTGGACCACAATCCGTCTTTGTTGCCTTCCAAAAGACCCGGAGACCTCAGCCTGATGTGTCTGGCTTCATGCATCACATTCATGTAGCACAGAGCTCTAAACCAACATAACAGAGATCTGGGCTGCATGGTTTGTAAGACATTTAGTTTTGTCAATTGCACAGCCAGTCCTCTCTCCCAGTCTCCCTCTGAAGTAAACTAGCAGTGTCACTAAGCTAAATGAGTTTAAACACACTGCTCTTTGACCTGTGATGGAACATACTGAAATCTGGCTAGCAATAACTTTATCCTCCTTCGTGACTATGCCTTGTCTTTGCTTAGTCACTGCTTGGTGTCAGGGGTTCATTTCCCTCCAAAGTGCTTTCTGCCCTGGAACAGGGCTTCCTTGTGAAGAGTTGGATGCTGTGAACAGAGGTGCCCACCCAGCTGGAGGGTTCAGCTCCAAGGGTGAGAGCTTGGATGAGTTCTGCGCACAATAGATGCTTTAATGTGGTCCTGTCTCCTACTGCAAATGTTAACTCACTGCAGAGCATGACCCTTCCTGTATTTCTGCTGGGAGCATCAGCACAGATGTCCACTCAGTGGAATGATTTGCTTTTCCTTTATTTACCCATTTTTCTGCCAGACAATGAAATAATAGGGGTTAGCGTGCCCATCTTTGGGTGTTTGTAACAAGCCAGTTCCAGCTAAACAAACTCTGGAGGAGATGTGTGTATCTTACAAGACCTTAGAAATAAGGAAGCCTGATAAAGGTACATGAAACCCTTGTAGGACACCATGCCCCGTGGTCAGGAAGTGATGACTGCATTTTGTGCTCCATGCCTGGATGAGTGCATGGCAGAAACACCAATGAATAAAGACCTCCAGCAAGCAGGAGACACAAATGCATTTCCATTATCTTTTCTCCTTGACTCCATCCACCCATAATTCAATGTTTCCTGTTGCCATAGCAATGGATTGCCTCACCATTTTCATTTATTCTGTTAGCTGAGAAGATATTATCTACATGTTATGGGGAATGAGGCATCACAAGAGGTGTTTCCATCCCCCTCTTTCAGCACCTAATCCATGTGGTGGGTTCATTTTGACACCCTGGTCCACAGCAAGGAGCCAGGCACCAGCACCCCAACTCTGCCATGTCCTAGTGTTTCTCCACTCAGGACGATGGGGAATTGTAGATGTAACGTGGTTTACCAGTTAAAGGAGTCTTTAAATACAGTGCTAGAGACAGCAATGCTTGGCCAGAGGATGCTAAGAGGTCTGTGGAAGATCACAAAGTTGTATATTGATCCAAAGCAATCCCTCTTACACATCCCTGACGGCTCAGATACAGTGGTACCCACATGCATGTCTACTTGGACCTGGAGGCATCTCAGGGGGTTTAACTTGTGGTGATATCTCTCCCATTAGCTCCATCTGCCCAAGCTGAGGTGTGGTGGGAGCTTCCTTTTAAGCCCCTTCTTTCTGGGCAGCTCTCCCAACTCAGCGCCATGTCACTGAACGATGGTCACCGTGATTAAAGTGATGGTTCCTCAGCTTTTCAATGTCAAGATAATGCATTGTATGAGCAAGTTATTAAGCTAAGTCTCTCAGTGTCCATCCCCATGCCATCCAAAACTCAGTAATCAGCATTTTTCGCCATCTTTTTGGGGTTTTTTTCCACAATGGTTTTGGTAAAATCTGAAGATGATTCCCCTGGCATATATCTGGGCTGCTCAGAGCTTTAATTTCCAGAAGGAATCTCTCATTTATACCCCTGTTCCTGGGAATTCAGTACTTATGTTGGGATATGAGGACTGTGGCTGATCACTCACCCTGGCAGGGTGGCAGGCTCCATCCCAGTGCAGGGACCCAGGCTTTCTACATCCCATCACAGCACAGGGAGGACCATCCAGAGCCAAGCCATCTCCTTCTGGTTTTCCCTTTCAAGACTGTGCTTGTTTGGTCTCTTCTTGCATCTCTGTGCTTGTCTACTGCCATTGACCACACTCTTCCTGGGTGTTTTTCCTCTCTGCCCAGTGTCTCTGCCATCCCACACTTCCCAGGTGCTCTCTGGTCACTGCTGTGGTGCTGGAGCATGCAAACCAGAGCAGTGGTATCAGCCAGCCTTCGTTTGGGCAGATCAGTGCTCCCTCCCCTATCACCTTCCCCTCCTATCTATGGGGATAATGGGATAAAATGCCTGTTCTTCCCCTCCTTCCCTCACTAATGAAGAGTGACATGCCCATAGCTCGTCTCCACAGTCTGCTCAGCAGGTTCCTGGGGATGCTAATTACAGTGGGAATGATGCAGATGTCTGTCCATCCACCGTTCTGCTCTGCATAGGCTGTCATCTGCAGGTGCTGCTTAATTCGCATTGAGCTGAGGTGCCATTCATCCTTCACTTTGCAGTCACACAGGGCACTTCCAGGCTCCCAGGAGATTTAAGCATCGTAGGCATTGGCTTGGATCTTGCCTATTAATAGGCTGGAAGAGGGGAAGGAGCACATCTGGGTTCAGATGAGCTGCCCATATACAGTTTGAGATGCCCATGGTATCCGAGACATCTGCATGGTGTTGATGACGCGTATGACACAGCCTATGGGAGACCCCTGCCTGTTTTGAAATCAATAAGAGAGCAGATGGGACACCCTGGGGACCTCAGAGGGTGTTAGGGAAAGAGAGAAGGATGATTTATGTGACCACACATGGGTATTTAGTGTAATAGGAGATGGTTTAGGGCACTGCAGCTCCAGCAGAGCATACAGCTCCTACTTGAGGCTCATCTGGCACCACGCTGATGTGTTAGACCCAGAGGATATCATATATGTCACTGTATACCCTGGGGCAAATAATTCCATTCAACTGCTCCAGTGTTTCAGGGAGAGCTGAGTTACTTTTTTCCTGATGGCTCCAATAACATTAACTGGTGCAGGAGCTTGGGTACCCTGTGGACATGGAAACATGTCCTGGCGTCAGTTGGAGGGCTCAGACCCACACCAGTGCTGCTGCAGGGGATGTGTCTGCCACCAGGAACAGCTGGGATGTTGTTTCTTACAGCTGAAGGGCTGTGCTGGGAGGAAAGGAGGTTTCAAAGGATGTCAGGAAAGAAGGGACAAACTCAATGTCCAAGGCATCTTTGGAGGTCCCAGCTTCTCAACCCATGTCCATTGCTGCTCATCCAAAGAGATCGCTCCCTAGGACAGTTCCCAGCCCCACTGCTAGGGTGCTGGGCCACTCATTTCTCCCAGTTTTAAAGCAGGGGCTTCAGCTTGCCATGGGTTAGTGATGGATTTGGTAGTCCTGGGATAACTGTTGGACTGGATGATCTGGAAGATCTTTTCCAGGTTAGTTGATTCCATGATTCTGTGGTCCACATAGAATGATTTGATGATACCTTGGCCTTACTGCAATGGAGACAACAGCCTTTTTCCCCCTCTCCTAATGCATCAGGATGATGGATAAATCACAGCCTCCACTGCTATCCAACACAGAGCCACGTGTGAGACACACACCACACCAAGCAGACACCACCACCCTCTGCCCTGCCACTGGCTCTGAGCATCACTTTAATCACAGCTGAGGGCATTCCCATTCCCTGGAGGAATGAGCTGGGTGTTTTCCAGGCATTAAGCTTCATTAAGTGTTTTTATAGCATTACTTTGCAGCTGCAGGGTGGGGTAAGCAGGGGGCTGCAGCTCTGACGTGTTGATTAACACAAGGACTCTTATGCACATGGCTCGATGAGACTGAGGAATCATCTGAGCAGGGAAAAGAGCCTTAGAACAGCATCAAATCAGGAGTGGATGTAAGTGTGGCATTTGGGGAGTCCTCTGAACTGCCTCTCATCCTCAGACGTTCATCACAAGGGCAGCTTAATTAAAACGAAACGTTGACAGAGGCTCACCTCTCTTCTCTCACTGCTTAATGGGAGAAACAAACAGTGCTCAGTAGCTCAGTGGAGCATCCGAGGCTCTTTCGGACAGGAGGTCCCCAGTTACAAAAGCAAAAACTGAGGGTGGTGAAATGTGTTTTACCAGCACTGATTTCAGCTCGCTTTAAGGGTCAAAATCCTGCTGGTGACAGCTTAGTCTGGATGATGAACTGGAAAATCACATTTGCACTCAGTAAAATGTGTGTCTGGGAGTATAAATCCCTCTTGTCGTGCTCTCCTGTTTCACTTGCAAGTGCTTGTGCCCCACAGAAATCCCTTTTCTGTATAAAAACCCTCATCCTTTGACAGACCAGATGCTGATGCATCATGTCTGATTCCCAGGGTGGGACTTCAGCGGGTTTCGGGTGTGATTGGAGGCTTAAAGGGCATCCCAATGGATCAAGGAACGCCATCTGAGTTGCTTTCCGGCTTAGCCAGTTGGAAAAGCATGCAGTGTTCCAGCGAGGGAGCGCTCTCTCGTGGGCTACGAGCACTCCATGTGTCAGCTGAGTTGGCTCAGAGGTGATTAATAAGGAAAACAAAGGCTGTGGAAGGAAGACATGACATAAGCCAGCGCGGCAGTAAAGTGCAACCAGATGTTGGGCTGTTTTGATCTTGGAGAAGCAAGGAAGAAGGAAGGTAAATAAGCCCCACCAGTATCAGAGCCACTTTTAATACCCACTGTGCTGCTTGAGGCCAGCTGAGATGAAAGGGAAGGTCCAAGATGCGATGCTCCTGGCTGGGGGCTATGAACTGCAGAGGCATGCGGACAGCTCGTCACAAGGCATAGACATACTGGGTTTGCTCTAAGTTACCTCATGTCAGGACTTTGGCAAAGCAGCCAGCACCTGAGGATGGAAGCAGGACACGTCGACTTTAGATGGGTGTTCTTCCACCCACGGTGGTGAGAAGGTGGCAAACACAAGGAGGAATAAGAAATGCAGATGATGGATAGGAAGAAGAGACTGTTAATTGGTACATGATGGCTTGCGCAAGGCTGACTCATACTTCCCCCTTTAAAGCCTTGAAGCTTTATCTTTGCTGTGTGGGGGAAATGATTTTCCTGAGGTCGTATACAAGGCCTGTGACAAGCAGAAACCCCTGAAACCAGTTCTCCCACCTCCTGGAGTACCCTCCACCTCTTTGGACCTGCCTTGGTATACATTGAAGAACATGAGCCTGCTTCAGTGTGTGCTCGCAGCCCAGAAAGCAACTGTATCCAGCAGGTCAAAGGAGGTGATCCTGCCCCTCTGTCCTGCTCTTGTGAGACCTCACCTGGAGCATTGTGTGCAGTTCTGGTGTCCTCAACATAAAAAGGACATGGAACTGTTGGAACAAGTCCAGAGGAGGCCTCAAGGATGAGCAGGGGCTGGAGCAGCTCCTGTATGGAGCCAGGCTGAGAACACTGGGGCTGTTTAGCCTGGAGAAGAGAAGCCGTGTGGAGACCTCAGAGCAGCTTCCAGTGTCTGAAGGGGGCCTATAGGGATGCTGGGGAGGGACTCTTCATTAGGGACTGTAGTGATAGGAAAAGGGGTGGTGGGTTCAAACTGAAACAGGGGAAGTTTAGATTGGATATAAGGAAGAAGTTCTTTACTGTGAGGGTGGTGAGGAACTGGAATGGGTTGCCCAGGGAAGCTGTGAATGCTCCATCCCTGGCAGTGTTCAAGGCCAGGTTGGACAGAGCCTTGGGTGCCATGGTTTAGTGTGAGGTGTCCCTGCCCATGGCAGGGGGGTTGGAACTTGATGATCTTAAGGTCCTTTCGACCCCAAACTATTCCATGATTCTATGCACGTATGCATTTCATCTACATAACCATCTCCGTTACATCTCAAGACACAGAAGCTTTCACAAACTAAAACAGCCAACAGAAAACCCCAAGAAGACAGATGGAGCCTTTTCCAGCCCAAATTCAATACATAGACCTAAGCTAATGTGTGAAACATTAATTCTTACAGTTATCCTTATGTACTTTACTGTATTGAGGTTCCTCCCAGCTCAGAAGAGCTCCTCCTTGGCCTTTCCACTCAAAAGCTAATGCTTAGAGGTTGAGATAGGCCCAGAACCAGACTTTGATGCTGCTGTGGATGAGCTTCTTCACTCCATCAGCTGAATACCTGAGGGAATGTTTTCACTAATCTTGAGATCCTCCCTGTATATCAGCCAGATGTGAAATCTTCTGGCAGATCCTCATCTAAGCAATCAAGTGCTCAGGAAAAGCAACATCAATTGCCCAGTATGGGGTAAAGCATGGCTTGCACGTGTGCCTGTTGTCCTAGGGAAGAAGCAGAAGTGACAGCTCTTTTGCTGCATTATCTACTCAGTATTTCAGTCTCTTGCAGTGATGCTGATCCAGATTCAGGCTTGGAAGTGTTTTGTTCTCTTTAAAACACAGAAGAAGGTAATCCAGGCTCCAGTCTCTTATTGTATAAGATGACATGATCTGCTTTAGAGACAGCCACAGGAGGTGAAGTGATAGAAGAAAAAAGGCAATGACTGGCTCTCTTTTTCACAGCATGAAGCTGTCAGTGCTAGTAGGAAAAGGCGAGCTGCCCTCCCCGTTGCCCTGCCCCTACTAAATACATCTGAGAAGGAGGCAGTCCTAGAACCTGGGAAGGTGTTTTCTCATCAGATCTCTCCGCCTGCCCACCTCTGAGCACTGCAAGCCTCACACAAGCGCTCTGACATCAATCTGAAAGGTCAAATGAGAACTGGCTGCTCCAGGGTTGGAGTCTGGCCTCGGATCAGATGTGGGACTTCTTGGTCTCTGATAAGGATCAAAGGCCAATGAAGCTGGAAGCGTGTAAAGTGAGAACCAGCCCATCAGAGCCAAGGACAGCTTAGGAAGAGACTTTGCTGACCCCCCTCTGATAAATCTCCCTGAGGCTCTCTCTTCATATCCCTGCAGACATTCATGCAGCCTGCCCTGGCCATAGGCAGATTCACTGCTTCCCCAGACCTGGATGTTGCTCTTGCCTTTTCCTTCCATGGTTCTAAGCATCCAAGATTTCCATTGTGACATGCAGAGCTCTCAGATCTCACCTGCTATCCGTCCATAGCAGTGCTGGAGGTAACAGCCACACACAGTCTGAGAGGCTTATCATTATCAGCTTAGGAGATGTGGGTCTCCAGGGAATTTCAATTAGCAGAGGCACTTTCACACCCCAAGACACAAAGATGTTATCAATTCCCTTAAACAGGCACCAGAAGAGCTGAGCTGCAGCTTTTGGGACTCCTCCTCTGTTCACATTGCTCCACGAACCACAGTGATGCTGTGCTGATCCCTAACTGCTGATCATCCAGGCTCTTCAGCTTCAGATGTACTTTGATGGCTAAATTTCACTGAACGATTCCTTTTCCATGAGGAATGTGCTGTTTCTTCTCTCACCCGTCTGGAAAGGACCCTTTGTGATGGCCACCCTAAACATCTGTACCAGAACACAGCAGGCTGCTGCTATTCTAAAATGCCTGGATATCCCTGCCCATGGCAGGGGGTTGGAACTGGATGCCCTTAAGGTCCTTTCCAACCCAAACGATTCCACGATCCTTTTGGGTCAGCGCTTGTTTGCACTGATAGTTTTGGTCTGGTTTTTGTCTCCTCTCCTAGGGCATGCAGCACTTGCCCTGCTGTAGGGTACCACGCTGTGCAGCAACAGATAATGGGGACTTAGCGAGGCGTTAGCCTGGATGTGCGTGTTTCAGATGAAGGGATTAATATCTAGAGGCTTGTTTGGGACTCCTGCAGAGTCCGGGTATGAAACACAACAGTGTTTACCCTGGGACTTATCCTTTGTGCAACAACTCCGTTGCATTATAACTCCTTTTGAAAAAAACCACATGGTTGGCATAAAGATGGATAAGAGCAATTGATTATTTCATTTCTATTTCCCCCTTCTGTGGTTAGTTGCACTGCAGGTATTGCTGGTTATTTTATGTCTGGATGGCAGTTAGGACTGGTTGTTTCTCTACCCCCAGGAGGTGAAGAAAAAAGGTGTTTTGCTCTGTTATCTTAGCTTTATGGAAGAGTTTTAACTCTTTATTGCTTAATGTGTTTAGCAGATGTGTTGCTCTAGCTGAGTTAACTGCTTTGAGCAGCATGACAAGATAACCATCTGCAACAGTCCATGTGGCTCAAATGTCCCTTGGAAATAGTCATCTCTCATTTACATATGACAATTAAAGGGTGCTAATAAATAGGTGTGCTCTGAAACTTGGTCCATTGACCCTCATTAAGTTTTGTTCAGGCTCTGGAAATGAAGTGAAATCAAAACTATTTCCTTCGGAAAGGATTTAAAAACAGTTTAAAAGAAAAGGTCAGCAGAAATTCCTGCAGATCTGCCAGCCTGAAATAAAACCAGTAAACTACCAGTAAACTGAGCACTTGCACAACCCTGTGGGCCCAGAGGGGATTAGTGGTAAGGCTCAGGCAGACCGTGGACTTTGTAGGGAGTCAGCAGAGGCAGGCTGCAGCCAGGATGGGGACTCTCCAGCCATGCTGCAATGCAAAGGAGCTGCCAGAGCAGCCCAGAGTATGTATATACATACAAATATATACATAGGTGTGTGTGTATATATGTATATATATGTTATGTATATATATATGTATATATGTAATGTATATATGTAACTGAAGGAGGAGAGAGAAGAAATCAGGTTGCTGGAGGCTGCTGCCCACCTATCAAAGAAATTTCATACCTAAATCATGTTCTATATTAATTAATAAGTTAATTTATGTATTATAACTCCTCATTATGATGAAGTGGTATTAGAAAATGGGGATATAAAGAGTTATTGCATATGCAGCTGGTAAGCTTATAAAGCTGTTGTGACAGGATTGCTCTTATGCAGTAGGTGCTGGGTGTTGGGGAGCTGAGATGATGTCAGAGAAATGATTTAGGGTTACAGGCACATGCAGCTAAGAGCCTGGGGTAGTGTTTTTCCCTGCCCTTGTATGATCTTACATGTAACATCTGGCAGATCATGCAGAGACCTTGCCTTAAAAATGCTGGCCTACATGATAGAAGTCTACAAGCATAACAAAGGCAATGTACCTCTTGGGTCTTATTTCATCCCATACTAAAAAGAACTTAAAGATTTGGGTCTAGTACATGCATTTCTTATGCAGCATAGGTTAGATTGGTAAACTTTGTCTCTCCTCAGCTTCTAAACCTTTAAATTACGCTAAAGATGCTGTTCTACCAAATGTTGGCTAGATGTTTATGTATCCTGATAACAGGGGACAAAGGTATATGTTGTGATAGGCAAGGTGAGAGCTGGAGGAAGATGTAACAACAGGACCAAATGGCCTGTGCTGTGGTTCAGTATTTGAGCTAAAGTCTCTCCAGCAGACAGCTGAAAGCTCAGATATTTAGATAAGGTTGTAAACTGGTTATTTTCTTCAAGCTGTCAAAGATGCCAATGGCTACGAAAGACCTACTGGGACAGAAAATGGTCTGGGATTATTTGCTCTGTAGGGTTTTTAAAGCCATGGTGTAAAGAAAATGCAACTCAATGTCATGTTCAAGCTTTATTTTAGGCATAAATGCCATTTATCAGATCTGGCAGGACTTGATGAATGCTTCAGTGAGGTTATGTGGCTGCAGGGAAGTGTGCAACATAGCACAGGGTAACACATCATCCAGAACGTCAGCCAGCCATTCATGAGTCCATTGACGCATCTGGAAGTCTTGTTGCCATTCACCATGAACGGGGTTGGCCAAAACCCATCGTTCTTTGTCTGCCAGGAGATTCAGTGTGATATTTTCTTTTCTTACTCCTTTTTTTCACCCCTTTTCTTGTTTTCTTCACTGCAATGAAGCAATTTATTTGTTAAATGCCCAAGGAAGTACAAGCTTCCTGAAGTTTACAGGTGCTGAGTGGGTTTGCTGTTCCCCTCAGTCTTTCTGTTAAGGCCATCAATGGAATTGTCATTGTCAATGAGCTGCTGTGTCTGGTTTCTAGTCTTTTCAATGCGGGCCAGGCTTGCTAAACATGCATAAAACACTCATCTGCTTTCAGCTTCCCTGCTTATGAGACAGACCTACTTGATATCTTTATTCCCACAAAAGACACCTGCAGTTTCTAAGGTCTCCAGACATAGATCCAGACATATCTGAAGTGTTTTTCAATCTGACATATTTCAAGAAGAACATTTTGAGACATGTTGGGCAAGTGCTTTTTTTGGTTAACACCACGAGACGCTCCATTTCCTTCAGTATCTGGCTTTAACTTGCTTATTTAAAGTGCAGCCTCTCTAAGCTTCATGTAGAGGAAATGATGAACAGTAGCCACTTCTTAGGTTGAATCGTGGCTGGATTCTAAGAGGTTTGGAAATGTCTCCTGGAAAAGGAGTTTTTCTCTATGTGTTGCTGTATAATGAGCTTCTGGAGACAAGGCTGTCAAGCAGTCGAGTCTTGATGCCTAAATAAATAAATGTATAAATATCTCATCTAGTGCTATAAGACCGTTTCCTGCCAGCTCTAATATTGACTATCCGAACTACATGCAACGTCATATATTCCACTAACACCAGTGCCAGAGAGTTCAGATCTTACAGGCTACAAAATCAGATTCCAAGAAAACCAAATAAATCTGGGCAGTTTGGGAAAGAAGTGGACTTGCTTGAACTTGGCTCTGCAGGACTCTTCAGTGATGACGTACAACTGCTCTGATGCAAAGACGTGTAGCTGCTGTGATGGAAACCAGACAATCCGGAGGAAAAAGCGTTCCACATGCTGGACTGCAACTTGAAAACAGGATAATATGGCACAGCACGACACTCTTCCCCCCAGAAAACAGCCCCTCCAACACCATGAGACATCAAACTGTGCTGCATGACCAAGAAACTGCTGTCAGATTGGGTTAACATCAAACAAATCAAAGCCATGGGAAGGACAAAATGGAGAGGAACTTGTAAAGAATTAAAGGATGGAGGTTAACTAATGCGAGACAGTGAGGCTGGAGTGATAATGAATCTTGACAGGCTGACTTTACATAATTGTTGTGATTGAGTCACAGGCCTGGCATGTAAAGTCAAGTGGTGATGTTGTCTTAAATGCCTACAAGTTGTCATCCATCTGAAAGGTGATCTTGGGAGAGAAAATCAGTGCTCTGCAGTCAATGTGTCTGTGTCATAAGGAAAATAAAATGTGATTAATGGCTATTTTGAAATAAAATAGTAGATGAGGAGCCTCCTTTAGTGGTGTTTTCCAGCAGAGCCCCTGGGACCTCATTTTTTCCAGTGCTGTTCAATATCTGTATCACATTACCTGGAAGAAACAGAAAAATCATTATTCCTACGACTTGCAGATTGGTCTGGGCCTCTCATTAAATGGGCAGATTCGAAAAGGATCCTCTAAACTAAAAGCAGACGGGTTTGTATACAAGTGGGAACAGAGGATTCACACCATGCGTCCAAGGCAGATGTTTGCATGAGGGAAAGCAGAGACAGGCTTGAAAACAGTGATGCCGCATCTGTGTTCATCTGAGCTATAGAACAGAAGTGGGGAAAAATCAAATAGGTGATAAAAGATGCCATCACATCAATATTCAGCATTGAAGAGCGAGGCTCACTACGGCTTTTAATTAAGCAATGGGAAGGGAAATGAAAAATGAATGTCAAAGGAGCAGCGCAAGGATGCAATCCTGACAGCATGCTCTATGGCAGAAGCCTTGCGGGGCTGTTTATTTCTTTTACTCAGAGGATGACTGGGATGTGAGCTAATTATGGTTTGCAAACCTCTGCAGGGAGGTGGTATTTATTGTGCTTTGTGGTGCTCTGCTTCTCAGGCAAAGGCAGAGTGAGAGCCCGGTGCAGGAAGCTGAAGCCAGACACACTGGATGTTAAGTGGGTATTTCTCATGTTGAGGGTAATTAACAGTTGGAACAATAGATGTGGGAACCTGGTTGATCCCTCCAAGACTGGAGCTTTTAATTAAGGCTCAGAGGACATGAAGAAAGGCTAACACAAAGTGTTGCCGTGCTGCTCTCCCTCAGTTTTCTCTATTAATCAGTGGAGACATGAGAGCGTTCTGCAGGAAGAGGCAGAACAGGAGCCAAGCCTTTTCCCTGTCTCTCTCTGCTGGCTGCAGAGGGTTTCCAGAGAGATCAGCTTTATTCAGCCGTACCCTCAGGTATAATTCATTACAAAACACATTTCATTTCCAGGATGCTTGAAGAGCTCGGAGCAGCAGCAGCAGCTCTTTGGCCAAGGCTGATGTGGGAGGTCAGACCAAGAGATTAGAGCACCCTCTTCTGCCCTAAAAAATTAAAGCAAAGCGATACAGCTGTGGCTTAACCTGCCCGTGGGAAATGTTACGTCTATACAGACACACACATCTATCAATCCAGTGAGTACAGCAGAGCGCTGGGAATTGATCTGATGGTGTGCAGGTAACACGGGATTACAAAGAGATCTTTGCTCTGTGATGTGGCTGTGGCCGGAATGATGAGCTGAAGAGGTGAGAGAAAAGCAAAGTTTGGAGGCATACACAAGGTTTTAAACCTTAATGCTAATTCCAGCCAGATGAATTACCTTAATAACACCTTTTATTCTTTGCCTCGGCTGCTTAATTTACCTTGCTTGCTATTAATAAGGCAAATCAGGCAGTGCCAGGACTCCTTTTGCAAAAGTAGGAATGTTACCCCCAGTCCTGCACAGCCTGAGCATGGGGCAGATATTTGGGGCCATTTGGAATAATCAGCTTTTCCTTTGGAGGGTGGATTCCTGACACTATCATTACCTGGTTGCAGGAGGGTCTTTTCTTGCCCTGTCAAATAAGAAGCAGAAGGAAAGGGGGGAAAATTATAAAGGTTTCAACCCACTTGGCTATGGAAAAGTATGAATCGTTAACGGTCAGAGTAATTACCCTGATAAATAGACCTCCAAGTTGGTTATTTTCCAATCTTCCATTGCTGGGTGCCTGACCCTCAACAGAGGAGATTTTAATGTTATGGACATAGAATCATAGAATAATAGAACAGTTAGGGTTGGAAAGGACCTTAAGATCATTCAGTTCCACCCCCCTGCCATGGCAGGGACACCTCACGCTCCCATAGAAGTGAGTTTGCAGCTACTCTAGGAGACCTTGCGATTGCTGGCTCTGAGTGGAATTAAACTGTACAGTGCCACTGTCGACACCAAGAGAAATGAGATAGCAGTGAGCATATGATACACAGATAGAGGTGTGGGTGTATTTGTATATGGATAAATCAAATTTTTAAGTGCAATTAAACAAAAAACAGACTCCAAAAACTTTATTGAATGCCATGGTTTGATTAAAACCCGGTGTCAAAACCTAACGCACTCATAGCATGCAAAGCAGTGTTCTAAGCTTGACGTTAGCGTGCCTTTGAGTCACTTTCCAAATGCGAAGCTATTTGGTAATTCCTGATAACTATCTTGAGCTGTACCAGTCTTCAATGAATCACGTGTCCAGGAACCATCCTGGATCCAGGCCGTGCAAGGAAATGAATGAATGGGAGGAAATTAATGTGATGAATGGTGAGAGCTGCTTTCCCCACTGCATCTGAAAGTCTTTGTGGCTTCCCTCAATCATTAGTCATGAAGAACTGCTCCCGAACATACACACACCAATGAGATGTGTGTAATTTATATGATGTATTTGAAGTTAATACTGCTAAAACGCTGAATTACAAATGATTCCCTCTAGACCACAAGTGCTTCTGTGGCCTCAGCTAAATTATTGCAAGGGGCTTCCTAGCTAAGACAGGCATTGAGACATGTGAGGTCTTTCCACATGAGTCTTATTGCCTGCTCCCCTGGGCAAAGGTGTTCAGGAGTATGGAGAGGCTTACTGGGGGACTCAGCTATAGGGAGGTATCTAGAAGACTCAGGGGAATTAGAACGAAGTGTATAAAGCTGTGTGTGTGTCATGATGGGTACAAGGAAGAAACAGGGAAAAGGGGAATGTAACGCATCAGCAGGATGATAAAGCCCAAAATCAAGTATTCTGCTTACCCCAAACCTAAAATAGCTCTTGTCTCTGCTGCTTATAGGGCTGAAGAGGAGCTATCCCTTCTGTGGTGCAGAGAGACTTAAGGAGCTGTTCTGCAGGGGCAGATCGCAGGAGCTAAATCCCACTAATCCAAGGGCAGAGCTTTAAGATGCCATCCCTACAATTACTTTGTTAGATGTGAGTACATCTCTGCACTGAGACAGTTCAGAGTGAAGCAGCCTGGAGCTCTGCAAGACCTTCATTGAGGAACTAAGGGCTTGGGAGGACGTACCTGAAGTCATGAAACCCTGAAGGAGAAGGATGGCCCTGACAAAAGGGACATAGGAAGCTTTTGACACGGCATGGAGGGTCCCAGAGCACCCACTCAGTTGGAGTGGCCCATGCAATCAGGTTAAAGGAGGTGGGCACCCAAGAGCACTTGCAGGGGAACCTGACCATGCATCGTCTATCCTTGAGATGGGACCCACGTCAGAGGACAGCCACTGCCACTGGTGAGAAGCTGCTCCACGGGTGAGTTGCCCCTTCTGGAGGCCTCTCTCCATCAGGATAGAGGACCTGTATGTGCATTTACAGCACACATTGCACTGCGGTGCTTGGTGCTGCGTGCCTCGGTGGCTGAGGATCCAGGACAAAATGCTTCTCCAGGGATGAATAGGTAAGCTGGTGTAAAGGGTCTGCTAATCTTAGAGCACAAACCTGCTTGAATCAGCAGCTTTCCTAAGCCACAGGGTGACACTGCAGATGGCAGGAAGCTGTTGTGGGTTTGCAATTGTTTGCCTGGCTGTAAAGGGTGATGTTACTATCCCCCCAAAACCTTACGGCTCCGAGTCTTTAACCAAGGCTATCTTAACACAAAGCTTTTACCCTGATGGTTATTTAACATTTCTTAATCTAAATGCAAATCATAATCTTCCTTTCCCCTCATTCTGTGATTTCCTGTTTATCCACCTTTCATTTTGCAGGTTTAAGAGACTTTGCTACAAATTGTCCCCCCAAAACCTTTTCAGACAGTTTTAAAATCATATGCATGTACACAGATTTACTTCAAGTATGATGAACAGGAGGATTTAGGATGCATGGGGCTTTGAGGAATCTAGTCTAGTGGAAGGTGTCCAGGAGGTTGGAACTGGATGAGTTTTAAGATCCCTTCCAACCCAAACCATTCTGTGATTCTGTGCATCTTTAAGTATATGTATGTATGGGTCTATATGAATGTGTGTATTTATGTTTATATGGGCTCTGATTCATGTTCTAAAGTCACTGAGGATTTTGGATTGGCAAAAGATGCTGACTTGGAGCATTCCACCTATTTATTTCCTTATCTGCATTCTTTTCCTGTGTGATTTTGGAATTATCCTTCCAAAGAACCCAAACCATAGTGCATCCATAAGTTGTGTTTACTGTTGCAGTCAAAGCAGACTCACTCTTCACTGCCTGGTTTCAGAATGTATTGCAAAGCACTTTAAAAAGTCTATATAAGTGTGCATTTAAGGGCTATGCTATGTTTAACTGACACTGGATGGACACTTGTCTACATAGTGCATATCCACATGTCTGTGCAGGGCTTTGGCACATGGACTTGCACCTTGAGAACTGTTGTGTAACTGGGGCTGATTCAGCTCTATGTACATGCACTGGACAAATATGTATGCAGGAAGGCAAATGTAATCTACTTTTCTTCCAGCTGCTGGTAATGCACTGCCTGGCTGCCCGAAGAACTCAGTGCAGCTCTACCCACCTGTAAAACAATGTCATTGCTCCCACTGTGTCCTAACAGCTTGCTCTGGTCAAGGCACATTAGATCGTGTAAGTTCAACACTGGCAATTCATCCAAGACATTTTCCCAGGCTCTCTGGTGGCTGCTGTTGGGAATAACCCTGCTTTGCTCTCCAGCACTTTGTTCTGTCTTTAAAATTGGACTGCTTGGACCCTGGAGCTGTGATCCCTTCTTTTCCAAAGCCTTGCCCCACGTGGCTGCCAGGTTAGCAGTGGAACGAATAACCAAAGATCCTTCACTAGATCTTGGCCACAGGCTGGATTATGTGGTCCTGGAAGAAGAATGTGAGACACCGAGAGCTCTGGTTAAATTCATTGACTTTGGAAAGCTTTCCTCTGCTTTCATAGGCCCTCTGAACCCTGGCTTCTGTGAGGTGGCCGCACTGTTCGGGGAAAACTGGAATAAAGCCATCTTCTCATGGACGTGCATCAATTATAAACTGGATTCCACCACCCAACACCCTACATTTGCAAGGACCCTGCCCTCTCCAACCCGAGTTTTGTTTACAATAATGAAACATTTTAGCTGGGCTCATGTTGGCATCATTGCTTCCAATGAGGATATTTGGATGGACACGGCCAGCAAGCTAGCGAGTGCACTCAGGAACGAGGGTCTTCCTGTAGGCATTGTCATACCCATTCATAAAGGAGAAAAAGGCATTGAAGACACTTGGAACAAGGTTAAAGAAGTTGACAACATTAAAAGTAAGTGTTTTGAGTCTCCTTCCTTTCTTCATTTTCTTTTCTCCAGGGTAGGACTGCAGTGTTATCCAATGAGCAGAAATTAGAGAATGAAGTTTTGAAGTCATTTAAGTCAAGCCAGAACTTTTGTCTCTGACCTTAACAGAGCCAGGGCTTCAAGTAAAAGTATGCTGGGCATTTTGTATGTGATGGACATAGGGCAAAGTAGTCTTCTACAACATGAAAGACTGCGTTCAGCTTGGAAAACCAGTGTTTAGTAGATGAGTGTCTGCTCTTGACCCTATGAAATGTAAAGAGGGATTTAGAGAAAGGTTTTATATTTATGATTTTTGGATTATGGATTATCAAAAATATCATGCTTTGATGCTGTGTTCTTGCTACCTGTGTTCAGGGGAGGTATCAGAAGTGAAATCCACTGCTATACAACACAAACTAAAGCCGTGAAAGGGCCCTTGCTGATGTACATCAAACAGTAAAGAATGATCTTCTCTTGAGAAAACAAGTTTTTCTGGTTCAGAGCCTTGTTAGGAAGTCTGTGATGGAGCTCTGATCCTGGGTGTACACCTCTGCAGCACTGTGAATCTAGATGAGGATGCATTTTAGCCAAGACTTTATGAATTTCATGTCAATGGCAAACAAGGGTAGCAAGGTGCTGACTAACTGGGAGTTGTATCAGTGCTCAAATCAATGTTTGAGTCCAGATCCATCTTGGGTGGGTTCATCTCATCACCATCAGTTTCCATGTGAATTAGAGATGATAAACTCCTTTCATAATCAATGGAGAGAACCAGTCCCTCATCAAACATGATTCATCTGACCATCTTACGCTCTCTGCTATAGCATGGGGTGAATCACTGCCTAGAAGTACCTGTAATTCAGCAACTTGAAAAATATCCCTGTTCACTTCAGCTTCTGCTGTGCCAAGGTTTCTTTTTCTTCTAAGGAGAGACCACAGCTACTGTAGAGATCCTGCTCCTTCCTTGTTTAGTAGCAGGCAGGTCCCTTGCACCTTCGCTTCCCATCATTGCCCTACTTTGATCCTTTCACTGACTGAGTTTTGAAATGCTGTCTTGGATGAAAGATCAGGAGTGATTCCTTTCATGAAGGGCCAGTGAGCAGGCTGGAAAGCCTGTTAAATAGATAGACCTGTCTTTCAGATCACAAGATCACAGAACACCAGGTTGGAAGGGATCTCAAGGATCATCTGGTCCAACACTTCTTGGCAAAGCATGACCTAGACTAGATGGCCCAGCACCCTGTCCAGCCCAGTCTTAACAGTGTCCAGTGCTGGGGAGTCACCACTTCCCTGGGGAGATTATTCCAGGGGCTGATTATCCTCTTTGGGAAAAATTTCCTCTTGTGCCCAGTGGGAATCTCCCCAGGAGTAACTTGTGCCCTTCACCCCTCGTCTTTTCCATGGGACTCCTTATTAAAATGGGAGTCTCCATCTTCTTTGTAGTCACCCATTATCACCCCACCAGACATGGAGACATTGGCTCTATGGCATTTTGGAGGCAAAGACACCGGCTCTGGGACAGCCGAGCATGGACCAGATCACAGTATCACAGTATCACAGTATGTTAGAGATTGGAAGGGACCTCAAAAGATCATCTAGTCCAATCCCCCTGCCGGAGCAGGAACACCTAGATAAGGTTACACAGGAACGTGTCCAGGCGGGTTTTGAATGTCTCCAGAAGGAGATTCCACAACCTCCCTGGGCAGCCTGTTCCAGTGTTCGTCACCCTCACTGAGAAGAAGTTTCTTCTCAGGTTTAAGTGAACCTCTTGTGCTCCAATTTGTACCCATTTTGTCCTTCATTGTTTCCACTGAGAAGGCCTGGCTCCATCCTCGTGCTCCCCCTTTATATATTTATATACACTAATGGTACCCTATCTCTCTTCTCCAAACTATAGAGACCAGCTCCCTCAGTCTTTCCTCATAAGGGAGATGCTCCACTCCCTTAATCATCTTAGTTGCCCTGCGCTGGACTCTCTCCAGCAGGTCCCTGTCCTTTTTAAACTGAGGGGCCCAGAACTGGACACAATATTCCAGATGAGGTCTCACCAGATGTTGAAACATAACACAGTGTCCTGTGTTATGTGCATATGGTGACAGAGTGAATGAGTAGAGCTTGTGCACTGTGTGGTGTCTGTCAGCTCAGGGCACACAAAAGGTGTGCTCATGTCTCTCAGTCCATGACAACAACGACCACAACTACCCATCATGTGAGGCACCCCTGGCCATGGCATAGGGCAGGAGCCAGGTGATTATAAGGTCCTTTCCAACCCAAACCATTCTATGATTCTATGATGGATTCTATGTTAGCCTGTGCCTCGCCTTTGTCAAAATCTCTCTTCCGTTCTCCTTATCCCCAGGATATCCCCAGGAATGGGTGATGCTCACAGCTTCCCTTGCTAGATATTGCAGTCCTCCAGAGGTTGGTCAAAATTGGTGTAGCTCCCTACTTCTTCAGCACATAACACTGGTATAGGACCACTAGAGTCTGACCTGATAAGCAGTTCGGACATCTCTTTTACTGGGGAGGTATGGAGCTATTTTGCATTGAAAACCCCAAATGGAGTAACAACACTGTCTGTGATCCTTGTGTTTCAGTTATAATCCTATGCATGCATTCTGTGCTCATTGGAGGGGAGGAACAGGCCACCCTACTCACAAAAGCTCTGGAAATGGGACTAGCAGATGGAAGATACGTCTTTGTTCCATATGACACTTTGCTGTACAGTCTTCCTTACCAAAACAACTCATTCAGCATCTTTGATAACGACGAGAAGCTCCAGGAAGCATACGATGCTGTGTTGACTGTCACACTGGAGTCTGGAGAAAGGACTTTCTATGATGCATTCAGGGAAGCCAAAATCAGCGGTGAAATAACCACGGATTTTGAAGCCACCCAGGTAAATATCCTTTCTCCCTGTTTTATTCTGGGACCTGACAACAGGAGACATAGGACAAGCAATAGTTATAGAGGAGGTACAGGAGAGAGATAACCCAGTCTCTATGCTTCTATTTTGAGAAGAATATGGTGAAATTTGGATGTGATCTGAGTTCATTTGGAAGAATATTTCTGGATAGCTGGCATTCTGACACAGTTGGTTCAACTGCAGGACCATGCTGGCAATTGGAAAGGGTTGTCTCTGGGGCTCTCATATTTGGTTTACTACATGTTAACTACCGCAGGCCCAAGCTGAAGAGGTGTCTCCTAAGGTGGGTAAAGATTGTGGAGTTTGTAAGGAGCCATAATAAGATGTCCACACTCCTGAGAATATGGGAGGATGCAACAGACAAATGGAATACTGGATGCTTTTGAGGGAAATGGTTAGGATCGTTGCTGCCTCATTCTTAACACTATTGTCAAAGTCATTTTTTGCCAGCACAATTATCAAAATGTCACTAGAATCCTATGAAAAAGCAAGTCAGTTGCTACCTTACAGGCATTGCAGGAATTGGGGAATCTGGGAAAAGGTGGAGGATTCAGCTGAGCTTAATCTCATTATGTTCTTTTCAAAATTCCAAGTATTTTGAAGGCGTGATTTATGAGATCTGCATGGATGTCTGCTTTAGGAGGAGATGAATCATGCCTTGAAAACATTCATTTCTTCTCCTTCACTATAATGAGAGCCCTGATTAACTATATTGAGTGCATGGCTCTTCATTAAAGGTGTCTACATCTGATCAATGAATCCCACCACAGATGTCAAATTCTATGGCTTCCAACAGCAATCCTCATTACATCATGAGTATATGGCTGCAATCAATGTTCATCTACCAACTGTGAATGACCACGTGACTAGAAAGGAAACCATGTGTGTGTTTTAGGGGAGGGGAAAGTTATAGGTTCTTAAAATCAAATCCATCATTGAAAGGAGTAATACAAGGAGAAAAGGCTGTGGTACCCTAGAGAATGAGTTTGCTGTGGATCTGCTTGATCTGATAGAGAAGAGATTCAGAGAAGCTCTGTGGAGAAGGACTTGGGGGTGCTGGGCAATGAGAAAATGAACATGAGCCGGCTTCAGTGTGCGCTTGCAGCCCAGAAAGCAACCGTATCCTGGGCTGCATCAAAAGGAGCGGGACCAGCAGGGCGAAGGAGGTGATCCTGCCCCTCTGCTCTGCTCTGGTGAGACCTCACCTGGAGCATTGTGTGCAGTTCTGGTGTCCTCAGCATAAAAAGGACATGGATCTGTTGGAACAAGTCCAGAGGAGGCCACGAGGATGATCAGGGGCTGGAGCACCTCCTGTATGGAGCCAGGCTGAGAAAGTTGGGGCTGTTCAGCCTGGAGAAGAGAAGCTGCGTGGAGACCTCAGAGCAGCTTCCAGTATCTGAAGGGGGCCTATAGGGATGCTAGGGAGGGACTCTTCATTAGGGACTGTAGTGATAGGACAAGGGGTAATGGTTTAAAACTCAAACAAGGGAAGTTTAGATTGGTTATAAGGAAGAAATTCTTTCCTGTTAGGGTGCTGAGGCACAGGAATGGGTTGCCCAAGGAGGTTGTGAATGCTGCCTCCCTGGCAGTGTTCAAGGCTAGGTTGGACAGAGCCTTGGGTGCCATGGTTTAGTGTGAGGTGTCCCTGCCCATGGCAGGGGGTTGGAACTTGATGATCTTGAGGTCCTTTCCAACCCTAACTATTCTATGATTCTATGATTCTGTGATTTCTACATCTTAGGAATAAACAGTGTGCTGGCAAAGAGGACCAATCCTTTGGGTATGACACTTTTCCTACCTGGGTAGGGAGGTGAGCCTCTGACTTTGATCTTCTATCTGTAGATGTTTTAACATAGGTCTTTGAGGCAGGTTGTGCTAAAATGCCAGCTGATCATCAGGTTCAGAGTCTTGGTTCTTCCCTTGATAAAGCAATTTTACATGAGTTAGAAACAGTTTCAAATTCTATTTTGGGAAGCAACCATAAGAAAAGACAGATATTCAAAGTCACACATAGATAGTGTTAACCCCAGTAGCTCCCACAAGCCACCTTCAATCTAAGATTCTTCAGACCCATTACTCTGTGAACTCTTAATGCTCAGAGGTCTCAGTTCTTGAGTTTACAGCTTAACCAGTGGGACATTATTTTGTCACAAGTGTTAAATCAAAGGCTGTCAACATCCTGACCTCAATTTCTCCTGTATTCCCAGGTTTCTCCTCTTTTTGGGACAATCTATGATGGCTTTTACTTCATGGCAATGGCTATTGACAGTGCTCGGAGGAAAGGAGCCAGAGTCTCAGGAGCTAACATAGCTCAGCACACAAAAAACTTGAGTTTCCCTGGATTTAGTCACCAGGTAGAGACAGACCACTGTGGGAAAGGGCTGAGCAGCTATGTGATACTGGACACAGACGGTCATGGGAACCAGCTCTTCGCAACCCACTTGCTGGATATGTCTTCAGACTCTGTGATGTCCTTAGGTCGGGACATCCACTTTCCCAGAGAAACTCTACCCAAGCCAGACTCCAGCTGTTGGTTTGATCCAGATGTCCTCTGCACTGGAGGTAAGCAAGACACAAAAGCAAGGTTGAATGGCATTGGGTCAATGCTGCTTGTTTCTTTCATCTTTTTTCTTATAACCCCTTTAAATTAGAGCTCCCCAAAGAGAAACATCGAAACTCAATAAATGACTACAAAGATGACCAGTCATGTTTGTAATGGGAGTTCTAGGCAGAGAACCCACTGTTGATTCACAAGACTCGTATTGCTTGCTAGGTCCATATTCTATGATTGTACAAGGTTTTTGCCACTGTTGTGTGCTGGAAAGGGTTTTCCAGGTCTGACAACCAACACCTGGATATGTTGATAGCAATCAATACGTGCCAAAGGCTCCACCCAATGCTGTGTCCATGTCCTTCTGAGGGACAAGGCACTAAGAGGATTTGAAGACAGCCTAAGAACCACACAGCAACAGATGCTCTCACCATCTCTCCTGGTTAACCCCAGCTTCTTTACCCAGTCAGCTCTGCAGCTTTAAGGATCATCAGAGCTCACCTCATCAAGAAAGGATGATGTTCACTACTCAAAATAATTAGCTACTTGTAGATAGCAGAGGTGGTAATTGAAGACCTAAGGGCAGAGATAACTGCTTCCTCCTAGGTTTGCAAGGCTGGACACTGGTTTTACTTATTGTTTTTAATTTGAGGTAACTATGGTGCAGTTTTAAAGTCCACAGGAAATCCAGCATCTCAGGGTAGGATAAGCCTCCACTTGACATATTTACATATAACACTGAGCATTTACTCCTACTGTTCCAGGATATGATTTAACAGAGAAAATTAACCTCATCTACACAATATTTAATGCAGCAGCTGCGAAAATCATTCCCCTTGGCTCAGCCATAACTGGTTTAAATCAGCGTTGCTCCATGAAAACTGGAGATACACTGATCTCACAGCAGCTGGCAAGCTATAGGAGAGACAAATATGATGCTATCGTATATCTAATTTAGCACTACAACTAGGACTGGAGTAGCAATTTATCATCCCGTTGCTGTCTGTGGAAAAATCACTGCTTTTTAGAGATCAGATTTTATGGTCACACTTTTACAGAAGCGTAAAGCTCGAGGCATTTTCAGTGGAGTGGTAATTTATTATTATTACTAATATTTCAGAGACTAAATTTTATGACTAGAATTAAATCCAGGCCTTGGTTTGCCTTTGTATAGAGTTAGGTTTGGAGGGTGACTGGATGTGAAGCTGCCAGGCTGCCAAGCTGTGGTTCCTGACCCAAAGTCCATCAGGAGCAGGGCTGAGCAGGTTGTTTCCAGTACATGTACACCAAAGTCAGTCCCCAACAGAGTAACACATACAGGAAAGCAACATATCTGAAACCACCACTACACACAGCCATCATTGCCGAGACATGGATAACACAAATGGCATGATCCTGTTCTTATTTATGCACCAATTAATCAGGCCCCAAGCTTGCTTCCATATCTCACAACCCCAGCTCCTACACACATACAGATGTACATACCATTGGTAGATGGTCCAAACCTGTAATTCACCCATAGCCAGCTCTCAATCCCTTTGGTCTCTGCAGGAGGTGGTCTCTGGTCTTGTGGTCTCTGATGGGTCATAGGCTTCAGAACTCCCTATCTTACCTGTTGGCTGGGTTGATGTGAAGTCTACAAACATCTCACACAGGCTCTAAGCACACTCACACAGAACAAGAAATGGGCATAGTGGTTAAGAAGAAGGTAGGGCAGACTGCCATGATCAGATGCATGGTTTGGCTGCAAAAATGCACAGCATATGTGTGACCAGCATTCACATCCTCTCCAGTATCCCATGATTGAGCATCCCCAACCTACCTGTATCCCTCCCTTTCCCCATTTTCATCTTTTCCTCTAAAAGTCCCATGAGAATTTTCACATACTTCTATGGGAGGTTTAGGGGAAGTCCCCTTCTACAGTTCACTTAAAGCATCCCCTCATGAGTTTAACACAATCCTACAAGTGCCCTAAAGTATTCTCTAAACTTGCTCTTTCCCATGAGCCCATGATAACCTTCCTTTCCCTTCTGATTAGTTATAAAGTTCTTTCAGAGCTTCCTCAAGGCTTTGCATGGTCTCTGCAATAGCCCATCCATCACTGACATGAGCTCCCTGGTCTTTGATATTGTCTTCACTATCTCCTGTTCCTTCAGGTTTGATTATCAGGGTGTTTATTTATTTACTCCTCTTGTCCTTTTATTGTCTCTCATTCATCCCAGTGAATGCTGTGCTCCAACCAGCTCTCAATCTCAGGTTACCAGATGCTGTGTCACTGAATGAAATTGGATGGACTTTGAACGTTTTCCAGCTGTGTTTCCTCATGTCCTGGTGTGTAACTGTGCCCCTACTTCAGCAAAGGACATGCTCAGAGAGACACCATTTGCTATTCCTTGGATTTCTGCGCTGCCTTTCAAGTGCCACATTGCCTTAGAGTCCTCTAAAGTGTGGCCAAACTCTTGTGGCTTATCGTATGCAGTGGGAATAAGCAGGAGAATTTCTCCCAGGCTCCTGGAGGGATGGGGAGGGGAATAGAAAGAATGTAACTCCCACTGGTTGAGATAAGAGCAGTCCAGTAACTAAGGTATAACACAAAACACTACTGCTACCACCAATGATAATGATGATAAGGGAAATAACAAAGGAGGAGAATACAACCGCTCACCACCCGCCGACCGATACCCAGCCTGACCGCACAGTGATCTAGCCCTGCCGGGTAACTGCCCCCAGTTTATACAGTGGGCATGACATGCTGTGGTATGGAATACCTCTTTGGTCAGTTTGGGTCAGGTGTCCTGTCTCTGCTTCCTCCCAGCTTCCCCTCCTGCCTGGCAGAGCATGAGGCTCAGAAAGTCCTTGCTCAGAGTACACATTACTGAGCAGTAACTAAAAACATCGGTGTTATCAGCGCTGAAAGTCACAACCACAGCACTGCACCAGCCACTAAGAAGGAGAAAAATGGCTGCTACTGCTGAACCCAGGACACACATCCACATTGTCTGGGAGGGGGAGAAATGTGTATGAAGTATCTACCCTACTATGGCCAGATTTCTCCTCAGAAGGAGGTCTATAGGACTATACAGGCTGGTGCATGAAAGCAGTAACTTCTTACCTTGAATCTTAGTATCATAGAATCCCAGCCTGGTTTGGGTTGGAAGGGCCCTTAAAGCTCATCCAGTTCCAACCCCTGCCACAGGCAGGGACACCTTCCACTGGAGCAGCTTGCTCCAAGCCCCTGTGTCCAACCTGGCCTTGAACACTGCCAGGGATGGGGCAGCCACAGCTTCTCTGGGCACCCTGTGCCGGTGTATGTGTGAGAACAGGCAGGGACAGGGGCCCCGGGCTGAAGCACAAAGTTTGTCCAAAACAGGCAGAAAAAAATCAGCTAAAATGCTCTTTTTTTTTTTTTCCTGAAACGGACACACACTTTCAAAAATGCTGGGGAGCTCTAGATGTCAGTGTTTGATAAAAGGCGTGTGATTCAGGTACAAGTGTGACCTAGAGTTATGAACCTTTCATCAACCCAAATTTCTCCATGCTCCCTTGTGTTTAAGGATCTCTGAATACAGACAGACTAAAGGAGAAAAAGAAGAAGACAGAAGAGGCAGAGACAGCAAAGAATTACCACTGGAATTTAGCTCATCCACTCATGTCGGCATTCCTTAGCTCTCTAGCAAAGACACTCATGAGCAAAGTATCCATCTCCAGTGCTCTCTGTCGATGGGCCCATTGAGGAAAACATCAACCTTCTCCTCCTCCTTTTCTGCTCTTTCCAGAGTTAGAAAAGTGTGGCAGGGAATGAAAAACCCCAGATGGGCTGGTGATTCACATGATAAAGATTTTTCAGCCTTTCAGTTCCTGGAGAGAAGAGGGTCAAATGTTGAGGAGTTATGAACTTTGCAGAAGCTGCCTCTAAAGGAAAATACTTCCCTGTGAATCCAGGCTTTATTTACTTGAAGAAAAAGCTGTTTTCCCACTGATTCAGCACGCCAGGGCTGGTATAGTAAAGAGTGCATGGAGATACATAATTACAGTACTTGAAGTCATAGAATCACAGAATGGTTTGGGTTGGAAAGGACCTTAAGATCATCAAATTCCAAACCCCCTGCCATGGGCAGGGACACCTCACACTAAACCATGGCACCCAAGGCTCTGTCCAACCTGGCCCTGAACACTGCCAGGGATGGAGCATTCACAACCTCCCTGGGCGACCCATTCCAGTGCCTCAGCACCCTCACAGTAAAGAACTTCTTCCTTATATCCAATCTAAACTGCTCCTGTTTCAGTTTTAACCCATTACCCCTTGTCCTGTCACTGCAGTCCCTAATGAAGAGTCCCTCTCCAACATCTTTGTAGCCCCCTTCAGACACTGGAAGCTGCTCTGAGGTCTCCATGCAGCTTCTCTTCTCCAGGCTCAACAGCCCCAGTGTCCTCAACCTGTCTCCATACTCCTGTTCAGCTCCTGCTCATCCTCATGGCCTCCTCTGGACTTGTTCCAACAGCTCCATGTCCTTCTCATGTAAAGTTTCTCATCAAAACACCTGTTTTCTATCATTCTCCCAGCTGAATATTTGACTTTGTAGTCAAATGGTCTGATACTGATATATTTGCAATATTATTGCCTAAGTGAAGGGCATTTTCTAATTCACTGTTTCTTTTCCCCTTTTTGCACAGGAATTGAGCCTAAAGTCATCATTTTGGGAGTAATGGTGATATTTGCCCTGGTGCTTCTTTCTGTGGGCCTGGCTTCTGTTATCAGGTGAGAATTACAGGACCTCTTTGGTTTGGTGTCACTTCTAGTTTCTGCTGGAGGCTTTAGCCAGCAGTTTAGTTTGTGAATGCATAGCAGGCTTGGTTGTGGTCACTGGGGAAGTCAGTTTAATTTATTGCCAATCAAATCAGAGTAGGATAATGAGAAATAAAAACAAATCATAGAACACCTTCTCTCCACCCTTCCCTCTTTCTGGGCTCAATTTCACTCCTGAATGCTCTACCTCCTCTCCACCAGTGGTACAGGGGGACAGAGTTGTGATCAGTTCATCACACATTGGCTCTGCAGCTCCTTCCTGCCCAGGGAAGGATCCTCACACTCTTCCTCTGCTCCAAACGCAAACCCAATTCAACTTATTAAGTGATAGTGGCCTGAGCACTGTGGGAATTGGTTCTGCAGTCTCAGGAGCAGCCACTGTACCCTTAAACCAGTCCACATTTGGAAGAGGATTGCAGTCTGTTGCTGGGAGGATTAGCTAGATGATGTCTCTGAAGCATTAAGAAGGTGGCTATCACTTTGGAGGTGCAAAGGATGCCACACAAATCAAAGACAAGAATCTGCTTTGAGAACAGTGAGGTATAAACTGAGTGGGCTGACGTGTTAAATGTCTTTTCCTTACCCAGATCATTTTTGCTTGGATTTCTGTCCCTAATATAATCCTGTTTTCCATGAAGCACCTAGGCTCACCCTCTTTACTTTCTCCATGTACTAAAATGAAAGAGAACATCTCTGGAGAGGGTTTGGGGCAATTAATTAGGATACCTCTTTATTACCAAGCTGATTCACTCCCTGTTATGGTCTGGAATCCAGCTCCCTGGTCATCCACAGTGCATCTGTGTTATTCTGGGCATGGGATCTATGGAGCAAATGAAACTTGGGAAGGGACACCTTCAAACAGTTGCATAGGTCACATCTGTGTCCTAACTCTATACCCAAGGTAGACATAATCCAGCATGATCTAGCTGGTTCAGAAGCTATGGGTTGCTCTTTAGCAAGGACACTATGGCCATAACCTAAAGTAATCTGCTCCAAAATAGCCTTTGGAGTAATCTGTCTCCCATTATTGATGTCTATGTGGTACATGACTGAAATTAGAAGGCATATTTACTCAGCAGCACTGAGTTCAGCAGAACAAAGCTCCTGGACTGTCCCATACAGCTTCGCCTCTCAACTCTTCCCAGAATGTGTTTTCCTTCCACTTCTGAATCACCCCTCCTAACCCAGATGATATCAGGCCACCCAGTAAGCAACACCCCAAACAGCTTTCTCCCTTATGACACACAGCTGCTTCTGATATCTTTTAATTGCAGGCACTGAGGAGGTTGCTCCATCCATCTGCACTTTAAAACCCTGCTCTATTCCTTTGGCCACCAGCCTCTGCAATTAAGTAAATAGAAGACAATCTTTCTGCCTACTTTACTTGTAAGCTGTTCCACAAGTACCAGACTGTTCTTGGGAAGGCTCAGTAGTAAATAAAGATGTGCGGCTGTCTGCAAGAGAAGAAAAGAAGTCTAGCATGACTCAGACAATTATTTATGAGGGAAGGGCATGTCTGGAACTAAATTTAAACCACAGCATGGTCTGAGTTCAAATGTGGGAGCTCTGGTCTTAGGTCTGCCAGGGATCTGCTGCATGACCTTAAATGAATTGCTCCACAATCTGTGCTTTGCTTTCGGCAGAGGGATGCTTTCCTCCACATTTGGGGGAGATGATGTGATTGGCCAAGCAAGGTTTTCAGGTGGATAGGTGAAAGGTACATAAGTGATGAGTTTTTCTGCATGGAGATAAGATGGGTGGCAATGTGGTTAGAGAAAGGTTATCAAAATTGCCTCAAGTGATGCCTGTGATTATATGGCCAAGATTCTTGGACTCCAAAAAGCTGTCTGTGCTCTTATAAAATGCCCAGAGTGACACATACATTAGAAAAGTGAATTGTGGTGATGTATGGATATTTTACTGGATTCCCTTTACAGCAGCCAGCAAAAGGCATCCTTTTCATCAGGAAAAATCTTAGGTGTGTGCAGATCAGAGGTACTATACTGTAACCAAAGTTCCTTAAACAAAAAGAATGACATGGAGAGCAATGGAAGAGCTTTCATTTGCCTTCTCTCTGCTCCTGCCTGATGAGTTTATGACTGTCTAATACATGTAGTGTGCTTTGTGTTCAGTGTTAAACCTTGACATCCATTGAAACAGTGGGTTCAGAATGATGGCGTGTGAATTCTGACTCTTCTGTGAGTCCCTAGAATAGCCATGTGTTGGGTATTAGTGTCAGATGTATTGCAGCTAAAAACTAACAAAGGAACTCTGGAATGTTCAGTAATGATTTGCATGAAGTGGACATCAATCTGTTTATACCATGCCGTGAATGTAGTCCTTGACAACGCACCATTTCTCGTGGTTTCTTCTTATAAAGAAGCTGGGAAAGTAGAATGATGCAGTCAAGCAGCAGGTAGTGTCTTTGCTGGTCTGATGACTATACTGAACTTTCTTGCCTGTGGCAATTCTGCAAATCTAATAGTCTATCAAGGAATGCAGAGAGTCATCCCTTGGAAAATGGGCACAGCATCCTGTGGAGATGCCAGGAGCACATTTGTCTGTGTTACACAGTGCGTGGTAGACATCCCATCTGGCTCAGGTCCTGGAAGAAGTAGGTCTGAATCAGCATGGTCTTCTTGATCTAATTATTCCTGACCAAGAGAAACAGCACTGGTTCAGCATTACTGTTTCTAAGACTCCCAGGCTGCATTGCACTATACTATGCACAGCCAACTGTTCATCCCCTTGTAGCTTTCCTTTTTATGAGCTCGTAGTCATTACAAGGAGGTATTTTGCTGTGTGCATTACTTTACCATGCTACAATATAGAGATTTAAACAGCATATTTTGATGGTAACTTGTGTTCAGGCTGCTTTTAGAAGTTACCTGTGGTTTGGTTTCAGTTCTTAAGAAAAGCTGGTGTGCCTGAGAGCTGTTTGCTCACCAGGCACATTGGCTGCTGTAACAAAACTTATTATTCTTTTCTAATGGAGAATAATTTGAGTTAGGAAAAATAAAACTGAGCAAGGCAAAGTAAGCATTACCTACACATCTGATTCATATTTGTAACCAGATTAATTCAAGGCACCTGTTGGCCCTTTAAGATGATAGCATTTGTAGTGTGTGAATTGGATAACTCTTAACTCAGAGGGATTCGATCCAAGTCAGGGCATCATAACTTGCCTATTGCTTTCACCCATGCCCATCCCCACTCCCACTTAATACTGAGGGAAGGCAGATGTGGGGGACTTAGCGGTGGTGTAAACTGGTCACTACCTACAAATGTTAACTGTGACTTACCAAATCTTGCAGGCACAGTATCTTGAACAGCCAGCTATTCAGGGGACCTAACAAGATCATACTGACCTTGGATGACCTCACCTTCATCAACCCCGAGCTACAGAAAAAGGTAAGACCTTCCACTCCTGTAAGTAACCTGGTGGGACCCTCAAAACCAGGTTTGCTGTTTGGCATTTTCATACCCAAGAAGCTCTGGCAAAGTTCTTCACTTCTCCATGTCTCATTTTCCCCTGTATATCAGAAGATTTCCTACATGCAGAGTGCTTTTGAGTCTCAGGTTAGATGCACATGTAGTGTCAGAGCTGCTATGATGATGTAAAATAATACCCTTGATTGCTTTTATTCTACCAACCAGGCCCTATTCTTTGTTCTTGAGGTTGGATGGTGCAGCATAGCTCATGTCCATACAGCTGAACCATCTTGCCCTCTAAAATAAAGTGTCTGCATCTGAATTACTTATTGGGAACCATTCCTGGCCTGTGCTGGATCCTGCCCAGGGCTGGGCATCTCCTGGGAGGGTGTTACTTGGCATAGATGAGGACCACACCAATGATACGGACTGCTGTGGAGCAATCCCTTTGCCTATGTTTTGCCTATGCCAAAGGAGACACTTCGTTGTGCCTTATTCAGAGGGACACCTACCTTGTCTGCTATTTCCCCCAGTCCACAGCATTTCCATCACCTGAAGTGCTGCTGTAGTGTTTCACCCTCATAGGGTTGACCAGTAGAGGTATTGAGAGGGTTGAGATGGGAAGTTTGGGAGGCTGCTAGCATGGGTGAATGTATGGCCAGAGGCAGAGCTGGAGGAGAGGGTTACATCCAGAGGTGGTAACTGTCCTACACCTGCTTTTCTTGCCTTCCAGAGGATGACTTTGGACAGTCTGACTGAAGCAAACAGCATAGCAGCAGATGGCAGAAGCCTGAAATCCATAACCCGCTCCTCCTCCTTGAAGAGTGAAGCTGCCACCTATGAAACCTCCAATGTGGCTCTGTATGAGGTAGGTAAGGACCTCAGGCAGCCTTCTCCCACCACTACTGTCCACTGAGCTGCTCAAGGGAGGGAAGTCTTGGGCTGCAGTACTGTAGGTCCCAGCATGGGAATGCTGCTGATGGACCTTAAGGGTGAAAATAAGTTACCCTTAAGCAGTGTTTAAGGTGACTCTACTTCAACCCTCACCCTCATACCTGGGGGCGTGTGGGGTGGTGGTATTCAACATCCATCTGTAGCATTTCCAGGTCTGGTCCTTATTAGAGATATCACCACCTAAAGGCGCCATGAAGCATCTTTCTTACAAAACAGGCTTTAGGTGGTAGCATCTCCAACAAGGACCTTTCTTACAAGGCAAGGATCCATACACACAGAATAAAGGGTAGCAAATTCCCCTTTGTGCCAGTAAGACTGTAAAGTGTTTAAGCAGAGGCAATGGCCAAGAAAACTCACCCCATCCATCAGTTCTTTCCTAAAAATGCAGCTTTTGGAAAAAAATGGCTTGTCAATTTTTCCTGAAAAAAAGAGCAAAATAAACTGGGTCATTGATGTCAGAGAGAAGCTCTGGAGAGAGTTACTTTCCTTTGTTATAGAGTCCCACGCCGGTTTGTGTTGGAAGGGACCTTAAAGCTCATCCAGTTCCAGCTCCCTGTCATGGGCAGGGACACCTTCCACTGGATGAGGTAGCTTCAAGTCTTATCCAACCTGGCCTTGACCACTGCCAGGGATGGGGCAGCCACAGCTTCTCTGTTCAACCTTTTAATCAATTTATCATTGTTTATCAGATACAAATAAACCTTCCAGGTAAGAAGTTCTAATCCAGACGAAGGTCCTGCCTTGCCCTATGTTTCGGGGGGTTTGCTGTGGATATTCTTATTTGGGTGCAGCATAGAAAGCATCCACTGCCAAGAACACTGAAAATACCCAACCACTTTCAAAGTGAAGGATCTGAAATTCAGACCCAAGTCCCAGTATTATTTGCTGATCAAAGACTTCCTCTATCATTCACCCATTGTATTGTGGACAGGGAGACTGGGTATGGCTGAAAAAGTTCAAGATGGGAGCAACTCACCATCTGCGTCAAAGCTCCACCAGCATCTTGAGGAAGGTAGGAACAGGGGATTGTGGGGTGTGTGGAGGGAAGGTTGCTTGGGGGACTTCTCATAGAATCATAGAATGGTTTGAGTTAAAGAGGACCTTCAGCTCATCCAGTTCCAACTTCCTGCTATGGGCAGACACCTCACACTACACCATGTCGCCCATGGGTCTGCCCAGCCTGACCTTGGACTCGACTTTTGGTGACTGCAGCATGTTGTTGTTCTCCTTATCTCCTGTTTATTCACTGAATCAAACATCTTGGCTGTCTGTGAGTCTTGCCCTGTGAAATCTGGTGGAACAGACCACGCACGATTGCATTTGACTTACCAATGACCCATGTGTCATAGGCAGCAGCTTGCAGAGCACCCACCCTGGACCTACCCATGTCAAAGCTGGTGCAATGCTGAATGGACAAGGAGTCCTTTAAGTGACCTTGTCTGCAAAAGCAGAGCAGTTTGGAGGGAATCATCCCTGCCTGTGTCAGGGCAGGGTGATGCACTGGTAGCTATTTTCATGTGCTCTTAGTTGTCAGTGTGGCATAAGCATGATCGTGCATTTCTCTGGGATTTTTGTGTCTCCAGCTAAGATGTTAGAAGTTTTACTTTTAGTCTTTAATTTTATTATTATAACTAAATGACAAGCAAATATATTTATTTTCCAGATTCAAGGCCATTAGTCATTGGCAGCTATTGCTAACATAGGAGTGGCATTTTTATATATATAAATATATTAGATTTAGTAGGGCATGTTTCCAAAGACAACACTGATGCCTTTGGATCCTCCAGGCGTGGTGTTGCTTTCCAGACCATATCAAAGCTGGAGCAAGACTCCATGTGCTGAACTCAGTTTACCCCAGTTGAAACCATTTTGTCCTAGTGGAAGATCCAATCCAGCTTGTCTTAAACAAATTTCTCTTCAGTTTGCTTTTGCTGTCTTGCTTTCTTTATCTTAATGGATAGGCTAAGAAAAGGAAAACTTAGATGTAAGATAGTTGAAAGTAAGCAGCAAAGACATTTTCTTCTCCATTGTGTGCAGAACTGTTTGGTAGTACAACGATAAGGGCATCTAATGATATAAAGAACTAGGTTTTAAGAACAAAATGTACCTGTCTGACTCGGTCTTGCTGTGATCCCTTGTCTTGTTTCAGATGAAACATCTGCGTCATGAAAATGTGAATCTGTTCCTGGGCTTTTTCTCTGACTGTGGCATCTTTGCCATAGTGACAGAGTACTGCTCCCGAGGAAGCCTGGAGGACTTGCTGAAGAATGAAGATATGAAGCTGGATTGGATGTTCAAGTCCTCTCTCGTCATGGATCTAATTAAAGTAAATCCACTGCTGCTGCTGAGGCAGGACCTGCATGTGGCTTTTACACTGACATAGTTATTTTATCCAGGACTTTGGGATTGTTATAGGAATGCAGGGAAAACCAGTGTGAATGTAATTATTCTGGTATACAGGGTCTTTAATGGAGACCTCTTGGTCTTCTTTTTTTACCATCTGAGAAAAGCACTATTTGGGATAATAGAACTATATCCAAGCAGCAGGATAAGAGGTTAAAATTACACATCAGGCTAGAAGTGATCACTTAGAACACAGAAATAGGTGACAAATTCGTAAGTACCAAAGGCTCCTTCTTGTCATAAATAAAAAATACATCCAGCATAGAATCAAATCATATCCATCCTCTGAAACATAGTGGCTGCACATACAGTCACATCAAAAGAGTGTTCACACACTTCCAGTCATCTCCCATATGTTTTTATGCCCCTAATGGTGAACTACCAATCTGGGACAGGTGGCCTACAGATGGTAGACTGCCAGCATTGTTCTTACAGCCCATGATGAGCCTTCTTATCCTCCTTGAGGGAGCTGGGTAAAGGCATCAGGCTCTTAATGGTTTCCCTTGACCTAACCATTGAGTACCACTTTGCCCACCCTCTTAACCTTGTCTCAAAGTACAACTTTCAAGTGCAGTGAGTCCTAGGGCTATAGATGGAGACATTTGACTACTCCTGAAGTCCTTTCCAGTATTACTTTAGGGTGCAGTGAACCTAATTCTCATTCCTAATCCACTTCTGAACTTTTCCCATAATTTCTTGCATTGATCATGACTGCATCTGACAAAGTCAATGCTGTTTCTGATGCTGTATAGGGTGACAATTTGGTCTTCTGTCTCTGAATGCTGATGGATAGATGGATAATATAATTCTTAAGTAATAGCCTTGATCTTTTCTGCGTTTCATAGGGAATCAGGTATTTGCATCACCGAGATTTTGCCCATGGACGTCTCAAGTCTCGTAACTGTGTTGTGGATGGCCGCTTTGTGTTGAAGATAACTGACTATGGTTATAATGAGCTCTTAGAAGCACAGAAATGCCCATATATTCAACCACCCCCAGAAGGTAGGTGCCATAATGAAATATTTGTTTTAGATATATTCATCTATTGCTTTAACATGTCCTAATGCAATTGCAGGCCAGTCGCCAAATAAGGATTTATGTGCTCAATCTCACAACATCTAGTTACCTGTATAAAATGCATTGTTACAGGAAAGGACAAGCAAAGCATTTTTCACACTTCCTGAAAGTGAAGTGAATAGCAGAGTGTCGTGGCAAGGAAAAAGGATTTTATTGCAAGCAGTGATGAACTTAAACTTGTTGGATTTGGAAAAGGACTTAAGTGACCCTGAAGTCTTATCAATCCTGAATGTCTGTGACTGGCAGAACTGGCTTTACATCCTCAGCCCCAACCCTATATTTGAAGTTTTAGGTTAACCTAAGTACAAAGAGCTCTGTTTTGTAAAATTAAGCTATCTGAGACACAAGATGATACAGGTCTCTTTGAAACAGGTCCAATGCCAATCACCAAAGGCTGCCCAATGACATTCCCACCACTTAAGACAGCATTTCATGGCACCAGGTTTGGAGAATTGGACAGGGTTTCTTTCACCTGGCCATTGCCTTGGGATTCCTCTGGTATCCTAGTTCATTCTTGAAACCTGGTTTCAAGTAGTATGTAGCATTCCAATCCCTCTGTCTCAGGATTTGATTCCTACACATTCCCAGTGTCTCAGATAGGACAGTTGCCAGAAGACTTTCTCCTCCTCCTTTACAAAAGTGATATATATTGCAGTAGCTAAAATGTTCTTTATTCCCATTACTCACAATGCACAGTTACCTGGGTAACAATATTGCAGTCTGAAGATTTATTTCTTGATGAAGCTGGGTATGTTTTACAACTGTGCCTGTCACCACTTGAACTATGGGATTATAAAGACTGATTGTGTTTCAGACTGCCACAAACTGCTTTTACAGAAACCACTTCCATCTAAGAAGAATTACAGAAAATATTTTATGAAGTGTTGCTTTGTGGAAGAGCAACAACAGGGGCAAGAAATCCAGGCTTCAGTGCCAAAGTTTTGTCTGAGTGATGTTTTCAAGCAATAAAACGTGTTGAAGCTTTTGGCAATGGTGAGAAGATGTTTTATGTTGAGGCTCAGGGCTGGTGTTATAGGATATAAGTCGTTGTATATCAATAAATTTCTAGAACATAGAGTGAAATTTGGAAAATCCAAATGTTTTGTCAGGATGGAAGTTTAGTATTTCTAAGACCTCCCAAGAAATAGAGGACTTGATCCAGTAAATAATGAAGTATGTTCCAGCCTTTCCTCATATGACTGAAATGAAGTGTTCATTTAAGCACCTAATTTGCCATAGTCTGAGCTCGCGTGTAAGAAACCTGATGCTCCTGAATCTTTTAGAGTTGCTCTGGACAGCTCCTGAGCTGCTGAGGGACCCGGACATGCGCAGAAAGGGCACGTTCAAAGGGGACATTTACAGCTTTGCCATCATCCTACAAGAAGTGGTTGTTCGGGGTCCACCATACTGCATGTCAGAACTCTCAGCTGAAGGTAGGCCACCATTTCAGTACATTTGTAAGGCTTTACACAGAGTGCTCATAAAAGTTCTGGCCAAGCCCCTTGGGTAAAACCTTAGAATGGAAATAATGTCCCAGTCTCACAACCTTTCTCAGTGATAAAAGGTTGTTTTTGACAAAATATCCATAATGAACATCAAAATGTGTAGTTCTGGTACACTGACTCATCAGTGCTATCAATGGGGTTCGGGCTCTGGGTACCCCTAAGATGCTTCAGATCTGGCCAGCAGTGAGGCTATAGCAGCAGCACCAGTTCCCTGTCCAAACTTTGACTTTTCATCGCAGTGTGGAGTGAAATCTGATGTCTTAATTTCCTCTAGCTTCGAAAATCCTTGGCTTCCCACAGCTTGGAAACATCTTGACTTCCCATTCTTCAGCCCTTTTCTGCATGTCATAGAGGTTGAGAGTTTTGAGCTGGACCCCTCATTAGCATCCTATTTTATCCGCCTGTCCATCTATTATTCTTTAATTACTTCTCCATTGAAAAAGGTTCTTGGTGTAACTTGATGTATCCAAAGTGATACATCACTGACTTCTATATAAGGTGGCTTTTATCAGAAACAGCAAATAGGTGAACTCCTTAGGAACTGCTCACGGTGCAATCTTACTTCAAACCATGTTGTGCATACATAACATAGGGGAAGTTTAGACTGGATATAAGGAGGAAATTCTTTCCTGTTAGGGTGGTGAGGCACTGGAATAGGCTGCCCAGGGAGGTTGTGAATGCTCCATCCCTGGCAGTGTTCAAGGCCAGGTTGGACGAGGCCTTGGGTGATATGGTTTAGAGCGAGGTGTCCCTGCCCATGGCAGGGGGGGTTGGAACTTGATGATCTTAAGCTCCTTTCCAACCCTAACTATTCTATGATTCTATGATTCTATAAGAAGGGCAAACACACTGTGGTCAGGGTGAGGTCACAAGCACTTGAACAGGGAGGGAGAGAGAACAATCAAAAATGGGCTGATTTCAGTGAAATCCTATTCTCGATATGTTTTAAATTGGACAGTCAGTAGGTGAGGTATGGCTATCCCGTATCTGCCTGAAAAACTGAGGCCAAGCAGCTGCAGCAATGCAATGACAATGATGATTTGGACTGATGATGAGGATTATTAACCCACTCTGTAATTCAGAGCTGGACTTTTAATGTAGCCTATGATGTAATTAGCAGATGTCCCCCCGCCTATTCTCCCTGAGGAACCTCCAGCCCATGTTGAGGATCGTGTTGACCTGATAACATGATGAATTTCTACTCACTGCACTCTAATCCTCAAGGAGCTTTTACTCATGGGCATGAACTTAACTAACTGAGGAAGGCATTTCCTCTTGGCTGCCCCTTGGAAATATCTGGGCCAGGTGCTTTGTTTAGTTCATCTGGTGGAGATTGGTGGGATGAGCCAAAGAGCTTTAAAGTAAACTGTCAACACTGAAAAGCTTTGGGTACTCACAGTAACAGCTGTGGAAATGCAGGGTTCTTGCCAGAAAGAGGGTGGTTTTCACTCCATTTGAATGCTCTGCACTACGCAAAATGAAACCTTCGAATACAATCACTTTGAGTTTTTATTTTAAGCAGGAAGGTATAGTTTTACCATACAAAAAACACTTTTTCCTCCAGGATATTCTTAGTAAGAAATGCCTAAATTGAAGTCAGGGTTGGGTTCAGACATCGCAATCTTCCAACCTTCAGCTGTCAATGAAACCTGCAGCTTCACTCCCCTCTAATCCTTCAGATTCAAGGACTGACTTCTTAAGGTCTAAAAGCCCAAGCCCAGTTCCTTGTTAGTCTTTATTTTACCTCTGGATAGGGAGTCACTTCCCAGACATTGTTATGAATCCAAATTGTCCTTCTTAAAATACTTTCCACTGTCTCCATTCCCATCAACCTCCTACATATTGGTTCCCAGTTAACAATGGAGCATCACAGGCTGTTAACCTTCCTGTCTGGGTCCAGCCATATCCCTCTGCACTCTTAGAGGACTGCAGATCCTAATAGAGAGAGTCAGAGGCAATTTCATTAAACACAACCCTGCAGTGTCGGTCACACATTCATCTGTCACGCATCCTTTCCCCATCCAGCCACTTTATTGCTCATAACCTGGTTCTCAGGGGACAAGGTGTCAGATGAATCTCTTGTCTTTCAAATCCTCCAAGAAACTCCTGGAAGTGGAAAGCAGAGCCAGCCATTGAATGGTGAGGAATAGCAGTGATGGGTAATGGAGCAAGCAAGGGATAGATGCAAAGTTCCCTGTTCTTTGCCCCCACCAAGACCCTGCATCTCACAATGTGCTTCCCATTCTCTTTGTCACAGAAATCATCAAGAAAGTGAAGAAGCCCCCTCCCTTGTGCCGCCCAAACATAGCCCCTGAGTTGGCCCCCATAAGGTGCATCCAGGTAATGAAGGAATGCTGGGGTGAAGCCCCCGAACGACGCCCAACCTTTGACGAGGTATTTCTTAAGGTCGGTGAACAGAGCAGCAGGTTCAATCCTTTGCATGCACTTGGCAGGGAATTGTTTTATTCCTTTAAGTGAGCCCTTAAGTAATGACTGAAGAAGTCCCAGAGCTCTCGTTTTGCCTTTGCTATTGGGTTATTTTATGGTTCATGATGTCTGGTTTACACCTTGTCCTGAACATGGGCTGCCATGGCACCACTCTGTGGGTTTGAAGTAGGCTGAACATGGGATGGTGTCGTCACAATTGCAGTGTACCTTGCACAGATGATCAGGTGGAGATCAAAGATCTGTAAATTATGATAGCACCTTCAGATCAATATGGTTTTTGATTTCTAAAGTATTTAAAAGGTGATTAATTTAAAAGGAAAATTCACCAAAGGCTTTTAAACACAGAGATATAACCATTTGGCATATGAAGTTTCTGAACTGCAGATTGATGAAGACTGGAAGTATATCCCAGAGAAATATGACTATACTTGAGCACTGTTTCAACAGCTTTCCCAGACATATGTTACTGGCCAATCTCATGGACTGGCAAAATAAACCCCTTGTCTGATCCAGTGGTACTGTTCCTATGTTCTTATAAGGCCAAAGTAAGTAAACAAATATTAATGTTTTTTACCTTTTTGTTCTAAGAAATTGTGAATAATTTTACACCCATATGACTCCACTTTTGAGTCTATGGCAGCTTCTAAAGCCACAGATTGTCCAAATGGTCCAGAGGCTCATCTTCAGGTCAAGAGGAGAGAGCAAAACTCAGTGAAGTATTGGGGATGGGAGGTGGCAGTACACGTGCGTGCCACTGTGCAAAGATGGATTTAAGACCAGTAACACATAAACAGGTTGTAAGTATTGTTACTGCCCTGCAATTTGCATCTCTGAATGCAAATGGCTGCAGGTTACCCTAAAGGTTGGTAATTGGATAAATCAGGATGCAAATCTGCAGCATGATAGGACTCCATAAGAACTATAGTGTTTCACTTCACGCTCACTTGAAGCTCATATATGAGGAACATGCTCCTGGGCAGCTTTCATAGTTGTTGATGTAAATTCACCCTCTATCCAGCCTTTCAACCTTTGTTGTTGAACTCTTGCCACTGACAAAGCCAGTCTTTAGCATTGTCCCTTTAAAATAAGTGTTGGCTTTTTGTTCCTTTCCAAACTTACTGTGCTGCAATGGTGTAATGAGATGGAAAAATAACTCTCCAGTTTGATTTGCAGTTCAAAACCATCAACAAAGGGAAGAAGACCAATATCATTGACTCAATGCTCAGGATGCTTGAGCAGTATTCGAGCAACCTGGAAGATTTAATCAGGGAGAGGACTGAAGAGCTAGAGATTGAAAAACAGAAGACAGATAAACTGTTGTCACAAATGCTCCCCCCGTAAGTACTGGTACTTTAGATGGTAAAAATAAACCAAACCCATACCTAAACTGGACAAAACTGCTCCCCAGAAGTGAGCAGGATTGCAGAGCTGACCTCCAGTTTTGGCAAGCACCTTCCAATCAAAGTAAGAAACTTCTAGCAATGCTTATTACAGCCATATAGAACTTTCTATTTAGTGGCAAACCTTTTAAGCACTGTGGGGCAAGAGTGTCTGAGCTCTTGAGCATGTACTACAAAGGGGTTTGTGCCCTGCCATCTTTGCTTGTGTTATTACAGATCAGTGGCAGAAGCCCTCAAGACTGGTGGCACTGTGGAGCCAGAGTATTTTGACCAGGTGACCATCTACTTCAGTGACATCGTGGGCTTCACAACCATTTCAGCCCTCAGTGAACCCATTGAAGTAGTTGACCTCCTGAATGATCTTTACACACTGTTTGATGCTGTTCTTGGAAACCATGATGTTTACAAGGTGAGAATCAAACTGTCTATGGGTCGAATACTCTTGTAGCTTTATTCTGTGTCTCTTTTCCATCTTTCCCCCCCAATTTATTTATTAATCTAATGGTGTTTGCTAGGTGGAGACGATTGGTGATGCCTACATGGTTGCCTCAGGGCTCCCAAAACGGAATGGAAACAAGCACGCGGCTGAGATAGCCAACATGTCCTTGGACATCCTCAGCTCGGTGGGGTCATTCAAAATGAGACACATGCCAGACATTCCCCTCAGGATACGAATTGGGCTGCATACAGGTAAGCGCCTGAACATCAAAGAATGCTGCAAATGCATTTCCAGCTGTGAATGCTTTCTCCTTTCCTGCCCCAAAACAAGCACCCTTGGAAGATGCTTTAAAACCTTCCATAGCAACAAGGGCATTAAAATGGAAACACAAACCCCAAGTAGGAAAACGGCTCAGTGTCACCTGGGGGAGAAGTTGTGCGTTCCGTCCCACTCAAGAACTACATCAGACACGTTAGTCACAAGGGCTTTGTTGAAAGGGTGGCTCTTTGATATGCCACAGGATCTTCGCTGGTGTGATATGGGAACATCCAAGTGATGCCTTTGTAACTCTGTTATGAAATAAAAAAGCACAGAAAAGCAGGCACATAGAGTGGAAAAATGAAAGTTTTTGGAGATTTATTACAGGCAGGACAAATTGAAGGGTGTGTGATACAGCTATTAAGAAGAAGTTATGTTGTAAAGAAAGTAAATTACCTCTAATGTAGAAGTCGTCATGTATTCAATTAACAGAAGAGTGGCTTGCTTACAAAGAAAAGAGGAAGTTCTTTTCTTTATATAAAGTGTAATTAAATACCAAAACAAAACAAAACAAAACAAAGACAGGAGGACTGTGTTGTGTAAGTGAAAACATGACTGGGATTTCAATAAAAAATACATCTGCTGTTATGATAGAATCATTATTTTTAGACAAGATATGAACCTTCATATTTTTATACCATAGTCATTCATTAATACATTCTTCCCAGCTGTACATTACCAGAGTTCTTCTGTCTTCCCCTAAAGCACCAGGTACTTCCCTGTAGTGGGAAGCCAAACATTGAGTAAGATTGTCCAGGAGTTTGATTTAGTGTTACAGGGGGGTTTTATCCTTCTGCCTATTCGATAATGCCCACATTTTTGCAGCTTTGGAATGCAAGTGTTTTACAGCAGTCAATATCCCAGTTCCTGTTGTACACATGGGGAAACAAGAGCAGAGAAAAGGAAGTATCTCACCCAGAGCAGAGATAAAATCAGTATTTCATAGACTAACAGGTTGGAAAGGACCTTGACGATCATCTGGTGCAACCTCTGATATTTCATACCTCATATCAAAGGTTGATGTTTCATAACCCATATTAAAGGTTGATATTTCATATCTCCTAGACCATGTAAGTTCTTCTTTTGGGGTTACCTCTGAAAACTAATCTCCCTACTGTTTTCTTTGCAGTTTAGGGGTCTTAGTTGGCCATTCACAGAAGCCTAAAGTGCTAAGGAATGAGTGCAGGAACACTGTGTGTTTTATACTCTGGCAGAAATCAGATGAGGCTATGGCCCCAGCTTGTCTTACCCAGAGCAGGAGCACAAGCAGCACATTTTCAACATGGAAAGATTGGAATTCGGTGCACAGCATCTGCTGCTGCCTGTTGACAGCAGCTCTGCAACGCGTCTTCCATGCACCCAGCCAAAAATCTATCCCTAGGTGATGCGTATGGGGGCTAGTTACATTCTTTTCTTGGTTTTATGAACTCTGGGTATCTGGAAAGCAGCGTTGCAATGAGCAGTTGTGTGGTGTGTAAGAGGAAGAGGGGAAGGAATAGGGGTTTTCTTTCTCAAGAAGCAGAAGCCAGATCATGTTTTGCACAGATCTGGCAACTTCATATTCTCGTGGGAGCAGTGAGAAATGTATGCTCCAAAACAAACCAGATCTCCAAGCCACCGAGCTGACAGCAGAGTTTGATTAACCCTGGACCCCATTTCTCCTGAGGAAAGAAGCATGAAGAGGGAATCACCAGCATCATGAAAGCATTGAGGATGCGCTTGGGGAGAGGAGGGCTTTGCTGACACTTTTACTGCCCTGGAAAGGATGGAGAACGGGTGTGAACACCAGTTTTGTTGGCCAGCTGCTCTCTGGAAACTGGTGTCAAGACCAGCTTGTGATCCCCTCTGTGATAAAGCAATAAATGCCATTTGGGCATAGGCTGCCCATGTCCCTCCATCTCCAATGAAAACTGCACCCCTGGGGACTTCTGCTTGTCCATGCCCATAGCCCACTTGTGGTAATACATCAGTAAGGCAAAGAGGACAAAAAGAGCAGTGTTTGCTCTGCAGTTTCTGCCCTGCTTTAAACTGACCCTGGAGTCTTGGCTCTCCTCTCTCGACTTAACTCCATGTCCAGCAAAACTCAGCTGACTCAGCTGTTTCCACACCATCCGTGTGTGGGATGGAGAATAACAGGGAGAGCAGTGGTGAGAAAAACAAGCTTTCCCAGAGGCTGAAAGGATCTGTTTATCAGCCAGGCTCTGTGGCAGGCAGCCCCACACTTCAATTGAGTGTATGACCCTCCACGGCACCACTGATGGTTGTTGCAGAGTCTTAGCCCAGCACCACTCATTAACCGACCCTGCAAGCACTGGCAAAGGGCCATTCCAAAACAAACCAGCTAACCTGTATAATTAAACAACGAGGCCACAACGTTCCCATCACAGGGTATTTGGTTTCCTCTGTAACTTGCTGCTGTGAGAGATTTATGGCTGGAAGCTTTTGATAGCCGTTTGCTGGAGCTGTCTAGACAAGGGGGAACACACACAGGCAGTGGAGGCAGCAAGTGGATGAACTCCTGGATGCTTTCAACATGGAGAAGTCCTTTGGGAATGCTTACACTGTAAGGCTGTTTTTGAACTACTATGTGCAGCAGAAGGACAGGCTTAAAAGCTGTACTGTAGAATGATTGTATCTCACTCAAAAAATCTTGCCATCTTAGCCATCAGCTTTGCAGATATGATTTCTGCCTATGGCAGAAGGGTTGGAACTGGATGATCTTAAAGTCCTTTTCAACCCAAACCATTCTGTGATTCTATGATTGGATGATTGCATTGACTAAATAGGAAACCTAAATTCAGTCACCCCAGTGGAGGTGTTTCCAAGAGTGTTAGGGAGCATGCCCTCATATTGTGGTTGATGGGTATCTGGTGGATATTTAAGCGGACCCTGGATAGCTCTTCAGATGCAGGAGTGGAAAGGGTCTCATGGCTCAGTTGACTGCATTGACTTGGCCTCCACCAGCTGTTGACTGGGGCTCCCAAGATGAAAACACAGCTAACTCAGCTGTTTCCACAACCTGCTGGAGCAAGTCCAGAGGAGGCCATGGAGATGCTGTGAGGGCTGGAGCAACCTGCTCTAGTGGAATGTGCCCCTGCCCATGGCAGGGGGCTGGAACTGGATGAGCTGTAATGTCCCTTCCAATACAAACCATTCCATAATTCTATGACTATGTAGGAGCTCAGCTGCCTGTATTTGTGCTTATTAACGGAAATGAAATTCTCCTCAGTGAGGGCTGTTTTCTGAATCACTTTTTTGTGTCTTTGCAACACCTATTACAGAAGGAGCTTTGATCATTACTGAGATACCTGAGTGCCGCTGTCATGTCATCACCACCAGATGAAAAGAGGTGATGTTGTGTGAGTCAGTGTTTACTCAGGGAAAGCTTTCATTGAAGCATGAATTAAATAATCTCCAACAAGACTCTTTTTTAGTCAGTGGGAACACATTTAAGGACCAGTTAGGTCATCATTAGGCCCTTGAGCCTCTAGTATCTACAGTTGCGCTATGGAAGTGCCTATAGACTAGACCCTGTAAAGACTTACTCTGGTGGATATAACACCTCTCCTGAAGAACTTAAACCAAATTAGGGATTACTGATAATAATGGGAATTAAACTAGAAGAGATTCTGAGGGGCAATGTCTTACCCAAGGTTGCGTGGCACATTGGCAGTATAAAACATTAAATCAGGTTCTCCTGACCTCCAGCAGTCCCTGCATGCTGTGCTTGATCCAGACATGCTGTTGAAGTCCTTGTAACGTTTTTGGTATGAAGCATTCTTCTTCTCTCTTTTTTATTGTTTAATCAAGTTTTGCTTCACCAGGGGGAGGTAAAATCTGCCTCACTCTGATTGCATCCTCTGTAAATTACATTACAATCCTGTTACTTTGATTTTGCAACAACTTCTCAGAGGTCAAAGTAAGAGGGGCTCTTGCAAAGTTCCCTACAGCTTTCAGTTATGGAGTTTCATGGTCTTTAAGATGTGTTGTAAAATTATATGAAGAATCAGTTTTTGTAACTAAGAAGGCTAAAATCACTGTAAAATTACACTTTCCTAAGACAAGTAACTGATCATCAGGACTCTCTTTGTCAGGGACAGTAGTGACAGGACAAGGGGTGATGAGTTCAAACTGAGACAGGGGAAGTTCAGGTTGGATATAAGGAAGAAGCTCATTACTGTGAGGGTAGTGAGGCACTGGAATGGGTAGCTCAAGGAAGCTGTGAATGCTCCCTCCCTGGCAGTGTTCAAGGCTAGGTCGGACAGAGCCTTCGGTGACGTGGCCTGGAGTGAGGCTTCCCTGCCATGGCAGGGGGTTGAAACACAATGATCTCAAGGTCCTTTCCAACTGAGACCATTCTATGATTCCATGATCACTTCTAAATTAAGCTATTGTTAGTATTATTGTTATTATCAATATTATCATAACTATTTTAAAACTAGCATTTTGACCTACAACTTTTTCCATTTAAAAACCTTATCTATACCGTCATTTCAGATAATGTTGTACTATGTTCACATCTCTTATAAGCTTGCATGGGAAAAGTTTTCCTTGTTGTCAGTTTTGCCAGATCTTAATCCAGAAGGATTATGACATTGAAAAAGCACCCAGACCCTAAAAGACATATGGCATAAACGCATCCAATGGAAGGCACAGTCTTTTCTCTGCAGGCAGCCCCACGCCTCCTTTATATTGCTGAGAGCACTCACTTTTTTTTCTTTATCTTTTTTCTCTCTTGCATTCCTTTTGCAATCCTGGTATCTCTAATTGTGGGTGATGAAATCTGGCATCTCATCCTCATCTCATCCACAGTCCAAACATCAGCTAAAACCAGTGCCCCAGATGACAATTGTCTGTGCTGTTTGGCTGTCCCATATTATCTCCACGTATGTTCATGTTCATGTAAATCCTGCACACATACCTCTCCCTAAGAACTTGGCACTGGTTCTTTGGGAGCCGCTTTGGAAGGGAGTGGATCTTGTCTACAGAATGAGAAATAGGGAAAATCAACAGTTTTTGGCTAGACAGACAAGCTGATATGTCTTCTTTCCAAGGAGGGGTCACAGGGTGGTTGAGCATACTGCCAGCATCTCTGTACTTCCAAGGCTGATAGTCAGTCCTGTTTCACTGGGATGCAGGGCATGTCACAAGATCTGACCTTTAGTTTTCTTGGATGGAAAATTAGGTCTTTTTAAAATGAGATTGTGTCAGTTCTTTGGCTTCTATGAATTCTGAACTTATTTCTCCTAGATGACAGTGAACTGAGGTCTTACTACACAAGACCTTTCTCAAGCATAAAACACCACTGTGCAATACATAGAAATGCTTAATTTCTATTCATCTCTAGCAAGCACCAAGGCCAATGAGATCTTTAAAAGTTATTCTCCTATATTCCTAAGTGGGTTTTGAATATCAGAGGGGAGGATGAGATTTGTTTGTTGGTGCATCCCTTGATGCAGTACCATCTGGGTTATAGAGATGACACATGTCTTTCAGGGCCTTGTGTGGCAGGCGTGGTGGGGCTCACCATGCCACGGTACTGCCTCTTTGGAGACACAGTGAACACAGCATCACGAATGGAGTCCACGGGCCTGCGTGAGTATTTGGGACAGCTCTTGGGATGGGTGGTTAAAGGAACTTCTCAAGAGGGATGAAGAGATGTTATAGAGAGCATTATTTAGTTATAAGCATCACAACTGAATCAGCTCTGAAGGAAAGGGTCAGTCAAGCAACAAAATTCAAAGCAGCCTGAAAGGAAGGCATCATCTTTGACATTGTGGGTCTGCATTTAAGACCCTGCCTTCCAGCTACAGTCCTCTGATTTGGATCCCATCAACCAAACTCAATATGAATATTGCCCTAGATTTCTCCTACAGGGGTTGGATCTTGCTTTCAGTGCTGAGAACCTTTAACTCAGAGCTGTTCTTGCACAGTAAAATAAGGCACTTGCAAGGGTTGAAGCACATGTGGGCACTGCTTCCACTGTGCTGGAGAAGGAGAAAAGCAGACCACATGCAACCAGGTCCTGCAACATGAAAGGCATCATTTGTGATGGCTTTTGCAATCAGTGATAACAATTCCATGAACAAGTGTTGGAAGATCCTAACAAAATCCTGAATCTTTCCTTCCTCTTTGTTTTTTCTTGATGTCTTTCTTTATCAGTTGATGTTCAGATTATTTTTCCCTTAAGGTCTTACCTTTGTTTTTCTGAAGCTTCCAGTTGTAAAACAACAGTCTACATGCACATAGCCAATAGTTGCATCAGATAAGACACTACCATCTCTCAGCCGGTTCTTATTGTCCCATGGCTGGAGACTTCTAGACATACAAAAAGAGCTGGTGGGCAAGAAACATTTGCCTGTTTTTTCAGTCATACGTGTACACAGATCTGTTGTTTGTGCTTTGCTGTCCTTGCTAATGAATATGCAAACCACAGTGGTTGAACTGTGGATGGCACAGTGGACAGCTAGTGACAGCAGTGTCAGAGCCCTGGATGTGTTCTGAATTTCCCTTTGATGTTCACCCGTTGGTACAAGTTGGCTTCCAAAGGCAATGTCTCATACATTTTCATCCTTGATCTCTGGTCTCCCTTTTGGTATTTTCAATAGCTCTAAGAAATTACCCATTGTATCTGGTTTTCAAGCTACACAAAGCCTGGGATACTCAGTATTAATATCTTGAGGTCTTGCCAGGTTAGAAACACATTGCAGTATATGTGCCACATTGGAACTTTTCCACTCTTCTATACAATCCCCACATTTCTGGCTCCAGTGATTTTGATTAGACTAATAAAGACTAACAATCAGGCTAATCATTAATTAAGGAAAATTGCATTTTTTTTTGTGATTATGGCTGGCTCATTTTAAGAAGCATGCACTGCATTTGGAAGGCAATGGAAAAGATAGCAGATTTCTAATGGCAAGGCACATACTTGAAGAATCCTGAGGTTTAGACCCTTGAAGTCCCACTGAGACTGGAGACAGCAAGAGCACTGCAGATACAAAAGCACCTTTATATGTTAATAGAAGTGCGTATAGATAAGCATATATATATAGATATGCAGTAATAGGAAGACTGTAGGTTGGTGTCCCAGAAATGTAACTCAGAGCTGTCTGGTCTTCCTCTGCATAAATTGGTTCAGGCCCCATCGTTCAAGGGGGAAGGGAATGTGATTGATGCATTTGAAATAGAAGTTCAACAAAAACAACCATAAAGGAAACTATTTTGTGGCAAAATGTTTAGAAACATTCTTTGACTTGTCCACATCAGCAGAATACCAACAAATTCCAGGGAGTTCCAGCAATGATTGTGAAGAAAACTGGGGGAGATGGGAATTTTGCTCTTTTTGTTCATAGACTGTTAATGGCAGCTTAGGGGCGGAATCAATTACTGAAAAGCCAAGATGGCTTTAGATGAACAGCCACATTTTTGTTATGTGCACTTGCAAACTCCATCTCTTCAAATCACTTTCAAATGATGTTGGGTGTCTGGAGCAGGACAGCTGGTTATCCTTCTTTTCCTTCTTGCTCCCTAGTTACTCTATGGCAATAGATAAAACCAGCATTCTTGATTCCAGCTGATACTGTTGCTAAAAAAACACTTGCCATCTTTATTAAGAACTGGATTTCTACTCTTAGCATGTTTAGTATCCGTCTCCACGAAGTCCCCAGTGTAGATCTCCTCTCTTCCTGTTATAGGCCTACCTGGAAAGATCCATCCATCAGCATCAAACTCTACATAGAGGAGCACCACACAGTTCCAATAGCTTCACACCTGCGTGCTTTGGAGTGTTTTTCCTTGCCAGTATGAAGCAGGGGGTAATTTGCAGCATGTGTGCAGTATAGTGATCCAGCTGTTTTGCTTTCCATTCCCAGCTTACAGAATTCATGTCAGCCAAAGTACAGTGGATACGCTTTGGAGTCTAAATGAAGGCTATGAAATCGTACCTAGGGGAAAAACAGAGCTCAAGGTAAGAAGGCCAGGGCTGTGTGAAATACTTCACACATGGGAATCTTGTTGCTTGAGGAATTTGCCTAATAAGCTCTTGTTTGGCATTCAACCACCAAACCACCTTTGGATCCTTCCCAAGTTGTCCCCATCCCTTGTTTCAATACATGAAGTAATTACTGAAAGACTGTGGGATCGAGGAATCAGATGAATATGCTGAATCTATTTATTTAGGACTCTATTTAACTCACCTTTGGTAGAAGCTGCTACTTTTCAGCTTCCAAAGAAGACAAATAATTCAAAATATCACTTCTCCCCTTACATAGCCAATAGACAGCGGTAGGATCTTTGTTTGCCTTAAGCACCTACAGTAAGAGGTCTGAATATGATCTCAGGTTCCACAACAATCTTTCATGGTGAGTGGAATCATCTCAACTGATTCCATGCCTGCAAGTGGAGATAAACGGTAATTATTCAGGTTTAGTCAATGGAAAGAAGCCTTTACATAGTGGAGATGAATTGGCACTTTAGGAAATTATTAACCTGACTTTCAGGGTCCAGTTTATGTGACTCATAGAAGCATAGATTGGTTTGGGTTGGAAAGGACCTTAAAATCATCCAGTTCCAACCCCCCTGCCATGGAGAGGGACACCTCACACTAAACCATGGCACCCAAGGCTCTGTCCAACCTGGCCTTGAACACTGTCAGGGATGGAGCATTCACAGCTTCCCTGGACAACCCATTCCAGTGCCTCACCACCCTAACAGTAAAGAATTTCTTCCTTGTATCCAATTTAAATTTATTTTCCCCTTCTCAAAAATAGGGGCTATATTTCCCTTTTTCCAGTCATGAAGAATTTAACTCAAGAAGTGTCTCTTTTCCTCCATTTCTCCCTTCAAGGGTCATTGATATCAGAGTTTGCAGTTCATCAGATGCCTTTCCCCCATAACCATCTTATTTGGTACAACAAGCATCATTAATTGAGAGATTTTATGACAGCTTGAGCCTCCTCTTTTAGGACAGTGAAATTCAAATCATCTCAGGCATTATGAAGGAGAGCCCAAGATTTCCAAACATGCTCTGTCTCTGGGTATATATGAAGCCCAATGAGATGGTTATTTATCGAGCAGAGGGTGGTGAGAAAGCTGCTTTTTATCTGCATGTTTGTTTTCATTTTAGGGTAAAGGAGTAGAAGACACATATTGGCTAGTTGGGAAAAAAGGCTTTATGAAGCCCCTACCTAAACCTCCTGAAATGAAGCCAGGGTAAGTGTGACTTCCTCACTGTTCAATACATTCATTAAAAGGTCCTTGTTGGAGTTCACAGGCTGAGTATCTGTCTTTCAAAGTTATCTGATTGCAAAGTCTACCTCATTTTCCTTAGATGACTTACATTTTCAGGCATAGTACTGGGACTCAGAAGTGTGTTTTCTTCAGTTCCTCTCCTTAATCACAGTTCTCAAGAAGTAGCACTTGCTGCTTCCCCCCCTATATTGTCCTGAATCCCCTTCCTGCTCTGCGTGAGTATGGGAGATGTACAATCAGGGCCACTTTCAGGTCTCTGGTGTTATCTGTATGTAGGTGACACTCAGATTTTTCTCTCCTTCCATCTAAAGGTGTTTTCTCCTGCAGAAAACACCAGCCTCATTCACTATATAAACACGTTCCTTCCCTGTAGCACTGTTCATTTAAACAGAACAATAAGGACACTTTGTGTTGTAAAAATATGTCACCATTAGGCAACAAAAGACTTAATTATGTTGCTTCCATACAAGTGGTAGTAAGCAAAGATTGAGCACTTGAAATTCATTAAGCCATTGGTAGCTTTGCAATGCTTGGCTTTGCAAAGGGAATACTCCCTGTTCAGCTGTCACATTCTGTATGCCTGGAAAGGATGTTGTGGTCAGGCCATAAAAACCAGGAGTGAGATTTGTTTGACAAGAATAGTGTGGTCACCCATATTAAAGCTACTCAACCTTGACTCCCTTTGTAGTCAACAAAGAGAAATACATGTGCAGGGGTATGATTTGACTTGCCTGCTTAGACATCTGTATCCTAAGATGAATTGCCCTCACAAGATGCCGGTTTTGTTGGCTATAAAAACTAGCTCAGAGACAGATGTCTGACAGCAAACAGGGTCTGTTTTCACTTTGACTTTCCCTGACAAATCTTGTTCTAAGTTTTGCCTCATTTCTTCTTGGTAAAATGAAAATGGTTTTAATATTCCTTTGCAGATAATGGTTAACTACTTGGGCAGTTGAGTACAGGGCAGTCCATGTGCTCAGAGCCCTCCCAGAGCTTTCCTGGAGTAGAATGAGAATGAGTATTTGGGGCCATAACTTTGAAGTTATTTGGGTATCAATCAGAGTGGAAGATAGAAGGTTACTGCACGATAATTTTGAGACACAGTATTTCTTAGGCTTGGAGGCCGTGATGGAAATGAGCTATTGAGTAATGTGTGTTGATACCAAAGATGCCTTATTCATGGCAAATATGAAGCTGGGAGGAGTTTTGCCAGATTAGCAAGGTGGGCTGGCTTACCATGCAGCCATGGAAGCACCCAGACTTCTACCCTGAGAGTAGGTTCTTCTCATGCTGGTTTTACCATCTAAAAGTCATGTATTAGGCCTCCATTGACTGCTGAGGTTCTTTCAATAATCCTCAAAGATCCTGTCCTCTGGTAATTTGTGCCAAAATCAGACCTATGCAGGCCTGAGCTGTTTCTAAGTATGGATTGTAAATGATAGAAAATACATCAGGTCCACAGGGACAATAAGAGGAAGCAAATTCTCCTATGTACCCAGGATCAGGGAATCTTAAGCATCCTTGTGTAACCTCAAAAGAGCCCACCAGTAAAACTGCAGAGAGGGACGTGTCTGCTCTCATCCCAAGGCCCTGATCTTCACTGTTCTTTTGCAGTGTTTCTGTCCCCATGGCTCACCATACAGCAGTTGAACGAATGTGAAAGTAATCAGGGGCAAAAACAAAGTTATATGAAACTGAAACTTAATGAAGGGTCAAAATGAAAACTATATTGCATGGAAGTTAAGTGTCAAAGGGCAGAAAGAAGTAACTGGATGTTCAAGCAAAGCAAATATTTGGAGAATTGCTTCATGCATATGCTGTGCAGTTATCGGGTAGATATCAGACATTACGTTCTGTTTCCAGCCTTATCTTGATAGTACAGTTTTGTGCCAGATTATGAGAGGTTGAAGGTTGTTTCTCTCATATGAGCCAGTGTGGTAGATTTAAGTCACTGCCTCATACTTCTACAGGAATTTCCACATCTATAAGCTCTTGCGCTGAAGAAGGAGGTACTGAATAAATTCCTCTTCTACTCATCTTTTCACCCTGTTCTGAAACAACTCATCTTCTATTTAGGTCTTTTCATTCCATGAGGTCCATGAGCATTTGCTTTTATGTTATGCTTTATTTTGTGACTTGAGTGGCCTAAACATCTACAGATGGGCAGTTGTGGTGGTCTTGCTGAGAGGTGATACTTAATAAGAGAAGGTTAATAAATTGTGCTTGGCGTCCTGCCTATACTGGAGAAACACAAACCTGTTGGCCATGGATTTAAGGGTCAGATACTAGGGGTGGATATTCTGTGTGGAGAAAGGGGTCAAAGATGCCCTGAGGAAAATTTAATCTAATAAGGACTTAATCTTAATAAAAATACCTGTATCTGTGTCTGACCCTATGAGTTATCTCATATGGACTACTTGATGAGCTTAGTTTCACTAATGGTCTGTTAATGCTTCATACTGCCATGACCAGTCATAGCCCTTGAAATATGAAGTTTTTCAGGCCTTCATTACAGTGTTTTATGGCAAAGACACCAGGTAACATTAGAAAACAGTGCTAGCTTCTTATTATTTCCCATGACCTAAAACCCATCAGCCGATCAAAGCTGCAAACGCAGCCCTTAGCAGGAGGATTTCTTGGCATGTGAAGGCAATTTTCTAGCTCTGATAGGCAGTCATGAGCAGATCTATGATTAAATAGCTTATAGAGCAGTTCATAGAAGGATAAATCAAGCTACATTATCCTATTGTGCTTGCGGTAGTCTTAGCACCCTAGACACTGGGAGCTGTCCTTGACCTTACAAAGGTGAGTTTATATGCAGAAGCCGAACTTCAGCAAACTTGAGAATACAAAGTATTTCATTATGTGATTGGGTTAATACTCATGGTCCTATGATAATAACCCCTGCTGATATTTCTGAAGTTGCTGAGAGAACACATATGATTGATTGTCTTATAATAAACCTCAAGCCACCATCAGGTCAAAACCTGCTGCACTATTGTGCAAAAATAGGCAGCAATCTCCTCCACTCCCCTTTGGATGAAGTCTTGCTGGGTGTACTCAAAGAACAAGACTTTCATGCTTACCCATTTGTGGCTGAATTTTGCTGCTGCTTGCATAAAGAGGAATGAGACAAAGCATTCCTCTTCCCTCTCCAACTCTCAGGATTTAATCTCATTAAAAGATAGCATAGACACCTCCATATAAGCTGGTCATTTACACATCATATAGTCAGTGCAGAGAAGCAGGCACATCTAGGTGCAGTTCTTCTGCCCCACAGAGGACATTTACACTGGGATAGACCCCATCTGCAGCCCAGCAGTGCCTGCTTCCTTCCACTGGCTTGGAAGAGATCCCAAGGAATTTGGCTCAGATGGAGACATCTCAGCTGCAGGTAGCTAAATTCCAGGGTGATGAACCCCACCTGAGCTGTTGATTCCCAGAAGAAGCTATTCTTCATTCAGCCCATCAGGATTATAGGCTCCCGGCTTCCCTGTCCTTAGGACCTACCCCTAAAGGCTCCAGCACTCACAGGAAGGTTTACAAACAGGGATCAATGTTTCTATAAAAAGGAAAGGTATTCCCAGAGCTGAGGATTTAGGTAAGGTGTGGAAGGACAGCTTGGTTAGGTGTTTCCATGTGTAGGACAGAGTTGGCAAAAGAGCTGAAACTTGATTCTGATCTCCCTTGGGAAAGGCTGTTAAATTTGTGCTAAGCTTTCAGGGAAAACTGGCTGTCTCTAGGGACAGTTAAATAGGATTTCCATTTGGAAATGTGCCCATAGCTTCAAGAGCTGAGAGCTTCTGAAAGCAGCACCCCTGGAAGACCAAGAGGCACAGAGGTGGGAGCTGAACTAACCGAAGGCAAGATCTTCACAGCAGTTTTGTTCTGCTCTTCCCTTTGATGAATGAGGGGGAGGATCAGAGGAATAGCAGAATAATTCTCCCAGGATTCATCTTGTCTAATGGATTCTGGGCACATCCATGATAGATATGTAGTCTGTGCTCCTCAATCAACAAAATCATCCATCTCATCCTGGGAGAAGTGTCTAAGATGGGCCCTCTGGATGCGCCTGGTTATACAGATTACAAAAGATGCTTGTCTCAGAGCAGGTACTTCACTTTGGGACAATTGAAGTTAAATTAGCTAACCTCACCCTTTGCTATAAGTCAAGATGAAGTGAGGGACGGGGAATAAACAAAAATCAGAACCAGACTCAATACTTGTTTTGCTTTTTCACACCAGAAGACACTTCCCTTTCTATCAGTCTCCTTTATGGTGTGTTCTTTATTGCAGATGAAACTGAACTGATTCTTTCTCTAATGGCCTACATGTTCACTGCAGGTCTAAAGCCCATGGCTTATCCTTGGAAGAAATTGCAGAGTTCAAAAGGAGGAAAGCTGCAAAACTCATTGGCAAAAAGGCCTAGATCTGAGGTAGTAGCTGTAGGACAGTCCCAACGTAGCGCTGCTATTTAGTGCCTGCTTATGTGTTGTTTGTCTGCACTTTGCTGGTTTTAGTGTCACGCTTTATTTTTCTATCTATTTGGCCAAAAATATGTATTATTCTTTCAAAGTGTCTCATTGGGAAGATGCTCAGAACAGCAGCAAAGCTGCCTAAAGATAGTAGTAACCCTGTTGGGTGATCTCCTATCAAATTTATGACCTATTACCCCATTCATTCCTGAAAGACATACAATCTTACTGTGTTTACCTGCAGTGTATTATCAATCCACTGGGTGTCTATGTGCATTGTGCTAGGATGAGCCTAGTCTATGGTAAACACAGAGATAAAGCCTGAAAGAATTCAAATGGCCTGTTGTTGCTTTCTTGCAATGTCTATCTCCTGCCTAGTGTAATTCCGTATCTCATGGTGTGAAACAAGATGCAGCTCTGCTATTCATCACTCCAGTTCCTGTGGTACAAGAAATAAATGTGGATTTAGGATGATTTGGTTGGAATTCAAAAGTTACATGGAGTATAACAGCATGAGCTAGGGTGCCTGATCAAATAGGTGCTACCAGAACAAGGCTGGTATATAAGCAAGCAGACACACACATGCATAGAGAGGGTCTGATGTCCCATTAAAGTTCCCTATGGTTGGGGGGTTTTACATAATATTTCTGAAAGCAGCAATAATGTTTCTGCTCAATGTCTTTGAACCAACTTTTACTCGATTTCCACTTTCTTAGATGTAGGCAGAGGTGGATGAAAACCCAGAGGGCCAAGATACAGGCTGGTTACATACATCTAAGATACACCATATCCAGCTGATAGATTACTCTAAAGCTCCCTCCTGTTTTCTCACAAGGATAAAACCCAGCAGAAAACGTTTGGCTATGTTCCTCTTTCCCAACCACAACTGTTAAAGAGTCAGGGGGTGTTACTAGGCTGTTTTATCTCCCTTAAGAGATTCTTAAATATTTGTATGAGGCTCTCCCTGTTCTAGAAACAAGGCAGAAATTCCTCATTTTTTATAAAAAGATTTAAATATGGGACATACTGTGCAGAGACCTGCATAAGCACTACCATATGTGAGCACTCACTGCTAAATGTAAGCTCCAAGGCATAGAAGAACACCCTGCAGATCTATACCTAAGAACTCCTTCAAGGAGCTCCTCCAAGGCCAGAGACAAAGAGGATCTCTCAATTGGGTTGGCCCAGCTTGACAGAGAATGCACATATAGAAAATATTTAGGATGTATATCACACACACACATAGACTTTTGCACTGAAGCAAAGCTGGTTAGCAGTGCATTATGGAGAGCAGAAGGTCCTCATTAGCCCACTTGGCTCTATTCATGGGGAAATAGCAGAAAAATCAATAAGGCATTTTATACCTGGAGCTTTTCAACACTCCTTGTTCAATTCTTCTTGTGTGCATGAAGCTTTCAGTGGAGGCAATTATGTCCTCAACAACCACTTATTCCCACGTGCCTGCTTGGTGGTTTAGTGGTGTTTCCAGCTAGTCTATCTTAGACATTTTATAATAAAAGGGAATATGCCATCAATAACCTTGTTATTCCTTGGTAGCAATAAAAGAAACCACTATACAAGGAGCTCAGATGTAGTGATCTATAGTCTATTCACCCAGTTTACAGTCCCATTACTCTGAAACTGTGAACTGTTAACAGTCTCACAGGGTCCTTGCTGTGAGGGATACCCATCTCTGAGTATATGTTTTGGAGTATTCACCTGGCCTGGACTCTAGAGGAAAGCCTGCTTCTCATAGTTAGGAAATGAATCCTTTAACCTTCGGTGAGTGACCGTGGACTCTGTTGTCCTTGGTGGACACGTTTTTGAATGGAAATGACGGTTCTGAATGGATCTGGATAAAAACATGCAGCAAAGCATGAGGATCACCAAAGTGCACCTCCAGTTACTCCTGGCTGTGCCACTAGTGAGTCTTATACTTTGTCCTGCAGTAGGATCTGTGGCTGTAACATGGACCTGCTAAACCACTCATCCAAGTGGTATTCAGCCTGAAGCACCAGAAACGCTTGTGCAAGGCTGGCAGATGAAGATCACACAGGATAAACCATAGCATCTCAAACACTGATAGACAGCATCCTCAGGCACCTGAATCTCACCCCCAGCATCTTGCAGTGCGTCTGATCTGGAGAAAGGGGTTTCTTTCTTTCCTTCAAGACCCAGCAAAGAACTGTCCCATAGGGATATTAATGATCCCTTGTGATCTCACTTTGGCGATGAGGCACAGATCCCATGTAGTCAGTCGGAGTTCACTGTGGAGTTCGAAGGGATGAGATTTCACCCCAATGTGATTGGTAGCTGCTGTATCTATGGAGGCATCCAGGATTTATAAATCTTAGCATCACCTGTGTTGCTCTTTGCTGACTTTAGATGTATCAGCATACAGGTTGTGTGTCCTGCAAGGACAAAGGACCAGTCTGGGATCACCTAAAAGTCCTGAGGCTTAAATTTTTAAGTTATTTTCTATTCTTTTACTTTTCTCCTCAAGACTTTGCTTCTCCCTTTATTCTGGCCTTCTATACCATGAACTCAGCTTACTGACAAGAGATCCCTCCAGGTTTTATCTTCTTTGGGAAATAAACACCCAAATCATTGCATCTTGCTCGGCAAGACATAGACTAGCAAGGTGTGACTGACCAGCAGTCATTCAGGACAGGGGTTTTGATTAAGATTCTCTCTGTCCTTAAAGGTGAAACCCACACAGAAACTCCTTCACCCCCACTGTAATGATGATCTCAGATGATTCTGTCTGCATACCACACTGCAGAGACCAAACACTCATTTCTGCTCTTTTTTCCTCCCCATTATATCTTTCTCTTCCTCCTCTTTTCTTCCACTCTGTATCAGCTACTTCTTCTCTCTTGGTATGCAGGGACATCTCCCAGCAACATACTGGAAGGTGTCCAAACCAACCAACCAAACCAAACCAAACCAGACCCCAAAACCAAAAACAAATTATCTGTTTATTTTCCTTGTTTCCTTATGGTCTATTTTGGATAATTGTTGACAAGGGCATCAGCTCTTTCTTATAAAGTTCAATGAAAGAATGTTCAGGGTGGATCCTCCATTGAATCCTAAATCACATTGTGTTGATACATTTAGGTGATTTCTTAAGATTCAGCAATTTGCCTTTAGATCCCTTTCCTGCTTTTTGCCTTGCCTGTTCCAGTGCTTGACAACCCTTTAGGGAAGGAATTGTTCCTCAGCTCCATCTAACCCTGCCCTGGTGCAGCTTGAGGCCAGTTCCTCTTGTCCCATCCCTTGTTCCTTGGGAGCAGAGCCCAGCCCCTCCTGGCTCCATCCTCCTCTCAGGCAGTTGTAGGCAGCCGTCAGGTCCTCCCTGAGCTTTCTCCAGACTGACCCCCCCAGGTCCCTCAGCCCTTCCCCATCACACTTGGGCTCCAGGCCCTGCACCAGCTCCGTTGCCCTTCTCCGGCCCCGCTCCAGCCCCTCAATGTCTCTCTTGCAGTGAAGTGCCCAGAGCTGAACACAGGATTCGAGGTGCAGCCTCACCAGTGCCCAGTGCAGGGGGACAACCCCTGCACCCCCAGGTCCTTTTCCATGAGCAGTTTCCAGCCACAGTTTCCTAAGCCCAGAGTGTTGCATGGAGTTCTTGTGACCCAAGTGCAAGACCCACCACTGAGCTCTGTCGAACCTCATGCAATTGACTTGTCCCATTGATCTGGCCTATCCAGATCCCTCTGAAGAGCCTTGCACTCTTAAGCAGACCAACACTCCAACTTGGTGTCATCTACAAATTTACTCTGTTCTATAGTAATCGCTTGTTCATTGTACACAGCAATGGTGTGTGCAGTTTAAAACCATGTATATGCACAATTTCTCAACTGTTTTTAATGTAACTATAATGGTGTCAGTGGTATGGGTTAGCATTTGATTCTTTATTTTGGTTTACAACAGCAGTAATATGTTCTTCTATTATACACAGTAAGTTTGATTTCATATGATGCTTTGTAGGACAGGACAGCTGCAGAGTTGAGACCTCCCTAAAGCTTTGCCATTCACTCAGCTTCTGGCCTCCTACAGGTCCTTGATGTTTGTTTTGTGTCTGAAACCCCATTATGTCATAATAAATCTATGCCCACTGACAGATGGTAGAACCTGGGCATCATGGACACGTGAAGCATCAAAGCAAATGATAGCCTTCAGCTCCATCACATCAGTCTACTAGCCTGGATATAGACATAGTCTCTGAATTAGCCCAGCTCTTAAGTGCTGGTTCTCACTAGAGCTCATTCTGTCAGGAACAGTGACAACAAAACTATACCTGGATCTGAGATAAATGTCAGCTCTTTCTGGTTCTTGCCCATCCTGTCTTGGGCTTGGTGAGATCATGGGGTTGTCTGAGCGGCCGCACCCTCATGTTTCTCATTGGTGGCAGTGAATGGCCTCAAACCCAGAAAAGCCCAGCTGATTGAATAAATAATAGATAATAATATAATAAATAACAAATAATAAGTGACAATAATAATAAATAATAAATTATTATAAATAATAAAAAGGAATCTCTTTTTTTTACCAGATAGGGGTTTTATGAGACTTCTGATGCGCTGTTAGGAATGTTTTTCAGGAGCAGCTGAAGCCCTATGGTTGTTTTTATGTAAATAGAATTAGCATTGCTAAAGTGGATGTCCTTGGATGAAACCTCTATGTATCCCATTAACCCATGCAGCAGCTCCAGCAGTTGTATGGTCTACAGAGACCACACCCCTGCAGCTCTTTACCACCACCCCTCCTTGCCCAATGCCTCTTAACGGCTTTGAGAACATTTAATGGTTTTGCTTTATCTGACACAAAATGATGCAGAATGAAAGATGATTCTTTAGTGAGCAGGGTTGGTAACTCCTCCTCTCTTCTCTCTTTTACAGCCACAAGTGGCCAGATGTACTGTCCAGGAAACTCAAAGCCGTCCTGAGGGTCACAAAGAGGACACTGGCAAAAGCAACCCTTAAAGAGATGGGGAGCATAGAGGAGGACAAAATGAGTAGTGAAGAGGAAGACATCTGAGAAGAGCACAGCAAAGAACTAATGAGGTCAGCATGGACACCTCGAAGCCAACGCAGCAGAGGAGCTCACACCATTTAATTCCCTTCCAACCAAAAGCAGTATAATCAATGAAGCCTCTTAGCTCTTGTAGAGGTTGAACCTCAGCAGGCAGATGAATCCTGACCATCATCTCTTGTGAAACTGGGCACCAGCTCAGAGCTGCATCTTCAGTAGGGGTCCACTGGGGAGGAAAGCGATGGTGATGGTAGTGCCAGCTCTTCATCAGCATCTGACACAAGGATGAGCTCAAAGAATACTTTAGCTAGGTCTGCATGGCAGACACATACAAAAGTGTCCAGCTGTATTTTGGCCTGATTTCGAACAATAATGCCAAGTGCTAAAGTGGTTTAACTGTTTTGCATTCAATAGATTGTTGCTGCTGTTGTAGGAAACTGGTTTCATGAAAATCAATGCCATTCGGGAGAAAATGGTTTTGACAACAGCAAAAAATACTTTTTACTCTGCCATAAGGGGAAATTTTGAATCAAAATGTTTTGTTCCTATATGTCAATTTAAGCTGAAACATTTTCTTTTCAATTGACATTTCAGCTGCAAATGTCATTTTAATGCCATTTTCAAGCTGAAATGACAGTTTGGAAATGAGGCCGTTTGGTATGAATCAATATTTGTTTCCAAATGCCAAAAAGATTCTGCTCAAAATGTCAAAATATGTCATCTTTGCCATTCCAGATCTAAACTGGAAGAACATTTTGTTTTGCTTTACACACACATGTAGCGTATCTAAAACATTTCATGCTTTTCATCCTGAAGCAGGATGAAAATGGCACGCAAGGATATTGGAAAACTGAGATGCAGAGAATGACATTCAGCAGTTCCTTTAGCTCAGTAATACTAGTAAGAGACGAATTTTCTTTCCTGCAAAAGTGGGGCTGAGGGAACAGAAAGTACATCAGTTAGGCAGTGCAAAGCCCGAAACACATCACGCGTCTTCCTCCCCAATCTCCAAATGGTCTCAAAGGCCTCCCAAGTCTTCAGAGTAAGCCTCCCAGTGGGTAGAAATACCCTTCTGCAAAGGGACAGCACTTGGCTTCACACAGCATCCTTCATCAGGGTCGGATCCTTTTGTTGTTGGCCACTTCTTCTTCCAGGTTTTTTACTCCTGTTCAACATCTGGCTTCTAACAAACGTCTGGGAATTGCTGTTCTCTCTTCTGCAAGGCTGAAGGGAAGAGCAGATATGGTAATTTTAGTCAGTATTACCACCAGAATGTGCTCACTGAAAACACGGAGACCTTTCTCAAGCTCAGTTTGAACTCTTCTCATCAGAGTGACTACAGTGGATTTTTATCGTTCAGATGATGACTAAGAGCCAGTAACCACTTGCCAAGCCTGCTTGGGTTATTGCAAATATCTTCACAAAACGAGGCAAACCAGAACCCAGATACTATTTTCACACTAATTCATCATAGCAAGTACAAAACACGTGTGCTGTCAAAGGAAGATCTGTTTGAAGTATAAACCTCTGAAAAGTAGAAATAGAAGGGAAATTCATCTGTGGTCTTTAATAACGAGATTTGACTCTGGTGCACCTGGTTTTGTGAAAGAAACTTTTGTCCATTTAGCGATGAGAGTTGATATTCCAGGTGGGAGAAGTTGGCTTTTAAAAGATATCTATCCTACAACACTTGTCCTGTCAGACAGGACTTTTAGGAAAGTTTTCACCTTTTGCACTGTGCTCACCATCCGCTTGCAAATCCATCCAGGAATGACATCCTGTGGAAGAGACCTGGGCCAGGCTATTCTGTTACCAATATACCTTAATATAGAGTTTCAGGGAGGGATGGTATCTGGATTGGTCTGTGAAAAAATGAGTTTAAAATCAAACTATTCCTGCATAATTCATGTATTTTTTATTATTTTCCATGCTAAAAACATGGATCAGTGCTGTTCTGTTATGAAGTGGTGTGGGTTCAATTGCCTGACCTTCTGTCTTGGCTGAAGAGAACTGGAAGATGTGGCAGGCAGAAAGAAGGGACCTTAAAACTCATCCAGCTCCAACCTCTGCCATGGGTAGGGACCCCTTCCATTAGAGCAGCTTGCTCCAAGCCCCTGTGTCTAACCTGGCCTTGAACACTGCCAGGGATGGGGCAGCCACAGCTTCTCTGGGCACCCTGTGCCAGCGTCTCAGCACCCTCATAATGAAGAATTTCTTAGGCTCTTACATGTGGATACCTCTGTGTGTGCTGGGTTTCTCAGCTCCCAGTTCATGGACATCAAGTCAAAAAGTCCAAGGAGCCTAATGACCGAGCTAAGCCCATAATGGGTGCCTACATGCAGCTAGCACAGTCTTCATTCAAGCAGTGGGTGCCTGATGCATGCAGAGATACTCAGAGATACCTGTGATAGAATTCAGCCTGCTGAAATGCAGGTTCTTAATGCCACTGGGAGATGCACCAGAGTACCTACAACATCCAACAAAGCCAAGTCACAGGACTGTATCCTTTTGCAATGGAATTGGAGACAAGATAGCAGACCTTAAGATCTGAAATAATACTCACAGGTACGTTTAATGAGATATGCTTTTTGGGTGTCTTAACCCAAAACTGAATCCATTCCTGGATATCTGCATTCAGATGGATGAACCATACCATGAAAGTGCTTGCTATCAACTCTAACAGGAGCTGCACTGATCAGCTCAGATGAAGAAACCTACATCACGAAGGGATGAAGTCAAGTTGGATGAACCTCACTCCCACATAGTTATCATCAGAGGTTCCAGAGGAGGTGTTGGACTCCCTGACCTTTTTCCTGGGCCTGGAAACTGCCACATGGATTCTCTACATGAGCAAACCCTCCCAGAAACACATGTTTTTCCCAGCACACAGGTAAAATGGGTGTAAAGGAAGATACATGTGAGTAGAAAACAAAATCTGTGAAGCAATTTGCCCCCTGGAAAAGCTTCGCATTGATCCATATAGCTGGCAATATGACACTGAACAGGAGGGACAGCAACCATCTGTTTCTGATATATATATCATATTAAATACTTCTAACAACAAAACCAAAACCAACACACCTCCTGAGTGTACCACTGTACATATAGTCTCCTTTTCAAGATCTACACATATGTACATATATATTTCAGTTTTGGGGTACCTTGTTTTTTATTTCATACATAACCACCAAGAAATAATATTTTGAGTATGAGTTTTTGTTAGTCCAAAACAAGACCATGTTAAGAAAACGCTGGGTAACCAAAACCTAAATTTTCCAGCTGAAGATGATTTAAACAAGAGGATTTCAATCCGCCCTTCTGTCCACAGTTTTGGGATTCTTTCTTCAGCCTGTAGTCTTCTAAAACAAACAACATTCCTTGAATTTATTTAGAAAAGAAATAAAATAGTAAATCTGTGGGAAAGGGTAGGAGAGAAGCAAAGTTCTAATCACTGACGACTTCAGTAATCCCCAGATAATTCCTCATTCTCTTTGAAGCCAGTGGTATTTTTTCCCTCTTAATTTCAACAGGAAGAGGCCAAGGACTCATCCCTGAGTGTGATAACCTCTGCTGCTAGAAAGCCATAAAATATATTCCTATTTCCCTGGCATTGTTTTGTTTAGACAGGTTTAGGTTTACTCATGAGATACCTCCCCATGCTAACTGTGGTTATCGCATCAGGCTCTTTTCTTCTTATTTTGCTCCTAAAACTAGTGTTTGGATGTTGTGATGAAGAAGATAGGGGCTGGAAGCATCAAATGTAAGTTTTGTCGCTCCACAGCAGACTCCTCAGGTGATTGTGGGCAAGTCACTTGGTGGATTTCTTGGGTAGTGAAGCACACACTCTAGAAACCACTATTAGCAAGAACCTACCATGTGAATGCTGGAGGTTTTGCCACTAACTTTATAGGGTGGATTTTAATGTAATCATGCAAACCCGCTGAGAGCTGTAGAAGATGTATATATGCAAAATATACACTGTCTGAATAGAGTTCATATTTCATACAGCGTTTTTAACAGTGAATTAAAACCAAATGCCAATAAAGATCCTTGGAGACCTATCCCTCCACCTGAAAGTCTTGTTCTTGTTTGGATATTTGCTTTCAGCTGACTTCTCAGCTTACTTTTCAGCTCTCTCTGTGCAGATCAGGCACCTATGGAGACCCCTGTTCACATATTCTGTCCAATAACGTAGAGTCAGGGCTCAAAATACACAAGCCAGAAGCAGAAAAGTCAGGCAGAGGAGGTTTGAGGAAGTGCAGAAGAACCCAGAGAAGGTATAGAGCAGCGACATTGTGGTTGGATGTCCATATAGCTGGAAGGATCCATGATTAGGGAAATTTCCCATGACAGGGGATACTAAAGCAGGGAGGGGTAAATACAATATTCAAATACATTTCTCATTGGAAAATACCAAGATGTTCCTCTGGGGTTTGGCACTGCAGCCCCAGGAAGGCAGAAATAGGGCTGAGGGCAGGTCTTCTGCATCATTACCCCTCTTTGAACTCACAAAACTATGTCGCCTCTGTCCTGACATCCTCGTGCAAAAACATCAGCATGTCTGCCTTCCCCAAAGCTCTGGTTATTTACCTTGGCATTGTAGAGATGTGTCCTTCAGTGGTGAGGTCAGGGACAGCTTCATGGTCACTGAAGCAGGAGCTCTCCCTTCCCTGCAACCTTCTATCTTCACACCAGCAGTGGATTTGTCCCTTTGTTGAATGAGTGGGAGATACCAGGACAACCTGCTTCCTTTCTGCAATAAACATGGTCTGGCAATGTCATATGCATAGGCAGACCCCTACTCTGCTCCACCTACCCACTCACACATAGGAACAGTGGTCATAAGCCGGCTGCAAATCTGTGAGCATCATGGTGAAGGTGGGCTAAGGATTTCCTGCTGCTGTAACCACACATCCTTCCATTCCCCTTCAGTCATGAGAGACTGTCCTAGTGTGATTCTCATCACCAACCTCAGCTGTGTCAAAAATAATTGTTTGAATGAAGGAATAGGCAGAAGAAGGCAGAGGAACTACAGCTCTTCATAGTCAAACTGACTCCAAGTGTAATGGTGACCTTAAGTAAAGCTCTTGCAGGCAAACAGCCTGGTGAAGACCTATAGGCTTGCTAGGTCAGCTTGTGGGGACAGAGCTGTACAAGACAAAGAGCTTGCTGTAGATTGGGTTAGCACAGAGAGTTAGACCAGACCTCCCAAAATGCACTAAGAGCTATTGCATTCAGGATGGTTTCCAGACCCTGAGTCACTGCAATCTTCTCCTCCAGCCTCCTGCAGCAGCACATAATGCTCCTGGGCCAGAAGCTGAGACAGGAAAGCAGGTGAAGCTTTCTGTATTAGTCCTACACCAGGATACTCCCTTAGTCTTCTTACAGAGATCACAGGAGAGGGTTCCCTGAGCTGGTGAAACCATCTCATACCTGTGCAGTGTAAGGAGCACCTCACATTTCTCCTCTGATGCTCATCACCTTACAGCTGTTCATACTTAATTTCATTCACCACCTTTCTTTTAATTTACTGGAGTTCCTCATCACCCTCTCCAAGCCTGACTTAATGATATCTGCAGATGTCAGTATCCTTTGCTTCTCCTTCCTTCCCTGACAAACATCCCTGAGCACCTCTAAATTTTGCTAAGCAGAACTGAAGGGAGACAGCAAGGACCACCCACAACAGTTCTGCAGTGAGTCCTGATCATGCAATTCTCCCCTTTGTTTCCTGCCTCCACATCAGTCTTGACCCATGCAATTGCCCTTCACCTTGTCACTACTTGGTGCAACTGTCTCCTTTCCTGCACAGGACCTGTTCAGCATCTTCTTAAAGTCAAGATAAAATTTTACCACCTTGTTCTTTTATATTGACTACTTTTATTGACACACTGAAATTATTTCAATCAAAGGGATTAAATCCCCTGTTTGCCATTATCTCTTCTCAGCCTGTCCACGAGCCAAACTACATAGTACAGACAGGAGGCACAGTTAAAAGAACTGTACAACAGACTGAAAACAAATACACTCATTTTCACAAAGCTGGAATTCTGAAGCATTTTTAATTAACATATGCAGAGAAGCTCAGGAAAAGTTGATATAGGGCCAAGGAGCAATGCTGAAATGTGTTGTATCTACATAGGCCTGATGTCCAAGTGAAAGAAGCCACAATACGATGCATGAAATTCCAGCTGGTCTTGAACAGAAGGCATTTATTAGCATTGAAGGGGTGTTATTTTTGCTATTGTTGTTAGAATTTGCCAAGTTACAAATGTTCTGCAGTTTTCCAATGGAAAATGGTCTGGTTTCCTAACAGTCTGTACGCCAGACACCTCCACTGCCTGTCTGCTGGGCTATCTCAGTGACCAACTCCAGCCTCTCACTGCAAAGCAGACCCGGAGGCAGATGTCTTGGATCCAACATCCACATCCAATTTCCTTCTCTATTTATTTTTTTTAGTCCAAAAACTGGAACTGAAATAGCATTTCAAAATAGTGAAATCCTGCAGGAAACCAAGTGACCTTTCTCCACGCTAGTCAGAAAACTGGGGGCAGGAAGAGGAGGCAGAAAACAGGCTCTGCATGGTTGAAGCTGCAGTCTTGAGGTCTTTGCTCACCGGGAGCAATGTAAAGTCTGAACATCATGAAGCACAGAGTAACATCTGATGGCAATTGTAGTGCAATTAACAGCTTTAATCATAGAATCATAAAATCATAGAATCATAGAATCATGGAATAGTTTTGGTTGGAGAGGATCTTAAGGTCTGTATTGAGAATCTGGTGCTCTAGAAGCTGGTCAAACTCCTTTGCTCTGCCTTGGTGCATTATTGCATTAAAGAACCTAAAAGTGGTTAATCTCTACACTTCTGATTTTAAAGGAAGTTCAGGCTTGGCTCTGAATATGCATTTTGTGACTCAGGGCTGTTTGCAATAAGAAAGCATCACAGGAGCAGTGCATTCCTTGCCAATCCTTGTTTTGAGCCGTCTGTGAAATCTTGGCACCGTGTCCTGAGAACACTGTGTGGAAATAAAGCTTTTGTTTAACCTACTTGTGTGGGCTCCCTGCAGAGGTGATTGTCTGCCTGGCCAAATCTGTAACTCTCACTCCCCAAACACTATCATCATATAGAAAGCACTGCAGGGAATAATCGCAGGTTGTTACTCAAAGAAGGTGCCAAAGTTTCTTGATGGAAAGATGTCATCAAGACTGCTCTGGTTGACTGAACCTGTCAGGGTTCCAGCACCATCAGGAACAGAGGGGAATATAGAATCATAGAATAGCTAGTGCTGGAAAGGACCTTAAGATCATCCAGTTCCAACCCCCTGCCATGGGCAGGGAAACCTCACACTAAACCTTGCCACATTCACAACCTCCCTGGGCAACCCATTCCAGTGACTCACCACCCTCACAGTAAAGAATTCTTTCCTTATATCCAATCTAAACTTCTCCTGTTTAAATTTTAACCCATTACCCCTTGTCCTATCACTGCAGTCCCTAATGAAGAGTCCCTCCCCAGCATCCCTATAGGCCCCCTTCAGACACTGGAAGCTGCTCTGAGGTCTCCACACAGCTTCTCTTCTCCAGGCTGAACAGCCCCAACTTTCTCAGCCTGTCTCCATACAGGAGGTGCTCCAGCTCCTGATCATCCTAGTGGCCTCCTCTGGACTTGTTCCAGTACGACCCAATAGTTATGGTGAGTCCAAATCTCAGGTCCTGGCTGCAGGGTAATCCAGTGAATGCTGTTTTTCACAGTATGGAGAGTCTGAAAACCTCCTGCTTACCCCTGTTGCTATAGCTTTGTCATGATCGACGAGCATTGGGAAAGGTGCAGACTATCCAACACTGGCATACGTGGAGAGGGACAGGAGACATAAGAATAACAACCTCCTGACCAGGTGAGTTTGGAAGACAAAAAGGGCTTCATTCAGCTAGGACAAACCTGCCTTGGTTCTATGATGCTATGGTATCTGAAACAACAGGATTTCCTGAGCATTGAGAGCAAGGAACCTTGCATGGTGCTTCTGTGGACTTAGAAAAGGAAAAGCACAAATGGATGCTCCTCAGAAAGCAATGGAGAGACCTTCATGATTAAACAACACGTACCTGACACACTTCCTTGGTGCTGGAGCCAGCTAATAAACTGCCTTCCCCTCCTACACACCCAAACTATGTGGTGGGAGTGTTTCTGGCCCCAGGATTGTTTGGGGTGGTGCTTGTTTTCCTAGGGATCACTGATGGCATCAATATAACAGTTGAATCCAGCACCAAGGAACAGATCACTGGTTCCCATAGGGTAACCATGAGACAGACAAGTACTGCCACAGCCACTGCACAGTATATTATAAATGGTGGGTTTGGATACTATGGACATCAACTCTATGTTGCCTAAGGCTATAAGAGTACAGGGATAGTCTGTCCTCATCCCTGTGAATGACTTCAAAACACAATCTAAAGCAATTATGGAATCAGGGTAATAATCTATAGAAGGGCTTGCAGATCTCAAGGGCTGAAGGCTGTTTGCCCAAAGGAGAAAGGCTGTAGTTCTACTTGGAAATGCTGAATGGTGAATGAGAGCATTGAGAAGTTTCTCTGGTTCATTTGCCCCTAGATTTAGACAAACCGTATCAACATGAACACAGCCCGAGAAGCCTCCTTTGCTCCCATTGCAATAGGTTATCCAAAGAGAAAGGGCTGGGAACACCATGTTTAGGCAATACCTCTGACATTTATACAGGTCTTGAGGTGTTGAACATGCTTACCCTCACTACCCCATGGTGCTGGGCACGTCTGCAGGAGGTACAGAGGGCTGCATGGCAAATCCCTCTGCTCTTTGCAGCTACAAAGGGAAATGAATGGAATGATGATGTCAAACCCTTGCTGAACTGAAAACAAACCCCACCATGGGGCTGGAGGAATCTATCTCCTCCAAGCTTTCAGTCCAAGGCTACCTTTCTCTCTGTGCCCCCTTCTTAACCCAGACTGGCATTGTGTAGGCAAAAGCACATCCATGCTGTGGTATTTTTATGCTGTCCTGTATTTGCTATAAGAACTGGCCCTAGGAAAACATTTTGCTCTTGATTTTGTGCAGCTCACCCAGTTTCAGCAGAGTTTATTTATAGAGAAGAAAAGGACACATGAAGAGCTCACTGGTCTCTCCAAGCTGGAACAAATATTTAGCTATACTATTATTTTCATGCTGAATCATTTTAACTGAACGAAACTTCAACAGAATCACAGTAAGGGGGAAAATTTTCAGCATTAAAAAGACCAACTACAGCCAATGACAATAATTATCTACTACTCACATGTGTTATATTCAGATTCAAGATACAATTCAGATGAATGCATTTTCTGTCATATATATCAATGCAGATGTATACGTGCATCCATATTTATGTGCATATACATGTGCATATATAAATATGCAGCAGCCATTCACCACAAGAGGGCAGGCAAAGTATACCTAAATCGGTTGTCCTATGTGTTCCCTGCACACATCAATGAGCGTACAGTTCTGTGGGCACAAAGGTATCACCAATGTTTTCTTTTACCATCTTCAATGACTTTCTTACCCTGAATCTTGACCATTCTGAAAACCTCATCTTGCACAATAATTTGTATAAGAAATTCTCTCTATTTTGTAAGGATGAAATGCGCTGAGCTGATAGCATCCCACAATGGGGTAAGCAGAGGGAGAGTCGTATCATAGAATTGCTGAATGGTTTGGCTTGGAAGGGACCTTAAAGCTCATCCAGTTCTAACCCCTGCCATGGGCAGGGACACCTTCCACTAGAGCAGCTTGCTCCAAGCCCCTGTGTCCAACCTGGCCTTGAACACTGCCAGGGATATGTGAAAGGTGAGAAGCTTTCTCAGTGCTGCAACTGAAGAGGAATATTGACATGTGTCTGGAGAGAGGCGAAGGTCAGTGGGAGCTGAATGCCTCCACTTTTCAGTGGACATAAACTATTATTACTCCCCCTCAATCAGTGGATATTCACTGATGTACAGTAAAAGGACCCTTCTGGGGTGTGTTAAACATTTATCAAGACTGTCTTACCTTACAACTGAAAATAACTGAGATCTAAATCTAGTGATGTTGATATGAACCAATAAGCAATGTGACCACTCTCATAGTCCTGAGTCCTAAGAATGTCTTATTTCATCCATTAAGATGTGAGGTGTGTAAGCAGGAGCATGGACCTTCTGGGAAGGTACAACAACAAAGAAGAGATTCTCTTCACTCATGCTATGAAGACCATGGAAATACAGGGGTCTTGAAGCCAGAAAGTAAATCCTAAGAAGAACATTCACCAACCAGGAGACGCTTGCTGTATAGAACAAACAGCTCTTCTAGATATGATGGGTAATGAGATCTGTAAGGGTTATTGTCTAAAATCCAGTGCCTTTGACTTGAGAAGGAAAAGGGATGTACACTATAATCCCAGAAACCACATTCCAATTTGCTAACAAAGATCTTCGCATCATGTACAAGGAGTTGCTTTATAGGGGTACAGAGGCTCCTCAGGACAGGAATCCTGTTCAGGGTTTTGCTCATTGGGATAATAGGTGTCAGACCCTTAAAACAACACCAGAATACAGAATAGCAGAATCACTTATATTACTTCTAACACACCCAGAAATACCATTCACAAGTGGCTTTTCCCAAGGAAACTCGAAAAGTACTTTAAGTGATTGATATGCCCAGTCTGGGCTGGAACGCTGGGATTTACGCCAGCAGGAGGTATACCCACCAGCAGCAAAAAGTCCAGTTTCCTGACTGCGGGAGGGACTCATTTCCTCTGATTTTCAATCTGTGTCTGCATTAGTCACCCACCACTCCCCGCGTGTTCACAGGAGAAAGTAGGAGCTCCTTGTGGCTGACTCATCTGCTGGAGAATGAGATGAGTCATAAGCAAGAAGGGTTTCCATTTCCCTCCATGAGCCGTGAAGGATATCAAGATCAGTGGTTCATTTGATAGATGCCGACCTTGCAGATGTCTAGGTTTGATCAGAGATATCTCATCTTTTTCACCTATGGCATCATTCTGGGGTTACAAAGGTGTATAAGAAAATGGAGACCAGGAGTTTACTCGTTAGTGCTGTTGCTGTAGCTTGTTCTATCTGTGCTTGGCATGACATATGTTTGAGCATAATTATGCATCCTTTCTGCGTTCTCCATATTTCACAATTCCAGTGCACTAAATTTCCTAGTCAAAATGTAGCTGGTGCTATAGCTCCAATGTTTTTGTTGAGTACATCCCACCTCTGAAATCTAGAAGACGTTAAGGTCCTTTCCAGCCCAAACCATTCTATGATTCTATGATTCAGCATCAAATTAAACTTTCAGTGTTTGGAAAAATCAAAGAAGCTGATGGGCATGATGATAATAGCGTTGTTTCCTTCAGGTTGTTGCACTATGTCTGCTCTCCCCACTGAAATAATGCTAACATTCCCCCATGTCCGCCTCTACATCCTTGCTTCATTATTTGGTCCAAAGGGTTTGTTATATGGTGCAGGTGCCTTTCACCTCCAGGGATATGTTCCACCTGAAGCACTATACACAGGGACTGCAGTGATGGGGTCAGTACAACAAGGATGTTGCTCAGGGATTAAGCCAGGGTTTCAATATTTTTCCTTCATGCCAAATAACCCAAAATACATCACTGGGGGTGGGAGTTGGATGACTCAAGGAGAGCCAAAACATGCGCAGGAAGCAAAGACATTTTGGAAAGAAACCAGAAACCAGCTGCAGGCTATAAAAAACTGCTTTCAATAAGTGATGACGTAGTGATGGATCAAGGGTCTATGGGAAGGATCAAAGGGTTTAAGGAACATGACCAAAATAGAACATTTTAACTCATTTTTTCTCTACCTAAAATTATTCTTCATCCCTGGCAGTGTTCAAGGCCGGGCTGGACGGAGCCTTGGGCGACATGGTTTAGTGTGAGGTCTCCCTGCCCATGGCAAGGTGGTTGGAACTGGATGATCTTAAGGTCTTTTCCAACTCAAACTGTTCCATGGTTCTATGATTACAACCTTCTTTTTTTTCAGTGTTTGGCTAAAAAGCCAGCATAGAAGGATGAAAGGCCGGGGCAGATAACACTCTTGACCAACTGTGGTGAAACCCTTTGCCACAAGAGCTGACAATTACGTGTTTCATGGTCAGCTTCAAGGCCTTACAGGTATAATACCAGTAATCCATTCACTATAGCTTCCCTGTAGTAAGACACTACCTACCCAAAGGAAATATCACAGAATATGATAAAGAAATATGATAAAGAATATGATAAAGAAATATGATAAAGAAGTGGAAAGAGAATGGACAACAAAAAGAGAGAATTGATTATTTCAGTGGTGGTTGATAGATTAAAGTCATTTTCTTAAGGTCTGAGTCAGTAACAGGGACTGAAAGCACCAAGGGAAAAGATCAACTTCTCTCTTCATCTCCCACCCTAAAGAAAATGAAAAGAAAGGAAACTGGATGGAGTAGGAGACCTAAAGAGAGAAGCATGATCTTTAACCCCATTAGCACATACTTGGGCACTACCTGATTCACAGATCCTCCTGCTGTTGCAGTGGCATAGATAGGAGAAACATTTGCAAGAGAAACCACATCAGTCTGGTCTGGTTTGCATTTCAAGATAAACCAGATTTGTCACAGGGAGCACGGTTTCCTGCACCTGTCCATAAAGCTTGGGATGGTTCAAGCACAGGCTGGAAGACATCTCTGGAGATAGAATGAGGAACAGACAAAGCTCAGAGACACTTAAAACACCTGGATTGGATGCAGGCTGCCTCTGACCACCAGAGATCAAGGCAGAAGGTCTCTGCCCTTATCTCTGTCTTCTTGAGATGTTGACCTGGCAATTTAGCTTTCAAGCCACAGCTCAAAGTCTCACTGGGCTATGGTGTAAGTCTGAGGCCCACAACAATCAGAAAATAAGAACCAGAGGACCCTGAAGACAGCTTTTCCCCTCAGTAATCCAAACACAAATCCCATTTGCCCCATTTCAACCCCCAGAAGTGATGGGGCTCTCTGCAGCTCCTGCAATATGCTTTTCCTTACCTGGGAGTTTTCCCTTTCCTTTTCCTATCATGGGCTCACTGCCCCATGTCCCAGCAAATCCCACATCTGGCCATTGTTTCCTGCTCAACTGTATTTGTGTTATATTCTGTGATAGAAGACCCTTATCACCAAAGTCACCTCATCTATATCCTGTGGTGGTACCTGCTCACACTGGGAGTTTCAAGCAAGGGCACCGAGCACCCAAGAGTGACCGGACAAGCCAGGACTATGCCCATCCTGAAAATTACTGCATCATAATATGGGCACAACTTCACCCCTTTGTGCCTACTTACACTATGCATTTGTTACCCTGCTTTTTGGGCGAATTTCACAGCTATTTGGGTTACTGGTAGCTGGTTTGGAGCTAGCTAAGGAATGTCTCCTTTGCAGTTGTAAGTGGAGCATCTTGCAATGGCAATGTCTTCATGGACCGAGGTCAGGTGAACCTAAGGAAGGTTATGACTGGTATCAGGGGGAATAAATTGGTTCTAGTCCAGGGAGATGCAAAGCCCAGCATCTTCCTTGAGTTAAGCTAAAGACACAGACCTGTAGGCACATATGATGAGGATGAAATGGGACAGGAACGACAGCTGACCTGGTGATGAGGACAATTTCCCCATGCTGCTCACAACCAACGTCAGCACGAAGGCAAGCCAAAATGCCAGCGTGTAAAGCATCATTGTGCTCCCAGCATCCAACTTCCCTGATCAGCAGCAGGAACAGAGAGAGATTGGCCAGAAAAAAGCTCCTGACCCTCTTGTTCCTCATGTATTTTTCTAAAAGAACAGGCTATAATCGGAGCTGGAGGAAATGGAGCATAAATATCAAACTTTGTTTAGTCTGGGGAAATATCATTTATAATTAGAGATGGGCATCCTGTTGACATGATACAACCTATTTTAAGCGTGAGGTGAGCACGTGGTCAACCTCTAATCTTTTGCTAGTGATTAAAAACTGCCAGTTCTTCTATTCCTGGCTGGTTTCTTCCTTGGGGTCTTTTTTAGTGTCATTTCTAAAAAGCAACTGGGCTAACGTCAGCTCAAGATAATGATGCTTATACTGGCAGTGATGTCTTGGAGCATCTCAGTAGCTGGGAGTTTTGCTTTCTGTTCATGCTGTTCTGTTTGTCTCCATGCCAGCCCCAGCAACCAAGCCTGCTTACCTCTCCCATGGAAGACTGGGAATCCTGTGAGACTTGGAGGGTAGGACATGACCCAGAGTTGACTGTGTGACCAGCAATGACTTGTGTCCCTCTTTCTGAAGTGGGATTTACTGACTGCCACATCCTGCTTCTCTTGTGTAGAGGAGTACAGGGTTTGTGTATGGCAGGTACCAGAAGAAATAAAGGCTGGATTGGTGCTTGTAAGCAGTTTTGGAGGCATGATGCTACAAGTCTTCAGGGTGTGGTGTCCCTTTGAGTGTCCTCAGGTTCGTTCATGAAGTATGCATAGATATATCCACAATGTCAGATAACGTGGCTCCCCACAGTCAACCACATTGAGGGTTAGTTCTTCTCATGGGCATCCTTCCCCACCAAACCAGCTTGTTCCCTCCAAGCTGGGTGTAGTTCTGGGGTTTGCTTCAGGGTCTGCATCAGGTTTATCTGCTTCTGCTTCACACAGTCGTACATTATTTCAGAGGGCTTTTTGTTCTTACGTTATTCAAGGCGCTCTGAAAGAAATGACGCAGTGAAACAATGACCTCAAGGCTGTGGGGACACCATCCAGAGCTGGATATCTGAGTACAGCATGCCTGGACGTAGTCAAGTTGCTCTAGAGAAGGGCCACCTCTGTGCAGATCGGGCGAAGGATCACTCCCTAAGAGACGCATCTTTAGTGGGGGAGGTGTAACTGGTAAAGTATCAGCACTCAGTTGTCACTGGGGATCAGCCATAGCTGGACCCAATTCTTCTGCAGCACACGCATCAGAGATGGAGGTCTAACAACAGCAGGATCTATGAGAATAATTCTTTCTGCTTCCAAATGAGTCTGAAATTCGTTATCAGGAGACTTCTCCTTTCTGGACAGTTTCCTTTTAGCCAGGCATGCACCATTTGGAAAATACAATCGGACCCCCGTCTGCAAGCATCTGGTCCACAGCTATCCTCCAGGCTTGGCTGCTGTGACATCAAGTTGGCCATCAGGTTGCCCTGGCATGGTGACAGGAGGGGATACAATACATCCTTGTGCCTTGGTGAGCCTTCCTTGTAGGTCAGTCCCAGCCAAATAAACTACCATGGACCACAAGGCGAGTTTTGGCTTGGGTAGGAGACGTACATCAACACATCGATGTCAAGCTCATGCCAAACCAAACAGTGCAGACATATTCACTAGGCATGGTGCCATGAGATGGAGAGATAGTGGACAGCTATTACATGGTTTTGTTTGCGCTATACAGCTTTCAGACCACAGACTCACCCTTTGGTACTTCCTTGAATTCTTGGGACCACCTATGTCACATAAAAGTGCTATTCTAAGAACATCAATAAGGTTTTGAGACTGCTGCACACAAGGAAGCTTCTCCATAGGATCTGCTTCTTTTGCCAAGAAAAATCAATGAGAAATAATACATTTACAAATTGTTAAGCCATTTCGGCTTTAGTAAATATACATCTACAGCTATACATGTACACAAGCAATAGCTATCACAATAATAAAATCATTATTGTGTACTTCTTTATCATTATGTACACATTACCACTGAATTTATTATCCTTGTTACGTACTTACTGCAACAAGTGTAAAGTATATATATTTACTATAATATTTAACTGACCACAACTTTCACATCTGTAGACTTGTTGCCATATGGTATGAAAGGAATACAGGGTCATAGAATGGTTAGGGTTGGAAAAGACTTTAAGATCATCTAGTTCCAACCCCCAAAGGACATAGAATCATAGAATAGTTAGGGTTGGAAAGGAACTTAAGACCATCCAGTTCCAACCCCCCTGCCATGGGCAGGGACACCTCACACTAAACCTTGTCACCCAAGGCTCCGTCCAACCTGACTTTGAACACTGCCAGGGATGGAGCATTCACAGCTTCCCTGGGCAACCCATTCCAGTGCCTCACCACCCTCACAGAAAAAAACTTCTTCATTATATCCAATCTAAACTCCCTCTGTTTGAGTCTGAACCTGTTACCCCTTGTCCTATCACCATAGTCTCTAATGGCTTTTGGCTGATCTTAACAACAGAGGCAGGAAAGCAAGACAGAATTGATGCTGTCCAGGACAAAGGATTCAGCACCCCATTTTTCGGACGAAAATCATTGGCCATCATTTCACTTCTCAATGCAAAGGAGGGGAAACAGGTGATGCTGAAGCCAAGCCTCACCTCTGAGGGGTATTTTGCTCAGTGGAGGTGCACCTAGAAGGGAGAAAGTGGAAGGTTTGAAGTGGTCCCTGGTGCCTTTGGGAGCTCCATAGTGGGGTGGCCTGGGGAGACTGGGTCCTGGCTGGTGAAACCAAGACTTGGTTTGGTCGTAAGGCACTCATTCAGGAGGCTGCAAAACCTTACAAGAGGTTTGTATTTGTGTAAGCGAACATGTGGAGCAAGCAGACACTTGTCCAGGTAGCAGGACATGCCTAAGTACAGGACACCATGAGTAGTATGTAGGTTTCCCACCAATTTACATGAGAGCATAATTTCTGAAATAAAAGGGAATTTCACACCCAAGGAAAACAAATAAACTCCATCCCATTGCCCTTTTTAAAAAGCATTTACATTATTACCCATTCAAGCATTAAATTGAATTTATCCTTTCCCCCAGGGCTGCATTTGGCCATCCCACTGCTGAGCCACAGAGACACACCTGAGCTGTTGGGACATCAACCACAATGTGTCTGCCCTACTGTGGTGCTTCCCTCTGATACACCCTTTTCCTTCACACTCTACCCTGCACAGAATGGTGTTTAGGGTTTGGGAACAGCTCAGTCCCTATGATTTACCCCCACCCCAGTAAATGCTGCCCCCAAGAACATGCAGGTCCATGTGGCTGAAAGCTCACACTCACATCTGCAGGACAGGCACGGCGAACTTCAGAGACAAGCACATGTCCCTGAAGCCAGCGGAGGGGATTTTTCGTGGCATTCACAGAGTGTTTCATGTGTCAATACGAGAGGAGAGCGTAATTACCAGCTGAGAAACTGCAGGAAACGAGCCAAGGTTGAGTGAACGAAATGGAAAATAAAGGGAAGCGCGGAGGACACACACATTTTAAAACCATTACGGAGGTATGCATTCACGTGCTTGTGGGAGCCTGGGAATATATAAGAGCCCGCGACTGCGAAGCAATGAATTCAAGGACCAGTCTATGGGGAGCATTTTTTTTCCCTGTGACTTCAAACTTCTCTCGGAGCTCGCAGAGTTTTAGTCAGCTGGCATGCAACAGAGGTACGACTTCCCCAAGGAAACTCTTCCTCGGCTTGCGCTGGAAAGGCTGCTGGGAGAGTCCGGGAGGCAGAAGGCTGCAAGCAGAGGCGAAACCTCCTCCTCCTCCTCTTCCTCCTCCTCTTCCAGCCACAGAGCAGGTACGTGGAGACGCGTGTGAAACCGGGAGCCTGCTGGAAAGTTGAGCTTTGGACTGAGGGAGAGATGGGGGCTCTGGTGACTTAGAGCTGCAGCCTTTATAAATAACCCAGATGAGGAAGGTACTGTCTAAATAACGTATACAGTGTTTATGAGTAGGCTGAGGAACTGCCTAAACACACTGTGCTGATGCTTTCATCCACACAGCTGTATATTTAATCCATCAGGGACTCTCACTGCAGTGAGTTAGAGCCTTTACGTTAAGGAGGCACGGGTTAGTTTATAACAATACAGTTGTCATGTGCTTGCTTTGTTATTATTCTCTGTGTTTATAGTAATAGAAGATGGGGAGATGGGTTGGGGTTTTTTTCTCCTTTCTTCACAGGACTTTAGTCTATTTATGGTATTACTGCATTATAGCACTCTGAACCATGAGTGCTGCAGAGATCAGCATTGTGCACTGCCTAAATGCTGTTCATCCAGCTCTCGAACACTGAATCCTAATATAACCCTGGGAAAATCATACAGTCCTGGGGTAAAAGGGGCAAAACAGTGTTTAGCTCCTCTGCTCTTCTTACTATCAGTGCTGTCATTGAACTCTCCCTGTTGGAGCACGAGGTGTGAGATGGCAGGGTTATTTTTCTACTCTTAAGAGCCTGACAGCTTGAATGTCACCTTGGGTGAACAATGACTTACTGATAGTATTTTGCTGCATCTGGGCTGTTACTATGAGGAATTAATGTTTTAGGTGATATTTGCAATTAACAAAGTTTTAGGAAATCTAGTTTATGTAAAAAGACACAGTTTTCTAAAGCCAAACCCTGTTGTATTTTTGATAAAAGTACAAATATGTTTGCCTTAAATAGAGCCAAAGTTTGGCTTCTCACAACAGTGGAAATCTGCTTTTTTACTAAGATGTGACCATTTCAACTTTAAAATGACCTGATTAATCCAAAATGCTGAAAAACTTTACTTTTCAATAATAAAAGTTCACCAAGAGTCATCCCTTTTTAAAGTAGATGGTTACAGCTTAGTGACTGTATTAGTGCTTGGCCTTTTACTGATACAGTGATGGATGGATTCAAGGGGGGGTATCAGTATCACGCAAGTCAGATCTATCAGAAATCATTTTCCTCACTTTATTTTATCTCCTGTTGGATCATATAATTTGAATACACATTTTCCCAATCACTGACTCCACTGTCAATAAAAGAAATATTGCTGAATGAAAAGCTGGGTTTTCTCTCTTTTTGCCGCACTTAGATTAAAGTTGGTGAGAAAAGATTCTGGTTTGGTTCCTGTATTTGAGTTTCTCCAGGAATTTTGTTTTCTAGGGAGAGTATTTCATGGTCTGAGAGTTTAATCTGCAAATGCCAGGATGTGTCAATTTTTGTTGATGGAAGTGTTTTCATTTTCCCATCTGCTGATGCCCCCTTGCCCAGTCCTTCCTCACAAAGTCCATAGCTTGGTGGGATTCATACAATTCTCATTCATTTACATCTTCTCTTCTGGAGAAAGGAATAGAACAAAAGGTGAATGAGGCAGGGGAACTGGCTAAACCCTGTGTGTCCAATAATTTCAATTTTTGGTAGGGAAATGCTGACCACGTGATAGAGGTGCACATGGAGAGAGGATGGAGAGAGAAGGAAGGAAGGCAGCAGATTCATAAGACAGGAGAAAAGCCATGATGGGATTACAGGAGAGGTAGGGGTCCTTATTTTTAATGCATGGGCTTGACACCAGAGAGGCAGGAGGCTGCATCTGCCCATAAGACCAAGAACAGTGTAGATGACATGAGCAATTGATGACAGAAGCATCTCCTGGAGATGCTATGGGTGCCATGAGCTGCAGCTGCACCTCTAGAAGAAGAGGTAGAACAAAGGCTGTGGCTGAGGATGGCATGGGTTATTTATTGTTTAATATGAGTGTTGTATCCAGCTCCCCAGTGGGATGAATCACCAGGGAGCTACTCCAGTTGAAAGGGAGCAAGACTCGTCCCATTCCTGCCCTTGCAGTTCAGACCCACTTTTTAAGGAGGGAGCTTGTTTTGTTTACTCCTCTGGAGAGTTTGATTCATGCGGCTCAACACAGGACTCAACCCAAAAGCAGTGCCTTAGAAAGCAGCAGCGTTAGGGATGGACAGACTCCAAAAGGCCTGGAGGTTCAAGACACACGATCATCAAGACATACTCTTGTTTATCCAAAACCCTTGGGAAGCTGCAGACCATTACAGACTGGCTCATGGGAGCCAAAAGCTGAGATTTGCTTTTCCTCCTTGCTCTGGGCCATGCAGACGAGAGGGTTTGGGGGAGAAGGGAAGTCTAATGAGGTGCCATCAGCTTTGAGTGATGTGGGGTGGAATCCAGAAACGGGGCAGGCAGTAATTGCTCAAGAGACCACAGGAAAATCAGGAAGGGCATGATCTGTTTGAGCCGCAGGCACAAACTCTTTGGCATCGATGGGGTGGGACAGCCCTTGCTATTCTGTGCAGGTGGGCAAAAGACCTTGGTTCTTCAGTCTGCCCCATGGAGGTGACCCAATCGTGTCTTATGGAGGTGACCCAAGCACATCCATCATGCTGATGTTTCAACAGCACTTTAAGGTGTAAACTGCTGGGTAGCCCAAAACACGAAAATGGGAAGTCAGCCAAATGCTTCAGGGTCTTTGGAGCTGTTTGCTGTCAGATCCACTTTAGGAAAGGGCAAAGATGATAAGGACAGCACTGATTTTTCCCAGTGTCCTCTAAGGCTGTGGCTTTAATGAAGCAAAGTCCTGAGCAGCAGAATCAGTGCATGCCCTTCCCTCCTGCTTTGGCATTTGTTTCTGTCCAGGCGCTTCTTCACAGTTCAGCTGGCACAGCTGCTTGGCCACTCTGTGGAACAGCTTGAGGAACAGAGTTGGCTCTAAAACACACAACCAACAAAAACCCTGCTATTTTTACCCAAAGTCCTCTGAACATCCAGGTGTAGAAATAAGTGAAGCTGCTATCACTCAGGGCACTCGCTATTCTTCATTATAGGCATGATATTTATATTTCATCTCCAAATCAAACCAAAATATCCTATTATGTATATAAAAAAAGTATTTTTGTTTTCTTGAAGATCTCAAATATTTGAGGTTTTCCTTGCAAAATTGTCTGTGTGTTGAAAGTGCTATTGCACACTGCTGACGAGGTGGACTCTAAATCCAGATCATCCAAAAGGCATTTAAACCTCTGGACACCACCAGTCCTCAGCTTCAACATGAGTTTCCTGCTTACCCCAAGGGGACTGCAGATGGAGGGCTTGACTCTAGGGAGTGTGCCAAAGGGATCAAGGGGAAAAACAGTTCAAGACACGATGTGCTTGGGGGAAGGTGATCAGAACCAGTCTGATGAGAGCCCAGCCAGGGGGAACATGTCCAGAGTTGTGATAATTTCATTGGCAGGCTGCTCTTTGGAGAGTTAAACTTGGATATTTCCATCAGTTGCACCTAATCATGCCCGCACACATACTGCACACATACATACCATTCACACCTCCCGTTTCAGGGTGCATTGCAAAACAGGAGGGATGCTGAGAGCCCAGATCTTTGGCATGTTATTTCAACCCTGGGAAAAGTGCATTGCAGCAGTTGAGGCTTGTGAGGTTGGGAGAAAACAATGGGGGAATCTATGGAAAGGTGGGTTTTCCAGAAGCAGGATTAATTAGGAAAAGGAAGTGGGGAAACCAACAATTAGACAGCTGCTCCAGCCCTAGAGGGCAGCACAAAATAATAAATAAAGGGCTGAACTCCCAGGCAATCCAGAATCACCTTCTGCATGATAAAAACTCCTCTTTTACAGTGGGAATTTTTCCCTGTAGGTCTGGTAGATTCAGCACTATGTACTCACTGCCAAAAAGTCAGCAACTCGTCTTGATTTTCAGACCCCTTTGCCTTTATCGAGGTCCCTAATTCCTCCCTTATGTGATGAAAACCCATCAATTCAGGAACACTGTAGCTAGCACTGGACCCTTGTGCTGCCCGCAGACTGCTATCACAGCCGGATCAGTGGGGTGACTGCAAAGAGAAAGAGTTATTTCTTCCAGGACAGGTTTCCAGATTTCTGGGATTTGTATTTATTATATAGTCTTAAACTTCCAATCCTCAAACGCTGTTTTCCTAAAGATGCAGAGAGAGATTTAGGTACAGGGTGAGGAGGCTGCAACACTCCAGGAATGCATCTCGCAGGCACAAAACCCTAAAGTAAACACGCTGCCTTGCAGCACGCATGCAGCTAAACAATGGCATCGGCAATGATAAGTCACTTATTCCCCGTGGCCTGATCCTGACAAGTTTCTCTGGCAAAAATCCCCTTGTTTCTCAACGCCTGCCCCAAGCAAAGGGCTTCAGGATGTCGCACAGTAGCTGACTCCATCCGGAGCACAGCGGTGGCTGGGACCCAGCAAGAGCCTGGAGAGGAGTGCGGAGGAAGACAAGGAACATAATTTAAAGCAGACACCGTCCCAAATAAGGTTATTTCCCTGAAAATGCCTCTGTTCTGAAGTTAAGAGGGAGCCTTTGGCGTCCTGAATGGGTGAGCATGAAGCTGATGGGCAACCTCCTCGGTACCAGGACTGAACCGGTTTTGAAGAGCTGGATATGCGTTTTAAAGACATGATAAGCAGTGTCTGGGGAAGCGGGGAACCCTTGAAACAAGGTAAACATGAAATACTCACTCTTTTTTAACCCTGAAGGCTCCAACTCAGCAGCAAAGGGTCTAGCGTGAAAAGCGATTAGACCCTGAGGAGTTTGGTTTGTGTTTGGTGTATTCTCTTGTATTTAACCTCTTTTTGGCACAGGATAAAGTCTCTGTTAATTGTGTAAGCAGTAATAAAAATTACCTTTGGGGGAAATTTAGAATGTGCTGCTGTTGGTAGCTACAAGCAGCATCTGTGAAGTGGTTTTAGGGATAATATTGTAATAGAGATGGGGGCAAATATTGCTCTGGAGTGAAAACAGGGAAAACTGGGATTAAACCCTGATTATACCATTGTTTTCAGTGTGTCTTCGGGGCAAATCACTGCTCTTCTCTGCCTTTGCCCTCGCATCTGTTAAGTGGGTATGCTGATGTGGTTTGGGTACTATTCTTTTTCTGGATGCTAAATTATTTGACCCATTTAATAAGGCTCCTCAGGGGTGTTATTCACAGAAATCACCTCTATTTTACAGCTGGGGATGGGGATGGGTGATTTTGAAGTACTGTGATGGAAAGCTGTGACATTGAATGGGGCTCGGAGCTCAGTCCTGCTCTGTGGGATGCTGGGATTTTTATCACAGCTGTCAGTGGGAGCAAAGTGGCACCAAGCACGAAGCTGGGAAAGCCTCAGAGCAATAAAAGCTCTTTTAGGGTGAGTTGTTGCTACTGCTGCTCCTGGATTGTTTCTGTAAGCTGTGGTTCGAGACATCGGTGCCAGCACCAGCAGGCAGGGGTTAGTGGTGATGCTCTCTGACACCAGCACAATGGGGGTCCTGTGAGCCCTGAGCTCTGCACTAGGAGGGTAGTGATGGGTACAGAAAGAAGGGGAATGTGGTGCTGTGTCATGCTAGGTGTTGCTGAGGGGCATGTAAAGGATGTATAGAGAAAAGCTAGGTAGGAAAAGCTCCTCAGCTGGGCAGCTGAGCTGAAAACCACCTTGGGAAGGTGAATCTCCATGCTCCGCACCATGAGAAGCAGCTTTACCTTCCTATGGACAGAGTTCATGTGGGCTCATGCTGGGAGAGACCACCACATCCTAGTGCTTCAGGATGTGAGACCCACCTTAGAAACACCCTGAGGCACAACATCCTTGCTTACTACAGATAGGTTTTACACAGCAGGCCATTAAAACACATTTTTGTGTTCAAATACATCCATTTCTCCGTTGCTTTATAAGCTTACAGTTTAGAGAGTTTCAAAGCATGTCAAGAGTCTGCACTGTGTCAGGTTTACTGTTAAAGGAGCAAAGGGACAATACTTTGCACTGGCAGTGTGGCAAAAAAAGACACTGCAGAGCATGTGGGACGCATGATGTCCATCAGGGTGGTGCCCTGTTGTGGGTAATATCCATGGAGATTTCCTCAACTTAATTAATTGGATCTAAACAGAAACAATTTCTATTGGAGGGCTCTGAATAAAGCTTTGTAACCATTGGTATGTTTGGTTTTTATTTCAGTTCCTGCAAACTGATACCCAAATGATAAAACCCTTTTTCCTCCTTATAGGAGGCACCCATTCCTCTAAGCCCTGGGGAATGAAGAACAGATGGGAGACAACAAAGACATTATAGGTGGTGGTGTCAGCAATTCCTCCTTCTAGAGGATGACTTCAGTATACTGTGCCAACATTAATTAAAAGGGTCAAGAATGAACACTCATGTTTTAGAGTTTTGTTCCAGAGGGGAGAGGAGCAGATTTTTGATCCTGATGCTAAGCTCCAAAAACAAATTCCAAACTCTTTCATCTTGGGGTCCCGGATCATCATTCATTACCAGCTGTTTCCCTGAACTGGAAGGAATAGAAGGTCTCAGAGGAGACCTTAGAGCGATTTTCCAGTGCCTAAAGGGGCTACAAGAAACATGGAGAGGGGCTTTGGACAAGGGCCTGTAGGGACAGGCCAAGGAGAATGGCTTTAACTTTCCAGAGGGGAGACTGAGCTGAGCTCTTAGGCAGAAGCTCTTCCCTGTGAGGGTGCTGAGGCGCTGGCACAGGGTGCCCAGAGAAGCTGTGGCTGCCCCATCCCTGGCAGTGTTCAAGGCCAGGTTGGACACAGGGGCTTGGAGCAAGCTGCTCCAGTGGAAGGGGTCCCTGCCCGTGGCAGGGGTTGGAGCTGGATGAGCTTTAAGGTCCTTTCCAACCCAAACCGTTCTATGATGTTATGAATGTGCATCTGAAAATAGAGCAGCCATGGGCTAAGCCTCCCCAGTTTCCCTCTTCCTTGTACACAGCCCTTTGCTCTGGCTCGGAAGTAGAGGGACCAGGCAGGTTTCTGTAGTGAGCCTGTTGACACTGCTGTCCAGCAATTGCAATAACCTTGTGGAAGCATGGCTATCAGCTGCATCCCTCAAACAGTGACTAAGCGGAGGGATCTCCACCAGCTGGGAATGATCCCATCTCTTTTGTTTCCAGCCTCCTGATGCTCTGTGGGTGGAAGCCGCTGAGTAACGGTACGCCGATGCCGGTTCTTGGCGGCACGTGCGCATGGGATTGGCATGCCCTTGGAGCTTGCAGATGCAGGCTAGTGCCTGGAAAGACTTAAGAGCAGTGCTAGCTATATATTGCCTCATAGCTTCCAGTTAGGAGCTGGTGTGTGCCTCGCCGGCCTGTGCGTCCCTGGCTATAGATGTGGGCAGGACCAGCTCGTATCTGTCTCAAGAAGCCATACAAACACACACACACTCAGCAAGTTTGCAACAGAGGCTGTCATAAGGAAGTGATAACTGGAGCTCACGTCAGTGGTGACCACAGCCAGACACCTCATTAGTGTAAATCTAGAAACAAGGCATTTTAAGGACAAATGCTTTCCCTTGGCCTTGTTTGCATTTTAATTCCATTGCCCAGTGGCTGTCTTCCCACTATTTTTGCTCCTTTTGTAGTTACTCCTATGCTCTTTCCTGATTGCTTTCCAGTTAAACTCTAATGAATCCTTCATTTCACACAAATCCATTCCATTTTATATCTTTCTCCTTGTAAGGCATCTGCTTTCAAGTGTATTTAAAAGGCTGCCCATACCTGGGAAGTATAAAATGGAAAACTGACATTTGGACAAAAAGTTCTCAGTCCATCCTCTGAGCTGTTTATATTAACTCAACAAATCTGGATGAGAGTGTACAATCTCTTTGACACTCTGGGATGAGAGGAATGGAAAATGCTGCGGATGGAAATATAAAGTGTTCCCAATGTATGGTGTTTCTGAGTGTCACTTGTTTGCTTTGCTCAGGACTTGGCACCCCAAATGTCCAGCCCAGTTTTAAGTACCTGAGCTGCCTCTATGGGGAGAGTGAAGGTAACTGGGTCTTCAGTGGTTGCCTTTCTCCATGATGCCAGACTTGAGCACCTGGACTTCGTTGGGTGGCTGGGTATCATCTGGGTAGCAGCTGAAATCACACTGGGGCAATCCCATGAAATACCTTGGACCTTCCTCATGTAAATCTCTTTTTTCCCATCAGGCTCAAAGGGATGCAGGCTCAGAGATGGGTTAGTTTATTGCACTATGTGTTTCCCCGTGTTAGATGATGATCTTTCACTGTGTCATATTAGAAATCTAACCAGAATTACTTTTACCTGCAGAACCATGAAACTGTACATCATCTTCTTCCTGGCAGTGGTGAACAGAGGAACCTCTAACAATCAATCCACAGAGGGGATGATGCCCTGTGAGATGGTAAGGCTGTCTCCATACTCAGGTCCCTTGAGATCCTGGATGAGGTTGGGACCCCCATGTTACAGGCAGTGCACAAACAGATATGATCTCCAAGAAGGGAAACCCTCCAAGTACCGGGGTTTCCATGGTAGAGGTGGGCTTTGCTGCAGCAGTGGAGGCCCAGCAGGCTGTTCTGAGGCTGTGTCCTTGTGACAGTACATCAAGGGAGCTGGGAGAAGAAGGGACATTATCTTCTTTATTTTCCTAAGGGAGAGCTGGTTGAAAGAAATTTGACCTGATTTCCCCAACACTGTACAGGGACTCTGTGGTTGCAACAGAGAAAGAACTTAGCCCTAAAATCAACTCCTTTATATCAGGCCTAAGTTCTTTGTGCTTCAAATAAAGCGTCTTCTCTGAAATACATCTACATCAGCCCTTTTGTCATAGGAGGAGACTGACCTCCTCTACCCTGACACAACATCGCTGCCAGTGGAGTTGTACCTGACTTCTGCTGGAGGTAAAAGAAGTGACAAAGCCTTTTCCTCCTTGAATTTTGCTCCTTGAAGTTTTTGCAAGCACCTGGTATATTACAAACGCTATTCACAGCTGAACTTTCTTCCTTCCCCATCCAAGTGCTTCTGACTGCAACAGAACGTTTAAAAATATTTATCTTCTTTTTTTTTTTTCCCCTGAATGTTGAAGCTGTTCCGCACAAATCCTCAACAATTTCCAAAATAGGGAAAAAAATTAATTTGCTAGCTGTACACATCGCCCTTATGGGACTCATTCCATTCCTGCCCACCCTGCCATATTGCTGCACTTCCTGAATTCCAGAGAAATTAAGACCTAGTATATATAAAAAGATCTTGGGAAGGTGACTGGGTAGCTCAATTCGTTGGCTGGGGAGGGAAGACTGATGAAGCCACTGTAAACATGACAGCTTGGGTCCCATGTATCATAGCCACATGGTGCAATAATCCAAGCAAATCCATTCCATCCCATTCCTTGGTGGGTCACAGATCAGGCTGACTGCTGAGAAGTAAACACGTGCTTGTTTCCACCACTCCCCTCTAAACTGCTTTTATCAAGCCAACAGCCCAAGGCTCCGCGCAACCAGGCTAGGGTAAATTTGGCCCCAACAGCAAACACACTGCAGTCAAGGGTTGGGATGCTCTTATGGTACAAATTAACAGCTCAGCATCACTGATGTCGATGTTGATCATCTTCCTTCGCTGATTGTTTGGTCCTGTGTAAATCCAAACAGAGCTTAAAGAAAGATGGAGCTACTGAAGGAGCTGATGGGTCCACTGAGAGCCCTGCTTACTTCACAGCATGATTTTTCATCACAGCCTCGCTGTTTTACACAGTACTTTCCCTGTGGCGACAACTTTAGAATAGCAAAAGGCTCAGAAATGGAAACTTTCATCCCAGATCTCATGGAAAAGGTGTGAGTCAGAAATCCATGTGCCTCTCTGACTCACTGCTGGTGCTCCTGTCATTGAACCAAGGTCTTCTAGAAGAGGGTTTAGGAAATAAACAGTGCCTACCAGCCCCCTGCACTGATTATACAAGTTACTGCATAATCTACCTGTTTGCAAGACAAGAAGGAACAGCTTCAATGTCAGGATGTTTTTCCTAATTCATGTTGCCTTCCAAGGACAGGGGCTCCAATTGGTTCATGTTTTACCTCCTAAAGAAAGGTGTTTCTGTTAAATCATCGTAACTGGCAAAGGAGGAGCTTTAAAATACTTCATATAAGGGATGGGGTTTTAGCAAATTATATCACTTTGCATTGAATATGTGCATAACCAGTTATCAGAGGCCAGTTGAATATGTGCATAACCAGTTATCAGAGGCCAGTTGGTTATGTAGCTGGGTAGATCTTCTAGATAACATGCAGGTACATTGTGCAAGTGCAAGTCAGTGCCTTGTGTCTCCAGCCCAAATTCTTCTGTTCAAATGCTCCTGAATTGGTACAGGAGAGCACAAGTAGGGGCTTGAATCCAGCTGCTTTGTTTCTAGGGCTTTTGCTAAGGTGGGTGACAACTGATCCAAATGATGCTCAAGTTATTAGTTGTTGGGTCACCTTTTGCCAGCATCTGAATGGGACCGTACACCAAAGGACCAAGTGCTCGCACCCTGCAGTACTACTGGTGGCAGCACAGTCAGAGATGATGAAGCCAGAATGTGAGACCAGTAAAAATCTCTTTCCCAGCCTCAGGCTGCCAACCCATTGAGCTATGGGGTGGAAGGAGAGGAGATACACACAAACAGATGCTGTTTGCTCCATTCCACTGAGAAATGCTTCATCTTTTCTTCCGAGTGCTAATGAGAACAGAATTTGTGCAGTTTGAGCCTAGGGGGAGAAAAAGATGGTGCAGAACAGACTAGATAAGAAATACAGTGAGGATGGAAATAGTCACTGGAAAGGAATGAAAGTTAAAATATGGGAGGGAAAATGCTATAGGAACAAATGGGAGACAGTGGGAGGCATAGATTTTATCTCTCCCTTTTATCACTGGGAGGGTTCAGTGGATGCAGATTAAAAACCTAATCCTGTGAGATACATGGTGAACTGAGACTGACCTCTCCCACATCATCTTCAGTGAAAACAAGCTGCTGGCATCTATGGGAGTTGGATCAGGACTTAGTTAAGATGCTGGGTGCCCAGAGGGAGTGGAGGGTGCTCAATTCTTGTTGAGATCTGACTCAAAGACTGGGAAGAAACCTGGAATCTCTCTTAGGCTGCAAAGCGGCTGCTGCTTCTTCATTGACTCCTTCTGGCTTCTCCCTCTCTACAAACCAAGCAAGAAGACACTTTCTGTTATTCGAGGCTCGGAGCTAAGCACAACTTTGTGCGTTTTAGCTCAAAATGAGTAATTCTACAGTGACTTTGCAGGAAAGGGATAATGTCAGGGAGAAGCCAGAAAATTCCCTTCATTTTTATTCTGATTTGTTTAGTGAGTTGGAGGGGAAAAATAAGAAGGGTTTCAGGCTTTAATAGGCCATTTACTGGGGATCTTTGGGAAAGATGTATTATGGAAAGGACTGTGGAGCAGTCTGTGTGTATCTAGAGTTTGGATGAGCACTTACACTTCTCTGGCACATTTTTGTGTATTCTCCAAAGCTCACATGATACAAAAGGGATTTACAAAATGCTGACTATTGCCCCACTTCCAAACAGACCTGCCACTTCGTTCACCTCAAAGTTCACATGAAGCAGATGGTTTTTAGCTTTTTTTACTTCCAAAGTCCCTTTAATGTCTGAAAAGCTGTGCGTCACGGAATCTGGATTCTGCTGCTCCACGCAAGTTAAGATTCAACAGATTTTTTCCTTTCTTCTCTTTCTGATCTTTCTACAAACAGTACATGACCCAGTCACCCAAATACATTCATAACAAGAGTTTTCCTCCAATAAATTAAATGCTGCCTAAGCCTTTCACATTCCACTTCCTCCCGCTGCTCTATGTTCTCCTTGATAACAAAACATGGTTTGACATTTATACAAGGATGGCCATGGTCATGTTTGCTTATCAGCACACACTCTGGGTTTTGCTGTACATACAGACTCAGCCCTAGCTGCAATTAAACAGACATGCATCTAGAAGATGAATTTAACACTTTTTTCTACCTTCCTCTTAGAATTGGACTGAAAAGTCGTGACCCTCACTGCACATCACAGCTTTTTTCTCTCAAAAGATGGTTTTACATTATTTGTCTTTTCCATGTTGTATCATGGGTGTCTTGTATGGGTACATGCTGTCCATACTGAAGAAGAAGGGGTCTGTTGCCTTAGGAAAAGGATAAGCATGGACGGTTAAAGCAGGAAAAGTTTGGAGATTTGCATCAGAAATATTTCAGTTGTTGAATGACCCATGTGGTTAAAGACACATTGCCTAACTGAGCCATGGTTAAAGGAATCATGGAACGAATCACAGAATGGTTGAGGTTGGAAGGGACCTTAAAGCTCATCCAGTTCCAACCCCTGCCATGGGCAGGGACCCCTTCCACTAGAGCAGCTTGTTCCAAGCCCCTGTGTCCAACCTGCCGTTGAACACTGCCAGGGATGGGGCAGCCACAGCTCCTCTGGGCACCCTGTGTCAGAAAGACATAACAAAATATTTGAGAGTGTGAGTTAGAAGGAGAGAGATGGTTTTTGTGCTATAGCATCCTTATACATTTCTCCATCCCTTTGCTTTGGGAGCTACGCTGCTAACAGAGTGAAAGTCTTTGAAGTACTGTTTACTATTGCAAGTAGGGTTTGCAAAATCTAATACAATGATGAAACTGATAAAATAAAATATCAGGAAAAAAAAAGTGAGGAAATGATGCTAGATTGCAATAGAAAGCAGCAAAACTCCTTCAGTGGGTCTATTAAAATGAGCCTAGCAGAAAGGTACAAAAGGGAGAACATTTAGTAGGTATCACATGCAGCTAAAACTCTACTGTTGTAAGTCAGAAATGTCTTTAAAATGAATTGAGTGCAAAGAAGCATGAGGGTTGTTGTTCTTGCTGTCTGAATGCTCAGGGAATGTAGCTTTATCAGTGTTCCAGGAGAAGGATCTGCTTGGATGATCATGCAAAGATGTTCTTCATTTGTCAGGTGACAACCCCTTTTCTCTGTTCTTTTCCTGGCAGGCAAACTCACAGGCATTTTGCCACAACAAAGACCTCCACCAAATCCCTCATGAGCTGTACCCGAATGTAAACAAAATAGATCTGTCTGGAAATCTGATTCAAAGCATCCCTGAAATGCCATTATCGTTTTACACTTCCCTCCAGTGTCTGGATTTAAGCTCTAACCAGATCAGCTTCATCACGCCTGGAGTCTTCTCACACATGACAAGTTTGCTAGAAATAAACTTAGCCAACAATCACCTATATGAGCTTGCTCAGAATGGGACAGAAGGGATTGGACTTTTACCCAAGGTGGAAGTACTGGACTTGTCCCACAACAGTCTGTACAATGGGATGGCTGAGTACTTCATCAAACAAGCTCCAGCCCTGCGGTATCTCTCCTTGGCAGACAACAGTATTATAATGATATCACACAAGATGTTTCAGGGATCTCCCGGTCTTGTGGAGCTAGATCTTCAGAGTAATATCATCATGGAAATAGAAGAAGGTGCTTTTGAAACTCTGGTGAACCTTTCCAAACTCAACCTCTCCATGAATTCAATTACTTGCATCTCTGATTTCAACCTCAGGCAGCTAGAGATACTTGACCTCAGCAGGAATAGCATTGAGACCTTCCACACCACAAAATCAGATGATGAATATAGCTTAAGATGTTTGGATTTGAGTGAAAACAAACTTTTTCACTTCCCAGTCTTCCCCCAGGTAAATAAGCTGGTAACTCTGAATTTATCAAAGAATTTAATCCAGCTCACTAATGAATCCCCTCATAGTAAAATGGACTATATGGAAAAAGAATGGATAGATGCTTCTTTTCATCTTCTTGATCAGAAGCAAAGCAGAAACAAAAGTTCTCTTTATTTATCCCACCTCGTATATTTAGACTTAAGTTATAATGAAATCAAATCCTTTCCGGATGATTTCTTTGAATCAATGCTGTCCCTTCACACCCTTAATCTCAGTAGAAACTGTCTTCAGGCATTTACAGTAACTTATGACAGTGCATTGACCTCCCTAACTGTCCTCGACTTGAGCTACAATGCTTTGCACAACCTTCTCCTAGATGCTGGCACCCTGTCAAATCTGAAGGAGCTGTACATTCAAAACAACCATCTTCAGACCCTACAATTTGATATCTTCTCAAGCCTCCCTAGCCTCAGACTGCTTAATCTACAGAGCAATAATATCAGCCTTTGCAGCATGTACTCAGGATTAGCTAAGCAAAGGCTTGCTGGAGAGGAAAGTGGTTGTGTGTCATTTGTTGACTCTCCTAATCTTCAGTACTTGTACCTAGCTGACAACATGCTGAGCAACCTACCAGCATACACTTTCTACAAGACTTCTCTGGTCATCTTGGATCTCTCCATGAACCCCGGAATGAAAATAGAAGCGAAAGCATTATCAGGACTGGAAAAGTCTCTGGAATATTTGTATTTACATGGCAATAGCCTCATAGATTTAAATATTGACTTGCCTTGCTTTAGTCACCTTAAACATTTAAACCTCTCTGAAAATCAGCTGAACTGGCTGCCTAAGTGGGGTAGTGACTCTCCACTGGAAGTTCTGGACCTACGGAACAATAGGTTTAGTACATTACAGAACAGCAATATTTTAGCATTAGAAAATTCACTTAAAAACTTGTATCTCACTGGGAACCCACTCAACTGCTGTGGAAACATCTGGCTTTCATCACTGATCCAGAACAAAAATGTCCAGATCCCAAATGTGGAGCACTTAACGTGCCAGTACACTCAGAACTTCGGGTACCAGGAAGAAATGCACATTGGAAACATTAGACCAGAAAACTGTGAAAAGGAGGATCTGAAGAAAATCAACTTCCTTATCATATTAACATTTGTGTTGGTTTTATCTGTGATTATCATTGGCGTGGGTTCATTCTTTTGCTTCCGCAGGCAAAACTTTAGCCATCAGTTTAAAGCATAGGAACACAAAATGCCTTGAAAACAGAAGAAATCAGGTGCTACACTGCCGCTGTGTAGAAATGAAGGGTAAAATTCTCATCTTTGATTTTTAACTGTGGATTTTAAGATGGTTTCAAAGTGCCCCTCAACTGCACCGCTACAGGGCTCTGGGTTGCAGGTACTGCAAGGAGAATTTACTGTGTTTTGCACTTGCTTCATGCTCTGGCAGATCTGCTTAAAAAGTGTATGCAGTGGTAGAAGAGGCCACTGTAAAGTGTTTTGAAGGGTATGTAATTTAAACTGGACCAAGAGAAACATCCCTCTAAGGTCTTGAGACTTTTCACTAAGCTCAGAGATGCTTTGTGATGTCACCTTCATAGAAAGACTTCATGGAAATTGAGCATTGTATCCAAATCATGTTATGACAGTCACTGATGATGTCAACTGAGTAGAAAAGCCCTTATCAAAGTTACAGAGATAAAGCTATTTTGAATGGGTCTGCTTTTCCCTAACTGGCTAGCTCCTAGTCCTTTCTCAACTGAAATCAAACAAACCTATGCCAGGGCAGGCCAAAATACATTTTTTCCCTGAATTTGGTTGCAAATTTCCCAGGAGTGCCAAAACAATGAGAATTTATCTAAAAAAGGAAATAACAATTTGTGTCTATTGTGTTTGTGGCTGCCATTTAGAAAGCCCATGGCTGACCATGGGAACCAAAGACCTTGGTGGTAAGAATCTCTTTAGATACCTCCCTTTGCTTGTAATATGTTACTCCAGCCACCAGGGCAAAACACAAGAGGTAGATGAGGTCAATTAGTCTTGGCACTTAATACCCACGAGGGATGCAAGAGAAATCTCAGGCATGAAACAGCTGCACTCTCCATTACCCAGATCTGCTCAGAAGGTCACAGGTCCACAGTTCAACTCAAAGAGGAGAAATTTGCCCCTCGTGTGCAATACATATTTAACTGGGTTTAATGTGAAGAAATTCATCTCTGGGGTGAAGGCTTTCTAAAAGGAAAATCTTGGAGAATGAATTTCAATCAGCTACCATTGGACTGAAATGTTTATAGTCCTAAGGAAAACCGTTGGGAACTCACTGCATACAATGGTATTTCAATGCAAAAGAATAATATATCTATTTTTAAAGGTCACAGGAGGTTAAACAGCAAAAAAAAACAAGTGTGAAACAATACACAGGGAACCTAGACCTGGGCCATTAATCAGATCAGATGTCTACCGTTTTTCCCTGAAGTGTTATTATGGTCTAGAGGACTGGCTGCAAGAAAAGTTATGCAGATCCTCATTCTGTGATGGTTTTAACATTGGCCAACCTGTTGCATTGCTAAAAGCTGACACTGACATATATTATGTCCCTTACTCTGACAGCAAATTCACCCTTTTGAAGTGAAAAATAAAGCTCACCGCCAGTGTGAGCCTGACCTACTAACAGGGTTCAATGGCTTCGAAAGGAGCTGTATCAGGTTTTCTGCTAATGCCAGGAGCTCTACGTTAAGGCACATAGGAGAAATAGAGGTCAAACCAAAACCTGTCCAGGTAAATTACTCAGAGTCAAATTGCTGCTTCATTTCTGTTTCTTCCAGCTAGTGAATGTCAAAATTAACACTACAAAAAGGTGTATAATTCTATTTTTAAAGCAGTTATGTAAGAAACTGGCTGGTAGTTTTCATTGTGGAATTTTGTACAATAAAAACACCTTTGAATTTTGTAAAAAGCACAGAGTTGTGAATATATTAAAGCACCAGCTTGGAATGCTCCACAGATGAAAAACTATGTCTTCCTATTTTTCTGTGGTGTTCAGACTCCACCTTAGACCTTTAACTTCTTGTTCTGAAGCAGAGACATATGCTCTATATCTTAATCATAGGATAATAGAATAGAATCACAGAATCCCACGCTGGAAGAGACCTCAAGGATCATGTGGTCCAAACGCTCCAGGCAAAGCATGGCCTAGACCAGATGCCCAGCACCCTGTCCAGCCCAATCTAAACAGTGTCTAATCTTAACAGTGTCCAACACTGGGGAGTTACTACACCCTTGGGGAGATTATTCCAATGGCTGTCTGCTCTCAGTGTGAAAAATTTTCCTCTTGTGTCCAATCGGAATCTCCCCAGGAGTGATTTGTGCCCATCACCCCTCGGCTTTTCCATGGGGCTCCTTGTAAAACAGGAGTCTTCCTCTCCTTTGTAATCACCCTTTAAATACTGGAACATGGAGATAAGGTCTCCCTTAGAGAACACAGCTCCAAGTCTCTCTCTTTGAGTACAACCAATGGAGAACAAGACCTACTGAAGTTATAGGCAAGAATTTGCAGAGACAATTAACAGCAATAGAGTCTGATCTAACATTTACAAAGAGCCAATGTTACCCATTGTCTCCAGCTGTTATTTGTGTAGGAGAAAGTCTGCACAAGCAGCAATCCCAGGGATTAGTTGGAAGCCCAATGCTGAGGCTGGTGAGCTTTTCCTTTGCTGTGGAAGCAAGCTGAGCTGTGTGCCCAGATGTGGGCTCGTTTAGCCACACACTGAGTTCACTTTTGTGTCGAGCATGGCAAGATTATATCTCCTTCTGAGTATTAGCTTGGCTGCCATGACTGGAATTAGTTAATAAACTGATGACAGAGCCAAACCCATTTAATTAACGGTTTTAACACTGCTTTTGTTTGGCTCTACCAAGAGGAAGTGCTTGTTATTACTAAACATCTGGGACTAATTAGACTTCCATTGACTTCCCTGGGAGCAGAAACAGCTTTCTCGAGGAATAAACCTCAGGAGTAAAGTGCAGCACGGCTCATTTGGATTTGTTAGTAGCATAAGCAACTGAGAAGTGACATGAGACCACTCCTGCCAGTTCTGTTATTCTGGATGGGATGAGGAGCATGAGAGAAAGAAAATGTGAGTAAAAGAGCAAAGAGAAAGAAAACAGGGAGAAACAGGAGCTGTTTGTGATATTATTCCTCAAAATAAAGGTGTGCAGATGACAGGCCCAGTTCTTGCCTCCCCTCTTTGCTCCTGTGCCTGAAAGAAGCCCAAACACCAAAGTACATGACACTGAACCGAGTATGGTCATTACTCACACATTACACATCTTTCTGCCATTTAGCCCCATTGTTCTAACGGGTTGGCACAATCCATGCTGTTTTGGCTGTAATTTTGCAACTAAAATTACACCCTCATTCATTGTTTTTTTCATAAAGTCCTTGCAATAACCTCTATTAATGCAGGGAAAGCTCATTCTGCTAAGCCAAGGAATATCCTTCTGGGACTCTGGGATATGTACTAGAGCGTGTGGGATTTATGCAGCCAATGCAAACTTCTTTCTCTTAAATTCTTGCATGCAACAAGCTGCTTCCTCTCTGCAGCTGTTTGCATGGGGCAGGACAATAGATATCCCATATATATTTCCTACCACTGTTTGCTGTGGTTTGTTCCCCAGAATGATCCTCTGCAGTGGGATCAGGTAGATAGAAGTACTGGAAGCACTAGGAGCACTTGGAGAGTGTCACTAAAACTTCAGCAAGTCATGACTCATGTTGTGCCATCCATGGAAAGTCAAGTCTCAGTTTCCAGAGGCGTTGGCTTTTCCTGCAAAGCCAAGACAAAACAATAACCTAGCACAGTACCAGAGCCTCTGGGTACAGACCTCTCTGCAGGGACCCTGCTCAGCCCTGAACTAGCCACAGTGGGTTGGTATAAATCCCAGTAAGTGTCTCTTAATATTTTGGAATCCCAGAGCATTTGCTTCTCTGTTGCTACCTCTTCCCCAGGGTATCAAATACCTCCTTACTTGCCTTTGGAGAAACAAACCAAAACCATAACCTGAATCCCTGTATCTTCACAGGAGAGAAAAACACTCCTTACCTTGCATGGCAAGGTATCCTCTGCATATTGCATGTTCCATAAGCAATCACTTATTCAGTTTGGGAGATTTACATTAAATATGAGGAAAAAATTATTCCCTGTGAGGGTGCTGAGGCGCTGGCACAGGGTGCCCAGAGAAGCTGTGGCTGCCCCATCCCTGGCAGTGCTCAAGGCCAGGTTGGACACAGGGGCTTGGAGCAAGCTGCTCTAGTGGAAGGTGTCCCTGCCCGTGGCAGGGGGTTGGAACTGGATGAGATTTAAGGGCCCTTCCAACCCAAACCAGTCTGGGATTCTATGATTTGTGCACACATGTGCAAAGGCACAGGCGCATGCAGGCTCGGATAAGAAATACATCACTTCAGGATTAGCTTTGCTTAACTTTAATTAGAACAGCCTGTACTATATGAACTTCAGTAATAACAAACAGCCCGTGGTGCTGGTGCCTGTGGATTCCTATTTCATGCCTGTCCATGCGAATGAATTTGATCAAGGTTTGCAAAAGCAATCAATGATTCATTTCAGATGCCCGAATTTTGAGCCTGCATTTCTCTTATTCTGAAACAAGTCTGACTTTCCAGAAAGCTGAGTCCATCTCTCAAAACCACAGCCCTTGTCTTACACAAGCCCTAGAAAAAAAACTGAGATTGTCCAGATGCATGTATAATTCTTTCATATACTGCTTTCAAATGATAGTTTTCTGCTCTGTCAGAGGTGTTGAGCGTCTGAAGAGCTGAAGTACAGCAAATCTACCCACCAACACCTCCTCTGCCCTGTAGTCTGCCCTCAGAAGGACCAATTTGAAAATCAACTCACTCACAGTATGATTATTCACCTGCTGTTGTGGTTAATTTGAGTGCAAGAGGAAAATTATCCATAAGGAAAGAACAAAAATTGAGTCTGTAGTCAGCAGCTTTCTGACAATGCTGCAGCTGTACAGCCAGAGCAGATCATGCCTCACGGGTTGTTGCCTTTGTTGGCATGGCGACCTGGTTCAGGAACGACACAACGGCCAATCCCTGGCCGCTTGGGCCATCAGCTCACTGACACCAACGTGGTGGATGGCAAATGGCGTTTATTGGCGAGTAACACGGTGTTATATAGCCTAGGTTTACAACGACACGTCCGTCTGCTTACGACCTAGGTTAGGCCCTATTGGCTACTCAGAGGGGGGTCTTATCTTTCCGTACAGCGCGACATCTTTCGATCGCCAGACCCTAACTACCTACAACGGGTGATGGACTGGTGCATGTCCAAATGGATTTTGCAAGAAACAAGAGGGAAGGGGGATGAGAGAAGTTGGGAGAGCTCAGAGTGAGTGATGGGAAAAGGAGAAAACAAGGTGTTGGTGTAATTCCTTCCAAGCAGCGGAGAGCTGAAAATACTCCAGAGGAGCTGGCAGTGAGGGTACCTACCCACCCATTCCCAGCCTAAGAGGTTAGAGGAGATCGGTGAAGCTTCAGCCCATCTCTTGAAGTGGAAAAGTGAAAAGAGAGCCCAGGAGACAGATAATAGAGGAGCAGAAATGAAGGGAAGAAGAAGAGAAAGATGGAAGGGAAATGGCATAGAGAAGAGGGTTTTAGTACAGTTCAGCTCTTCATGATGGGTAACTGAGATTCATGGAATCCCAGGTTGGAAGGGACCTCAGGGATCATCTGATCCAACTTTTGTAGGCAAAGCATCACGTAGACTAGATGTCCCAGCACCCTGAGAAGTGCAACTAGAAACTGAAGAGCATCCAGAAGAGACGGGTGGGAAAAGCTTTGCAGAGAGGCAGTCAGACCTGATCTGTGCAGAGCAAGGGAGACATGGGTACCTTGCCTAGATGACATGCTAGCTGCCTGCAAATATGTGATTCATGTAAACACAGGAGGACATCCACTCATGAGGGATGACAAACAGAACTATATAGCAACCAGGGAAACAAGGTGAAACTGAAATGGGAGGGGAAAGAGACTGAATAAGCACAGAAGAACTTTCCAAGGAGGTCCCATTAGGCTGTGAAACGTTCTTTCACATGCAAAGACATTTAGAGGCTGATGCAACATGAGACTAAACAAAACTTTGGCAAATCTAAGGGAACAGTCCTGCAACACTGGGAAAGTCAATTTTCTCCCAAGCTATTGATCACGACTGTTCTGTCGTATTGCAGAGCCAAGTTAGTTCCACAGATTTCCTCCTCCTCTCCATTTCTAGCAGTCATTGCACCGAAGACACACATTTTCCAGTTCTATAAGCAACATGAGCTGCTATGAAGAATAGTTATGAAGGAACAGTCATAGAATCATACAATCATAGAACGGTTTGGTTTGGAAAGGACCTTAAAGATCATCTAGTTCCAGCCCAGTGCCATGGACAGGGACACTTTCCGCTAGACCAGGCTACTGGAGGGTGACAACAGAAGAGATTCCTCTCTACCGTTTCTGACTTTCCCAGAAAATGGAGTGGGGAGCAGAGTCCAGGGTCCAGTATTCGAGACCAGAGAAGCAGAGAAACCAATTTTCAGCCAGGAAACCCACCAAAGAGAATGTCTGGGACAGGAAACTGGGGAGGAGGCAGGCTGTGGGGAGAAAAGGAGGGGAAGAAGTTCTGTTTAACCAGGAATTTGGAAGACAAATGGGGAAAGAATGGTCAGAATGGAATAAGAAGCAGGGAGTGCAGCATTACAGGGCAGAAATAAAGGAAAGGAAGTCTGCACACCACTTTAAACTACATTTCTGTACTTAAACTGATGTCTTTATCATGTTTGTGGATGACACTAAATGAAGTAGTGATAGATATCCTGGGGGCAGAGCTGCTATTACAGTATGCTAGAGATTGGAAGGGACCTCAAAAGATCATCTAGTCCAATCCCCCTGCCGGAGCAGGAACACCTAGATAAGGTTACACAGGAACGTGTCCAGGTGGGTTTTGAATGTCTCCAGAGAAGGAGACTCCACAACCTCCCTGGGCAGCCTGTTCCAGTGTTCTGTCACCCTCACTGAGAAGAAGTTTCTTCTCAAGTTTAAGTGGAACCTCTTGTGTTCCAGTTTGTACCCATTGCCCCTTGTCCTATCATTGTTTGCCACTGAGAAGAGCCTGGCTCCATCCTCGTGACACTCCCCCTTTATATATTTATATACACTAATAAGGTCACCCCTCAATCTCCTCTTCTCCAAACTATAGAGACCCAGCTCCCTCTGTCTTTCCTCATAAGGGAGATGCTCCACTCCCTTAATCATCTTAGTTGCCCTGCGCTGGACTCTCTCCAGCAGGTCCCTGTCCTTCTTGAACTGAGGGGCCCAGAACTGGACACAATATTTCAGATGAGGTCTCACCAGGGCAGAGTAGAGGGGAAAGAGGACCTCTTTCGACCTACTAACCACTCCCCTTCTAATACACCCCAGGATGCCATTGGCCTTCTTGGCCACAAGGGCACAGTGTCGGCTCATGGTCACCCTGTCGTCCACTAGGACCCCCAGGTCCCTCTCCCCTACACTGCTCTCTAACAGGTCGTTCCCCAACCTATACTGGAACCTGGGGTTGTTCCTGCCCCGATGGGACCTTCCACATCAGAGCAATGGTACAACAGGTTGCCCAAGGAAGTTGTGAAAGCTCCATCCCTGGCAGTGTTCAAGGCCAGGTTAGACAGACTTGGGTGACATAGTTTAGTGTGTGGTGTCCCTGTTCATGGGAGGTGGGTTAGAACTAGATGGTCTTAAGGTCCTTTCCACCCCTAACTATTCTATAATTCTTTTATATTATATGATTCTATGATTCTATATTCAGTAAAGACCTGCATCTTGGACAGAACAAGCTCGTGATACAAGATGGGATAAGATGACTGTGAAGTAGCTTTGCAGAAGAGGGCTTGAGGGTCTGGGTGGACAGCAGGTTGTCCATGAATCAACATCTTGATAGTGACAACAAAATCCAGCTGCATACTGAGTTGCAAAAGCTTAGTTAGAAAGTCAAGAGATGCTGCTACTCCCCTCTATTTGGCACATTTAACACATCTGGTTGCTGTGTCCAGATGTGGGCCTTCCAGTGCAATGGAGAGAATGACAACCTGAGGTAAGTCCAGCAGAGGCCACCAAGATGATCAGGGGGCTGGAGTACATGGTATCTGAGAAAGAGATGGAGGGAGCTCGGCTTGTTCAGCCTGGAGAAGAGAAAGACTTGGGGGCAAATCTTTTGTCAGTGCTGGAAGGACAGTTATAAAGATGACAGCATGAGTTCCTCCCAGGAGTATTTAGTTAAAGGACAAGACGCAGCCGCTGAGATTTGCAATTTGGGAAGTTCAGACTGAACATAAGGAAAAAACTTTTCATAAAGGGAGAGGTCAAACGCTGGATAAATGCTTGGGGATTTTCAAAACACATCAGGGCAGGGCCCTGAGCAACCACTTCTGACACTGAAGTTGGCCCTGCTTTGATCAGGGACTGGACTGGAGCTCTCCAGAGGCTCCTTCCAATGTGAATTACTCTAGGAATCTTTGCAAAACAGGAAGAATGGGTGAGGAATAGAGTAGAAGGGAAACTTTTGAGCAACAGAGCCTGTTAGTGAGATATCTACTCTCTGCACTGAAAGTGGAAGGGATGTGGCAACACAAGTGTCCAAAAGGATGGCGAAAGTGGCTGATGATGCCAGATGTAGGCAGTTAGTCAGACTGTGGAAGTCCGACTTCACGTCATGTTTCCTTTTTTATTGTTTCATTATTATAGGTCAAAACTGCAATTAGTGTTCTCAAAGTTTTCCATGAACATTCAAAAAACGTGGAGTTGGGAAATGTTTCCTTTGTAAGGTCAGAGCTTCAGTTTGAAATCAGCTATTCCTACTGCATTGAGTACATTCTCAGACAATAAAAATAATCATTGCGACATTCAGCTTGCTTTTATTACCTTCGTTCTAGAGAAGATGAGGAAACGTTTCAATCTGGTAATGCTAAATAACATCCCCCCAATTATCACTGAAACAAAGCAAAGCAAAGCAAAACAAAATACATTAAAAATAAAGCATTATGCTGTTGAAATGAGGTAAATCCATTCATGTTTCAACACATCAAGTTGTGCTGGGACACAGGAAGAATATAAAGCAAAATAATGTCAATAAGCTTTTGGTATTCCAGAAGAGACCCGATGAGGTGAGATTTTCATTCAGGAATGTTTTTTTGTTGTAAAACTTCCTTCTACCATGAGGACTTACATCCTAATTGATGCTTTTTAATACTGTTTACAAGTTTCATTACTCCATTGCCTTCCACTTTAAAATGTTGTAACAAAAAATCCTGGCAAGAAGAGTAGATTGAAGAGTTTCAAAACCCCATGTTCATTAATTGTTGCTTACCCTTGGAAAAAGCTCTTCATTACAGACTTAGCATATGTTTCTTGCTTTACATATGTGACTCAAGACCGTATGTTTCCTCTAATCTGTCCCTCGTGTTTCACCACAGACATCAGACAAGTTATTGCATTGCTGAACTAGACCCATCACCCATAAATTGAGCTCCTTTCCTGTTTGGGAATTGTGATGTCCAGTGAAGGTCCGGAAAAGGATTTAGGTGCTTTAATTGCCACGCTAGGTATTTAAGTCCAAAATCTAAATCTTCCGAGTCTAGTTCAGCTGCTGATTCTTCCATCTGGTGCCTGAAGTCTTTGAAGGACTATATGTCATGTTGAAATTCCCTGTGCATTTAACAGCCTGCTCCTTGGCACAGTCAGAAATGCCACAGACAGCCCCAAACCATTCATATCTGTGTAAGCCCCAACAGGCCTCTCATGTTGAGCATCCCTCTGCCAAGTCTCCTAAGTAGGTAGATATTGCCAAAGCATTGCCACTAGACAAAGCTCTGTACAAACTAGCTGGAAATACTCTTTCATGATAACTCTATGCTTAAACTGTGGGTTCATTTCTCTCCCCTATCCAGATGGGTATTTTCTACCTCTCAAGCAGTGATTTCCTTGCCAGTCCAAGGGGAATGCTGTGTGGATGCTATTAATTTATCCTCAATTTTGTCTCAATACATAGAACTTTGTATCCCTTAAGGAGCAATTAAGGGGTGGGAACTGTGCCCTCCACACAATGAATTGGCCACTGGGACTGCAAAAAGCACAGGAGAAGAGCCTGAACAAAACACTTGGAAAGTACCATGCTCCCATCTTGCTTGATGTACTGGTTAAAGCAATTCCATTCCTGCAGAGGAGAAAACTGAGCCATGATGTGCCATGCTCTACATGGTGTTCTAAACACTGAGCAACCCCTACCTGGCTCCATCCTCCTGTCAGGCAGTTGTAGGGAGCCATCAGGTCCCCGCTGAGCCTTCTCTTCTCCAGACTGAACCCCCCAGGTCCCTCAGCCCTTCCCCATCACCCTTGTGCTCCAGTCCCTGCACCAGCTCCATTGCCCTTCTCTGGCCCCGCTCCAGCACCTCAATGTCTCTCTTGTAGTGAGGGGCCCAGATCTGAACACAGGATTTGAGGTGTGGCCTCACTAGTGCCAAGTACAGGGGGACAATCACTGCCCTGGACCTGCTGCCACCCTGGTGCTGATACAAACCAGAGTGTAATCTTAACCCACAGCTAAAAACTTGAGTCAATTGCCTAAACATAGGCAGCTAGTTTGGTCTATGGCAAGAAACTAGTGCCATTTGGATGTTCTTGGGGTTTGCACGAATCAGACAAGATAGAGAGGAAACCTAGCTCTTCCTGACTGTAAGTTGGAGGCCAGGCAGCATACCCCAGCGTGCCTCAAAGGCAAATAAATACCAGCTTGTAGTCATCCAGTCAAACCCGCTGTCAGATAAGTCAGAACTAGTATGAAAACAGGCACTCTTGAGTCCTTTGCTGTACTGTTTGATACGGTAGATCTGCTTTCTGAAGTCTGATGTCAGTTTACCCTCTTAAACAGTAATCAAAACCAGAAACCGAGACCACATTTCATCCAGGAAGCTTTTGCACAACTCTCTGCCTGTGCACATCCAATGTCATGCTATCTGCTGCTCTGCTTTTCCCACGGTGTAATTGCTTTTCCAGCTTCCTTAGGCTGCTCACGGGGAGGTTTTCGAGTAACTGCAATAAAAGTGCAATGACATCACCTGTTTGTGTACTACAGAATGTGTCACTTCATTCAGTTTGCATCGTGTGCTTCCTACTACTCTTCAGTAGGTCTCTCAGCTCACCCACACAAAGTCCTCCCATATGTCTCCTAGCAGGGTACTTGAGTGATGCATGGTTAAACAAGCCTCTCACTGTGGTCTGTGGAGCAATGCTTTCAGCATCTCAGGGCCCAGACAGTGTTTTGGCTTTTTTTTCTTACCACTTCTTATTTCACCACTTATCTGTTGGGATTTTGGTGTTGTGCAGGAGTTGTGATGGGAATGAAGCGTTATCTCAAAGAAAGATCTTGATTTACTTGGAACAAGTGAAATGAATAGATCTTCCTAACTTTCATTTCCCAAAGCTAATAAAAAAGCTTTATTCAATTAATAAATTATTATTAATAATAAATAATCATATAGTGTACTGGGGTAATGGGTTCAAACTTAAACAGGGGAAATTTAGGTCAGAGATGAGGAAGAAATTCTTCCCTGTGGGAGTGGTGAGACACTGGAACAGGATGCTCCAGGTAGTTGTGAATGCCCCATCCCTGGCAGTGTTCAAGGCCAGATTGGACGGGGCTTGGAGCAAGCTGCTCAAGTGGAAGGTGTCCCTGCCCATGGCAGGAGGTTGGAAATGAATGATCTTAAGCTCCCATCCAACACAAACCAGTCTGTGATTCTGATTCTAGCTAAAAGACAGCTAAGATTTAGCTGGTATGCGTACAAACGTCCAAAATTCCCCTGCTTTTCCACCACACAGTGTCAGATAGCCCCACAAATTAGAAATAAAGACACAACATACTATCTGCATTGGGAATGTATGGCAATCATATCTCTGGTTAAGTCAGTGCAGTTCTTGAAGACATCTCAGCTGTAAATGAATGAGGTCAATTTACAACCTGTTCACCGGCCAAGCCCTCACAACGTTCTGCACCTCTCCTTGCTTATGAAGTAGTTTAAACCATCTTTGTGTTTTACTTGACAAATGGGACAGGTTAAGGCTACATCCAGTATCATTTACATCCTAACTAGAGATAATCTGTTAACACATAAGACCCAGCTCCATGGCAGCTGCTCCTATCCCCCTTCTTCTGTCTGGCTTCACAGAGCTCCCAAATGCGCTCCTCAAGGTCCCTGATACTTTCTCTCAAGCATGAGGTTACAAAACCTGGCAAAGTTTTCCAGCCAGACACTGTGAGAGAGTTCAGAGGGGATGCAGCAGCAACTGGGAAAGGTGTGAAAAATGGGACCTCTGCAGAAAGGTTATGAGAATTGGTTCGCAGTGGAAGGGGGTAGAATTAAAGCACATAAACAGAAAGGGATGTTTCAAACATACTGAATCAGCAGGGAAGAAGGAAGAAACACATAGAAAATTTAAGTCAAATGTTGGGTGGATTTTTACAGTCTCGGTGGTGATGTTGATGTAAATGCATGTTGGGATCAATCCTGAACCCACAGGACCCATTAGGGACTGCCTTCTGGAAGAGGCTTTATGCATGGAGAAAAGAGCAGATACTTTCCCATCAGTTTGGGCTTACAAATGTTGGAATGTGAATTATTTGGAGCTTCTGAGACAACTCTAATTACCCTGGAGGGTTTTCAGATCAGCCTGAGTGCCTGTTTCATCGTTCCATGAATGAAAAATGTGCTTATTTCTCCCAGGATAATTCAGCCGGCATATCTGAGTTCCTCCTTTGGAGCAACCCTTAGGTGGGATAGTTTCATTCACACCAGTGAATGTACTGCTGCTGTTGGTGCTCACTTTTTGCTCTACATATATGGGACTGGTGATGACATTAGGTGATGCTCAGCAGGTCTGATGCATTTAGCCACATTTTGGACCCTGCTCAGAGGACACCCTGTGTGAAAGCCAGTGACACCATCGAAAGAGAGGCTTTGTACAGAATACTCATTCCTTCAATGCATTTCTTGCTTTTTATTCCCCAGCATTTCTGCTTACTCTATCCTGACCACAGCCTTCCTCTCCCTCCATTCTTCACTGGATTCCTCTCATCCATTTCAAGCTATTGGTCCCAAACAGGACATAAACTCAATGAAGTTTGATCCCAAGCTGAACTTTTGAACTGTATTGTATTAGAGTGAACTGGAGATTAGGTCAAGGGAATTTAAGCACCCGTATTTCATCAAGAGATGAGGCCTCTCTTCCTCGTTTATTATTCCTAAATTGTTTCAATATTTAGAAATAATATTATTGATTCAGAAAAATAAATCTGCTCTAATTGGAAAAGTCATTTCAAGGCAACAAAATACTATAATGTCAGCTAAGTCTGTGCTCTAAAGGATGCAGGCAAGCATGAATTACGGGTTGGCACTGTGTCAAAAATGCAGCTATTGTTCTCAAAAACAGGATGCAGACCAAGGGGAAATGTGTCTAGTCTTGACTTTTCATAATATAGCCATAAAAAACCCTATCATGGTACTATTGAAAAGGTAGAAGGTCAAAGCTTCATGGGAGGAATCTGGTTTTATTCTCCTGAATCTGTTGATTTCCACTATATAAGTGTCTAGATCACAAACATAGCTAAAAAGTATTTGTTTCATCCATCAACTTGTGGAATGTGTTATCCATAGTACATGCAGAAGACTTCAAAACAGCAACTGCTAACTTAGAAACTTGGACAGTTCCTTTAAAACCAGATTTTTCTTCTTAACCTACATAAAATTAACTTAAAAATCAATGCACTCTTTGGACCTAGGTGGAGAAAGAAGAAGAGTTGTCTTCGGCATTCTTCAAGTAAGAACTTGTTCACATTAGTGTCAGCCTGAAGAGCTTCCAGTCAAACTCAACCAAAAATGGGTGGAGAGAAGCACAGCCTGGCTCCTTCCATAGATGGGGAGGACTTGCACAAGTCCCTCCAAGCATGCACAGAAACTACACAAGGTGACTCTATTTCCTTCTATTCCTTGCAACAACCATTCCCCAGCTCCCCACATCCCCTTGGGTAGGAGTTAAACTTGAGGCTTCAGGTTAGCAACCAGACCAATCTGTTCTTCAGCCAAAGCTGAGCTGAATGGGGCTTCCCTCTATTGTTCTGCTGGTTGGATGGATGCCCTCCTTCCACCCTTGAGTTGGGAAAACCCATGTATGACTCCCAAAAGGGTGCTGGACCCTAGGATATTGTAAGAAAGAGCACTTTTCTGTTGGCTGGCAATAGTTGGATAACACAGAAGAGCATGTCCTCATTGCAATGAGGGGAAAGAGGGATGGAGCAATGAAAGCAACCCCAGGAGGCTCAGCAGCAGGGTTGCTGCCTCTCCAGGATGCTCTTGGATACAGCAGTGGGGAATAAATCATGCTTTCCCCAGAGCCAGGCTACTCGGTGCTACTGTTTTCCTTCCATTCAGTAACATGTGCCACAAATCATGCCTTTATAACTCAACACCATATCAGGCTATGAGTACATTCCTCCATTAAGGAAACAGGCCCCTGAGGAGGGTTGCTCCAGACAAGTCCTGTGCCAGGGAAAATGCTTCTGGGGAAAGGCACTGAACAACCCTCCCCATCAGCTCTCTCTTTCTCTTTGACATCCCCAAGGGTGCATCTCCACAGTCGGGTGCAGACAGATGTATATTTGCTCCACCCGAGTGCTGAGCTGGTCGGCCTCAAGCCAGCTCTGTCTGGGATCCGCATGGCTTCATGTGCCTCAGCTCACCAAGGAGCTTTCATGGGCACACAGCCCCAGACAGGGTTAGTTCACGCTCTACCAGTGTTTTTCTACACTGACAAGCCCAGAGTGAAGTCAAAGGCTGATGGGCGAGGAGGTGATGTAGCTGTCCTCCAGCACTCCCTACTATTAAACTAGGAAAGCTCATAATAAAACTAGAACCAGCTAATCCCTTGGTCTACTTGGGCTGGCAGCAATGACTTAGTAACCAGACAGATCACTCTGATGTTTAGTGCTGCTTTTATTCAATGTAAGAAAGCTATCCCAGAAAGGGCAGCACAGCATGCAAGCATTACTACGTCCTGTCTGGGGAATGGTCCAAGGATCATTGCTAACATCACAAACACAGGATAGCAGGTCTGATGGGCAGCTGGGATGTGAAAGAGGGGCTCTTCATCAGGGACTGTAGTGATAGGACAACGGGTAACGGGTTCAAACTTAAGCAGGGGAGATTTAGGTTGGATATTAGGAAGAAAGTCTTTACTGTGAGGGTGATGGGGCACTGGAACAGGCTATCCGAAGAAGTTGTGAATGCTTCATCCCTGGCAGTGCTCAAGGCCAGTTTGGATGGGGCCTTGAGCAACTTGGTCTAGTGGAAAGTGTCCTTGCCTGTGGCAGGGGATTGGAACTGGATGGTCTTAAGGTCCCTTCCAAACCAAACATTTTATGATTCTGTGATTCTACAATCATTGCTAACATCACAAACCCAGGCGAGTTGGTCCTATGGGCAACTGGGATGTGAGGGATGAGTCTTTGCTATGTATCAAACATGATTACTCAACACAAGCAGCTCCATTTCCCTTTAGGGTCCTGGAGAAAGCTGTGGCATTTGCAGGATAGCAATGCTCTGGAGAAGAATCGGGTTTGGTGTGTGTGGATGAAGCAGCAAGTAACTATGGAGCCAGTTTGCAGTCAATTCACATAAATCAGTGGGTGAGCTGCCTAAGGACTCTATTGGGTGCGGTCCATTCCTTCCCAGTGAGGAAGAGTGACCCAGACCTCGTCAGGCCTTTCATTGCCTCTGCAGTATTATGGTTACACTCCAGCAAAGCAGAGGTAGATGGGACAGGGCTGAAGCTCAAGTGCTCCCTGAGAGCAGACCACAGCCCTTTGCTCACTGTGTCCTGGACAGGGGAGATAGGCTGGGAGGGGTGCAGAGAGGCTGTAGAGCAGCCCAGGGGAGGGGTTTTTGGCTAATTCAGCAACGTTACTCATGCAGACTCTTTGGCTGCCCGCTCCTAACTGGGGCTGTTTAACAGATAAGCAGTTCCCTGATTATCAGCTGCAGGAGTGACAGTCGATGTTAACGAGCCAAATATCACATTTTTCTCACAGTGGGAGGATTGTCCCTATTGGGGAGGCTTGGAAAATACCCAAAGGGGCATGAGAAATCAGCTGGGGTAGGGGCAGAGGTTGTGCAAGGTAGCAGACACTGTTTTCCTGGGGTCCTTTTAGGTTTTCAGCCTCTTCTTGCAACGTGCCAGATAGGGCAGGGGCAATCTGAGCACTCTGGGACAGTGATTTTCACTTTGTTCTGTTGTGGGTTTTTCTTTACCCATTGATTGACCATGATTGCAAGGCAAAATAAACAGCCTTCCTTCTGTCATAGCTTCCCTCTGGCTGTGTCCTTGCTCCCCATTCAGGTGGCTTTCACTCCTTCCAGAACTAGTGGGATTGTTGTTTGATTTTCCCTTAAATTCTGGCTTGAATCACAGTTCACATGAATTTTATTGCTAGGAGGGCAGAGGTCGAGAGGACAGCAAGTAACTGTCATCACTAGGTAATAATAGAAATCACAGCCAATTAAGCATTACCATTCATTGATTTACAGCATTTAAATTACTTATTAGTGCTTAAATATCTAAGCCCCTTTCATCTAAGGTTGCCCGAATCATTGCACTCCTATGTAATTACTGGGCCCTCATAAAGTATTTAAACCAAGCCTTGGAGGAGTTAATTGAGTGTAGAAGTGGAGGTGGAAGCTGTGACTCACAGTCACTCGCTCGCATCCCTGTATTGTTTGCATTGCTCGTACTGTTTGCAGAGCTCTGATTTCTGAAAACTGGCAGCTTCAGCCAGCTCAGTAGAAACAAACAGGGATCTAGAATTAACATCACAGAAATAAATACTCTAAAAACTAACCAACGCATACAAATAACAGTTATATCCCAAGTATGAAAGGGTGTGCACGGTGAAGAGGTTGCTCTTTACAATAGGGTTAATTGATGGCATAACCAAAAAAGGGGCACTTGGGGTTTTGGTTGTGGATCCAAACAGAGGGTGGCAAGAGGCCAGCCAGGGCATCACTGCCAAGTCAGAGGGGAAATCTAAGAACCTGCTAAGGAAGCTAAAGAAGCACAAGGGGAACTTCAAATTGAAACCAGACAATAGGACACTGTTCATGCAGAAGGGAAAGAAAACAGTGCTTGTACATACACAGTATTTGCTTAAGATCTCTTAAGCCACTCATGCTGCTATGGCATGAAAATATATCACAGAGAGGTTTGTGTTGGAAGGGACCTTAAAGCTCATCCAGCTCCAACCCCTGCCACGGGCAGGGACCCCTTCCACTGGAGCAGCTTGCTCCAAGCCCCTGTGTCCAACCTGGCCTTGAACACTGCCAGGGATGGGGCAGCCACAGCTTCTCTGGGCACCCTGTGCCAGCGCCTCAGCACCCTCACAGGGAAGAGCTTCTGCCTAAGAGCTCAGCTCAGTCTCCCCTCGGGCAGGTTCAAGCAATTCCCCTTGGCCTGTCCCTACAGGCCCTTGTCCCAAGCCCCTCTCCAGCTTTCCTGCAGCCCCTGTAGGCACTGGAGCTGCTCTAAGGTCTTCCCTTCAGGAGCCTTCTCTTCTCCAGGCTGACCCAGCCCAGCTTTCTCAGCCTGGCTCCAGAGCAGAGCTGCTCCAGCCCTCGCAGCAGCTCCATGGCCTCCTCTGGCCTCACTCCAAGAGCTCCATGTTCCTCTGAATCTCATTCCTTCCCTCCACCATGTCAAACAAGCTGTTAACGGAGACCAGGGAATATAGACAGATAATTTCAGCCCATTTCACCTGAGATAGAAAAATCCAGTTTCAAAAGATATCAAAATATTATGAGCCTGAACTCCAACTGCAGAAGGTTAGTTTGTTGTGGGACAACCACTTTTATAGAAGGTTTTTAAAGAGGAAGTCATATTCAATTTAGTTATATGGCCTTCACTGAGCCCCTTGCATACGGATAAAGTATGATCAGTTTGTAAAAGGTTACCATGGAAATGAGGAGGAATAGCAGCCTCAACCATCAGGCCTGCTGACTTAACCCAACAAGCCAATATGATCCCAGAACCACATACATGGCTCCATCTTATCTCATTCAGGAAAATCAATGGATGGGTCACTGTGAATCCTACAAGAGGTAATGGAATGGCGATTTGATCACATACCATTGGGGACTGAAGAGGCCTCATGCTCAAATATACATCTCTAACAGGGCCAAGGAGATCCTATTTCTTATTTTCTTACAACCACATCAAGCTGACACAAAAGGATGGCTGTACCTGGGCTGTGTGTCCTGCCAAATTTCAGCATGAAAAATTGTGTGAATAACCATAAAATTCCAGCACGAAGCTGGTGACATCACTGGTGACTGACAATGACATACATGACAGCTTCTTTGACGTCATTGACAGAGATGCAGTTATGGGGTAGTCCAGTCTAGGGGCCCAGATCCCATGCCAAGGGAGAGCATAGCAGGGCAGAAGAGCATCTCAGTGATCCAGCTCCACTTCCAGACTGCTGTGCCACCAGGCACTCTGGAAAAGAGAAGGAGGACAAGGGAAAGGGGAAGGAGAAAGGGAAGGGGAAAAAGAAGAGAAAGAGAAAGAGATGGGGAAGGGAAAGGGGAAGAGGGCTCCTGAAAGAGAGCTCTCTGAAAGATGCTTTCTGAAATAGAAACAGGCTTTCTTGTTCCAGACCTGGTCTGTTCAAGGTGAGGTTGGAGAGGGCTTGGAGCAACCTCGTCTAGTGGAAGGTGCCCCTGCCTAGGTGAGCTTTAAAATCCCTTCCAACCCAAACCATTCTATGATCCTATGAGTCTATGAAACGATTAAAGAATTAAGGCAAAACTTGGATCTAGGTGAGCTTTAAAATCCCTTCCAACCCAAACCATTCTATGATCCTATGAGTCTATGATTGTTGGTTGGTTTACTCACATTCCAGAGCCATCTAAGCTATGAATCTCTTACATACTTATCTGATGGGGAAGGGGTTGTGATGCTGCCTGAGTCAATCCAGCTCAGCATGGTAAACGACATTTAACACTGAGGACACCCCCAAAACTTTGGAGTGAGGCTTCCTTCATTAGAAGAGATTTGAAGGGATTTAAATCCTTGATCTCCATTCCAGGGACATTCCCTGGGGTTAATATTGAGCTGTTCCTAATCTTCCATGTTGTGAATGGCATGTAAAGCTAGCCGTGGTTTCCACCGATGTTTCATCCAAAGACATAACACTGTGTAGCTCAAACCAACTGTTTTAACCACACCAACAGAAAATGGCTTGAAATTTTCATTTCAAGTTGATTCAACCTCTCTGTTTAGTATCTCCTTTGGTATCTCAGCCAGCGATACGCATGATGGGTTTAATCTATAGCGCATAGGCTCTATTCGAGACATAGGCAGTCACTCATCAGAATAGCACACACAGCCTTACCCTATCCCAGGAGCTGTTTGTTTGCTAGTGAGCTGCCACTTATACCTTTCATTTTCTGAAAGATGTCACTGTAAGTTTATGGCTGAAAGCAATTTTACAGTAGTCCCAGTGAAATACAAAGCATATGCCTTAAAGACACAGAGATAGAGCAGGACTGACTGAAGCCTCCGTGGCGAAGACAACTTTGATCCATATTTCAAAGACTGAACTCAGAGTGGATCTCTGCTTCCAAACTTGGTTTGTGCTTCTTTCTTAAAGGAGTTATCTAAAACATTGTATTTGGCATTTGTTTTCTTATAAACAATGTAAAAATAACCTACTCGTTGTTGCTTAAAATCTATTGCCTGTATTTATCTTATTATCTGTATTTAGAGATGCTTCTTCCCAGTTTTGACTCCTAGCAGGTACGTTTTTGATATTTTGCTGAATGACTTCAGATTTATTACATTCTAGTTCTGGTATTCCAATCTCAAGATGTGCCATTTTACACTTGAAATATTTCATTTGCTTCTATAGAATTCCTTGAGACTGGGAGGAGATCTGGGGCCCACGTAGGTCCAGATAAAGCCTCAGTACAACTGGTTGAGCACATCAAAAGCACCAAGAGTCAGTCTTAAAAGGATCCGGCATAAATCATTGCATCATTGCTATTGGAAAATGTGCTGTTTAGGTCTCAGAGTTTCCAGAACATGTAGACAGCATTCTGACACCAGAGGGATTACAAACATGTGTTCAGGCTTTGACAGAAATGTGAAAGTATCCACAGAAAACATTATTGGGAAAATTAGTTTGATTCTTAGAATTATACTTCCCATTACAGGAAAGTGTTGCCTGTTTGATGATGTGTTGAGCTGGGGAAAAAAACATCAAAAAGGGGAAACTCAGAGATCATTAATGAATGCAATAACAGCAGAAGTAATGATGCACTGACACTGGTAATTAGAAACATCACCAAGTGTAATAAAATGGACCATCATCAGAAGAATCTTATATTAGAAAAATATGCAGATTCAAAAGGAAGACTCTTAATGATATATAGAAATTGCACAATAATGTAATGATTAACAGTCATCTTAAATCCTTTCTTAGACACTTCAATAATTCCCCTATTCATGTGGTGGTTGTCCTCTTATTCCTTTCCACAACATCTACTTCCCTACTTTCTTATGCACTTTGCAAAGTTAATGACATAACTTTGAGGTTTGGGGCTGTATGTCCACATCTATTATTGAGAAATCCTCTAAAAAAGAGATGTGGTTTGACTTGGGAGCTCTGAGAAAAATCAGAATGGGCCATTTATGGCACTAGGACTGAGAAAAGAAACACATTTTCTAGGAAGTGCTTTTCATTTCACTATGAAGGATTTGCTGTTGTTGTGTTTTCCCAATTTCATTTTATATAATCTCAAAAAAGATTTTCAAATGTAGAGAATTCAGGCTACCCAAAGTAGGCCCTTTGAATGCCCATTAAAGGTTGTGATATGACAGTAGGAGCACTTACAATCTTACATCATCTGTGCAGTTAGAAAATATCCCAGTGTCAACTGCAAGTGGCAGGAACACTCTTCCTATTGCCATTAGAGCACAGTGCTGGATTTTTAAGATGTACTTCATCCATCAGGCCCTGATAGGAGGATAATAACAACAGGAGGAGTGGAAACTGATGGTTGCCTGGTCCCTCAGCTCTTACAATTTGGTTTCAGCTTTGCAGTAGTTTTCAAGTCACCTTTGAATCAATTTGAGCATCTAAGGAGGTCAGATTGTCACTGAAGGGTACTTTTGTTATATATAGCTAATCCCTTCCACCTATGGGCTCACATATTTCAGAAACATGTTTTAACCTGTCACCATTATGGTCTGGAATATGAACACATTCAAGGTAATCTCATAAAAATCTTCAGATTTGTGAGCTGAGTGCTAGCCTGGTGGTGGTCAGATTCACCCCATCTCACTCCATCACACTGAAAGATGGGCAGGTAATATAAGGTGTTGGTCTACAGCCAACAGAGAGACAGAAGAACCTCCAGGAGGTGTCACATCATTGATAAGTGATTTTATATATTTTGTGGCAGGAAGGAAATTTTCCAAAGCTTCTTTTCCCTTTCCATGGCCAATAATAGAAGCATAACTAAAGGCAGAGACATAACTTCTCAGAAGCTGGCATAAAAAGTGTTAGATACAACCATTAAAAAAATGCTTCATCAATTAGTATAGTATTAAACCATCTGTGTGTGTCTCTTCTACTGAAATCAGCACAGTACCAAATCTTTCCCTTTCATTAGAAACAGCTCAGATAAACACTAAGGAAGGTTCAGAAGTGCTTGATCCACACTAGGAGACCAAGTGGGGATACAGGTCACTTCTTCAGGACCTTCCCAACCCCTGTCTCTACCAGGTTTGCATGCAGTCAAGCTCAGTTGCTGGATCACTCTTCTACAATCAGTCTCTAACAGTGCCTCTTTCTTTTCACTGGCAAAAAAAGGGAGCTCAGACACAAACATCTATATAACATCAATATTTTTTCTGGTGAACCCCACCAATATGGCTTAAATAGAAAGCACATCTTGTGCAATTTAGTCTCAAATATTTGCAGTTTTGATAGCACAGGAGGATATCTCTTACTTAACCAGCACAGGAGAAAGACCTATTGCAATGCATATGATGTTTATTAGAAGTAAAGCATCTCTGATATCTGCTGTTGAGTGATAATGTGTGAGGTTGAAGAGCAACCTCACAGTTTATAAGTCAGTGCACTTTCTGGTTGTCTAAAGACCAGATGTCCCAGCAAGAAGATGATGAGCACTGAGTAGGAGGAAGGTTTGAGGATGAGATGATAATGAACTGACAATTGCACATTCTCCAGAACTTGATATGATTATAATTCACAGTGAGCTTCTTCAGACTGTGTCAGGAGCCAACTTCCATGTATGTCCTCTATCAAGCAGTGAGAATAGGTCTGACTTTGAACAAGGAGGACAAGGTCTGACTTTGAACAAGTGGGATGAAAGCAAATGTATTTGCACTTTAAGGTAGCATGAAAACTAAAAAAGTTAACTGAAGATTACCTGCCATGTTGTTACAATGAAGTTGAATGGATGAACAAGTGTAGCACATAAGCAATTCATAGGATTATTATTTGGAGAAGGCAATGATTGCTTCCTGTGTGTATGGAAAAGGAGTTAAAACTATGACTACCCATTCATCAAAATGCCAGATCAGGGATTAATACAGGGATCCTCTTCTCTCTCCATCCTCCACAGTTTTATGCTAAATGGGTCTCTCCATCAGGAACAGGGATGGGATAGATCAGTCTCATCGGAAAATGGGTGACAATTTGCACAGCTTTAGGTAAATGGTACCTCCTGGGTTACAAATCTCAACCACCTCTGGGAACAGCACCTTCCACTTTAATGTACTTCAACAGAAATATGGCCCCTATTCCACCTCATTTCTAACTCATGCTGTGTTAAATTTACTCTGTACTAGAAGCTGGCAACTTGACAGATACGTTTTTTCTCCCAAGCTCAAAGCCAAATGCCAGTGGTTAAATTCTGACAGCAGTAGGGCAAGGGGTTTAATGTGAATGTGGCAAAATTTTCCCCCAGTGCCTGAACTCTGGACACTTTTCCCTCACTCTGGACTTTTCTGATCCAGATTTAAGGGTTGTGGAAGGACTTCACTTAGGACTGGCTGGTCTCAGACAGCCTCTTCCAGCAGTGCTCATGTCCCTCAGCAGCAGTAAGGCTGTTGGCCAATAACAAAATGATCTGACAAAATGAGTTTTTCATAGAGGCTGGTTTTACAGAGCATAGATTATTTTCCTTTAGAGATATGAAAGATATAAACAGGATCAAAGCTTCCTTCCTGCAAACATTTACATACGTGCACACTTCATTTACCAGAGCGGGCTAATTGACATCAGACACTTGTGTACATAAAGTTAAATGTGTGTATAAATACTATCAGCACGGGGGGTCGAAAAGTAAAAGAAAGCCCTTAGGCAAACAGTTATACATAATCAAGTGGGTGGTTAAGAAGTTATGGCTTGTCAGCTCAGCGCTGGTGCTTGGCTTGTGCATGTTCTTCATGTGAAAGAGCTCCGCTTTGACACAAGCAGTGGAGAAGAGATTTAAGCACAAGCATTCCACGGCGCAGCCAAGATAGACTGAGAGGAGGAACATGCACAGTGACAGCAGCTCAACAGCAAGCAGCATTTTGGTAAAGGTCAGCAGAGATGTGCTACCAAACCACTCTTCTTCAAACCCACTTTTCAAAGGTCATTCCGCAAGCAATAGAAGGGGTTGTGCAGGGAAAGAGGAGTGAGTTTCCACTGTAGGTTCGGGAGCTGCACAAATCTTGCTGTAAGTTTCGGGGAAGGTCCTAAAACCCCCTGGAAATATAGATCTTTATTTCAATGCTATCTCTTTCAAGAAGGAGCAACACTCAGAAGATTTGCATGGCCATAGTGATTATTGATGTTGCTCAGAAGAGTTTACCACAAACACAGTGATACTCGACTAGCAGGAGAAAAATGTAAAAGAGGCATTTTAAGAACTTTTTTTTTTTTTTGTAAATCACTTTAATTTTTTGCCTGTCTTCAGTCCAAAAATTTTACTGTGAGGGTGATGAGGCACTGGAATGCCCAAGGAAGTTGTGAATGCTCCATCCCTGGCAGTGTTCAAGGCCAAGTTGGATGGAATATTGGGTGACATGATCTAGTGTGAGGTGTCCCTGCCCATGGCAGGGGGTTGGAACTAGATGATCCTAAGATCCTTCCCAAACCTAACTATTCTATGATTCTATGATTCCAAATAGCATTCAAACTATCAAATATGAGTATAGGATGTATTAGAAAATGTGTCAGCTTTGTGTCAGCTTGTCTGGTTCTACATCATCTGTGCAGGTAAAACCGGTTAGTTCCAGAAAGGTCCTTTCCAATCCTAACTATTCTATGATTCTATAAATGACAGTAAGCCATGTGTATTTTTATATGACAAGCTATTGTGCAGAGGACAGAGGAGTGTGTTACTCAGCAGTTTGTTTATATGAGTGGTGTGCGTGGTGAAATAGCGGCTTTCTGTGATTTCCTATAAAAGGCCTGAAAGGACAGAAAACCAATAAACAAGTCTGACAGCACTCCAGGTCTGACAGCATGCTGAATAAACCTGAGTCATGTGAATTACAACAGCTCGTTCATCAGAAACACAGGAGTCTGCTGGGAGAAAGAAAACTAAAAACACAGTTCTTGGCACCACCAAGGAGTTCACACCAGTGTGTGCCAGGTTCAATTGCATGACATATCTGTAAATGTCTGTATAGCAAAGGACAGGAGATTCAGAAAACAATATTGCTCCAGAACACTCATACTGGATGTTGGGAAGTCTGAGCTGCCCAAGAGGATGCGATGCTCTAAGCATCACATCTAACCGAGCAAAAGGATGTGATGCACTGAGCTTGGATCTGGTCTGTTGGTTTAGATTTCCACTTAAACTTGCTGGGATCACTTCTCTGATCCTTTCTCAAAGCTGCAAAGTCATGAATGGCTGAACACCTGCAAAACGCCACAAAATAGAGCTCAGCACTCCAACTGCATTTAGCTGCAGCAGGATTGGGACATACTGAAGATCCTACAGGGTTCAGCCACAAACACCTTAACTAATTGCCAAGTATAAGTAAGAACCTGCATTTTCTCATTAATCATTCTTAGAAAAACCTTGTTTTGAGAGCTGAAGGGTTCTGGTGAGGAGGGTAAAAATACCTGTCAAGAATGAGTTCATTGAAGTTTGTAACCTCCAGGAAGAGGTTGGTACTTTGCTGTTGCATTGAAGGGAACAGGATTTCCTCTTTCTTGAGCAGTTTCATAGTGATAAGGCTCAAAGTATTTCAGTTCTAACCCTGATTTATCCTTTTCTTACTGAACAATTCATTTCACCCTGTGTTCTCAGCCTCTGTATTCCTTATTAATACAGGGTGCAAGACTTTCAGAGGAAACGTATCTTACATATCTTATGTAAGAATAGTAAGAATTTGCCTGGATGTAAATGAAGATTATGGTTTGGAACTACTGAACCAGTACTCAGCCTGGTGGGTAACTTCTGCCTGATTGTCAAAGCTTTGAGGGTTGGATTGTTCAGCAAGTAGTTGCGGATTAAACCCTATGCCTCGAATTGTGAATGCTGGCAATGATGCTCACTGCCTATTTTTACTGTTGGTCACCAAAGCAAGAAGCTCAAATCTAAAAATAAGAATCCAAACTTATTTCAAATTCAGGCTTGTTAGATCATGTGCTCTGGTTTGGCTAAACTGCAAAACCTCCATAAGAGAACGCTGGCCCAAAATAGTCCAGCAGTTATTGTTTGCAGGCTGGGATGAATGAACTGGGATTATATTCCTTTGTCTGCGACGTTGGACCCAAGTTGTGATCTAAAAAGGCTCTTAGAAACCAGAGTTCCTATTTCTTCAGAGGATCGAGGCACCTGACTCCTTTTGTGCACGTCATAGAATCACAGAATTATAGAATCATAGAATGGTTTGGATTGGAAAAACCCCTTAAGATCATCCAGTTCCAGTCCCCTGCCATGAGCATGGATGCCTCACACTAGACTGTCACCCAAGGCTCTGTCCAGCCTGACCTGAAACACTGCCAGGGTGGAGCATTTGCTATTTCTTTGGGCACCCTGTGCCAGCGCCTCAGGACCCTCACAGTAAAGAACTTCTTCCTTATATCTAACATGAACTTCCCTTATTTCAGTTCGAATCCATCACCCCTTGTCCTATCGCTACAGTCCCTGATGAGTCCCTCTCCAGCATCCTTGTAGCCCCCTTCAGATTTTGGAAGGCTGCTATGAGGTCTTCTTTTTACATGTGAAACAACTCTTCTTAGTTCAGTGGTCTATTGTGCTGTCATACGGAGTGTCAATAATGTTTTGATCAATACTATAGTAAAGATCAGCTGTATATTTACAAAACGTTGTTTTAGTGTTTTCTGAGTTTAGTATATAGCATATATAGGATATAGTGAGTATATATACTATAATATGCATAGTATATAGAGTATATTGTATATAGAGTATGTATAGTATATAGAGTATATTGCATAGATAGCATATATAGGATATAGTGTGTATATATATGATAATATGTATAGTATATAGAGTATATTTTATATACTCTATATAATATAGTCTCTTCTTGCAGAAGATGCTAACAGCAAGGCTGCTATTGCACCCTTCACTAAACACTGTAAAGCAATGACACTTTTTTAACCAGAACAAAATTTTTTACCCCAGAGAAATATTTTTTCCCTTAAAAATAATTTTAATTACTCACAGCCTGAATATATGAGAGTGAGATCATAGAATCATAGGCTCACAGAATGGTTTGGGTTGGAAGGGACCTTAAAGATTATCTAGTTCCAACTGCCCTGCCATGCAATGATATTATGAACTATCTTCATATTTGAAAAGTGACTCAGAAGCCCTGATGCTCATCTTTGAACCTTTGACACAGTTCAAAAGGCCAATGCTATCCCCTCAGCAAGCATCGCTGGGCTGTACATCACTTATTTTGTATGACAGAAAAGCTGTGCATGAGCAGAGGAGCAACACAAGCCTTCTGAATCAGCAGCAGGTTATCTTTCTGTGGGGCTCAAAGCACCGCAGCAGGTTGCCTCAGACATGGAAGAGTGTATTGCCTCTACCGCGCACGGTAGTTTCCTACCACTCAGTGTTATAATTCCTCTCCTTAAGGGTTCAGTGGCACTGGCAAAAAAATAACCCTCAGCTCCACAACTGAGAACATCTCAATCCTCTGGCACTGCGACACTTTCTAATAGAAGAGGGATGAAATACAGAGCGTTCCCAGGGGCCGGGATGAGACAAGCTGCCCGCAATGAGCCCCCGCAAACATTGCAGCTCTCTTCCAACTACAACACACATTTGTGACCTTCCTCCTCTAAAATAAGGACAGTGAATTAAAAACTCCCAATAATTCTTCCAAAACAAAACAGCCCACTGCATCTTCCTCTCCCCCAGAGAGAATGAGAGAACAAACACATGATACATTAGTCATAGGCTGTAAGATCAGAGGACACCATGGTGATCGTTTTGTCTGACTTCTTGCGTAAGAGGCAATTAGGCTGCTGGCAGTTAATTCAGGCTTGAAGTGGAGAAAAAATGTACTGTGGTGATTTGGAGAATTGCTAGCAATGGAAATTCAACCACATCCCTGCTCCAAGCTGTTCCAATGACTTGTTGCAAGCCTTCGGTTTTAATCTCAGTTTGTCTAGGTCCAACCTCCAGCCTCAGGTAGGTCTCATTCTACCTTTGCCTCTAAGACTGAAAATTATCCTAAACCATCTTCCAAACTAAGTACTGTAAGAATATGATCGAGACACATTTTTTCCTCTAGCTTTGACAGCAACAGAGTCTGAGCACCTTGTGACTTTTACTACAAGGCAATTTTTTCTACACCTTTATTATTCTTGATTCTTTTTTTCTGTTGTATCCCAGATTGGTTTATTTTTAGTTGCTGTTGTTTGTTTTAAATAGACACTGAAAATGGGTACCTCATTCTGGAGTCAGTCATTGTGGAATGGAAACAGAACAAAGATCACAGTTCCCCATGTATGTACCATTAGATGAGTATGTTCATCTGAGCAACAACCTCCTAAGTCTCTTCCAGCCTTGCTACTTTCCATAATCATCTTCATTTTATAAGTGTGCCTTTCAGTGTTGATACTATATATATGTTTTTATGTTCTTTTTCTGTTATAAATATTCCCTTCTATCCTTTGCCTTTTCCCAGTGTTTGTGTCATCTGTAAATAACTGATTATGATTTTTAGTGATACCAAGGCTTTGGTAGGATCATCAAACTGCACGTGGTCAGGGACACCTCTCCTCTTTCATTAAGGAAATGAGTATGGAATAAGAACAGAAGTAGCAGGATATTTAATGAGTTGTTCTATTAAGCTTATTTATGAATATTATCTCTGGAAACTGATGCTATTCTTCACATGCAGAGATTCTTTGTTTAACTTTGTGCTAACATAAGAGTCTGGTGTCATTACCTTTTCATACCAACTCAGCATTAAGAGTACCTTAATTCAGTATTGGATAGGTCACCACTTGAAACATGGCAAGTTTCCCCCTCTGGGCAGAAGCCCAATGATTTGTCCACAGGCCCTTCTTTGCACAAATGTCCCTAGTCCCGTGGGTTTTCTACCCTCAGAGAAGTCACTCCATTCTGTTTCTTCTTACCCACAGAGAAGTCATTCCATTCAGCCCAGTGTTGCTGAAGACAATATAGGGCTGTCCCTTCATTCCCTGCTGATTCTGGATCTCTCCTCAGCTGGACAGAAGTTTATGACCTGGTCTGAAGTTAGGCATGAGCATGAGGTTGCCAAAACCAGACTCATCATCTGGAAAGTGGAAGAGGATGTTTAGCAAGGGTGTCTGTTCCTAGGGTCTCAGACATTGTGGGATGCTACTGCAGTCCTCAGGCCACAGGCCCCATAGCCCCTCCTTGGTCCACACTATCCCAGGGAGGAACACAACTTTAGCACCCCATCAGCAGTGGGAGGAGGCAGCCTTTTTGATGTATAACCCCAGGGTCTTGGCCACTTGGTAGCAGAAAGATCCTGGAAACATTTAGGTGATTACTGTGGTCCCATATCCATCTCACTCCCCCTTCAGCTGTCAACCATGCCAGCAGCTATTATCTCCACCCAAAGCAAAACAAGGACCTCTCCTTCTGCTATGGGACCTGACTAAGCTATTCCAGACACATGGCTTCTCTAATGAGTATATCAAGTTTAGCTGGCACAAGACAAGCCATTAACACTTACAGCATTTATTAGAAGCAACAATTAAACAGAAAAAGGGAGTATGTCAGATAAAGGAGCCTCATATTCCTTGCAAGCTCATTTCCAGCAAACGTTGTTCACAGATATTTTTCCAAGTTATTACAAACAACACCCTTTCCTTTGATCCCAAACCACTAGAGATTTTGATGTGAGTTGGCTTACCACGAAGCCCTCTTGCACACACATAGCTTTGACCTCAAAACCAACCCACTGGTTTGGTCATTGAAGAGACAACTCACATCAGCCCCTTCCAGTAGACAATCATGTGGGAATGTCCCAAACCAAAGACTTTCATTAAGTTAAAGACTTCACTGTGACTCTGGGGTCTAATGCAGCAGTGAAGCAGAACTGAACCTGAATTACCAGGCTCCCTGAAATACGCTAAAAAAAGGTAAATTTCGGTATGATGTCACATCTCTCCAAAAAGGACAAACTTTGTTGAGAAAAATCAGCCCCAAGTGCAACTAGTGGCATGCAGCTCTTTGCATTCCTCATGGCTATAAATTAGTTAACCAAGGATCTGGTACCCACGTGTATGTGTATAAATAACACAGGCAGATAGCTGAGTTTGGATAAAAACTTAAAGGCAGTTCCCAGCTGAAAAAGAGTGGTGGCCCTGAGGGTCTTGTATGTGAATTGCTTCTGTGAGCTGAAGTGGAGGCAGTGTTTTTGCATGTGGAAACCAGATGGTTGTAGAACTTGATTTCAGAACATTTAATTGTTCTTGGCTTTAATTCCTGCTTTTCTTCATTACAAGGAGAGACATCTAAGAAACATGCAGGTCAAATTTTACTCTCATTTATACCAGTTCAACACCAAGAGGTCAGCAGGATCCTACAGAAGCTCCTGCATGGGCTTGCCAGGAATGGGGGTGTTGAACATAACTGACTCCCGACAGCCCAGACCCATCTGATTCATCTGCTTCTTCAGGTCCTTCTAATCCCGGACACTGTGCCTAATGCCAAGAGGAAGCCTATTGAGTAGTGTTCTTCCTCAGAGCTAATCATAGAAGCATAGAATGAACTAGGTTGGAAAAGATCTTTAAGATCAAGTCCAATTGTCCCGCAGCACTGCCAAATCCACCACCAAGCCATGCCATTCTCCTCTTTTCCTTATAGAATGGTGGGTTCCTGTGGAAGTCATAGTTGGAAAACACCCACCATGGAAGACCATGGACTTCCCTGGCAATGACAGGAATTGAGATTTCTACAGAATTTAACCTTTTTTTTTGGCCATTTTTTTGTGAATGATTTATTAGCTATGTTAAGCAAATGGTTGAAAGCAACTGGTCTACCTCTTTGCTTGGAAGAGTGTCTTTGCATACTCGTCCAAGCAGACTGGCCTAACAGGCCACATAAAAGGATAGATACCTGCTTATGGTCTGGTGATGTTTGCTGTCCAGATATGACTTCTTTCTCAGTTACACTGCTAAAATCAAGTATGATTCATGGGTTACAAGACCAGAGTGGATCAGTTTGATTTTTCAGCCTGATTGGCAAAATAATTCAGGGAAAGAGCTCCTTTGGGCAAGTTTCTATTTGCACAAAACTGTCTTTTCTAAGACAAACATACCATTTTGACTTAAACATGGCCCTGATTAAACATGCTACAATAGATATGTTTTTTCCTGTTTTTTCCTGCATGCTGTTAATAATGTATACTTTAATTAGTGCTATCATTGACTAAAAACATGGGCTAATAAGGAATCTTCAGATGTAAGATTAGAACTTACAGTTCATTCCTTCTGGGGGAAAACATGCTCCTAGTTCATGATCTGGGCCAAAAGGTTTACCCTGTTTGAAACACTGGAGAATTATGGAATTTCAGAAGCAAGGACATGTTAGTCCATCTCATCCATGAGTTTGTGGTGACTTCCCTCCAGGACTGGGAGAAAGAATCAGAATAGGTTCACAATTCTCCTTTCCTGATCTGTGAACATGATTCCCAACATAAGATGCTTGGCTTGCATATTAGCAGCTATTCCCGGAAATATTGCAATTCCCATACATTTGTTTGCCCTAACAGTCATTCGTAGGTCAATGTGAGCCAATCAGTGTATTTTGAAGTCAGCAGGATAGAGGAATTTGAAGGATTTTATGCTGTTTTTATTAGCATCAACATTTCCTTAATACTTTCTATTGTGTGCTTCATCCAGAGACGAACACACTATAATTCTAACTGCCACAAAAGGGTAAAAGAGATAACGAATGTGCCACAATGAAGCTCAAAAAGCAGGGAGAAAGCATCCCTTTGAGAGGCTGGAGCACCCAAGGACAGTGCTGGCACAGAAAGCTGCTGTGTTGCTGTGTCAGAGAAGCCTGAGGAGGTCTGATGTCTTTGGTCAAAGCTGAAATTGAGTCTCCATTTTCACATCCAGACTAAACTAATAGTGTGACCAGGGCTGTTGTGGTTCTACCTTCTCATTTTTACCTATATCCTCTGCCACAAAGCTTCCCAAGGAAACTATTTGGCAAATTCTACCAAAATTTGTGATAATTTCAGAAATTAAGAAAATAATTTTGCCTGGTGCTTAACATTAACTAAAATATTAGTTTACCCACTTCAGTGCTTGCAGTGCATAACAAACACACTCCACCCATGGCTTGCCAGCAGAACCTGAGCTCAGGACTTGGAGACTGGCTTCAAGTATTAGGTCTGAGGCACCACCAAGAACAACATTGAGCCTTGAATGGCCTTTGAACAGATGACATAACATACCCTGTTATAATAACTGATCCTTATGTCTTCCCTCACTCCATCATACTGTGAGGGTGCTGAGGTGCTGGCACAGGGTGCCCAGAGAAGCTGTGGCTGCCCCATCCCTGGCAGTGCTCAAGGCCAGGTTGGACACAGGGGCTTGGAGCAAGCTGCTCTAGCGCAAAGTATCCCTGCCCGTGGCTGCGGTTGGAACTGAATAAGATTTAAGGTCCCTTCAACCCAAACTATTCTGTGATTCTATGCTAATAGACTTATCTGTTTCATCAGTCTGTTGTATCATTTGTAATATTGTTGGGAGAAACATTGCCACCACTTACATCTTTTTACGGCATAGAATCATAGAATATTTAGAGTTGGAAAGGACCTTAAGATCACCCAGTTCCACCCCCCTGGCATGGGCAGGGCCACCTCACACTAAACCATGGCACCCAAGGCTCTGTCCAACCTGGCTTTGAACACCACCAAGGACGGAGCATTCACAACTTCCCTGGGCAACCCATTCCAGTGCCTCAGCACCCCAACAGTAAAGATCTTCCTCCTTATATCCAATCTAAACTTCCCCTGTTTCAGTTGGAACCCATCACCCCTTGTCCTATCACTGCAGTCCCTGATGAAGAGTCCCTCCCCAGTATCCTTGTAGCCCCCTTCAGACACTGGAAGCTGTTCTGAGGTCTCCACGCAGCTTCTCTTCTCCAGGCTGAACAGCCCCAACTTTCTCAGCCTGTCTTCATACTAGAGGCAATGTATGCATGATATAAGCATGACGTAGAAGGATCCAATTTCAGTGCATCTCTGTGCAACATGGTGGTCAATGCTCGTGCAGCTCTGCCAGCAGGTTACACGCACACGCATGCACACATCAAAGGGAACGTGACCTTCTGTCCTCTCTGCCACTTAAGGACTGCAGAAACTCAGGAACAACATGTGCGGAGGAGAAATCCAGAGCAAGGAGACTGCACGCAAAGAGTTTACGTTAGAGGCTACAAATAGTGTTTGGGAGAAAAGTCAGAGTTTGGGAAGTTCTTATCTCCTCTTTGAACTGCAGAGCCAACGCATTCCCTCTTTACGTTCCATGTTCCCTGGGGATTACTGGGATTTTCTGCCAGACTCGAGACTGTCTCAGCTTCATTCCCCAAAAAGCAAGTATTTTACGTGCACTGTGGTTACCCAGCAACGCTCCTCTGAAAGCTCCTTTGGAAGTAAAAAGGAGTTGTCTCTTCAACCCATGAGCTCCTGCTCTTATCTATTGGAGCTCATTAGCTTGGAAGCACTTCACCTGCTTGTTCTCTGCCAGGGAACCTCCCAGCAGGCATTTTGAAGGCAGAGGACTGTTGCTGAGAGGAAAAGAAAGCACTGCTCTATTTGTTTCTACTGTCACATCCTGCTCTTGTTTCAGTTTTGATTTGTGTCTAAAGTTTCTCAGTTCACTGGGAATTTTCTTCTAACATGCTGAAGACCCTGTTAGGGCTCAAGAAATTGGAAGAAGAAGCTCTCAGAGTTTAAATGCTGAATTCCACCAAAAGACTAAACATCTAATTGTTACATCTGGCACCAGCAATAATTGCAAAACCCTTAAACTAGCTGCTTGCTAACCCTAAAATCCTATTTATCTCTGTTCCTAGTAGTAGCACTCTATAGAAGCCTATGGTAGTCTTTTGGCAGTATGAAAAGGACTGCCTAAGTCTCTGCATCAACTTTTCAACACCCAGCTTACTCCTAAAATCCAATAGAGCTCATAAACCAGATGTTTCTCTGTCTCCCCTTCACAGCCTGGTCTGGTAGACAGCCAGATGTTGCCCTACCCCATGAAAAGGCAGCAGAGAAATGTGGTTCCGGGATGCTTTTTAGCATGCTGCAAGGGCATTCTTATTTTGGGGAAGCAGCTTTGTCTTCAAGTCACCTGAGGGAGAGGAGGAACTTGGATCCAGCATGTTATGTCTTCAATGAATGTGTTAAAATTACCTTGACTTAGAAGGGAGAAGCTTTATTGCTTCAGTATATTGTGTGAGAAAGGATTTAAGCAGCACAAGAATCAAGCTGAGGAATCTTGAGAAGTGCCTTCCAGCAGGTCAGCACTACGAGGACCGATCCTCTTCAGAGCGTGAAGACAAAGCCCTGTCCTCCCATTACATGTTCTGTTTGCTGTCTTAGGTAGCTGTGTAGCAGCATAAACCCTGTTCTTGGTGCACCACACCTTATGGTAAATCCAAATGCAGTATGAGCTGCCCAAGAGAGGTTAGGCAACACTACACTGAGCAATCCTCCCTGTAAACCTGAACTTGGTGAAGACTACTTTCTGATGCTATTTAAATAGCACCCAGAAAATAGTTCCCTCAAGGTAGGCATTGCTAAATAAACTCAAAACAAGCACCAAAAGTCTTTTCCCAAAGCCATTACAGCTTAATAAGATAACAAGTAAAGGCAAGAAGCAGGTTTCACGAGGTTGGCAGAGATGAAAAAGGCAGGAAGAGAATCTAGGCTCCCTTCCATGTTTTATCACGATTATCTCACATGATTCAGCATCTTATCTGATAATGCACTGCCTATTTAATCCTCACTCCGGGCATCCTAAAAATGCATCCTGTTTCCCGAAAGCCAGGCTGACGTTTTCTTTTGGGCCTCATCCCATTTGTGCTATTTCCTCTCAGCAGAGCTCAGTAAATAATCCCTCGTTTCCTTTTATGTTCACAGCCTTCACATCTCAGCTGACTCTTATCCTACAATCCTCCTCAGTCATTTCCATGCCAAGCTTTACGTATCAACCTCTTTAATCCTTTCTCACACATCTTTAGCTATCCAGGAACATGGTTCCCAGAATTGAATGACATGTTCATGTGGAGACTTACTACAGCTGTGGAGCATACCCGTATCTGCAGCTTGGGAAAGGGGTGCAAGTAAAGCTCTGCTTAAATTGTCTCTATCCGTTCCCACCCTGTACCATATGAAGCAATGAGCAAGTGATGGACTTGGATCTCTCCAAGGTGTTTGATAGGGTTTTCCACAGCCTTCTAGAGAAATGGATATGTTATAGTCTAGGCAAGTGGTCCATGTGAGTCCAAAGAAGGGCCACAAAGATGATCCAAGGATGTGAGGAAAGGCTGAGAGAGATGATCTTGCTCAGCCTGGAGAAGAGAAGGCTCAGGGAAAACCTTATACTCATGTGTCAGTATTTAAAGGATGGCCACAAAGAGGACGAAAAATCCCTTTTAATAAGGAAAAGTTGAGGAGTGATGGGCACCAGTTATTTCTGGGGAGATTACAAACGGACATGAGAGGGAAATATTTCCCAATGAGAATAATCAGCCCCTGGAATAATCTCCCCAGGGAAATGGTGACTCCCCAGCGTTGGGCACTGTTAAGATTAGGTTGGACAGGGTGCTGGCCAACTAGTCTAGGTCATGCTTTGCCAAGAAAGGTTGGACGAAATGATCCTTGAGGTCCCTTCCAACCTGGGATTCTGTGATGTTATGATTCTATCACACCATCTTTCAGAGTCTGGAACAGACCGAGGTCTTTGGACAAACTTCCCTTGAAGTTTCAAGATGATTTTAGAGCTATTTCATAACAGTAGCAACATAAAGGTTGTACCTCTGCCTTCAGATAGGGTAGTTGTAATCCAAGATAGGGGTTGCAATTTCTTAAAACAGAGTAGAAACTATCTAGAGTGGACAGGGGGTGGGAGGACTAATGGGGGACAACTACATGGTCCTCAAAGAGAGGAGAGGACATGGACCTACTCCTGAATTAAAGGTTTGAACTTTGCATTGAATGTGACTTGAGTTTTCCATACAGGCAAACAGGGTGAGATTCAGCTGACCCAATGCAGATACCTGAGTTATCAGCTGAGCTGATGACACCCATCTAAACAGAAATGTGCAGTGATAGGATAAACCCCACCTTTTCCTCGAGAAGATAAGTAAAATAAGGGAGATTAGTCTGCAAAGTGCTATTTCTCTTCACTGACTATAAAATGAACCTGGACAACCAGAACTGGGGATGCTTCCACTACATACACATCAAAAGACTGACTAAACAGTGATCTGTTTCTGAAGAGCTGTGTGATAGCAATTGGTTACCAGACAGCAGAATGCTGTGCCTAGACCAGAACTGTATATATGCTTTTAAATTAAACCCCAGCTTTTGGATCATTTTGGCAAAGTCTTGTTATTTGTTCTTGGAGAATTACGAGAGTATGTTGGAGGATCCTGAAATGAACTGTAATATTTAATCACTTAAAAATTATCACTGAAGCTGCATTTTGGAGCTGTCATCCTCCTGTTTAAGTTGTGCACAGCCAGGGAGCTTAAATGATACCATATGGGCTATATGCTAAAGAGAAAGACCAAAACCAGAAACAGAAGCACAGGCCAGTACAGACCTGAATAAACAGCACAAAACCAACTAAGCATCTAGCAGCAGCTCCCAACTGAGAGGTCAATGAAGTTATGGAAAGGGTTATGAGGCTGATTGATGAAAATGCATTTACTTTTTAACTGAGGACACCGGGCTGATTAAAATGGAGTTGTATTTCGGAACCGGAGCCACAAAGGGGAGAAATTGGGAACTTTTTGTACAGAACAAAACATTTTCAGTTAAACTTTTTTCTTACAAATAATAGTGGAATTTTAAAAATTTCAACAGATTAAGGAACAATATTTCAACCAACCAAGGATTAACTTGTAATGACTCTGTCTGATACAAGTGCATAGTTCCTACTACATAGCTCCTATTAGAAATAGCTAAACCCTCTTTTGGCAGCACTTTGATAGAAGCCTCCATATTTTGTGCGACTCCAGATGAGTTAGAGTCTTCCTAAGAGTCAGACAGTGAACATCTGGTTTGCATCACTGAGATCTAAAGCTTGTGTTTGCATGTGTGCAAAATAACTTCATTGCTATCCTCCGCCTCGGTCTCTTGTCTTCTCCCTCTGCTTTGAGACCAGAAGAAAAGCAAAATAATAAGGAAAAATAAAAATCACATGCCCTGTGATCTCAACACTTTGCTGAGAACAAGACCTCAGTTTCTCACAGGTTCCTTCTGCATAAACACCCTAATAGAATCAGCAAAGAGGGAAGATGAGATAGGCACAAAATTAGTCATAGCTGCGCATTTTCCATCCCCAAAAGATGTCAAGTTTGGATAGTGTTTTCCAGCTGAAAAGATTTGTTTCAGAGGGTTAAAACGCCTTATCTGAACTGAGACTGTCCTTTTCTCCCAGACTCTCCAGCTGTATCCAGCTAAGTTGGTCTCAGAGATCCCCAGGCTGGCTGGGCTGTGTTCTAGTAGACGCCCCTTTGCTTCAGATGTTTATCTGCTTTATCAGTCTGTGAACTCAGTGCTTGGAAGAAAAAGCTTTCAAGTCTCAGAAACTTTCACAAAACAATGCCCAGACATGGCTGATAATAAAAATGAGAGAGGGGAATCAGATCAGAAAACAGAATTGAAAAGAATCCCTGGCAACCAGATGTTGTTGGTGGCACATACAGCACTTATATTTATGCATGCATATCACGTACACTTTATGTCACTGATTCTGCATTCAATTAATTTATATCAAGTTCACTGGACAAATCACAACTGTCCTGCAGGCAGGGTCTTCAGGCCAACCACCACCATTGCCATCATCTTCTTCAGAGTTCATCCCTGTAGGTGTGAATTTGTGTTGCATGAGTGCTGGTGATGGCTTCACCCTTTCCCAAGCCTGCCCCAGGACCAGACTCATTCCCTAGTCAGCTGAATTGAAAACGCTGTCTTCGTAACACAGTGCTCGACTCAGCCAAGAGACAGCTTCACATATAAAGAGGAATGGGACACAAATTCCAAGTGTCCTGACACCACTTATTATCCTATTTATTACGCTGTGAGGAACTAAGCGAGGAAAATGGGAGCATTTATGAAAAACCACCTGCGTGTTGCTTTTCTCTCTGCTTTGGCTGCTCAGCATTGGGTCAGGTCATGGCTCAAGGCTGGGACACTGGGAGCACTGAGACACACTCTCCAAGTGTGAGCTGATGACTATGGATGCATGTGAAACACATCCATATTTCTCATGCAGGACTTCTAATCTTTTGTGTAATCTCAGACCTGCCTTTCCACCTCTCTGGTGCAAGCATTTCAAACAGGCAACCAAGCTGCCTCCGATGGGGAATGCCCAGTGTCAAGCATGATAAATCCTTGCTTTGAAGGTGGCAGCTTGGCTCTTCCTGTGGACAATATCTCTGTCTGGGTGCTTAAAGCTTGTGGCATCTGAAAATAGCACTTCCAAATGGAACTTTCAAACACTCTTGGGATCATCATCCAATGTATGAATAAAGCAATGTCACCATCTGCCTGCTCGGATATTGGTGCCATTCAGATAATTGCATTGGAGAAGAAAGGCCGTTTGTAAGGAGAACCATGAAGTAGCACTTTATTTTTTCAATAGTGTATATTCATCATTGATTTCTTTGCCACTAGTAGTACATAAAATCTGGGAGATAAACAGCTCTCTTTCAGCTTTCATTTCAGTGGGCTTACACGTTTCCGACTCATCTGCCCCAAATATTAGAGTACTTTCCTCAATATGTGTCCTGATATGCATAATTATCAGTCTTACTTCTACTACACCCATGGGGTAATCAGATAACCCCATGAGAAGATGCAGCCAGGGTGACCCTGTAGTTTCTGAGCAAGGGGATATCCTTCTCCTAAGGGAAGCCTGCAAAAGTGAGACACTCCCCTGGCCCAGAGACAGCAATAGTGACAAAATAATGTGTCAAAAATCATAGAATCATAGAATAGTTTGGGTTGGAAAGGACCTTAAGAGCATCCAGTTCCAACCCCCCTGCCATGGGCAGGGACACCTTGCTGTAAACCATATTACCCAAGGCTTCATCCCACCTGGCCTTGAACACTGCCAGGGATGGAGCATTCACAGCTTCCCTGGGCAACCCATTCCAGTGCCTCACCACCCTTACAGGAAAGAATTTCCTCCTTATATCCAATCTAAACTTAGAATCATCATAGAATCACAGAATAGTTAGGGTTGGAAAGGACCTTAAGATCATCAAGTTCCAACCCCCCTGCTATGGGCAGGGACACCTCGCTCTAAACCATATTGCCCAAGGCCTTGTCCAACCTGGTCTTGAACATTGCCAGGGATGGACCATTCACAACCTCTCTGGACAACCCATTCCATTGCCTCACCACCCTTACAGGAAAGAATTTCCTCCGTATATCCAATCTAAACTTTCCCTGTTTCAGTTTTAACCCATTACCCCTTGTCCTATCACTACAGTCCCTAATGAAGAGTCCATCCCCAGCATCCCTATAGGCCCCCTTCAGACACTGGAAGGCTGCTTCTTCTTTTCTTCTGACCTGAAAAATAGCAACAAGGATTCTTAGAGACAAAAAGCTATCAGATAATTAGCTGTCTGCCAGTTGCTGTTTCTCTCTGCTTACTTGGATCCTAGTGCAATGAGATAAGCAAAGCAGAACTGGGACTTGAACAACTTTAAAACTAATGGTATTAATGAGGCCATAAACAGATGACTTGCAGCAGCCCAGCTTGCTCAGCCTTTCCTCACACACTGACCAGCCCTTGAATCATCTCTGTGGACTCTCTCCAGCCCATCCACATCTTTTTTGTACAGCAGGACCAAACCTGAACCCAGTATTCCAGGGCTGGCCTGACCAGCACAGAGCAGAGTAGGACAGTGACACCTTTATCTCTGCTGGTGATGCCCTTGTTGGTGGTTCCCAGCACCTTGTTGGGTTTCTTTGCTCATCTGCTCACTGTTCCCTCCTTGTTCCTCCAGGTCCCATTCCCAGAGCTGCTCCAGCTGGGCAGATCCCAGCCTGTGCTGCTCTGGGATTGGGTTTTCCCAGGTGCAAGACCTGACACTTGTCCTTGCTAAGGTCCATGAGGTTCTTGTTTATCCCCATCTTCAGCCTGTCCAGCTCATCCTTCAGGGTGGCTCCCCCTTTGCAAGTGTCCACTTTCCCACTCAGCTTGGTGTCATTGGCAAACTTCATCAGGAAACACTCAATCCCATCATCCAGATCACTTATGAAGACATTGAAGAGTGTTGGGCCCAATATTGATCCCTGGGTGACTCCACTGGTGACAGATCCCCAGTTGGAGAAGGAGTCGTTCACCACCACCAGCTCAGGTCAGCCAGTTCCTCATCCACTGCATGGACTACTTGTCCACACCATAACACATCGGTTTTTCTAGGAGGCGGCTATGTAAAACCATATCAAAAGCCTTGGAGAAATCCAGGTAGACAATTTATCTGCAGTTGCTTATGTTAAGATGACAGCTCACTCCACACACATCTTGACGATAAAAATGTGGAGGGAGTAAACCATTTTCCCTGATTAAAACTATTTTCTGTCTATCAGCCTAACTTTTCTGGCTCCATTAATTCAGTATTATTCATTTCTCCTTTAATTGAGCTTGAATCCTAGGAATTTCTAAAAGCTTCACTGCTTGAGGTATTTTAACTATGAATTACTGCATTTTAGTGTGCCCCTACATGAGGTGAAACTTACTCAGTTCAGTGAGGAAGGAAACCTTTACTCTGTGTTAATCCTCCAAGTGCCTAAAAATACTGTGAGACATTTAGGATCTGGTTCAAAACATATTCCCTTTGACAGCCACCATGAGAGGAAAAAGTCACATGTTATTCCTGCATTCAGCCTATCTAATAAGGCTTGCTGGCGTTGCTATTTTGATGATGTGTGTCCCACCTATTCCACTCCCTTGCATGGCAACTGCTGAAATAGGTCTGTTGGGTTTGGGCTGCCTTCAAATTTCTTTCCATTACTGTTGTTTTGGTTTAAAGGGCAATTTTCTTTTCCAAAAAACAAACCGATGTAATAACTATCATCAAGATCGGTGTTGGTACAAAAGGGCTGCAGCCACATCAGATCAACTCATCACTTGCGGTAAATACAGTGTCCTAAATAAACGTAAGTGCTGCTTTAGCCCAAATACAAGGCTTTGCTGTTCCATTACATCTATGGCAGCACCATTTATGTGTATGTTCAAGTTTCAGGTAGAAGAACATCACACTAAATAACAAGTGACTCCAAATTTCTGATCAAAGATGATGTAAAGGAGATTTCTCACATCTCCCAGGAGATCTGCAGGACAAAACATACAGAGGGGGGCCTACATCCAAAGTTCTTCTTAACCTGAATGTTTCCCCAAAGGACTCAGTAGGTCTCTAGGAAACAAATTCCAATAAACCAGACAGACCACATCACCTTTAGTCATTTCTCCCAAGAATTCACCATGGTGTGTACATGTTCCAGAGCCCTTTCACTTTTCAGCTGGGGCCAACAGATCTACCAAAAGCTTCTTCATTTTTATCAGACATGACATTGTTCATCCCCATTGATGAACATCTGGGTGCAATCACAGATGTATCCTCCAAGGAGTGCAGATCATGAATCAGCAGGCTGCTTGACAAGATGTCCAGACCTTCGAAACTGCCAGATCTACAGCACGATCCACCAATATGCTTTTTGATTCTTCTTCTCCAATTAATCTTCATTTCTATCATCCAGTTTTTGTCTCTGGACGCGACATTAAAGCATGTCTTGTTATTTTCTGCCAGGGATAAACAATTATTTCCTTTCTTACACTTGGCGAGTCCAACAGGGCAGGGTAACCACACCAGGATGAGTTTATTGCAGCCTAATGCAAGAAATCATGTAAGAATTTGAAGTATCTAGGAACACAACTTAGTAACAAGTATGTGAGAAGGGAGGATCTGGTAGTACGAGCAAAGGTTTAGATCCCATGTTGAATGCTCTTCTTCTGGGGCACAGCAACCAACATCCGTCTGCCACAGTGTCCTAACAGGATGTAAGACCGTTTCCATGCCACGCTTGTGCCAGGGTGGGTGACCATGTGAGTCATCAGAAAGGGATGAGATGAGGTCATGACAGACACTCTGCTGAGATGTAGGAAAATAACCACTAACTCATGTCTATTTTGTGCCATCACTGCTATGAATATGAACATGAACAGATGTTCTTGGACATCAGTCTTGGAGCATCCATTTATATGCATCAATGGACTACTAAGTAAAGGTTGACTGTATACTATACTGAATAAAGTACATTAGAGATGGGCTTAAGCCCTCAACCCTGTCTTATCCATCCTTGTTCCATTTTATCTACCTTCCTGGCTCTGTTCAGACCTAGACTCAGTCAAGGAGAAGGGCCAGTCATGCAGTTCAGGAAGCATTGCACCTTCAAACACCCATCAGTTCACCTATCCACTATCCGGATAAACTAACAAATTTCTGGTTTCATTCCATCACCACATTATGCTAGTAGGATCAGAGCTATGTTATTTTAGATAATTTGAATGGAACCACACATAGAATCACAGAATGGTTTGGGTTGAAGGGCCCTTAAAGCTCAACCAGTTCCAATCCCCTGCCACGGACAGGGACCCCTTCCACTGGAGCAGCTTGCTCCAAGCCCCTGTGTCCAACCTGGCCTTGAACACTGCCAGGGATGGGGCAGCCACAGCTTCTCTGGGCACCCTGTGCCAGCACCTCAGCACCCTCATTGTAAAGAATGTCTTATATCTCAACTATATATACCCTCTTTCATCACTGTTACCCCTCATCCCATCACTGTGTTCCCTAATGAAGAGCCCCTCTCCAGCTTTCCTGCAGCCCCTTTAGGCACTGGAGCTGCTCTAAGGTCTCCCCTTCAGGAGCCTTCTCTTCTCCAGGCTGCCCCAGCCCAGCTCTTTCAGCCTGGCTCCAGAGCAGAGCTGCTCCAGCCCTCGCAGCAGCTCCATGGCCTCCTCTGGCCTCGCTCCAACAGCTCCACGTCCCTCTTGTGCTGCTGCCCCAGGGCTGGATCAGGGCTGCAGGGGGGGGCTCCCCAGAGCACAGCAGAGGTACAGGATCCCCTCCCTGAGCTGATGCTCATGCTCTGGGGGCGCAGCCCAGCACATGGTGGGGGTTACGTCTTGGAGCCACGGAGTCCAGAGTGAAGTCAAGGCTGTGTAAGCTCAATGCAAACTGTTGCGTCTAGAGAGTGATAACCATAAGCAATGAACATCAGCCTTAGCCCAGGTCTCAGCCATTGTCCCTCTGGCTTAGCAATGTAGAAAGCATACACTTTCTATTAATTATAGAGGGAGCCTAGAGTGACGTGCTTGTAACGTGGAAAGCACAGCTCATTGCCTATATTTAGGTAGGATGAATCCAGGCTCTTCTAAAATGTTTACAGTGCCTTTTATTTGCAGCTTGAACCGGAAGATAGCAATTATACATACCCCAGATGGACAAAGATGTTTAAAAGGAGGCTTGGTTATACCAGGAACCCTGCTGCTTGCTTTTTCTGCTTGGCTGTTTGTTCACTTCTCCTACAGAGGAGCAGGAAATCTTTAGGGACCAGCTTTCCCTCCTCCGCTGTTTCCAAGAAGCTGCACCTCTTTGATCTTTTTTAGTCCTGCAAAACCTGGTCCTGCCCTTGTCCCAACCCAAGAACGTGGCAAACTCACAGGGTCAGATCCTTATCGGGGTGTAAACTGGCACAGCTTCTGCACTTCAAAGTAATTCCCCTGCATTACACCTCTTTCAGACCACAATCCTCAAGGTCTTCATGGGAGGTGGGACCTTAATCCACCAACCTCAGTCAGTAAATTACCTAATTAAAGCCAGCCATTGAATAATCTTTAGCATAATGTTTATTTCTCCAGGCTGATCTGTTTACACTGCTTGTTGCTGCTCTCCATCGTGCCAGAGTGACAGGAGAATACGGCACGGCTGTTCCGCAACGTGGCTGATGTCAGTGCCCATGCTGCAGATGAAGTCTTGTCTGTGTTTGATCACAAGAGAAAGTGCAGCTTAATGATTAGATGGGGAAAGGGAAGCAAAAACACACTGTGAAGTGTCAAGGTTGAAGCCTCTAGGAAGCAGAGTCTTCTGCTCTCCTCCCTTCCCAGTGAGCAAGTTCTACCTTGAATCTAGGACCCAAACCGAAAGAAGCTCATGGTCTCCTCCAGAATGAGGTTATTCAACTGATCCATGCCATCAGAGGAAGTCTGGGCTCATGCTACAGCTCTGAGTAGTTCATTTTCCATCTTGAAATCCTCTGGGTAGCATTCACTATTGAGTCAATAAAGAATGGTCTGGCAAATAGACCCTTCCTATTGCACAGTGATACCAGCTTAATGGTACCTTTGGAAAGAGCCCAAATCCCATTACTGGCCATGCTGCGTTGCTCCCTTAAAGCAAAAAGAGTGCATTCCCTCCCCTGGGCTTGGAGGGCCATGCTGTGAGGTCCAAAGCATGAAATCTGGGGTCTCAGTTTCTCAGACAACTCCATTTCTGAGCTTTTCAGGACCTTAATATCCCAGGATCACGGCCAGGTCCTCCAGAGCATCTCACCCAAAGCTCATCTTTCTGCCTGCAATTCACTGTCCAAGGAGCAGCCTCACAGCTTTCTATGCACTTCTTCACCTCTAAAAATGAGAATGGGAGCAGCTCTGCTCTGGAGCCAGGCTGAGAGAGCTGGGCTGGGGCAGCCTGGAGAAGAGAAGGCTCCTGAAGGGGAGACCTTAGAGCAGCTCCAGTGCCTAAAGGGGCTGCAGGAAAGCTGGAGAGGGGCTGGGGACAAGGGCCTGTAGGGACAGGCTAAGGGGAATGGCTTGAACCTGCCCGAGGGGAGAGTGAGCTGAGCTCTTAGGCAGAAGCTCTTCCCTGTGAGGGTGCTGAGGCGCTGGCACAGGGTGCCCAGAGAAGCTGTGGCTGCCCCATCCCTGGCAGTGTTCAAGGCCAGGTTGGACACAGGGGCTTGGAGCAAGCTGCTCCAGTGGAAGGGGTCCCTGCCTGTGGCAGGGGTTGCAACTGGATGAGCTTTACCATCCCTTTAACCTTCACCCATTCTATGATTCAATGAATGGCAGGGTCTCCATTGCCATTTCAACTTTTGTCTTTCTTTCCACAAAACCATGCTTATGATGTTAAATCACAACTGCTTTCATGAAGGCGGCCCTCTAACCTTCTTATTACATACTGGGGAAGAAAGACTTGGTTCATTGTTCCCTGTATGACGACTCCTTGTCAGTTCATAAGAAAGAATGGGATTGTTGATTCTGGGGTTGGAACTGGATGATCTTAATGTCCTTTCTAACCCTAACTATTCTATGATTGTATGACTCTATATGTGCTTTTAGATACACTTTATAAGAGCCATTCCAAAATGAGGTTTGAGATGTAGTCCTGCCAGGGATGGGTTCCCAAATGTTGAAGCTGTTCTTTCAGGAAGGTCATGCTGTCATAACAAACAGCTCACCAGAATAGAAACAATACCCTGAGAATCTGAACGTCAGAGTGGAAAGTCAGCTTCCTGGCAGATATTTGTAATGTGCTTTGAAGATGTGAAGAATGACACTGCTGCTAAGAAGTATTTATTCCCCTTTTTTGTACTATGATGTTGACGAGCTTAATTTTTTCTCAGTGTGTAATGACAGAGAGGACATCTTCTCCACACTTGGGGTTTTAAAAGCACAGGAACAACAGAGAGAGAAGAGCTCTGCGATATCTCTGCTATCAGCAGAAACAGAAACAGTTCTGATTTCTGTATGGATGTTTCCATGGCTTTCACCATTGTGGTATCTGAACAACTTTAAAACACTTTGCAGCTACAGTCACTTAGTGAAATAGTGAAGTATTGTTGTTTATATTTTGCTCAATGTTAACTGAAGCACAGACTTCATTAAACAACACAAAGTGAAACAGTGAGATTAGGTACTGACTGCTGATCTCTCAAATCCCGGTTTACTGTTTCCTCTATAAAATGATGCCTATTAGCAGGAAAAAGAGAGGAAGATAAGGGCTTTACACAGAAGCCATTTAGAGCAGTTGTTTGGCCTGAGTTGTACAAGCCAGATAAGATTATCTCAAAGGTTCCGACTAGCCACAAAGCATTGGAAATTATTAACTTTCTTTAATTCCTTTGTATTTGGGTTGTAAGTCTATGCCGTAAGTCTATGCATAATCCCCCAAAAGAAGGCTTTTGTGTGTGTTTGTTTTTGTCTATCCCATGTCTCAGTTTTGTCACATTCCTATCACCTGGGCAGGAGAGGGACTTTACAAATGCTCACCCTAGAACACACATAATAAGAGAGGGAATAAGGAGGGAATAAGAGAGAAGCATTATAAATTACCCCACAGCACTAAAATACAGAATCATAGAATAGATAGGGTTGGAAAGGACCTTAAGATCATCTAGTTTTTCATCATATAAATGAGACCTCAAGGCTTTTCTGTCACTGAAGGCAATCAACCAGGAACCAGTAGGAAACTGGGCTTTATCATTCCTAGTGTTTGTAGAAACCCTAGGTTTTCAAAGAGTTTGAGATGCACCTTTTACACTGCAAACCATTTCTCCCCTGGAGAAGGGATTATCACACTGTTAGCTTTGAACATCAGTGGAATGTGACAGCAGAATCTGGCTGTAGATGAAACACTATCTGATGTTCGCTCAAGACAGCCCAATTAGTCATTCAGAAGGCAGATTTGGGGCTGGTTTGTGTTCTTCACTTCTGATATCACTTCCAGCTACTCTGAGACAGCCCTCCCACAGTCAGAGCTTTGCCTTCTTTGGCTTGTACATCCCATATAATCCAGCTGTCTGTTGGACTTTATATCTGGATGGGAGCAGTCATGCCCTGGTATCTGCAAGGGGTCCTGGGAAGCCCTATAACAATAAGGGATGGGTGGATCAGTTCTCCCCGTGTCCTAACACAACCCACCCCACTGCTCTGGGGTAACTGGCACCCCACAAAGTTCTAAGTGTAGCCCTGGTGCAGGAAAGCATTATCAGACCCTTGATGTGACTTGAATTGTGTGTTGCAAGTTGATCTTCATGTTGATGGAGCAGTTTCTGTGACTATGGTGAATAAAGATTATTGCTCTAAAACTCAACTGGAAGCGAGCTATCCATATCATACATACTGGAGAGAGGATGGGAATGATAAATTGCCCTGCATCCCTGGATATATGCTTCAGGATAAACACCAGAATAATTTTTTTGCTTTGGGCCTTTTTGCTAGGAAAAAAAATAATAAGAAATTAGCCTGTCAAGGTACTTAGAATGAGCTGTACAAGCTCCATTTAGGTAATGAGAGTTTCTATGAAGAACGGGGCAGGGAGCAGATTTCTTACCTAGCGTTTCTCTTGTTATCTGTCTATTACATCGTGGATATCTGTTATTCACTTTCTACAATGGAGAATGGGTTGACTGTAAGTTGGTGTCTTCTAACAAGCTGCTCCCAGCTGTTCCACATAGAAATATTGAATCATAGAATTGTTTGGGTTGCAAAGAACCTTCAGATCATCCAGTTCCAACCCCCTGCCACGGGCAGGGACACCTCACTCTAGACCATGTCACCCAAAGCCCCATCCAACCCGGACTTCAACACTGCCAGGATGGAGCATTTACCACTTCTCTGGGCACCCTGTGTCAGTGCCTCAACACCCTCACAGTAAAGAACTTCTTCCTTACATCCAACCTGAACTTACCCTGTTTCAGTTTGAACCCATCACCCCTTGTCCTATCACTGTAGTCTCTGATGAAGAGTCCCTCTCCAACATCCAGCATCATATGGATAAGAAGAGACATAGGAATAGTTTTGGATGGCTAATTTGGTGGGGTTTTTTTTCCTTCTTGTTTGTTTTTCTGAGACTTTTAGGAAGGTTTCAGGTTTAGGAGGGCTAAAACAAGATGCTTTTTTTGTTATAATCCTACCTAAAAGGAAGGCGATTTTCTTGGTCTGTAAGTCACGACATGGGAGGAGGTTCTTAACCACTGAAGCAACCCACACAAAGTGTTTATTTCCACACTTAGGAAATGGTTATAACTGAACTCTGCCCAGAGATGTAATTAAGAAATGATCAGGCACCCTGCCTGCTGGCAAGAGCTTCCTTTGTGATTCGCATGGAGGGGCTGTGGTTCATAGTGGTCATAAAGAGAATGAGATTTCTTCTGATGAATGTGAAGAAAAGGCAGATTAAGTCCCAGCCAGGGCAGAAAGCATGATTAAAAGGTGCTATGCCTCTGCTTAGGTTTGTTACAGTCATGGAATTGTGCTACTCCCAGTACTTGCTCATTTGCTTGCCAAGCCAGATGTTGCTAGAAGAGTTTGGTGGGGAAGAAATCCTTTATGCTCCCCTTCTCCAAGCATCGATGCTAACCACTGTCAGAGGCAGGAAAATGCAATAGAGCAGCTGTCAGGTTATCACATAAACTGGGATCTGTACTAACAGAAACTGCCAAAAACCTGTACTGGATCTATCCACTTACTTACCCACCAAATCCACCTTCTTTTCTTTCTTGAAACCATAGACCCAGGAACAGTGATGACTACAGAGACATTGTACCCTTTTTACAGTGCCTGTGAATCCCAGCCAAATAAAATCCCTGTAAAACTCACAGTTTTCTTCCAGGCTGGATGACTGAATCTAATCTTGGATTAATTTCACATTTGAAGGCTGCAGATCTATTAATGAAAATTATGGGCCTTCCAATATCTTGCCTACAGCCCTTGGCTCTGATATAACATCCTTCAATACACCTTAATTTTCCTATATTCATCTGCTGCTGCTTCAGAATTTAGTGCTTCTTGTCGAAAAAATTCATGAGCATGGTATGAATAATTCCAGTGCCTATTTCATTTTGCATTGCACAAAGATGACTGGAAAGGAAAACTCTGGAAGGGGACTTTACAGGCTGACATGTAAAGGGGACAGTAAGTTCAGTGAGTTGAATGAGTTCAGTTCAGTAAGTTCAACACAATTCCTCATCTGTGTTGTGTGCATCGCTGTACAAAGACAGGGCTTGAAACTGTGTTCTCCTTGTCCATGAAGAATAAAGCTGATTTTACAGCCAGGAATTAATTGTCCTCTAACACAGAAGAGAAAGCTTGAAGTCAATAGAGACTTCAAAAGCAGATGAAAAATACCCTTAAAGAAGTAAATGAGGTGAATTCTAAAGGCCTAGAAGCATACTGAGTACAAGAGGAGCAGATTCATAGTTTGGCATAAACCTCCATTTTACACACTTTAGGAGGGGTAATGCACAAGTCAAGAAATTCAGACACTCTTTAGGTTTTTCATTTGGGTGGCAATGGAGGAAGATGGAACAGCCTCAGTGCTGGTACCAGCTGGGTGAAGTCATCCCATTCATGCTGGTGAAAATGTAGAACGATTTTGAGGACGTTTCAGTGGAAACAGTGAAGGTTTGTGATGCTGCAGGTGTGTATGGATCTTACCCCCCACCATCGCTCAACCTGGATCATGGAAGGAAGACTCTTTACAGCCCAATGAGAAAGAGGTACAAAGCAGGAGACTGGACTAAATCAGAGGTCTGACGCTCTCAGGGAAGAGATGGGGAACACTGATTTTCCCTTCCAGAAGTATCCCCAAATGCTGCTTAGCTCTGCTCAGCTCTGAGACTGCTGGGCAGAGAAGCAGCATTGCAGAGCTGAGGCAGTGCCAAACAGAGGCATTGAGAAGGACCACAGCTCCATCGCCAGACCCTCTTTCCCCCTGCTGCAAAGAGAGATAGACAAGTAGTAGCTCCCCAGTTTTGAATGAGGTAGCAAGACAGAAGCATAGGAAAGCCTGAAAGAACAGAACAAGGTCTGAGTTTTGGCCAGTGTGGTGATGATTGCTTCATAATGGTCTTAAGACTGGTATGGTTTGCTCATACAGCTGCTACACTAAGCCCCAAAAAACCCCAAAACAGTGTTGTCTGATACTGCACACATGTAGAAATTCATTAACAGCCTGTTATCAGAGTATTGCTTCCCATCAATAGGCACTTGACCACAGAAATGGCCAAACACAGCTGCATCAATAGAAGACCTGAAAAGAGTCTTCATGGCACCAACAGACTTGAAGACTGTATTCAACTGAATGTTTGCCCATGTGTACCTAATCATACACAACTCCCATAATTATGCATAACTTCCACAATGGTTACACTGGGTCTAATGAGATTTTCTGCTCAATCAGAAAGACCATAACAACTGACATTTTTTCTGGGGTCTTTTCTTGAGAATCATAGAATGGTTTGGTTCGGAAAGGAGCTTAAGATCATTCAGTTCCAACCCCCAAGAGAAGATGGGAAAAAAGAGGTTTTAATTCATCCAAACGTTTAGTTTGACTAGTTTTGGATGAAGTAGCTCCTGAAACAAGACAAGTCTCAGGGTTTGATATCTCTTGATGAGTAAAAATAAATGACTTGTTTTGACAGTGGAGGTATATCCCTGGGGGATATATCCACAGGGTCTGGGATAAAGTCTGTACCATGCGGTACATCCATAAATCATCTTAAAAAGGGAATGAAAAGTAAGGGCACATTGTATGTGAAGGACACTCAGTTATTAGGAACCCTAAAGAGAAAAGTAACTGTGAAAAGTTGTAGAAAGAGTGGTTGAGGGATAAAAGTCAAAGGTGATAAATGCTATGTTGGGCAGATTAGCATAAACAACCCTTTTTCCTACAAACAGAAGGTCTCTGAACCACCCTTTAGCACTCAGTAAAGAAACACTGGTGTCATAAGAGTGAGTTCTAAGAAAATGTCAATGGAATATTCAATTGTGGCTAAAAAACATTTAGGAAAAGCTATTATGGGTAAACCATTACATGGGAAGGGATAGGAAAATACAGGATGATGTCACTAAAGAAACCACAGACAACCCAAGCCTTGAAAGCTCTTATGCCCTCTGATTTTTGCTCCTCAATTAGGATATAACAGAATTAGAAATGTTTTCAAAGGATTGCAGTGACAAATGTTTTTTCATAAGAAGCATATAAGAAGAATATGAGCCTTCAGCCTCGTAAGAAATGGTACGAGACATAAATATCTCTACAAAAATATATGCTATGGCATAGAGAATAATAATTCATTTTCTCTAATAATGGCAGTACTAGGGTCATCCAATGATGTTATTGGGCATTAGGCTTAGAAAAACCCCTCGAGATTCTGCTTTTTCACAAAGTCTGGAATTCAGCTATGGACTTCCTTGTCAGCAGGTGCTATGAATACCAAACATCCATACAGATCCCAAGGCAATTGTGTAGCAAAGGGAAGAAATGCTCATAGAATCACAGAATCAGCTGGGTTGGAAAAGCCCTTTCAGCTCATCCAGTCCAACCATTGCCCAGTACTGCCAAGGCCACCACTGCCCCATGGCACTGAGGCCTCGTCTCAATGGGGTGTGAACCCTTGCAGGGCCAGTGCCTGCAGCCCTGCCCTGGGCAGCCTGTTCCAATGCCTGAGCACCCTCTGGGGCAGGAATTGGTCCTCAGCTCCATCTAAACCTGCCCTGGTGCAGCTTGAGGCCGCTTCCTCTTGTCCCATCCCTTGTTCCTTGGGAGCAGAGCCCAGCCCCTCCTGGCTCCATCCTCCTGTCAGGCAGTTGTAGGGAGCCATCAGGTCCCCCCTGAGCCTTCTCTTCTCCAGACTGAACCCCCCAGATCCCTCAGCCGTTCCTGAATGGCTTTTCAGCCTCTTCTTCCTCAGAGGGTCCCAATTTAAATGTACAACCTGTGGCTTGGCAAGTCACTAAGCCACAACTCTCTGGGGACAAAGGAGATATTGGGGCAGTATCACTACCCCCTGGAGTAGTTTGTATGCTCCTTTCCTAAGCTTCCACCCCAGGATGGATGGCAGAAGGCTACACGCCTGGTCTGGACTCAGCAAAGATGCTCTTCTACCCTTACATGCTTCCAAAGCAGCTTGAAAAGGTCTCTGGCCAACTCCAACCCAGCAGAATCATCTGCTCAGTGACCCAAATCTCTTTCTTTCAGCCCATTTAGCCCTTGCAAACTCCATGTGTTTCCCAGGAAGGCTGAGGAGCTGGGGGAACCCAGTAATGTTGACATGAAGAGCTCATCTCTCAGCAACCAAGACAGGCCAGGGCAGATTTTCATCTCTGTTTTAGAGCAGCAAAGTCCCAGACCCAATTAAGCAGTCTGGCCAAAAGCCTCATGAGATGGGACAATACAGGAAGGAGTTTGGTGCCAGTTTCCCAAGTTTTGATCCCATTCCTCACTGTCTGCAGCTCTATGATACATCTTGTGATGCTCTGCAAGTAATTAATACCAATTCTATGCTAAACTAAAACCAGGAGTGGCTGAACAATGAGGATTCAGCCAGGAAATGCCTATTCATTGACCTTCCAATCCACTTGCATGAAAAACCTAGAGCAGGCAATGCAACTAATTCTGCTTCAACCCTCTCACTCTGTGTCATTGTCCTCTTGCTCCACGTTAATATTCACCCCTGCTACCCGGGAGATTTCTGGTTGTTTACATATTGAAATGTCCTCCCTTTTATCCCATTTGGTGGCTCCATGTCTCATTCCCTCTTGGCTTCATTGAGTTTCTGATTCAAACTTTCTCTATATGGGGCCATTCAAATATGAAACAGCTCTGACCAAGGCAGCTGCTGCCTTGTCAGCTTTCATTTCTACAGATGACTAATGCTTCAGCTTATGATTTTGGTGGAGTTTTGTGCTCTACCCCAGCGCTTGGATTGCTGGCATGGGATTTGCAGTCTACAAAGTTCTCACCATACTGGTCCCATTAGGACTTCATCTGCAACTGATGCCATCTCTGGAAATGGCTCTCGTCCCAACCACCCAGTTTAATTCATGTCACTGACTTCTGTTAACATGCCCTTGGTTTACCCTGAGCGAGCAGCTGGGATCAGCATCACACCCTCCAGCCCTTGTGTGGGAACAGGCTACTGTCTGTCCTCTGGGATCTCCCCCATCCCCACCCTTTCTCCTTTTATATCTCACAGTCATCTCCGGAGCTGCCAAATGATCATATTTCTCTGTGGTCCAGGAATGCTAGTGACGGCTCCCCAGAAATACTCATCATGGTGTGTGTGAAAGTTGCTGGTAGGAAGAAAATCCTCCTCTCGCTGCTGACTGTGGATCCTGAGACAAAGGGAAAGGATCAGCATAGGTCTTTGAGGCAAATGAAGACCCAAAACTTACATCTAGATAGCGCTCAATACTCCTTAAAAATCTGAATGGGAGAGATGACAAATATGGGAGTCACCCAGTTAAACCCTTCACAAAGCACCTTTGATTGCTCTGACACACAGTTCTTCAAGGGCTAGTAACACAGAGATCCCTGGAAACATCATAGAATCATAGGATCCCAGACTGGCTTGGGTTGGAAGGGACCTTAAAGCTCATTCAGTTCCAACCCCTGCCATGGGCAGGGACACCTTCCACTAGAGCAGCTTGCTCCAAGCCCCTGTGTCCAACCTGGCCTTGAACAAGGAAGTGGCAACCACAGTTTCTCTGGGCAACCTCTTACAGTGTTTCACCTCCCTTATAAAGATCTTTTTCCTTATATATAATACGAATCTACCCTCTTTCACTTTAAAACTGTTACCCTCCATCACTACACTCCCTGATGAAGAGCCCCTCTCCAGCTTTCCTGCAGCCCCTTTAGGCACTGGAGCTGCTCTAAGGTCTCCCCTTCAGGAGCCTTCTCTTCTCCAGGCTGCCCCAGCCCAGCTCTCTCAGCCTGGCTCCAGAGCAGAGCTGCTCCAGCCCTCGCAGCAGCTCCATGGCCTCCTCTGGCCTCACTTCAACAGTTCCATGCCCCTTTTGTGCTGCTGCCCCAGAGCTGTTGTAGAATACAGCTTTTTATACCCTTGCCACATAATCAAATCCTCAGGTCTGTAGGGTGCAGAGCTTCTCCTAGAGATCTCCAAATGCAGAACAGAGACCTTCCTCCACGAACCAGGTTGGAAACAGGGAACATGACTTGAGCACATCTAACCAAGACAGGACCCTCCTTCTTGTTCAGCACTAACCTTTGTATCCTTGCTGCTAGATTCAATTGCCCGATGCTTCTGTTCAAGAACATTTCCCATCCCATGACAGTAAGGATCTTGGCTGCTTGTGTCCTAGGGAAGAGTGATAGAAGCCTTGAATATGTGGGTGATAGAAGTTAAATCTCTTCTTCATTCCACCATAACAAGAATGAGATCCTTGTCACCTGTGTGAAGAAGGACCTGTTCAGGTCACATTATCACTTGGCTGTCTCCCATGCAGGATGGATTCCATTCAGGATCAGAGCTTTTCCATAGGATCAGGAGGCAGAAGGGACCAAGCTAAGACTCCTCTTTAGGGCACTGGAATCAAGTCTAATCAGATTTTTGGCTGCAGAAGCTATTAACATGTTGGTGCCAGCTGCATCCTCAGGTCTAGACCGTGATTGAGCAGCAGCTCTCTGCCATGACCCCCACAGCAATAACAGACAATTACTAATGTGTTTATTGCAGATCTGGCAAAGAGTCTTAGTCAAGATCCCAGACTATGCTGTGACAGAGCTGGGAACAGAATCTGATGCTTTGAGGTTCATTCTAGTGCTATAACCACACGAATACATTTGGTGTGTTATCTGCTCTCCTTTTCCATGAACACTACTGTATTTTTCATACCTAATTTGTTCCTGATCATAAGCCTCTGTAAAATACCTTCTTTGGGTGTTCATTAATTACAAAGATGGGAGTTTTAAGTACAGTAATAAATCTATTTGGTTAAAACATGGTACTGGGGATTTTATCCAAGCAAGGGTTTATGCCATTAGATTACAGCAGAAGTTTTCTGGGACATGAGGAATGAGTCAACACTACAGGGGCTTCAGTGATAAAACTGTGATTGTGCTGGTCCTTCACACATGTCTCCAGTGTGTGCAGAAGAGGTAAGTGGTCCAGAAACACAGCAACCTGGGCACCAAAGGGCTGTGGGATGGATGAGGAGCTGTTTTGGTTGGCTATGGAGCAACAGATCCCCTAAATTAAGAAGGGTTGGCCATGGGAAGTTGGTGGGTAGAAAGAACTTCAAGCAAAACAGGGAGCAACAGAGATCTGAATAACCTGAACTTTATGGCCATTGAAATGAACATCTCTGTGTTCAACACTGGAATCTGGACTTTACGTGCTGTTCACTACCCCATGTCTTTAGGTATTGCATCCTTACATAGACTTTGCTACTTGTGTTTAATCTAAACACGTTGTGTGAGTCCTACACACATTAACACAACATTTTGTCACTGCCCTGGTGTCTGTCATCACATTCAGTGATGCGTTTGCTGTCCCTCCATCAGAAGCAAGCATCGAGATGGCCTTTGACTTCCCACCAGGCGCTCTCCAAATTCCCTCCTTTCCCCAGGAGTTAAACTAACTACAGATAAAGATCAGCTACCAGTGGGCACACCTTAGATTCTTTGCATCTCCCAAGCCTTCACGTCTCTGCAGAAACAGTCTTTGAAGCACAAAGCATGCACACTGCTGCTTCATGCCCTTGCAAGCTCCTGTCTCAGGGACTCCCAGCCTGCATCCTACTTGCCCAAACCTGTTTGCTGTGAGAACTCGGAGCACCTTTTGGCTTCTCATGGGAGCAAACCTCCTCTGCTCCAGATGCACTCCCCACTCCCTGTCCTTGCTCTCCAGCTCTTGGCATTTTCCATCTGTGCTATTTCAGCCACTTTGCTCTGTGTCTTTCCAGCCGGGTGGGGCTAAGCTATAAAAGGGATCTGACTATCTTCCGTTGTCTCTTGGCGCACAGCCTTGGGCTATACACAGCTCAGCTAAATCATTCCACACATTCCTTTCTCTCCCGGGTAAGAGCATAACTCATGGCAAAGGGTTTTTTTTCACCATGCCCTCCTGAGACAGAAAATTATCTGCTTTGCAGCTGCCTTGACACATAGGTCTTGGGATGAGCTTATCTCAAGCATCTTGTGTGTAGAAAGATTCCATGGCAGCACCAAAAAATAAACAGATCTCGAAAGAGTACAATGTGCAAGCAGCCAAGAAATGTTCTGTGTTCCTAGAGAGACATTTCTATCCTGATCTTCCTTCCTACGGCCCTTATTCAGTTAGAAATGCATGGTTTGAACTGAGCACTCAGATGTCAGCACATTATGAACCCTGCTGCAGTTACCCTTCTGTGGACCACAATAGAATCATAGAACGGTTTTGGTTGGGAAGGACCTTAAAGCTCACCCATTTCCAAACCCCTGCCCTAGGCAGGGACGCCTTCCACTAGACCAGGTTGCTCAGGCCCCATCCAACCTGGCCTTGTTAAATCCATCTGTCTTTTCCACTTCTGGCTCCGATATACCCCTTGTTGCTCATACTATGTGGTATCACACTTAAAGGTCTTACTCCACGGATAAGGACTAGCCATGTTTTCAGCTTCCATCTACAGACACTTGAGAAACAAGACACAAACATGACCATGTTAACAGGTTGCCTTTGAAAGTGGATCTCTGCATCAAGAAGGGCATTTGCCTGACCTCTAAACCCCTTGGCAGGTATCAAAAGCCACAGCTACTTTACTAAAGGCATTTGCCCAAGGACAGAGCTCAGTCCTCAGGGCATGGGCCTTAGGGTACCCTATTTCTATATCTCCAATGCATAGCTCTTGGCATTGTATTTTGTGCTTACGTCTTCTCAGAAAAAGCATTTGAACTCACCAGTTCTGTGTTGCTGTGGTGGCAAGGACACGTGTCTGTCTTTGGGTTCATGTGGGGGTGTCCTGGCGGTGACTGTGGGTGCAAGGTTTCCTGGTGGACAATGTGGAGTGAAGCTATAGAGTTGGCTCACGTTAAAATTAGCTTTATGTTAATGTGGATGGTCAGGAAGGAAGGACTGAGAATGATTCGAGGAGATAGATGCACTATACAATTACATTGCAATCCCCCGTCTCCGGCATACAGAAAAGGTATGGGACGAGGTAGCTAGAGCTTTAAAAGTGTATTGACATGTGGTTGTAAGCTCTCCATGAGTTGGAAGCTCTCCATGACAAAAGCACATCCATTCAAGCCATTTTCAACCTCAGGCTGGACACCCAATGTCCAATATGGCTAAAATATCGAGGATCCTGTAGCTCACAGCCTGGCTTTTTTGCCCATCTTGGCAAAAGAACTGAGAAGATCCCAAATCTGTCTGAGCATTTGGACTCAGAAATTACATCTTCCAGCATCTGGTCTCACTGTGGACATGGGATCCTTCTCAGAGCTGTACGTCTCCTTCCCAGAAGATTGCCATGTATGCTTATTCACTTGCACATCATGTTTTTCTTGCGTTCAGAGTGGTAACTTGAATGTGTTACAGAGTGAATGCACATCATCTCTGTGGTCTACAGAGCTGGCTTAATGGGAATTTGGAAAGGCCAGTACAACATCATGCATTTATGATTCTCTGTATTTCAAACTTCAGACCACTGGATAAATATTTGGCTTATGCTGTGGGTAGCTTCTGGAATGTTACTGTGAGCTGTGCAAAGATATGAATGCTTGGTCAGGGTGAGAGGGCACTGCCTTTCTCCATAGGGTGTTATAACCAGAGAAATCACTTCTTGGAAGAGCCTTGCCATTGTGTATGGGATGTGCTGGATGGTCCCCAGAGGATGCCCCAGAGGAAATGGCTTTTCTCCAGCACAGTTAGAAATGTGACCTTTCAAATCTGGGCTGTGGGTGATGCCTTCATTAGGATTTTCAATGAGAAGCTTAAGTCAGGAGGGAATATTTTATATGCTTTCTGATCATCTGTTCCGGAGCTTGTATAGCACATCCTGTCTGGAGTCCATTTTTAGCAAGCAAAGAGCTTAACTTCCATTTGAAGTGGAGGGGATTTAACGTGTGCCTCTGCTTTGCTTTATCTGAAACACCGAGCACGTACTCGGTGTTTTGGTGACTTCAATGAGAAAAAACTTGGGGGGTCTGCTCAAGTGGTGACTAACTAATAACAGACATACCAACCCAGATGCTTATTCCTGTGGTTTTAGGCCAAATACTTGTGTTTGACTGTCATATTTCTTGCTGCTGGCTCTGTGTCCGTTTCTTTGGCTGATGGACAAACTGAGATCTATGAAGCACTCAGAATATCAACTAAGAACTCAAAGTTCATTGTCTGGAGATAGCACCACCACAGATTTATCTCACTGATACATGAAAAAGTTAATATTTGGTATCAGGCAACAAACAAGTTAATGCAAAACAAGTCAGGAAAAGAGGTGAGTTATTAGGACACTCACCAAGCTCTTGGTTTCCTAGCTCTTGCTCCAGTGACAGTGTCTGAATTTGAGGGAACTGGAGCTCCAGGCAGTGCAGGATCTGTATTATCAGCCATAGTTCTCTGTCACATCATTTGTCACCATCTCCTGGTAAATATTCTTATTTTCATAGGAGCAGACATTTAAAATGAACTAAAGAAATTCATCAATAATAGAAAACCACACAGGGATCTGACCACCTAACTAGGGTTTGGGTATTGTGTCTTAGCACAGAAGGGGTTGCCAAATGGTTCTTTACAGGTCCAGCAGTGAAATGGCAGCAAAACAGGAGAAGTTGGCAACTTCAGTCTAATGGCAACCGTTTTTTGTTTGCAACAGTTGTGTTAAAGGGATTTGTATGAGCATTGGAGAAACTCTGTCAACTGGAGTAAAACCTTATATTGTAGCCCTTGCTTAGGGCTGTTGTTTGTAGACTGGAGACGTCCTCATCCCATCCATATCCACTACATGCTTTAAAGTAAGGCAAGATGAGGTGTTTCTAGCTGGTTGCACCTTTTGTGGAAGAGACTCTATTTGCACTTTCTCTTCTTGATTATGGCTTGCACCCCTGCTGAGCTAAGTTGTCAAACAGGTACATTACTCAGAATATTGTCTGTGAGTATGAACCAAGAAATATTTGTCCCTTTAGTGAACCTGGATGAGAAAATTGTATTGGGAATGGCTGAGTAAGCATTAGCATGGGACACACATGTTGTTAATTTCCACGTATTAGGATGCTATTTATTTTCATTAAGGGGCTGAGGCCCATGTAAGAGGCTGCTCATTGTGTGGTCTGATGCCTCTTGCTTGAGCCTACAAGAAGGGACATGCCTACAACCTGTTCTCTATTCTCCTTGAGACAGCATCATCACAGGAGCAGAAGGAGCAAGAAAATGCATAAATACAGAATTTTGCACCAGCAAATCTCCAAAAACCTGGGGAAAAAGTAAAAAGAGAAGCCCTTGTCATCCATCGTTTACAGACACTCAAGGAGATGTCCTAAATGCACCTAGGAGATAGAGCATGGTATCCAATGCCTGATGGTGAGCACAGCCCACCTGGCTACCTTGCTTTGAGGTTCTGCAAGCAAAAAACCAAGATCACACATCATCAGCCCACGACTGTGGCCAAAAGGCATAGAACACTATAGAACAGGCATTCTGTTACATGAAAAGATTTTTAAGGCCATAAAAAGGATGAGGTCAGGATGACCTGGAAGCCTGGAAGATATCAGCATCTTCCCATAGTGTCTTCTTCAGCGTCAGAGTTTCTCTGAGTTTTTCCATCTAAGTGGTAGGACATTTCACACATTCTTTCTGTTACACACATTCATGCTATGGCCCCTCCATCGGCACAATGTTCTCAACATCTTGGCTCTTCAGTTATTCCAACTTTCTTTACTTTCATTCTGACAGACAGAAAACAAGGATTTCTTGCCACTGATGAAATTGTTTTAAATAACTTTTAACCATCTCTTCCAACTTTGTATACCAACACAGACTTCTCTTTCTTTCAGCTCATAACCAAATCCAATATGGTTTTCTCACCTCAAGCCTCTTTTCAAGTTATAATTCCCCTGTCTGTTTTGGTTTGAATCTAAAAGTTCAAATCCCACCTACAACTCATGTTGTGGGTCTTTTATGTCCTAGACCTCAAAGCAAACCATTATCCACAGATCTGGAAGATGCAGTTCTGTTCCTGGCTATGTCCTTCTTATAAGATTTTGCTCTGTACTTAGTTCTACACAATATACAGAAGAATATTCCTTTTACTATTTTTAACACTTGTGTCAGATATGCCTGTTTGTCATCATTATAGAATCATAGAATGGTTTGGATTGGAAGGAAGTTTAAAAACCATATAGTTCCAACCTCTCTGCCATGTGCAAGGGCACCTGATACTAGACCAAGTTGCTCACAGCCTTGTTCATTATTTACTCCCTGTCTGTAGAACGTCTCACATAGCAAAGCCCTGATCATAGATGAATCCTTCAGACACTACCACTACCTAAACAAAACAGACATTCAGGGGAAAATAAACTCTAAATTGTCAATGAGGAATTCCCAATTACATGTGATATTGAGGTGCAGAGATGTCTTCAGAATACTGAAAGTATGTAGGTTATGGCAGATAAACTATAATGAATAGAAAAACTGGGGTTGAAACTGGATGATCTTAAGGTCCTTTCTAACCCTAATTATTCTATGATTCTATAAATAGTGGAAGCATATTCTTGTTGGCATATGGGGCTGGAGCAGAGGACATCAGACTTCTGAGGTCCTTTGCTCCAAAGTTCATTGGAAGAAATCAAGATCACTTGGAAGAAAACAAGATCCCTTGAAGAAACCAAGATCCCTTGAAAGAGACCAAGATCCCTTGGAAGAAATCAAGATCCCTTGGAAGAAACCAAGATCACTTGGAAGAAATCAAGATCACTTGGAAGAAAACAAGATCCCCCCTGAGTAACAGAAGAAGGTATTGCTAATAGGAGTCTGGACACACTGTAGATGTGTTAAGTGATTTTCTTACCTTCTATAACTATTCAACAGGAACAGTTACTAACTCTGAGCCTGGGGATATTTTGGGAGTATTTGTACTTTTTTAACTTACATAATTATCTTTTTCTTTTTTTCCCACTCATAATTTGATCATCTTCATATTCTAGGAAAAAAAAAAAAAAAAAAGCCCTGGTGCAAACGATTATTGCCCCACACAGTCAGGGTTGTTTTCAGTTACTCCATTACAGCACAGACAAGTCAGAAAAGAAGTCTTAGTCATGAATCTAATGCTGTATGAAGGGAAACTCCCAGGGAGTGAATGAGCAATATCTCAACATCTTCCTTCTAATTCTTTACCTGAGCATTTTACAAGCAGATGTCTACCAAACCTTGACAGACTTGTCATCAGTTTAGTCTGAAGTCAGCACTTCACAAGCAGTGATTCTCCTCTGCATGGAGTTAGCCTGTACTGACTTCACCTTTCCAGTGTCATGACAAGATGTGCTATTGCTGGGAGCAGAAAAAGGACAAGATTTCCCCATCACCACCACCACACCCTGGGTCAGTATTAGTAGGAAATGGTTTAAAAGCTCCTGATGTACTGATTGCCTTGCAGTTTGGCAGGTTTCTTACTCTATCTGTTAGCCTGACACAGAAATTTAGCCAATATCAACAGTATTATTGAGCCTTAAGACATCTTAGTCTTAGAATCATAACTTAGAGAATGGTTTGGGTTGGAAGGGACCTTAAAGATCGTCTAGTTCCAACCCCCTGCCATGGGCAGGGGCACCTTCAATAGTTTAATTAGATCCTAGAAAATTGTGCTGGAAAACACTGCAGGAAATAGATCATCAGTAATGAACTGCATATAGTCCAATACCCAATCTTTTGTCTTAATTTCTCTATCTGTAGCTCAAAATCTGCAAGGCCAGAAAAACAGTTTCCCTGGGGGAAAGTAATAGCATGTTTATTGAAGGAAACAATAAAAATGGGGCTCCCTAAATCTTCCTTCATCTCCATTTGAAGTAATTAAGGTGCAAATCAGAGTTCAAATACTACTGGGACCTCATAGACATATGCTCCTATGGCTTCATATTTCATCCTTCCAACTCCTTAAGAGTGACCACAAATTTACTAATAAATAACAGTATCTAACACATTACACACCACTTCTAAACACCCCAGGGCCTTAAGACTGGAAAACAGCAGATGTCAATTGTAAGTCACTGCTTGCATACAAATAGTGTGTACCTCAACTGACTGACTACAGTGAATCATAGAATCAAAGGTTGGAAGGGACCTCAGGGATCATCTGGTCCAAGCTTTCCAGGCAAAGCATGACCCAGACTGGGCTAGATGGCTCAGCACACTGTCCAGCCCAATCTAAGTATCCAACAGAGTCACCACTTCCTTGGGGAGATTATTCCAATGGCTGGTTGTTCTCGTTGGGGAAAAATTTCCTCTTGTGTCCAACCAGAATCTCCCCAGCAGTAACTTGTGCCCATCACCCCTCATCTTTTCCATGGGTCTCCTTGTCAAAAGGGAGCCTCCATCTTCCCATCTTCTTTGTAGCCACCCGTTAACTATTGGAACATGGGGATAGGGTCTCTGCAAAAACTTCTTCTCTCCAGGCTCTCAGCCTTTCCTCACACTCTGCCCAGTCCTTGGATCATCTCTGTGGCCCTTCTCTGAAGCCTTTCCAGCCCGTCCATGTCTTTTTCATACAGTGGGGAGCAAATCTAACTCAGTATTCGAGGTGTGGCCTGACAAGAGCTGAGGAGAGTGGGATAATGACATTGACACAGTGGGGAAGGTGCTCCTATCTAAAAGATAGGAAATAGAGCCATAGATAAGGATCAGTCTGACCAAAAGTGTCCTAAGGTTTGAGTCACCTGGACTCTCCTTGTAACCAAGGGGGAGACACTCCCGGGACGCGATTCATCTTCCTGGGAAGCCAATGTCAGAGATAAATCATATGAATCGCAACCTAAGAGTCTCTGCTTCTCTCTACTGACTGTAAAGGGAGTCATGGGTGACTCGATTCTGTACAGACATCGACATCTAAAGCCATGTGTGAGGAATCACATCTTCTGTGACTTGCTCAAGACAGGAAAGAGGGAAGGGAAGGGAAGGGAAGGGAAGGGAAGGGAAGGGAAGGGAAGGGAAGGGAAGGGAAGGGAAGGGAAGGGAAGGGAAGGGAAGGGAAGGGAAGGGAAGGGAAGGGAAGGGAAGGGAAGGGAAGGGAAGGGAAGGGAAGGGAAAGGAAGGAAGGGAAGGAAAGGAAAGGAAAGGAAAGGAAAGGAAAGGAAAGGAAAGGAAAGGAAAGGAAAGGAAAGGAAAGGAAAGGAAAGGAAAGGAAAGGAAAGGAAAGGAAAGGAAAGGAAAGGAAAGGAAAGGAAAGGAAAGGAAAGGAAAGGAAAGGAAAGGAAAGGAAAGGCATACATATACAGCAGGCACTCTGCTCTGCAGTCTGACTACTTTGTTTGACTCAGACCCTGTTATTTGTCATTTTAAAATCTCTGTAGCAACGGGAAGTCAATACATTGTGGACTACAGGATATGTAGCAACCTTTTGCTGCTATAGTATTGCCAGCCACAATGGAAACCCTGGGGGTCCATGGGGGAAAAGGCTCATGCTTTGTGTACGAGGCACACAGGTGGTGCAAGTGCCACCCCACAATGTGTTTCACAAAGCAAGGAAGCTTGAAAAACCACGAGTGGAAAATCTGACCCAAAATATCCTGCAATTTATCCTTTGTATTGCTTTTCGTTCCCAAAGTTACTGCTGTACTTCTGAGTTCAAAACAGCAGTGGACTTAGTGAACTGGGTGATCATAAGGTCCTTTCCAATCTTAACTATTCTATGATTCTGTGATTCTATGACTTTCTCTTAGGCTTTCTCCTAGCAAGAGGAATAGGAATCTGCCAAATCCTCCATGGATTTGAGACCTGGGACAAATGGCATCAACTTCCAGGGACTGAACCACAACCACCCCCAGCCCTACTAGTGCCACGAGCTGTGAGTTATGGAGATAAAAGATAAAGTCAGTGGTAAGGAGCTGTTACTGTCATCTCAAGGTGGTTCACTTGCCTGTGTTTGGTGGTATCTGGGCGTTTGAATAGTGCTCAGGTTCCTACAAGAAAAATGATTTGCTTGCACTGGCAAAAGACTGGATGTGTATCAGCATCCTTAGCTCAAATGGTGCTTTTTCCTTGACACTGCTACAGCAGACACAGCATGGAAAGATGTAGGAGAGGATGGAATTCACAATGTCTCTAGACTGCAGCCACTCTTTGTGAGAAAGAAATGGCAGACTGCTGCCTTCAATTGAAATAAGAAGGTAGAGAGGGACTTTGGACAAGGGCTGGTAGGGACGGGCCAAGGGGAATGGCTTGAACCTGCCCGAGGGGAGACTGAGCTGAGCTCTTAGGCAGAAGCTCTTCCCTGTGAGGGTGCTGAGGCGCTGGCACAGGGTGCCCAGAGAAGCTGTGGCTGCCCCATCCCTGGCAGTGCTCAAGGCCAGGTTGGACACAGGGGCTTGGAGCAAGCTGCTCCAGTGGAAGGGGTCCCTGCCCGTGGCAGGGGTTGGAGCTGGATGAGTTTCAAGTTCCCTTCCAATCCAAACCAGTCTGGGATTCTATGATCCTATGAAAAGACCCAGCAAAAAGATCTTTCTTCACCCTGGTATGAGCTTTGCTCTTTGCTGGGATGTCCCTGGCTAGGTTCAGACCAGGATGAGGGAGCAATGCTCAAGTGCTCCTTGATTTATTATGCCACAGTTTCTAAGGACTCTACAGCAGCCCTTATATTAGAGGCACAGATAGAGTCAATAAACATAAATCTCTTTTATTACCACGTGTTTCCTTTCCTGGAGGTGTCTTTGCCACAACTTTTGTGGCCATATTCCTCGGTAAACCTACATTCCCCTGGAAGGGATCACAACGACCATGCCCGTGTTTCACAAACCCCGTGAACCATTGAGTTTTGCTTCAGTAACGATTTACAGTCTTTAGTTTTAGAAACTTGGTTTTACTGTGAAATCCTTAGGCAAATGAGTCAAAGCTGGGTGCCTACAACCATTTTTAGGCTTTCTGAGAAGTGTGATCTCATTCAAAGAAGTGTGGAGAAGTTTTCTGTGTCAATGGAAAGCAGAGGTGCTCAGCTCCTTTGAAATATCAGACTTGAAGCATCTAAATATAGGCTTTAAAGCCTAACTTAAGAACATGGCTTATAAATGTTGGTCTAGAAAATTCTGCGGTTTAGGTTATCTTCCCCTTGCATATCTACAGAATATAAGTGCAATGAAATATCAAATACTTGGGGTTTTTATTTCACCTATCAAGCAGATGCATTACAGTAGAGACATTCATTTCAGTCTTGGTTTAATGTCACCTATATGTTGTCCCATTGCATTTGGGGGGAATTTTGTTCTAAATCTGATTTTAAATCACTATTTCAAGTATCTATTGTGAGTAAAGCCGAGTCCTATAACTACCTTCAAGCTGCAAAGCGTGAAGACTCATGTTTTCACTTTTCTTGTGTAACAAAGCCAAACAAATACGTACTAATATATACACATCCTTTTGCCAGCTTTCAAAAGCAGAGAATGTTATTTTGGTAAGATGTCAAAGATATCTGGTAAGATGGTTTAAACCAAGACATCTGATGAACTTTCACTGAATGACGTGAATTTACATTCTGAATTTAGCTTAGCATCCTGTCCTGTATTTTTGTTGGGAAATACTCGGAACAGCAATGGGATCATCTGGGACAAAAACCAAAACAGCATCTCACAAACTTTCCCCCTCTCCTAAACAGTAACATACCACGCAAAAGAATGTTGTATAAGGGATGTCACTGAGAGACTACCAAGCTTTATACACTCCAGTATTACCCACTGCTGTTGTTTCACATGAGCACCAGTGACACAGCCAGGAGCAGTCTGAGGAGCACCAAGAGGATTAGAGAGCAATGGAGTGGCGGAAGGGACTGCGGAACACAGGTAGTTTTCTAATCAGTACTCCCAGTCAAAGCAAAGGGATTGGAAAGGGCCAACTGAATTGAGTGAATCAACAAATGACTCGTGCTACAACCAGAGGTTTGGCTACTTAGGGGGCTACAAGGATGCTGGATGGGGACTCTTCATTAGGGGCTGTAGTGATAGGACAAGAGGTGATGATTTCAAACTGAAACAGGATAAGTTCAGGTAGGATATAAGGCATCTTCTTTCCTGTGAGGGTGCTGAGGCACTGGCACAGGGTGCTCAGAGAAGTGGTAAAAGCTCCATCCCTGGCAGTGTTCAAGGCCAGGTTAGACAGAGCCTTGGGTGCCATGGTTTTTAGTGTGAGGTGTCCCTGTCCATGGCAGGGGCCTAGAACTGGATGATCTTAAGGTCCTTTCCAACCCTAAGTATTCTATGATTCTACTTGGGACTCACTTTGAAAATCCTGGTCTACTGGAGGCTGATGGGGTCCATCAGTCAGAGAAAGGGAAGAGCATCTTCAGCCATAAGCTTGCTGAGATGGTGAAGAGGGCTTTAAACTGAAGTTGTCAAGGGAGGCAAACCTCAATCCATCCTACTCCTACCAGTTTGGTGCCAGTGCCACCAAGAGATGCTCCTGCAGACTCAGGAGTGTTGCATCTCAACAAAGAGGAAGGCAGGCAAGAACACCTCCTGAACAAGGAGCTCTTGGACAAACTCAGACACATAAAGGAAGCCTACAGAGGGTGGAAGCAAGGAAAGGTAGCCTGGCAGGGATAAATTGTCCAAGCAGCCAAGAATCAGGTTAGGAAAGCTAAAGCTCTGATAGGATAAATCTGGCCAGGAACATCAAGGGCAACAAGAAAAGCTTCTATGGTTATGTTGATGATGAAAGGAAGACTAGGGAAAATACGGGCCCTTTCCATAAGGAAACAGGAGACCTACTTACTTGGGAAATGGAGAAGACTGAGGTACTCAGTGGCTTTTTTGCCTCAGTCTTCAATGGTGAGTGCTCCAGTCACACTGCTCAAGTCACAGAAGGCAAAGGCAGGGGCTGGTTGGATGGGGCTTGGAGCAAGCTGCTCTAGTGGAAGGTGTCCCTGCCCATGGCAGTGGGTTGGAACTGAATGAGCTCTAAGGTCCCTTCCAACCCAAACCACTCTGTGATTCTATGAATCTATGAATCTTTGATTCTATGATTCTGATTCTGTTTAGCTCAAGAAGCAGGTTTTGAACTCAAAGCCATGCTTTTATCTGTATAGGAGCAACACATAGAAGAAGACTCATCTAACTTGCCAATTGCTTTTCGAAATCTCTTTTAAAATGTATCAGTTGCCCTTTATATCTACCCAGGTATTCTCTTATATGGTCTCTTTGTCAGTAGGAAGTTAAGGAGGAAAAAACCACTTATCTGATGCATAGATTTAATTACCTGATTTCAGGAGCAGGTAGACATTTGAACAATCATGTTTTTAAATAACTGTGTCTTTTATTGCAGGTGTGAGTTTTCAATGGATACCTCCTGGGTCTCTGAGCATGTGTGTTCTCTTCAGTAAGAGATTTTCCCAGGGTTAGATATTTTAAGACAAATTAAGACAGGATTTACAATTTACATCACTTTTTCCAAACAACCCATCCCATGGAAAGTCCCCAGCTGTGAAGGTTTCACCAATAAGAAGTGATGAGATGGTATTTGGCACCAAACCTGACAGACCACTTTGAAAACTAAACTCTAAAGAAAAGAAAGGGGAAGGAATGTGTGGTTTCCACAAATTAACCAGCTTATATCGTCCCCTCCCTGTAAGCCCACGACTGGTTGCTGCACAACCAGTTGCATCCTTCAAAGAGACCTTGCTTGGTAACAGCCATGTATACAAAAGGATCACACCACACATCGCAGCCACGATGATGCATCCTGGGCCTGATCCAGAGCAGGCTGGAGGGGATGGAAAGACTGTGCTTACCTCTAAGTCATCCCAAGATGCACGTCACATTGCAGAGCACCTCCTCACTCACAGGGGCTCCTGAGGATTATGATCCCATCTCTGCTCTGTTCACCAGCATTAAGTTGAACGGTGGTCATTGTCTCCAAGGCATCTGGTGGCCTTCACTGGTGTATTTGAAGACCCCTGCTCTTCAAACAAACCCAACCAGAACTGTAGACATGTGCAGCATGAGGATCACTGGGACAGATGGTACAGTTTGAGGTTGTCTCTCATTGTTCCCCTCTAGAAGGACCTGCACACAGGTGATATCCCAAAACACAACTGAGATGCCTTATCCATTGCCAAGAGGTAGGAACATGCAGTGTGGCTCCAGTAGGAAGACAGAGCTGGGATGAAACCAAGTGTTGCATCAAGCCCTTGCAGATACAACAATCTTACCATCAACAGCCAAACAAATAGCACGTACCTCCAAGGAGATATAGCAGCGTCAGAACAGCAAGCCACAAAATGAGCCATAACCAACTGAACCTGAAATATAAATAAAAGTCCTAAATAACAATGAAAGGAAAAGCAGGCCAAGATGTAGATGCAAATAGTCTGAGTTTGTGCAATAAATGTGTCTGACCCAGCCTTGAGCAATCTTGGCCAGTTTGAGGTGAAAGTGTATGTGAGTCAATGGTTGTGCTTAGGTGACTTGCTCTCTTCTGGCCTTGTGGTGGGAGCACAGCCCATGGAAATGTGGTAAGAAGGAAGAGTTTTGAGAAAGCAAGGGCTTGCACAAGATAATTTCTATTGGCAACAACAATTTCTTAGGGAGAAATTACATCTAACTGCAGATACACCATAGATGCCTCACATTTTGAAAGAGGATAGCAGGTCTCTACCTAGGGAGAAGCACACAGCTCAAGGCATCACAGTGTCATTTGTTTTATCTTTGTTAATGCCTTGTAGGCTCCTATCTGTTAGGCCCTGCTTACTATTGATCATCAGACAACTCCTAAATAACAGCTCTGTTTCCTTATGTTCAATTTCAGCCAAAAATAGAACAGAGCTTTAAAAAGTTGACCTCTTGAGTTGTGAATCCATCTCATGCTGCAATCATCCCTTAGAGGTCTTAGGAGTGAAGAGTTTCAGTGTTTGTCTCCTTCAGACCTGTAACTCTGTGAGCTTCAAAAGCAGTTAATTGGGTGCAATGCTGCAATATTACACTTCAGCCCCTGTCGTGTGAATGAGAACTCAGCCTCTACCAAATCCACACAAGAGAATTGCTCAGACCAGGTTTGAAAGAGAGCATTGAGAAAAGCAATTAAAATGAAAGCTACTCTGAAGATGCAAAGGTCACCAGGTAGGAGTAAAGCCAGAAGCAGAGCAGAGGAAGTGAAGAAATGGAAGCAACCTATGCAATGGAGACCTCACTGATGGAGGAAATATCTCATCATACCTATGACAGGCATCATCCATCTCAGAGCAGAGCTGCAGTGGCAACAGAAGGTCTGGGGGGAGTTTCCACTCCAGATTCGCTGTTGGGAGGGTCTTGCCAATGAGATGGGTTTAGGCTCACACTGAGCTCTACCCACGCACAAAGGCAGCAGTGGGTTTGCAAGAGCGTCTTCGCCCTTCTTAGAAACTACTGCCACAAAACAGGGGAAGACGGTTTGAAACCTGCTAAACCTTCTTAAGCTGCAAGTCCTCCTAGCTGATTATAGCTGAGACAATGCTCAAAACGTCTGGGCTATCAAAAGCCGTGTCATTCACAAAACTCATGTTGATTTTGTCTCGGAAAATTTGACCTAAACAGACAACAGAGTACAGAAGCAATTTGAGCTACAAAGAACCTCTACCTTGCTTTTTTAATGGCGTTATATAGAGTTTAGCTTCTGCCCCAAACAAATCCACTAGAAAAGCAAGGCTTTCAGCATCCTACAGATAAAGACGTAAACCCACTGCACTGATTGCTTTTGCTCACTACAACCCCAGTCTTTGCTAAATCCCTGCTCTGCCACTCCATCCCTCCCCACAGGGTTGCGTGCACACCATGCAACAGCAGAATAGTCAATGGCACTCCAGTGATGGGTGCAGTGACACCTCAGCAGCACATCCTGGGGACAGTGCTTGGCCCAGTTATGCTCACACTCTTCCATCACTGCCCAGCTCCATTGACCTGCACAAGAAGAGGACAGGATGGGGCTCCTGATGTTGCTGCAAGGACATGTGCAGACCCCAACACCTTTGGACAGACACTTCATGGCCTCAATATGTGCAAGGTGGGGACATCCCCAGGTCTGCCTTGGGGTGTGAACGCTGATTAACAGCCCGGAAACCACCACATGAAGTGAAACCACCGAGGAGGTGCTCAGCAGCCTGCCAAGGCAGTAACTCAATAACAATGCAGCACAAAGGCACCTGAAAGACTTGACAGTGGCTGTGCAGGCAAAGCAAAGAGATGGTGCCAACCCGTTTTGCCTCACAGGACCCACGTACAGCAGAGATAATGATGGTCTGGTATACTTTGGGCAGATGATACTAAAATCAAATTCCTTGGACCTTCCTCTTGTTCTTACAGGCAAATGAAGGGGGGCTTATAGGGTGAGACCCAACATACAGATACTTTGAGAAAGGTTAAAGAAATTGTGTTGACCAGCAACCCCTACACATTATCCCCACACATCAGATAAGATTTGTCTTTCAGATGAAAAGGCTGTGACATTTACAAATCACCATACAGTGTAGGCTTCCTGATAAATAGTTATTTGATGGCAATTTCTCAGCTATTCCAGGTTAAAGGTACATACTCAGAAAGAAAAAGAGTCTCGTGAGGCTTTACAATGGTGAAATAGGAGAGAAGAAACCAATCAGCGTACAAGTGTAATTGGGCACGCGGACGTGTCATTTACTGGAAGATGCATGCAGCCTTCCTAAGGTAGAAAGCCAATGAAACGATGCTAAGAAAAGAGACAGGTAACAACAGTCAAGATTAATCCTTTGTGCAAAGGTAACCTGTATCGTTGTTCTGCATTGTGCAATGGGAGGCAATTAGGTATGGCATTGAGCAAATACCCAAAGCCTGGCTTTTAATAGTCACAACGCTGCTCTGAGTGGTTCCCAGATACACTGGGATTGCTCTGGGAAGGAAAACTCCAGGGTCACTGAGATTCCAGTAAATGTCAATGAGTCTTATGTTGTGCTGGGTTCCTGATGCAGTAGAGGAAGAAATCAATCAGCTCATTTGAACAGCAGTTGTTTTTATGTACATACCCATACTGTGTGTGGGAGAGTGTCATATCGATTGCACTTACAGACTTGACTGTTTTCCTTGATGCTTCCCCATGTTTCTCCAGCAAAAACTTCAATTCCCATGGAGTTATCCTGGTGTGCATCTGGGGAACAAGGGAAAGAGCAATCACCATGTGGGAACAAAAGCATAAAGCACCAAGGTTGGACATGAATTAATAATATACCATGGTTACGTACCCTTTGAGTGAATTTCACTGGTGTGTGTGGTTGGAGGTATGATACATCACTGACTGTGTCCTCTGTGGCTTAACAAGAACCCTGTGGCTTAACAAGAATCCTTGTTTATGTCATTGAAGCATAACCCAGTCTTTCCTGACTGCCTCAATACACTGATTAATATAATCAACAGTCAGATCTTATGATTATTCCAACCCACATAATCCACTCAACCCCAGCAGAAATCCACTTCCCTCTCAAAAATGGCCAATGATTTTCATTACTACTTTGTTTCAGACTCTGAACACCCATCAGTTTCCACCAGTGAGTCAATCCCCTCCAGTTTTGAACCTCCGATTGGCACCTACCCCGAAAAAGCAGCTTTTGTCCTTGTCAGCATCACAGCAAGAGGGTAAAAGCATCTTTGTAAAGGAATGAGCATCTTGCTGTTACTTTACAACACCTTTGCCTTCACTGACTTTTAATGCAGACAAGGGGGGTCAGCTGGGGTGGTTTGTACACTGAAGTCCCTGAGTGAGTTCCCTCCAGTGCTGTAAAGCAGGAATGAACACATAAACTTGGTGATATAATAATAACAACAATAATAGCAATAACAACAATAATGATGCTTCATCCCTGGCAGGGTTCAAGACCAGGTTGGATGGGGCTTGGAGCAAGCTGCTCTAGTGGAAGGTGTCCCTGCCCATGGCAGGGAGTTGGAACTGGATGAGTTTTAAGGTCACATCCAATTAAAACCAGTCTGGGATTCTATGATTCCATAATTACAGGGAAGTATCATTCACGTGTATTGTGAGTCCTCCTATGGACTTTAGGGGTTTTGGATAAGGAAACCCATTCCCTCTGTCAGGGTAGAATTCAAGGGTGGCGTGAGAGATGGATGTGCATTAGGCATGAATGAAAGTATGGAGTTTATAAAATATAACCAAGCAGACAGCTAGGTTTGGATCCATACTGAGGTTAATCCCGTGAGATATAAATAGTGGAATTTTCACAAGGTCAGAGGTGTGGGCTGCACTTGGTTACATCTGGGCTGGACCGGGATACAGAGCTTGGGTTTAAACAAACAGCTTAAATCTATGGAGTCAGTCACTGCACCTATCATGTTGCTGGTCCTGATCCTGAAATCTACACCCTCTTTTGCTATAGAACAGATTCAGGGATGCCTTTAGATAGACGATAACTTTGACATAGGGGGAGAGTTGTGCTTACCCATCAAAACTGCTATGAAGCCTCAACAACCAGCTTTAGGGCCCCGTATTCCTCTAACTCTACAAGTGCAATTTCTGTTAAATCACTGAGAGATTCACAGATGGGCTGGAGTCTCAGGAGGATGTTTTAAAGCTTCTTTATTCGTCCTGTTTATCTTTCTGCTCCATGATGACGGCTGAAGTAATCCCGGCCTTTAGGAATAAAGTCAAGAGTTTCACCTGTGTTTAGTTAAAGACCACGAGGTACAATACTTCCCACAAACACAGCCTTGTCAAAGGAGCCACGCATCCTGCATTGTGCTGGAAAATAGGTTAGCCCAATTTAGTGTCCATTTGATGCCCAATGAAGCTGGTGGAAACGTTGAAATCACTGGCAGCAATGAAGGAAAACAGCCCTTTGTTTCTTGTCCTGCCAAGATCTCAGCTGAAAGTCTGTTAGGAGATGTCCCACTCCACCTCCTTTCATTGCAAACTACTCTCAACTACTTTTTTTGTTCCTATTTTCTTTCTTTTCTGTGTTTTTTGTTGTTGTTGTTGTTAAAAGAAGCTGCAGATGTGACTGTGTTATGTTTTTGTCTACTTGTTGCTCTAATAAGCCATAGGAAAGACCAAAGCAGGGTGTTACTGGACACGTTTCAACTTTGCAAAGAGAAGCAATAGCAAAACAAAACACATTTTAAAACCTCCAGTTGAAAAATTACATCTGAGCAAACTACTGGCATCACTCTCCGAGATGAATCTTCGTCCATCCCCCAGTATTGGCCTTTTAGTCAAGGCCTTTATTGGCCAAGTATAGTTCCTTCAGGAAGGTCAAGCCCTTCACCTCCACTGCTTCTTTTGCTGGCAGCCTGAAGCCTGAATACTTTGGGACAGATGTTCAGGGCTGTGGCTCACTAAGAAGCAGGGGACCTGTTTGCCTGTCTCAAGAGTTAGCCTGGAATACATCACTCAAAGCTCTTTTTGCTGCATGATGGATTTTTCATTCCAGTTTTGAACTGTTACCTATTTGCTTGCTGTGAGTGAAATAAACCACAAAGAATTTGTCTTCTCATTGAAAAAAGAAAAGGGCTGTAACAATGGTCCTGTATAGAGCAAGTAAGAAAAGAGAACGTAATGACCACAAAATGTTCAAGGCAAGTGGAGAGCTCCATAGCCTACATTCAGGAGACTGATGGCTGTGATTTGTGCTCCACAGCTTGGGCTTTCATTCCATTGCAGCTCTGTGCAGGTTGTACAGGTTCACCAAGGTATTTCTATTAATCTCCTTGGGGACAAAGAGTGGAATTTACCTCCTGAATGAAATAGGGATCCAATGGAAGATTACTCTGAGTTAATGACTGGATGCCTAAGCTTGGTCCCCAGATCCTTACTTGGAAATCAGTGCAGAAAGAACAGAGATTTTGTATCTCCGTGTATCCTGAAATGTTTGGAGCATGAGATGGGCTTCAAGGGAACAGAAAAATCATAGGAACAGGCAGCACTTTTCAGCTCCTGAGTGTGTGTTGGAAAGAGACCCAGCTGTACCCTTCCTCCTCCTCCTCTGTGCTGGTTTCCACAGCATCCAGGGGATGCATGTACAGGGAGGGAGCAAAAGCACATTCAGCAGTCCTTTGGTTGAGATGCTTGGTGGACAATCAGCTCAGATGAAGTAAGAGATCCTCTGCATTGAATGTAGCTTTAGTTCCACATGAAGTTTCTGAGATAAACTTATGCCTTGAGCTCTTCAAGAATGTCAGACAAGTTTGAAAGAAGTTTATGGTTTCTATCGTGAACTTGGGTACCCAAATTCCACCCGGGCTGTACCCCACAGACCTGAGTCTTACTATGAGCTCTATCTCCTGTTTCCACTAAGACCAACACGAATCAGGCTCCCATTAACAGGGGTAACTGCCCACTGAGAGAAAATAAGATAGCTAGAAATGAACTAAAATCTACTGTGGCTTCATTATGCAATGGTTGGTACTGGAAAAAAATATGGCCTGGTAACATATCAGATCATGCAGAAGAGGCTGGGAGCCAAAGAAATGGTTGACTATGGTCCTATTTCTCTCAGCAGAGATGCTGCCACTGAAAGGCTGGTGTTTCTGGAACACCACACAAGTTTGCCTGTCCACCTTTCATTGCTGTTGTTGGCATTGTATGTACACAGAGACACCTGCATAAAAAAACAATGAGAGATGTGATCTTTCCCTTACCCTAACTAAAAACTGGATGATCTTAAGGTCCTTTCCAACCCTAACTATTCTATGATTCTATGATTCATTAGAAAAAATCAAGGATGCAAAACATATTCTTATGATCCTATGTGGAAATGTGTCCTGCATCAGAGTTCCTCAAGATGTGGTGTGCAAAGCCACATCTAGTGAACGGGAATGATAGAACCTTTGGAGTATTTTCAGTTTCAAGTTGGATAGAAAGGTGTAGCTTGGTCTTTATGAAGTTTCAAGGACTTTGAAGGTTTGTGGTCCAAAATAATTGGGATTCCCTTCTCTAGACAATAAGAAGTGAGCTAGGACTATCCAGCTTCTGAACAAACTGGAGCATCAAGACTCTAGAAGATAAGCAAATACCTTGTGAAAATAAATGTCTAACCCAGCACAGTCTTTCAAGTATAATCTACTCCAGTAACCTAAACGCTATGAGGACTTAGACTCTGCGCATCAGTGTCAGTGCTGCTGAGACACCCCTGGTAAACATCTGCACTGGATGAACCAGCCCTCTCCTGAAGTGCTGCTAAGCAAAGCCTGGGCAAAAGCACAAGATCAACAAATCACCACAGAACTACAGAACAGTTTGGGTTGGAAGGGACCTTAAAGCTCATCCAGTTCCAACCAAGAGATGTTTCACACTAAACTATGTCACCCAAGCCCCATCCAACCTGGCCTTGAGCACTGCCAGGGATGGGGCAGCCACAGTTTCTCTGGGCACCCTGTGCCAGTGCCTCAGCACCCTCACAGGGAAGAGCTTCTGCCTTATCTCCAACCTGAACTTCCCCTGTTTCAGTTTGAACCCAGCACCCCTTGTCCTATCACTACAGTCCCTGATGAAGAGAAATACAGAGGTCACAATCAAAAGATACTGAGTTGTTCCTTACTGTTTCTTAAACACAGTGAACATGACAAAGCCCATCAGCACCCTAAATCATCCTTGCTTTTGCTGTCCAAACACCCTTTTTTGCCACTTCAGAGATCTGGCCTGGCTGCACAACGCCAGCAGTGAAGGAGTGAAGGAGAAGCACTGGCACTTGTCAGATGATTCTGGTTTTGATAAGAAAACACTTGAATGGGCACAGATTGATTCCAGTCCACACATCATGAGTGCAACCTGTTCCTGACAATGCCACTGAATCAGTGTCAAAGCCAGAAAACAAACAGCATCTGAGTCTTAACCTGGTGCCCCAGTGTCTCCAGCAAACAAAAAATGAGAAAGCAAACAAAAGCCCCGAGAAAGGAAGAATTCCTGATAACTTCAGCCTGGAAAAGTGGCTGCAGTGGCTGTGGATAATTGATGTCAATAGAAACACAAAGCAGACACGGTGTCCCAGTATTTGTTGGCAAGAACGCTCCCGCATCTCAATCCAAACTGCTTTAGGGAGGGTGAGATGGGAAGGGAGCCTGAACATGTTGCACAGAGGAATTCCTATCACATGCTATGCTTCACAGGCTGTTTTTTTCCCCCTCCACCTACTCACACAGTAGGTTTGTGACTTTAATCTGTTTATTTTTAGTGGGAAGCATGAGTACGTAAGTGTGTGCTCTCAGCTGATATTTTAGGCAAGGAGGTTTAATTATGGATGTGTGCTAATTGTTGTTGTGTTTCTGGGTGTTATTGATTTTGGACACGCTCCTGCACACCCCCACGCAACAGAAGAGGAGGAGAAGTTGTTTGGCTGCCGTCACAAGCACTCGCTGCTACTACTGACAGACTCATTGGGGTGAAGGTGTTTCCCCTCCCTGGTTCTTTGGTACAAAGGTTGGAGCTGTTGGAAGCTGTCAAACAGGTCTTGGGAAAGAAGCATCTTGTTTGTCTGCAGGACAAGCAGAGGAGAGACTATGGCCACTCATGTTGTCCCTACCCTACACCAGCAACATGCAGCCACCAAGATGTTCATACATCAACTGAGCCTCTGCTCTGCTTCTGTGGCCACAACAAGTGATGAGATCAGCTGCACCAACATGGAAACTGGCTTCAAGCTTTGTCCACACTTCTAAATTCATTGATGATTTACACCTCACTGCCTCCAACTCAATGAAGCTGCTCAGCAGTTGGAACATGGAAGAGAAATGAAGCCTTTCTCTTCCTGCTTACTCGACACGATGTAGTTATAGATGTCCCTGCTCATTGCAGGGGAGATGGTCTACATGACCCTTATGGGCCCCTTCCGACCCAAACTGTTCTAAGTCTGCAATCCTTTAAGCAGTTGTGTAAGCACTTGGCCATGCCCCAGTCACCCCAAATCCCACAGGCAGCACGAGATTCCTCAATCATGCACAGATATTTCCTAGGATATCCTTACATTGGAATGTTTGCTGATGGAAACTTTATAACCTGGTACATTTGAGTTGAACTTGGGATCTTTACGCAGCTCTCTCCTGACTACCTATTTCATTCAGGTACCTTGGGTCAAAAACTCAAAGGGTAAATGCCTGTTGTTTTAGAAACACTCACGTTCCAGTTCCAAACTTGATCTACAGGGTTTGGTTAACATCATAAAAATAAAACACACTATAAAAAACGTTTAAAGCAGATAGGCAAAAAAATCACAAACTATTGTGAAATGACATGATTCTGATTAAAACCATGAGCAGAAAGGCAGAGTTCAGTCTTCAAGTGACCCAGGCCAACTTGGACGAGCTGAAGACGAGTCTTAATATCAATCAATGCTTTATCCTGTCCCACTTATTTTCTAGACTGTAAATCAAACTCTAATTCATCACCAACACCCCGAGCAAACAATCTCTACTAATCACCTTGTCATGACAATACATCTTTGTAATACTGCAGATGCTCAAGGACAGCTTATAAACAGGATGTAAGTGAATGTCTATTAAAAAATTAACTCAATTACTGCAGTTGCTGACTATTATTACAAGTTTCATAATACAATGTGCTTTATGGCCAACATATAAACCAGCAGATGCTCTTAGAGGAGCTTGTTTTTCCACTCATAATCACATTTTGGCTTGTGGAAGGGTGATATTTTTCTACCCTCATTCTTTTTCTGGGAATTGTTGCACCAAGCAGAGACAGACAAAAAAATGGCTTCCTAACTTCTCTTTTTTTCATGGGTTTCTTTGGTTTTGTCTTTAATCCAACCACCTACTCCCCCATCGGTTGCTGATAGCCGTCCTCTGTTACTTTGTGCTGCTGGAGACAGCTCAGTGTGTCTGCATTTATATTGCTAAACCAGAGGGTTTCCCAGATACTGTGTCCCAAACTAATCCTGGATCTGTATCATGATGCTGAGTTTTAATCAGGTTCTTGAGTTAATTGCAGCAATATAAAGATGTGATGTGCTTTTGGACACAATGAAAAGAGCCCTGCCAGGAGAAGGGTGACAACCCACCCTGCATCAGCCACCAAGGAGGAAAGTCTAGACCAGGACATGACTTTCCTGTATCACTGCAGCTCTCTGAAGGTCTACTTAAGGGTCTGCTTGACCAAAGTATAAAGCAAGGGGCAGAGAGATGAACACAGATGGGAAGCAAGAAGCAGCACTGATAGCATCCAGTGACAGTCATACCCAGCAAAAGTCATCAGTGTTTCTGCAGGCATTGATGATGTAAGTCTATCTGCAGGGAAACATTATAAAGGATAAAGTAGAGAACAGGAAAGCACGGACTTGTGGCTTTGTAAGGCTAATAAATAAGAAATGATAGACACATCCTAGCAGATTCACTTTGGTGGAATACAGGGATGTTAGACACACATTGCAACTTAAATCTACAGGGAAAAGCAATCCAGGTTCTGACTCTTTATGGAAGATACAGCATCTGCCGAGTATTTTCTGCTAATCCATTTGCAGAGGGTGGCTGGGAATGTTTGCACTGATGTAGTTTTTAGAGCTGGGGCATGCTTCAGTAGGGGTCTAATACTATAAAACGCTTTTCCCTCTATTCCCAAATGATCTTCCTACTATGTAGAATGTCAGGAGGCATCACTTCCATAACTGTGACAGAACTGAAGGCCATCCTGGATCCTTCTTACGTTTCAAAAGCCACTTTTACCTTTTCTCATTCCCTATTGCCAGACTTAAGGAAGTGCACATGTTCCCATTAGCCTGATTTCATGGGCTACAACACTCCCAATAAGCCAAACAGGCTCCGAGCATGGTCCCGTAGTTGTTAAGATCCTACCTGTTAGCACAGTGATTGCTATTAGTGCAAAGCAATGTGAGATGCTTATTCACAAATCTATTCAGAGCAAAGTCCTCCTGGGTAGAAGCAATGAAGCAAACCCAGCTGTTTGCTCAGATGTAGCTGCAAATACTGATTTCTTTATAGTAAAAAGCAAGACCTCACTTCAAAATCAGACTCTTCCTGGCACATATGGGTTCTTTAAATGGTTAACTTTGGTGCTCCTCATCCTTTTATGGCTGATCATAAACACACTGCAGTGAATTCCTTTTACTAGATAACATTCGTAGAGTAGCATAAATGTGAAGAGTATTTCACAGATTACAGATACGACATACTCCCTGTCTGGGGGACTTTGAGATCTGAAGCAGTCAACTTAAACACATGGCAGCACATGAGATAATATTTCATTGCAAGGATTATCTGGGGTTACCAGTGGTTAGGAAAGAGGAGTGCTGCTTGGAGGGCTGAATTTCAAGCCGTGCTTTGAAGAAAAGAGGATGTTTGACAGATGAACACAAGGAAGAGGTAAAGGCACAAGGCCAAGAATGTAAAGAGATAAAAAAGGGAATTAGATGAGAAGATGGAAATAAACCAATGGAAATAATGGTCTAGGGCTGGGTCCTGGCAGGAAAAACTCAAGTTATGAAGGTTGGGGAGCAGTGCAGGTAGAAAAGGAGAGGTCTTAAGAGAGCTGTGTTTATAACTTCAAGTGTGTGATTGCATTGTGTGAGGTCTTGGTTTCCAAGAAGGAAGTGTGGATTTGGGATGAAAGAATCGAGTGAGTGAAAGGAAAAAGAGTCAATGACAAGAGCCAATGACAAGAGAGACCAGAGGAGGCCATGGGGATGCTGCAAGGGCTGGAGCAGCTCTGCTCTGGAGCCAGGCTGAGAGAGCTGGGCTGGGGCAGCCTGGAGAAGAGAAGGCTCCTGAAGGGGAGACCTTAGAGCAGCTCCAGTGCCTAAAGGGGCTGCAGGAAAGCTGGAGAGGGGCTTGGGACAAGGGCCTGTAGGGACAGGCCAAGGGGAATGGCTTGAACCTGCCCGAGGGGAGACTGAGCTGAGCTCTTAGGCAGAAGCTCTTCCCTGTGAGGGTGCTGAGGCGCTGGCACAGGGTGCCCAGAGAAGTTGTGGCTGCCCCATCCCTGGCAGTGCTCAAGGCCAGGTTGGACACAGGGGCTTGGAGCAAGCTGCTCCAGTGGAAGGGGTCCCTGCCCGTGGCAGGGGTTGGAACTGCTTAAGGTCCCTCCCAACCCAAACCAGTCTGGGATTCCACGATTCTAGCTAGCAACATTGAAAAGCCTTTCCTATAACGTACACACATGTACAAAAAATGTAAAAGTAATTTCCTTCTCATTTGGAAAAGAAATCTCAGTTTATAACTGATTGGAATCAAGGCACATAGCAGGTTTCAACTAGCATAACTCTACTACCATCAGTATGGGCTGACCTACATACACCCTCTTTGAACCCTGCCAAATCCTCTTAACCAAGTCCCGCAAACCTCTTTACCTCGTATCAGAACTGCAAACACCTTGGCCACCACTGCATGGTAATAGTTGTAGAGTTGTAGCTATGTCTTCCAAGGATTTTTCCAACTGACTCATAATCTTTGCCTGGCAATAAAGATTAGATAGGTAGGTAGGTAGGTAAGTAGGTAGGTAGATGATAGATAGATAGATAGATAGATAGATAGATAGATAGATAGATAGATAATCTTGAGATACATATAGGTACCATATAACCTAATAGCAAAATAAGGCTAAAAATAAGCACTGCCCATTATCGACTGCATCGGCTTCCTCCAAGGAGCAGATGGTGAGGGGAAAGCCCTGGAAGAGGACATCAGTCATGGTTTTATTGCCCAGGCATCACCCGGGGATGGCGCAGTGAATGGAGGAATCGTGCTGGAGGAAGAGGATGATTTGCCAATTAAAAGCTTCCAATTAGGGAGAGAAATTGCAGGGCCCTGTGGGGAGATGCTGATTGAGGACACCAGACAAGCAGCAGCTCGGGATGGCAAACGGGCCTGAGGAAAGACACAGCAGTTGGTTAATTACATGAGGAGGGGCTGGAGAGCAGAGGGATGACTCTAGAAGATGCATTTGTCTATTTATCTATTTTCTGCTTAGCCCTAAGCACACACAGTATCCAAGCAACTCACAATCACAAGTGGATTTTATCCTTGCGCTACCCTGTGGAGCAGGGAGATGGCCAAAAGCTCCAGGAGCCAAAGCGAAGAGCAGAGCAAGTGATTTATTTGCCTGGGGTCACAGGGACTGTCTAACCCAGATGATGTGAGCCCTAGCTTGGCGGCTTCACCACAAAGGCATGCTTTTCCCAAAGGAGGGAAGCTGGTCAGCAACCTGCTGGTATTTATTTGAGGAGAAAGGCCTGAGGATAAGAAAAATGGTAATAGAGAAATGTCGTACATACCACAAGAAAAAGCCCCAAATCATCTTCTTATAAAAGTTTTCCAGTGGACAAAAATATAGTATTATATATAGAATAGGAGCACTGTTGGGTTAGCTCATGGAGAGGGCAGTGGGATGGGTCCTAATGAGAGGCAAGATGTTGGTTCACTATGGCTACCCATAGTTTTTCCCATAGGCTGCATGAAAAGGAGTTCTGCATCCTTCCTGACCTGGAAGCCACAGGTTTTCCAGCTGTGGTTTCCACCATCTGAATGGATTGGTGAGGGTAATGCATTGCCATCAACATAGAAGCAGTCCCTTGAGGGTTTTAGAACGGCTGCTTAGCACCAATACAAAGTCAACAAAGTCAAACCTAATCACTGGATGATGTCCTGGTCACTTGGATCCAGTCTGGTCTTCCTTGCTTCAGCAAAAGGCTTTCATCCTTACAAGCTCTCTTATGAAAGTCCAGCTGAAAAGGCAGAGTACGGGAGATGCATCACCTATGCAAGAACCAAAACTCATTCTCCTTGGCTATGGGTGTTCATTGCCACTTCTCCTGAAAGAGAAGCTTTTAGTCTTCCTCTTTTACATAACCTTCTTAAATGTAAGCTGGATGGCAACCTTGGAAACATTATAGATACCAGGGTACCAACAGTGGCATCTGCATAACTCACAGCAAGTTCATGCTCGGTTCCTTCCAGGACACCCCATGGTTTTGCTCTGCCCAGGAGTCTTCATTATGGTTTCCACCACCTGCTCTTAGAGACAATTAGAATGTAACAGAAAGTGCATTGGACTAAATAACAAGAAATATTATCTTTGCTCAGTTCCATCTCTCACAAAACCCCGATGGTGCTCACCACAGGAGATGCTATCCAAAACAAAGGTAACTGTACGCATGCAGGCAAGAAATAAATCATGATTTCCCTGCTCACATTCCCTCCGATACTGATTGCTTTCATTCACACTCTCTTGAGTGGTTAGCATAAGTGCTTTATTCCATTACAGGAAATGGAATTCTTCCTCCTTCTCATATGGAGAAATAACAGGATTTTCCACAAATATTTTAAGCAGGGAACTCAATTTCATTGATTTTGGAAAACAATTTATTCAAGATGCTTCTGAAAAGAGTAAGAACAGGTTTCCTATCCCTATGTGTATCACTTGCAACATGTCACGCTTTAAGTGCTGCAAAACAAAACCCAAATATACGAAGAACTGAACTGCACTTTAACCAGAAGCTGGCTTTGTTCACTTTTGGTCATCACTTCAACTGGCAAGGCATGAACATCAGAATAAGAAACTAAATGCAGATTGGTAAAGAGCACCATTTCTCTCTTCAAGTTGAGGCTGGGAATCGCAGACTGATTTGGGTTGGAAGGGACCTTAAAGCTCATCCAGTTCCAACCCCTGCCACAGGCAGGGACCCCTTCCACTGGAGCAGCTTGCTCCAAGCCCCTGTGTCCAACCTGGCCTTGAGCACTGCCAGGGATGGGGCAGCCACAGCTTCTCTGGGCACCCTGTGCCAGCGCCTCAGCACCCTCATGGGGAAGAAGAAAATGAAGAACCCAGATTGATGACATCATGGTTCATGGCATGACCAGATTAAACAATTTTGGTGTTTTTCTGGTAGCAATTTGATGTTTTCCAGCTATTTCCTTTGTCGTGGAGGAGATCAACCTGCCACCAACCTCAAACGATGACATGAAAGAGTGATTAAGTATTATTGTTCTTCACAGGAAACTGTGTTTCCAGCGGGATGCAGCTTGTGCTGTTCCGATTTGGGATTGCTCTGAAACATCTGCATAGGGCTGTTTATACTCCTGCAAACCCAGAGCAAGCCTTCAGCACTGCTGCAGGAGCCTGGCTTCATTCCTAGAGAGCTTTATGCAGGTGGCATCCGATAAAGACACCTGACCCTTTGCTTTGCCTTTTACGTCAATAAGTACAGGGCTTTGAGGAAGGGAAGGGGAAATCATGGGTTTAAATCAAAGCTCACGTATGTTTTCTGCCAGCTCAGTACTTCGTCAGCCACAAAGGAAAAGCACAAACACACAACATCATGGACTCATGCTTCAGAAATGAAGCATTAAGCAGCCTTTCCCAAATATTATAATCATTTATATTAAATATATAATTATAGTCTAATCAAGTTCTATTATTTTGACAATATATATATATTTTCTTAATGAAACAATAAGTTCTCAGTAACTGAACCTAAAAGCAAGCAGAACTTGAAGCTGTGACAGAAATCAATTGAAATCCAAAGTAACGGTGGCCTTTAGTTTCTTGATTTAACCCATTCATGCTCCATACGGCCATGAGCTCTTCCTTAGAAATCTCAGGGATCCCTCGCTTTTCCATTGCCACAAACCAGCAGCATCCCACATAGTTCAGACGAGACTTGGACCACCTAAATAGGAATGGAAAACTCAAACTGTGCACTAATACAAGACTGTAGGGAAGGGGAGCAGCAGGAGTTGAGTCCAGGGTTTCTTTCCCAAGCAGCCTCCATGGTGACTCCTCACTGGTCAGAACAGGATGATGGATCAGCACAAGATATGCTGGGGAGGGCCTCTTCATTAGGGACTGTAGTGATAGGACAAGGGGTGATGGGTTCAGACTGAAACAGGGGAAGTTTAGATTGGATATAAGGAGGAAGTTCTTTCCTGTTAGGGTGGTGAGGCACTGGCAAGGGTTGCCCAGGGAGGTTGTGAATGCTCCATCCCTGGCAGCGTTCAAGGCCAGGTTGGACAGAGCCTTGGGTGCCATGGTTTAGTGTGAGGTGTCCCTGCCCATGGCAGGGGGGTTGGAACTGGATGATCTTAAGGTCCTTTCCAACCCTAACTATTCTATGATTCTACGATTTTATTAAGAGGAAACGTCTCAAACCCAGATGCTTTACGGAAGAACAGGATGAATCTGAGCACACCACAACAGCAAAGTGGGAACGTCACTGCCACAGGCTCTGAGGAACAAGACCGTAGCCAAGGCATCGCTCAGCATGGAGTGTGTTGTGTCAACACACCAGCGAGGCTTGGGCCCCTGCCAAGCCAACCAGAAGGTATCTCCATTAAGCTCTCTTGGGCTGGATTATTTATGTTTTGGTATTGAAACCTGACAAATAAACTGCACAATATTTATGGCGAGGCTCCAAGAGCGGCAATAGCGAGCACTAAGTTAACGTCAGCTGCTGTTTGCTACACTGCAGTACACAACACGTCAGGGCAAAGGGAAGCAGAAGGCAAGGCTGCTGGACAAGTGACACTAGGCAGCATGGGTTGCAGAAGTGAGACTGCTCTGTTTCACTGAGGTTCTCTTAGTGGTTTGATGGCAGTGGGAGATGGATGTTCTACATAAAGAGCGTGGTGAGCGCAGACAGACTATGGGTGGAATACAATAAACAGAGGGCTCAAATCAAAAGCATTGGAATTCTGATAAATCAGGAAAAAGTTAGGAACAGAATAAAGGAATTTTAAGTCTGGAGGAGAAACGATCACCATTTGCCACAGGAACAAAAGGAGCATGGAACCAGGAGGGGGCTGGGAACAAGGGATGGGACAAGAGGAAACGGCCAGAAAGCAACTGTATCCTGGGCTGCATCAAAAGCAGTGTGACCAGCAGGTTGAAGGAGGTGATCCTGCCCCTCTGCTCTGCTCTCGTGAGACCTCACTTGGAGCATTGTGTGCAGTTCTGGTGTCCTAAACATAAAAAGGACATGGATCTGTTGGAACAAGTCCAGAGGAGGCCACAGGGATGATCAGGGGCTGGAGCACCTCCTGTATGAAGGCAGGCTGAGAAAGTTGGGGCTGTTGAGCCTGGAGAAGAGAAGCTGCATGGAGACCTCAGAGTAGCCTTCCAGTATCTGAAGGGGGCCTACAGAGATGCTGGCGAGGGACTCTTCATTAGAGACTCTGACAGGACAAGGGGTGATGGGTTAAAACTGAAACAGGGGAAGTTTAGATTGGATATAAGGAGGAAATTCTTTACTGTGAGGGTGCTGAGGCACTGGAATGGGTTGCCCAGGGAGGTTGTGAATGCTCCATCCCTGGCAGTGTTCAAGGCCAGGCTGGACGATGCCTTGGGTGATATGGTTTAGTGTGAGGTGTCCCTGCCCATGGCAGGGGGGTTGGAACTGGATGATCTTAAGGTCCTTTCCAACCCTAACTATTCTGTGATTCTAAGCTGCACCAGGGCAGCTTTAGATGGAGCTGAGGAACAATTCCTGCCCCAGAGGGTGCTCAGGCATTGGAACAGGCTGCCCAGGGCAGGGCTGCAGCCACCAGCCCTGCAAGTGTTCACACATCGTGGAGACGAGGCCTCAGTGCCATGGGGCAGTGGTGGCCTTGGCAGTGCTGGGAATGGTTGGACTTGGGGATCTTAAAGGTCTTTTCTAACCTACCTGATTCTATGATTCTATGAAATCCAGGATATCCAAGTGCATCCTGGCATTCCCACTGCCTGTTATCTTCCAGGAATAACAAGTGAGCTCAGGAGCCATCCCTACTTTAAGGTACATTGCCATAGGGTGCTGTAGCAAATGGGGTGTCTGGGAAGAGGAAATATTTTTGCAGTGTGGACTCACTTACTTGCAGAGAACAGAAGAGCATCAGCAAAGAGCACACAGACAAAACACAAGGAGAAGGATGAAGCCACATTAGATTCCTTTCAGGAAACTCTCTGGATCTGGGAGGTTAGTATCATTTCAATCATCACTATCATAATGCAAAACTTCATCACATCCAGGACTCTTTGCACATACCATGGTACAATGGTAGTGATTGCATGCTTCATGTCATCACACCTCTTGTTGCCATGATTGACAACCTGAAGTTTCCTGTGTCAATTCACCTGTAGATCCCACCAGCCCTAGGCTACAGAAGAGGTCCTCTGCCTTCATTCCTGCTTTTCAATGGCCCCATGGACTTCATCTGCCTGTGGGGTAGCTCATGTGTCTCAAAGACAATGGACACATGTAATACAACATCAACATCTTGCTTCATGCCATGTAGACAGCACACCACAAACACTCCCAAACACCCCTTTCCCACCTCTCTTCTTCGTAGTGGTCTTCAAGACATGGGAACCCAGATCTTCTAGATCCATGGTGAGGGAATGGCCTGATGCTTTTCCAAGGCTGTCCTAACAAACTAAGGAATTTAATGGTGATTTCCAAAGGAAATTTATATTTGACCTGAAAGCCTCCATTCATTACATTACAGCCATCCCACTGATCTCTATGCTGTGGAGATCACTGCAGGATGACCACAACGACCAGGAGGAAAAGGACAGACAAGGGAAATGAAACCCATGAAGTCCTTTGGCATCCATACAAAGGAAATCCCTTCTGCCAGAACCAAGAGCAAGGGTGTGATTTGTGATGAAAACAATGCTCACTCCCATAAGAAAGTTGTCAGACAGGAAAGGTGGGTTTCAGTAACTAAGAATGAAGTTGGGGAATTCACCTTCTAGTGGTGGAAGGGGAGGAGGGAGGAGGTAATGGGGTGATGAGTCTGCCACAGGAAATCATTAACTTGGGTTTACTCCGAGAGCCTTTGTAAGCTTCCCAAACAAGTGTGACACCACCAAATGAAACACCTGGGTGCAAAGCAGGGCTAACCATGTCTCACAGGAACAGGAGCTGCAGCTCTCAGTAGGGGATTCTTGTAGTTCCTCCCTCCAGTTGTCCTGCTGGATCTGAAGTGATGAATGCCCCATTCCTGGCAGTGCTCAAGGCCAGGTTGGATGGGGCTTGGAGCAACCTGGTCCAGCGGAAGGTGTCCCTGCCTATGGCAGGGGGTTGGAACTGGATGAGCTTTAAGGTCCTTTCCATTCCAAACCATTATATGACTTCCCATTTCTCACTCACCATCCGCAGATACCACGCACATACAAGTCAAGCAACTTCTCAGATCAATACTTCTGCTCAACTCTTGCAAGGGCACTAAAGCTCCAGGGCCAGAGTTGTCCTTGTGTCTTCCTGCACCTTGATTGAGAGAATTGAATTGATCCAGGTTACATTTACTCTCAAATTCTAAGTTTTCAACCCCTCCTTCCCAACCTGTTTCTTTCAGTTTAAGATTCCTATTTCCAAACATGGCCACAATAGTCTTCCATGAAGCACATATGCTGATCAGCACAGTAACTAATCCAACAGCAACTTCAAGCACCGTAGGACACTCACAGCAGTTGACCAGACCAGGCAATCACTCACCGAGTCCATGTACTAATATCAGTCTAACTTCTTAACAACTATTTGCAATACAGCCCTACCCTATGCACTCTGTACCCAGCCAGCTCTGGGTTGCAGCATCTTCCTGGGTCCTTTATATTCAGATGCTTTAACAGATCTTTATTGTTATTTTGGTCTCTCCAATCCCATCTATTGCAGAACTCATCCATCCCTCAGGACAAACTCAGAGGGACGCACTGAAGCACTATCAGCAGCCAAATGAGTTTGTGTGTCCTCAAGGCAAAGCTAGCTGGGCTTCATTCTGGCCAAAATCGCTGTTTGCCAATGAAGGCAGCTCTCCAGTTCTCAAGCTAGTCCTGGGCTGGCATATAGCACATTTACATCATAGGTGTGAGCAGAAGCCATAAACCAGAGCTAAAGCTATGCTGTGGTTATCTACGGATCAGTATTAACATGTTTTCATGCAAAAAAAAGGGAGTTTGCACAGCGCTCACTGCCAGCTTTTGCATCCAGCCATAGATTGGTGCAGCTGAAAACAGATTCTGAGCACCCACATCCTTCTCCAGGCACTTTCAGCATTAAGGAACACTAGAAAGAGGGAGGTCACTGCAGTGCTTTGTTCATGCCTTGCGTCATCCCACTCCGAATGTGGCTGCAGGGAGAACGTACGAGTGAAAATCCGGAGAGGAAAACAAATATTCCTATTTCTGGGAACACCGCAGCTACAAGACCTTTGTTCCCACTTGTGCTGCTTCCTACTTGGTGTGGTTTGTTCTCATGCTGTTTTTAACCTCTTCTCAGACCAACATAGTATTTGTGTGCCACGTCCAAAACAAACCAAGGAAGAAACAGAAAACACAGCATAAACTAGATGAGAGTAATGTGCAGGTGGTCAAGCACTGGAGCAGGTTGGTGAGTTTCCATCATAGACTTCCAAAACGCAGCTGGGCACGATCCTGAGCAGCCTGCCCAAGCTGACCCTGCTTTGAGCAAGAGGATGGGATGATCCCCAGGGGGTCCTGCCATGCCAACCTCATTGGCCATATGAGTGCATGAAGAACCCTTTGCTCTATTCAGGTCTTGGGCACTAAGGTTCTTGCAAGGAAGGGATGCAAGTATTCCCATTCTGTCCATGGAAATCATGGAAGTCAGCTTTATATTCTTGCAAGAAGAATGAAAGAAAGAAGAGATTACAGGTTGGAACTAAATTTAGGGGGAGAGAGCTTCCTAGGAACAAAGAGGATTTAGGAAAGCAAAGACCTGAAGCAGACACCAAACAAAAGGTACCCTACACATTGACTTGCTTTGCTTTTAAATGAAATGCTGAAACATCAACTTGGTACTTACGGATTAACTATCCTGAATGAAAAGTCTGGACTGACCAGACATCCAGCTCAAAGGGTTTACACCTATGGAGAGAGTCAATGGTCAGGGTGATGGCAACAGTGACAGACTCACTATCATAGAATTATAGAATGGTTTGGGTTGGGAAGGACCTTAAGATCATCCAGTTCCAACCCCCTGTCATAGGCAGGGACACCTCACACTAAATAAACCATGGCACCCAAGGCTCTGTCCAACCTGGCCTTGAACACTGCCAGGGATGGAGCATTCACAACCTCCCTGGGCAACCCATTCCTGTGCCTCAGCACCCTCACAGTAAAGAACTTCTTCCTTACCTGCAGCCTGAACTTCCGCTGTTTCAGTTTGAACCCATCACCCCTTGTCCTATCACTACAGTCCCTAATGAAGAGTCCATCCCCAGCTTCCCTATAGGCCCCTTTCATACACTGGAAGCTGCTCTGAGGTCTCCACGCAGCTTCTCTTCTCCAGGCTGAACAGCCCCAACTTTCTCAGCCTGTTTCCATACAGGAGCTGCTCCAGCCCCTGAGCATCCTCGTGGCCTCCTCTGGACTTGTTCCAACAGCTCCATGTCCCTTTTATGTTGAGGACACCATCATCTCTAGAGACAACCAGCTTGTTACATACTCCTTATATATACATATATTTATATATAAAAGCAGCATCTTTAACAGCAATAGAAGCATGTGCAAAGTGACTTCCAGAGTCTTTAGTTGGCCCCTAGTAAAGACTGATGCGAAGGAAGTCCAAAAGTCCTGGAGTCCTACAAGCCTACAAGCTGTGAAAAGCCAGATTTGTTACCATAAACCCCATCAATTCCTGAGCAGCATTTGCTCCAATAAATTAGATAGGCTCTCACACTAAGAGCTTTCAACATTTCAGCTATAGGTCCATCATGCTTCATGCTGGGTAGTGTAGGCATTCAAATGACCTAATTAGATGATCTTTAAAGGTCTCTTCCAACCCAAACCATTCTATGGAGTCTAAATCCCACACACAGTCCATGAAAGACCAGCTGATGTGCCTATCACCCTATGAAGGGTTGAGGGATAAACCAAAGAGCCCACGGCCCTAACTACCCATTCCATTAGGTGACACGAATATCTTTATGCTAAAATCCAGTTAATAAAGGCAGCTCCAGAAAACAGGATCCCAGAAAATCATAGAACTTACTGAGAGATGGAAAGCTGAGACAAGCATCAAGATACCAGCACAAAACATTCTGGTTTTCAAAAGCAGTCAAATACTGTGCAAAACCAGTATCATATGACGCTTTGAATAGGGCCTGAGCTGGAGTAGCACCTATTGGGCCTGGACTCAAAAATGACTCAGGGCCAGGGCCATGCTATTACACTTCAGTCTCCAATGCTTAAGAACCTCTTAATATCTTTCCTGCCCTAAAGAATTCAAAGACCCTTTTCTCTAGAAATGATGATGAAGTTCCCAGGTACTCTTTATCCTATTTACAACATTTCAACTTTTCACCTAAATACAGGAAAAAATGAGCAACCACAACCATAAAATCACCATCAGTCACCTGCACTTGCCAGTCACAGCTCTACCTGCCTCAAGGTACCAGCATTTACTCCATTTTCCTATCCTTTTATATCTCGAAGCCTTCGCTTAACAATGCAACCATCTTTTAAGAGCAACTATATGAGATATGAGGTCACTCAATAAGCCTTTGTGCCCATTGGAGAGAAAAGACTACTCCAAATGACAGAAAACACAACATTCCTTGATAATCCTATTTAATTATCCTCTATCTGTCTATGGAAATTTGTCAAGTTTCCACTTCAATGCCTCTATACCAAACTAAATGACTCTAAAGACAATTTCTTCTTGCATCAGAACCCACAAGTAACATCTTAAGGTACTTTTCCCCTAACTTCCTCTTTGATAAGCTATGTGAAGCTCTGAATTTATCATAGGATAGGTGCTGTGTTTCCACTGGAAGAAACCAGCTTCATAGATTTTCAGGACAGACTTTGGGTAGAGGGGAAACTCAAAGCCCCATTAGCACAGAAGGAAACTGCACCAGCTAATGTAGGTACAGGATTGATGTAAATGTACAGCAAAATCTGCACGTTTACATCAAACCCAGGGAAAGAAGCAAGTCCTGACCCAACACACAGGCACTAAACACACTATTTTCCAATACAGGTTAACCTTCAATCAGCATGATTTTTCTAGTTCGTTATCTTAAATTATGATCAGACTTCTCTGATTGCCAAGATGAAATCATCTGCCTTTGCACTATACCTATGGGATAAAACCTTTAAACTTCAACTATTTATATGCTAGAGACAAAAGCATTGAAGCTAAAGTTTCCCTGACTTTTGATGTTTTTAAAGGTCTTAGGTGGCTTGTTTCGTTTTAAATCCCATCTATTTAGTCATGCACTCTGTTCAAAGGGCCTTCCCTATGCAAGATGACACAACTGGAAGTAGCTTCTGTTTATCTATTTAACCCTGAAATCTCAACAGCTCATTTACTCAAGTGAAAGACTGAGGCTGAGAACACCTTTATGCCTTGTTTTAGTCATTCATCTTCAGTTCACTACTTAAGCATCCTGATCCATCATTGATGTACTATCGCAGTACCAGAGCACATCTGTTACAACACTGAATTCAAACTGACTCTTTAATGGTGTTTTACTTGCTCTGCAAGTTCACCCACAGCTTACTGCTAAGTTACAAGCCTAGTACCTATTAATTCCCAGTACCAAAGATCAGCATTGTTACCATGGTTCACCTTTCTTCTATTCCAAGGAGGGTCTTCAAATTAACTTCAGGAAGGAAGATGCAGCTCATCAGGGAGAAGGGATATGCAAATGTCATCTTACACACTAATGGTTTATTTTTAGCAGCTCAGTGATATTTATAAGGCTGCGAGGAGTGGATACAAGGCTGCAGTGAGATAAAGTAAGCATCCCAGGGGTAGGACAGGGAACAGGCAGTGCTGCCTGGAAAAGGGGGAAGAAGGGAAAATGCTCCGAGTGCGTCTTCTTACAGTTGTTCTCAAAAATAAAGCAATTAGGGGAAAAAATTAACATCTTGACCCTAAGTTATAGCTTATCCTGTGTATTTCTTACTGCTGAAGGTATTTATATGGTGAAGTGCTGGAACAGACAAATCAAATGAGAGAATCTGCAAAAAACGAGCTCCATTTGGGACAGCAATGAGAAGAGTTTCAAGAATGCACTAGAGAGAGCCCCTTCTCTAAATTCCTTATAGGACCCCTAAAGACCCCCATCATGTGCTAGTTTTGCCAGTCTGAAAACAATTACATCTCATAGCAACAGAGAAAGCTTTCACCTTTTTTAAGGAGATCTGCTGCCTTCAAGGAACTGTCAAACAGTTCACTGTAGATGTTCATACCTTTGCTGTAAAGTCATCACTAAAGATGCAAACAAGTGTCTTGTATCATCCCTGGTGGTGTTCAAGGCCAGGCTGGACAGAGCCTTGGGTGACATGGTTTACTGTGAGGTCTCCCTGCCCATGGCAGGGGGGTTGGAACTGGATAATCTTAAGGTCCTTTCCAACCCAAACCATTCTATGATTCTATATAAAGCACTGGACTAAACTGGAACAGAATTCAACAATGTACATCGTGAATCAGGAGTGTCGAATTCACCTTATGCCATTTCTTAGTAACTAATTTTGGCTGGAGAATGTACACATTCACCTAATCCTGAACCTGTAATTTAAGGCAAAGTTCTTGGGCAAAAGAGCTTAAGAAAAATCTAGCTCTACTTTATATCCTCATGGCCTTCCAGACATGTCAGACACACTCAAAACCATAGAATCATAGAATGGTTTGTGTTGGAAGGGACCTTAAAGCTCACCCAGTTCCAACCCCCTGCCATGGGCAGGGACACCTTCCACTGGAGCAGCTTGCTCCAAGCCCCTGTGTCCAACCTGGCCTCGAACACTGCCAGGGATGGGGCAGCCACAGCTTCTCTGGGCACCCTGTGCCAGCGCCTCAGCATCCTCACAGGGAAGAGCTTCTGCCTAAGAGCTTATCTCAATCATGCTGTGCATTTGCAAAGCAGGATTCTCTTCTCCAGGCTGAACAACCCCATACAGTTGTTCATACACAGCAGGACCCCAGATGACAATGAAAGCTTGATATAAGCCAGAAGAACTGTGTGTCGTCTGTTCCGGGCTTCTCACAACTGTGTATGGAAAACTACAGCTGATGCCGTACACTGGCATCTGCAAAGCACAACACTACCCAACCCTGCTGGCAGCAATATCTGAATTCAACTGCTTTTTGACGTTCTGCAGTAGTGTGGAACTTTCAGGACTTTGGTCAGAATTTGGTCACCATTATTTGACTTAAACAAGGGTCAGAGCTTCAAAACAACTATCAAAACCTAAACAGGCATACTGATAGGGTTATTCCTTTTTTACTATAGAAAGAGATATGCTAAGTTTAATTTCATATATTCTCTTCTATCCAGAGCACTAAGAGTAATTGGTAGAAGCCAAACCAATACTTATTCCAACATAAAGGTAACACAAAAGTAATTAGGATTGTAACCCACTATATTCTGGCATTTGCACATTACCAGGACGCTTCTCCACTATAACAAACCATGTTAATTTGGAACTAATGCTGATGGAAAAGAAAACAGATGGGGGAAAAAAAAAGTGTATGGAAGTCATAGGGACTTCCATTTAGAAACGACTGAAGTTAGATGAGAAAACAGCACCATCTAGGGGGTACTGCACGTTCTTACACAGCGGATACTCAGGACAAGTAAGGTAAGTTGGTTTTGAGGTTTTGTATTTCTTAGTTTTGAGTTATTCTAGTTGGAATTTAATCTTAGCTACAATATCAACAGTAAAATCACAGCTTAAAAAAAAGACTGACGCAAAAGCTGTATTAGACTTTGGATGAAATCTACTTACAGTAGTACTTCAGCACCAAAAAGTGGGCAGTTAGGCTCATAGATGTATATACAATTAAATGATATGTCAAAAGTCTTAAAATGCTTAGTTATTTATAATGAAATCTATACAAAACAGGTAAAAACGTGTTTTTTATATACATTTGGAGGGAAAAAAAGTATTGTCTTCATTAGCAGAATGTATTAAAACTGGTTCTCTCCTCCCACCTGAAGCCAAACCTTTCTCTGTGGCTTGTAACTATCACAAAAACCCAATGTATTGCTTCGACAAGCCGAGTCATAAGGCTAATTTCTGAAACCTAACACTGTATATTGATTTAAGCTTTTAAACTGCCAAAAAATGGTCACTTTAAAAACAGCATGTAAGAGTAAAATACAGATTTTTTACAAGCCTTGAAGCACATTTCACAGGTTCAACTTGGAAAGATGCTGAACCACGTATCCCCGATTTTGAAAAACTGATTTGCAGCAAAATACATCCCCCCCCCATACACACACCATGGTTTTTGTATTAGAATTAACAGACCTGCCTGTTTCACAGGAACTTCTTCAACAACTTGGCCTCACTTTAGATTTCACATTTCAATAAATAATCCAAAGATTAACTAGAGCAGATGGAGCATTTCGTGTGCTTACGGCATGAAGAAACGCCCTGCACACTGTCGTCACTCCACTTGTAAAGCACTAGCAAATCCACTTTGCTACCAGTTAGTGATTTTGCTTACTTCCAAACATTCAGCAATGAGAATTTAAATCAATATAAAGCTCTATTTTTAGGCTAACGAAAAAAAAAAGAAACCAACCCCAAAAATCTTAACTCTTAAGTAAGCATAAGTGCAAGAAAGCGAACCAATTCCAAAATTCCTGGGGCTTTTCCAGCACTGTCAGAGACACTTTTTCTCTCACATGCTATTTAAAAATACAAATATTTATTAAACATTCTTTTTTTCTCTTCTGATGGTGCTTTGCTCAACAGCTAACAGAAAAAAAAAAAACCACAGCAAAGTAACAAATCCCTTTTTACTGAAGGCTGTTTCAGTATCTGGGGCTTCCATAGCACGAGCTGTAGAATTTGCTGCAGATCTGCTTTTCAACAGGAGTACATTCCACTGTCACAGGTTTACCGAATCTCAGTGACTACATCATGGGTTTTCTTCCTTTTTCTTTTTTTCTTTTTTTTTGTTCTTTTCCTTTTTGGAAATAATTTGTAAGATGCAGCTTTTGCAATACCGTCTTGTTAAAACACACTGATGCTTCAAGGGTCCAATGAACAACTCTAATAGGCAAAGTGCTCTAAGACATCACTATACAAGGGCATCTTGGATACTCAAAAATCCCAAGATATTATAAAGTGCACTCCAGTGTCCCAATTCCTTAGGATTGTTCAGCAGAACTTCGAGAGGGGCTGGGCTCAGTGCCGTCCTCAGTGCTACTGTCCACATCTTGCTCCATCACTGTCTCCTCATCATCGAGGCGCTGACTGGTGAAGTTGTTGAGCTCCAGGAGCCCGCTGGGTTCCACTACCACATTGGAGCTGGAGTGACAAGGGATGGAATAGTGAGGGATGGCCTGAAAGAAAGAAAAGGTTTCAGTTTTAATATGAGGGGTTTTGGCAGGTAAAGACATCTATGCAAGTGCTGGTGCTCATGGAAAAGGGATATTTGGCTTCCAAGAGCAGTTTTCTCCAGCTAAGGCCCACTACATGTTACAATAGCTGATGCTTCAAAGCACCCTTTCACCAGATTAGGTTGTAAAAGATAAGAGTTGAATAATCTTACTCTTAGGGCATTGATCCCAGCTTTAGATCTTCACTAAAGCTCTGCAACAGCATAACCAACAGCTAAACCAATGCCCACCATCCATCATTCCTCAAATGCAAAGCATAGATAATACTTTCCTCGGCCCTATCTTGTTCAGACAAGACATTCAAACATAAGGACTAGCTATGGTTTTTGTATACAACACAATACAAGCTCTGGCCCTGCTGACAGCTGCAGCAACACAGACGCTGAGGAAGCATAACACATCTAAGCTATTTATTTCTACTTTGGCTTTCACAGGGTGTAAAAACTAAATCTACAACTTTATACAACTAAAATCCTGAGCAGTATTTCACTGTAGAAACAGCTCGTAGCATGCCACAATGCTAAATAATACAGGTTTCCAAAATACACCGATTTGAAGTAAAACTGAAATCTACCTTTGTCTATTTAAGGAAACGAGGACTAAAAATGAGTACAAAAGTGATGATTTCTACAAAAGCCAAGTTCACTGCAATGAATGTTTCACAAAGTAGCATGAAAACTTTGAAAGCTCTGCACACAAATTTCCCACATTAGAAGCATTTCCACTGTAACACAAATATGAGACAGAATAAAACCATTTCAATCCACACTGTCATTTGTGTGAACATCCAACTAGTTTATGATGATTCACGTTATACCTCTGTGAGCCCTCGGATGACTTAAATACTTGCTTCGTTGACATTCAGATCACATAATTCCATCATAAAACATCATATTTAAGGCAGCAGAATCAGTGAAAGTATCAATCATCAGTTAGGCAATGACTCAGAGCATTTATGCTGAAGATCAACAGTCATTTTATTTCAGAAGTGGCAAGAATGGCTCTAAGTTAACAAGCTTTCTTTCTGAATCCAGATCTTATTTGGTGAACTTCTCAGGTAAGTAGAACCTCACTGTATTTTTAGTGATAACACGAACAGATGCTATAAAAACCTCTAGATCCATAACAAGTATTGAAGGTCACATTTTTAAGCATGTCAAATAAAAGTACTTTGTAAAATGAGACGAGCTTGGGTTGTTTTCTTAACAGAAGACACTGACAACATAGTGAATACAGTGATTGAGAAACTCGAGCTCCATTTCAGAGCTACACACTGATGTAGCAACTATTACAAACATTAAGAATAGAAAAATGAGATGGTAGAATTCAGGATCTTGTGTGGTAGGGTCAGTAGAATAGCAAGTAGAATCGCAACCCTGGACTTTAGCAGGGCAAACTTTGGCCTCTTCAAGCGATTGCTAGGGGAAATCCAGTGGGCTAGGCTGCTTGAAGGGAAAGGGGCCCAAGATAGTTGGTTGACGTTCAAGGACTGCTTTTTCCGAGCTCAAGATCGGAGCATCCCGACACGTAGGAAGTCGAGGAAGAGGGTCAGGAGACCTGCGTGGTTAAATAGGGAATTGCTCGGTATGCTCAAGTGGAAGAGGAGAGTTTACAGGTCATGGAAAGAAGGGCTGGCCACTTGGGAAGAATATAAGGCTGCTGCTAGAGGATGTAGGAAAGCTGCTAGGATGGCTAAGGCCTCCTTGGAATTAAAGCTGGCGAGAGGGGTCAAGGACAGCAGAAAGAGCTTTTTCAAATACATGGCAGGTAAAACTAACACCAGAGGCAATGTAGGCCCGCTGATGAACGGGACGGGTGCCCTGGTGACAGAAGATACAGAGATGGCAGAGTTACTGAATGACTTCTTTGTCTCTGTCTACTCTGCTGGAGGCAGTCCTGAAGAGCCCTGTACCGCTGAGACCCCGGATGAAGATAGGTCAACGGAGCGGTCTGCCTTAGTCGATGAGGAATGGGTTAAAGACCAGTTGAGCAATCTGGATATCCATAAATCCATGGGTCCAGATGGGATGCACCCGCGGGTGCTGAGGGAACTGGCTGAGGTCATTGCTAGACCGCTCTCCATCATCTTTACCAAGTCTTGGGAAACGGGAGAGGTGCCTGAGGACTGGAGGAAAGCAAATGTCACTCCTGTCTTCAAAAAGGGCAAGAAGGAGGACCCGGGTAACTATAGACCGGTTAGCCTCACCTCCGTTCCTGGGAAAGTGATGGAACACCTTATACTTGGTGCCATCTTAAGGCATATCAAGGATAAGAGGGTTATGAGGGGCAGTCAACATGGCTTCACCAAGGGGAAGTCGTGCTTGACCAATCTTGTAGCCTTTTATGAGGAAATAACGCGGTGGATGGATGATGGTAGAGCGGTGGATGTGGTCTACCTCGACTTCAGCAAAGCGTTTGACACGGTCTCCCACAGCATCCTTGCGGCTAAATTGAGGAAGTGTGGTCTGGATGATCGGGTAGTGAGGTGGACTGTGAACTGGCTGAAGGAGAGAAGCCAGAGAGTTGTAGTCTATGGGGCGGAGTCTAGTTGGAGGCCTGTATCTAGTGGAGTGCCTCAAGGGTCGGTACTGGGACCAGTATTATTTAATATATTCATTAACGATTTAGATGAGGGAATTGAGTGTACTATCAGCAAGTTTGCTGATGACACTAAGCTGGGAGGGGTGGCCGACACGCCAGAAGGCTGTGCTGCCATCCAGAGGGACCTGGACAGGCTGGAGAGCTGGGCGGGGAATAACTTGATGAAATATAACAAGGGAAAGTGTAGAGTCCTGCATCTGGGCAGGAACAACCCCAGGTTCCAGTATAGGCTGGGGAACGACCTGTTAGAGAGCAGTGTAGGGGAGAGGGACCTGGGGGTCCTGGTGGACGACAGGGTGACCATGAGCCGACACTGTGCCCTTGTGGCCAAGAAGGCCAATGGCATCCTGGGGTGTATTAGAAGGGGGGTGGTTAGTAGGTCGAGAGAGGTCCTCCTTCCCCTCTACTCTGCCCTGGTGAGACCTCATCTGGAATATTGTGTCCAGTTCTGGGCCCCTCAGTTTAAAAAGGACAGGGACCTGCTGGAGAGAGTCCAGCGCAGGGCAACTAAGATGATTAAGGGAGTGGAGCATCTCCCTTATGAGGAAAGACTGAGGGAGCTGGGTCTCTATAGTTTGGAGAAGAGGAGATTGAGGGGTGACCTTATTAGTGTATATAAATATATAAAGGGGGAGTGTCACGAGGATGGAGCCAGGCTCTTCTCAGTGGCAAACAATGAAAGGACAAGGGGTAATGGATACAAATTGGAGCACAAGAGGTTCCACTTAAACCTGAGAAGAAACTTCTTCTCAGTGAGGGTGACGGAACACTGGAACAGGCTGCCCAGGGAGGTTGTGGAATCTCCTTCTTTGGAGACATTCAAGACCCGCCTGGACACGTTCCTGTGTAACCTTATCTAGGTGTTCCTGCTCCGGCAGGGGGATTGGACTAGATGATCTTTTGAGGTCCCTTCCAATCTCTAACCTACTGTGATACTGTGAGAACAAAAACTGCAGAAGGAAAACAAAAACAACCCAGCATCTTTCAGTTGTTATCATCACATTAGATACGAGTTTGCTCTGCTCAACCTTTGCATTATTTGTTCTGGTCTTCTCTTACCTGGATAACAATTTCTGACGAACTCTCTTCAGTTTTCTTTTGTGATATATCCTGAACGTGTATAAACTGGTCTGTTGGAGGCATTCCTTGTGCATCGAGTTTCCTCTCTGTTACAGTAGGATCAACAGCAGGAGGACTTGAACTGGATTCTGTATGCGTCTGTTGCTCGGGGATGGAAGCTGCCGTCATCCCCACTGCAGTGACCCTCGGCCCCTGGGTACAAGGTGACGACTCTCCTTCGCTAGCGAGTTTACTAGTGGACATGGCCTTGTTTGGGGGATCCACTACCGTCTGTTCTATGTCTGTACCAATCTGAGCTTCCACCATAGACACTCTCACAATATCTGTTACTGCTGTCTTCTCGGATGCCTGCATGGGAAATAGGTTGGTAACCGGCAACGCCAGTTTGGGCACAGAACTGCCACCTGCTACCTTTGAAACAGAAGGAGGCTGATGCCCCTCAAAAGTTATCTTTGGAACAGTGGATCCTTGCGTTATAATTGGATGCTGCACCTGAAAATCAAATTTTGGTTGTGCATGTTACAGCTAATTTAGATTTTTAAGTATTATCATCGAAAATAATCTAATCAATATTTCCAAGGACAGTATGGCACAAACAACATACTTGCTATTAGGAAGACAGTTGAAACTCAGTGTTTTAACAAAGGAATTAGCAATGATATGGTAACAGTTAATTGAAGCCTGAGGGGGAAAAAGCAGCTTTTTAGGCTGCTAGGTAACGACTGTAGCAGTATAATACCACAGCAGCTTCGTTTTCCTTTGGGATTTACATCCCCATGTGTTTGTTAACCCTCTTGGTTCACATGTATTCCTGAAAGGGCCAAGAAAAAACAAAGTAACTACTTTTCTGGAGTTAAAATATGTGTTTTTATCCTCTACTTTTCTCAGTCTTTACATTTTCCCGTCCCAAAGGAAAACCAAATTACTCCTGTAAATGAAAGCCACTTCACGTCAGTTCAGGAAGATGTAAACTACAAAGGAAGACGTACAATGGAGAGCCTTTGGAGACTGCAGTGTGTCCACCTTTATTTCCAGAGAAATAAAAAGTGCCACGGGAATGGAAATTTAACGTGTCAAGATCCTAAAAATTCAAAGGAAATAACTTAGGGACAAATTCCATGCACCAATGGTGGCAGAAATCCATCAAAACTGTCCAACAAAACATGTGGGGTTTTTTTGTGAGCTCTATGGATTTGTTTCCCCTAGAACATGTGCTTCTCTTTCCTAGTGTCAACCTTCTGAAGGGGTCATTAACACCAGCAGAATGAGGAGTTCTCTCTCTTTGCCAGGACAAAAACACTGCTACAGCGACAGGGTTGGTGTTTTTTGGTGGGTTTTTTTTTGCCTTGAACAGTGACGTGTATTTTTGCATGCTATCAATATTCCGTTACCTGGCTTGCTGGCTGTTTCTCTGAAGAGGCAGGTAGCTGCATTTGACTCTGGGGGGGTTGGGGTTGCACGTAGATTTTTTGTGCCGTTGGTGCCTGTTGCAGTTTGGGCAGTTGCTGCGTGGTTTTTACTGCCAGCACCTGTACTACAGTTTGCTGTGGCTGGGCCACTAAGGTAGGGAGTTGCCTTTCTTTGGCCATCATGTGGTGGGGGGGGTGCTGTGCATCTGGTTTGGTCTGTGCTTGCTCTTGCTGCAGGGGAGTTAGCTTTTGATGCCTTATAGAAAGCTGGGGCATTTGTGGGAGTTTGTGCTGGACTGGATCGGCCTGCAGGTGGATTGTCTGCTTCTGCTTAGTCTGGAAACACTGCAGGGTTTTCACTTGCAGTTGAGTCTGTTCCAGCTGTGGCTGACTCAGTTTTTGCTGGTTTTGTGTCTGCGATTGTGTCAGGGCAGATCTGTAAAACAGGCCAGTCTGAGGATCTAAGGTGTCCATCTCTTCCACTTCTCCTTCCTCTGTTCCAAGTTGTTCACTGTGTTTGGTAAATGCAGTGTGACTGCTTAAGGCCTGAAGAAGAAGTTAAGAGCAAGTTAGTAAAGAGAGATATAAATTATAGGAATACACCATTTAAAAATCATGTTTAGTGTTTCAACTGGACTACTTGACCTTATCATTAGACTCCCAATTCATGTATAAAAAGATGCCCTTACATGGAGATTCCACGATTCATATGCAATTGAAAGCCACTTTTATCATGTTAAAATGTGGGACGTCTCTATGTGATATTATTAATTGCATAACTAATCCTCAGTGGAGATTATGAAATCCTCACATGTGTCAGACTAAGGTTCAAAGCCCCTAATGTAGCATGCAGTTGGATATGAAACAAGAGAAACCTAAATCTCCCCTGTTTAAGTTTGAACCCATTACCCCTTGTCCTGTTACTACAGCTCCTGATGAAGAGTCCCTCTCCAGTATCCTTGTAGCCCCCTTCAGACCCTGGAAGCTGCTATGAGGTCTCCATGTAGCTTCTCTTCTCTAGGCTGAATAACAGCCCAACGTCCACAGCCTGTTGACTTAATGGTCTCGGTCTCATTAACTGCTTCCTTTTTACCCCACCACCCTCACCATCAAAACAGGCAATATTAAAATCAAGTTATTAACTTGCCTTTCCTCTTCGCATTTTCAGTGGCAGCAACACAACACATTCATTCAGAACAAGCTCAGATCTATATCATTCACACAACCTACTGCTGCTTATAGAGTGTTGGGAAAAGGAAGGGTACAACCTGCTGCATGATATGGGTAATTGCGCCCGTGGAAGATGCAGGGATAGATTTCACCACAACAGAAGTCTGCGTTGCTGTCTGCGACTGAGCCACATGCTGCAGGAGAGTCCTCTGGGGCTGAGATGACTGCTGGTGGGGCTGGGACCGATGGCTGACTGAAAGTAAAGAGGTCAGTGGCACTTCTCCAGAGCTAACTGCTGTAACTTCAATGATTTGCTTTGCATTTAAGCTTCAACTGAAAGCATATGAGTGAAGTAAGGATCTGAGCATGAAAACCATCTTTCACTGTATGCTAGCTTCAACCTTCAAGTGTAGATCTATTCTGAGAAGCATCATAAAGCAGCAACTCTGAGGTCTTGCTTTTGTCTGTTTCCCAAGTGCCCCCATTTGATCCAAACCTTTGGCCTCCCTCTCCCAACACACTGACTTTGCAAGCAGGATGCATACTTGATTTTTCAGTTGGGTTCTTTATACAGCACCAGCATAACTGTGGAGAGCACAGGTTATTCTGTGGTTTGTATGCTGTTAAAAGCACCTGCGCAACCAGCTGCAATAAAGAACAGCAAGCCTTGTTCACTGGATTTCTACCACTGATAAACTGCAAGAAAGACTCTCCAGACCACAGGCTGAATTAGAATGATTAGCAACTGAGAAATATCTGGGTATTATGAAAGTCAGTGAGGTTTGTCACAAATCACAGACCAAAAAATGGAGACCTTGCCATGGGTCTATGGCACTTTTTAGAACAGATCATAGAACCATAGAATAGTTTGGGTTGGAAAGGACCCCAAGTTCATCCAGTTCCAACCCCCTGCCATGGGCAGGGACACCTCACACTAAACCATGGCACCCAAGGCTCTGTCCAACCTGGCCTTGAACACTGCCATGGAAGGAGCACTCACAGCCTCCCAGGGCAACCCATTCCAGTGCCTCACCACCCTCACAGGAAAGAACTTCTTCCTTATATCCAATCTAAACTTCCCCTGTTTAAAGTTTGAACCCAAGCATGAGTTATGGAGCTGTGGTGATGGCTCTGTAGTTAAATAGTGGATTGACACAGAAGTGATCTTCTGCTGAGGAAAAAGCCAACCCAACACCACAAACTGATATTGATAATCGATATTACAGTCACTGATTAGACATGAATCCAAATACTTGATGCCTGTCCATACTAGTATGGAGATACTTGCTTTAAGTTTTTAGTGACAAAATAGTAACTGCAGGAGAACAAGCAAAGTTTAAATCCAATTGTAACATCACTTAAAGTTAAAAAGTTTCCAGTGACCTTCCTGGAAATTAAAAGAAAGGTCATATTTTGAATTAAGATGGTAATTTTACTATGCCACTCCCTAAAGGAGGTGGATTAGATCAGCACTGGCCAGCATGCTGTGCCAGATCAGTCACAGATATCCCCCAACAGCTCCTGCACGATTAAAACCTTCATTTAAAAGTAAAGTTTCTAACCTATATGGTTGTGCAGATACTCTTCCGAATGTGAACCAATACAGTGTTGTCTTCCTGAGTCTGTAGACAGAAAATGGTGACACTAAGATGTGTGAAGTGCTCCCTTTATCTCACAAGGAAGCACATGCTGAATCCCAGCTCCCATAGAGATTAAAGGGTGCCTAATCCTTCAGTTGAGGTACATGCAGATTTCATGACAGATTATAGACTGTTTGCTATCTTACTATTCAACCTTTAGCAGAAAATATAGCTACATGGATTACTGAATCCTTAGAAGCAGGAATTAAAGCAAAGAGAAACACCTGAGTTACCTGCAGTGTGCACAGAAACTGTGGGAAGAGACAAAATTAAGAGCAAATCAACCAGTTTTGTGCTGTAGAAGGAACTGCTGCAGCCTGAGTTTCTTTAGTAGCATCCTGTAGTTCAAGTCAAGGTTTATAAAAATCCCAGGACTGAAAGGAGTAATCATAGCTCCAGGAAATTCTCAACTTCTGTACTTTGTACAGCTTCTAAGCTGCAGAAAAGGACTTGAGTCTACACAGCACCAAATTTCATTTCCCATCCTCCCTGCAAAGGGCCCTATTTTACACCAGCAGCTGAACAGCACCTCAGTGCACAGTATCTGTGTCAGGGAAGGTAACTGTTAACTGGAGATTGCCTTAACACTCTTTATTGTCCTTTTCAGTTTGTTTTAAATGAGATCCAAAGGAGCACAACCCAAACATTCAAAATTGAAGATACAGTGTTATTTAAAAGAATAACAATAACATCCTCTCAAGCTCCAATTTCACACAAATTTAGACCATACAAGGGATGGAAGTGAGCGGAGGAGGTACAAAGAAGGCAAACATAGAGTGTAAATATCAGACTAGACATTTACCACAAAACCTCTGGAATTATGTATCTGTACTTAGCAATTTAATGCTATCAAGTCTTATTGCTCTCTGCCATTGTGCATATTTAACACACTTTTGCTTTCATTGCCCACAATAAAGTAGGGCAACCAATAACACAAACTTAAGAAATGAAAATGAAAAACAGGAAATTTAATCCTCTCATCTATGTATGGGAAGTGGCTCACTTCATGTTCTGGGGTAGCAGGGAGCAACAGAGACAAGAGTCAAGAGCTGAATCTCACCTGTAATTTCGACTTCAATAATTACTTGCTTAAAAAGTGCAAATTTATCAGTTCGAAGTCTTCTGGCAAATCACAGAATCCCAGATGGGTTTGAGCTCAAGGGACCTTAAAGGTCTTCCAGCTCCAACCCCTGTCATAGGCAGGGACACCTTCCACTAGAGCAGCTTGCTCCAAGCCCCTGTGTCTAACCTGGCCTTGAACACTGCCAGGGATGGGGCAGCCACAGCTTCTCTGGGCACTCTGTGCCAGCGCCTCAGCACCCTCACAGGGAAGAGCTTCTGCCTTATATCCTACCTAAATCTTCACTGTTTCAGTTTGAACCCACTCCCCTTGTCCTATCACTACATGCCCCTATAAAATGAAGAAACTGGGGACTACATTAACATGCTAAATGCACACTTGTCTTAAAAACTCACTGAGTCTTGGTAAGCAAGTAACAATTTGCAAGCATGGGTTAAACTAAACCAAAGCCTGACTCCTCTTGATATGTACAGAAAACAGCATACAGTTCCTGTAACTGCATTTTCTACTTTTTCCTTACTAGACTTTTCCTCAAGGACAAGTGGGACAGCCTGTCCTCTCTATCAGATCATGGGACACAAGTCTGTTTAACTGGGATATCCTGAACTGAAACAACCTTTTGGTTCAGTTAGAAGCATTCTCCACGATACCCCTGAGCAGATGGCAAGCTCAGTCCCCTGCACAGGGTCTCAAAAGCGGAAAAAAAGACTCATTTCCTCTACAGCAAATCACAGCAAACATGAAACTCATTGAAGGAAAACTCCCAAATTAAGTCCCCACACTTCAACTGCAAACCCACCACCACCTTAGTCACTTACCAGTTGTGATATACTCAGCAACTAATTCCGACTCTACTACAGCAATTGAAGGGCTTTCTGGAGAATGCCTCTTTTCTTGGGACATCTGGATTGGGACAGCCATTTGGCTCAAGTCAATGGTAGGCTGCCTTGGCTTCGATTCTATCTTTTCCTTCACTGCTTTGGGAGAAAGCATAAAATAAACCTCCAATGTCTAAACCCCCATAAATAAGCCTCCAATATAAATGTCAAATCTCAATTAAATAGATGGTGAACATTATACTAGATTCAAACTGTTACAGGATAAGAAGAAAGGAATCGAGCTGATTCAAGATAGGTGCTTTTCAATTATAAAACCTATTACAAACTGTTGTTTAAACAAGTAATAAGCTTTGGAGCTATCCTAAACAACCACACGGGTTTTCACACCTGTGGTCTGCTGAAGTTCCAGCAATGCTTTTATCGTGGAAGTAGCTGACTGAGATTCACTGGATACATCCTGGTAGATGATTGTAGGGCTTGTGTCCACAGCAATTTCATGTTCCGACCAATCTTGACTTCTCGAAGCAATCACATGGACAACAGGCTGAGAATCTGTTCGCAAAAGAACAAAGGCATGTCAAGTCATCACAGAATCATTTTAGGTTGGAGGTCTGTCCAACATCTGGATTTGAAGTAGGGCTATAGGTAAAAATTAGACCAAGTTACTCATTATCCATAGGGGTTTGAACACTGTCAAGGATGCATACTCTCATTATGCAACACTTTAGCTTATTACAATTGACTTGAAGTAAAATACTGCTCATGCTACGAACAAAAAAGAAAAGAGATCCTATACCTTTATTGTTTGTAAAAGCTTTTGGTTTGAACAACCAGCATTCAGCAGGTTTATTTGTACATTGAATTTGCCTTGGATTGAACTCTTACACAGACTGTTTTAACATTCAGGTAATGGACAAATATTCAGTACTCTGAATTAACAGCTCCTCAATTTTGATAACTTTGTTCAATTTTTCTCTTTAATTTACTTAAAATAGCATTATAGACCAACAGTTACAGAATTATACAGAAAAGCTGCCTGAAAGGCATGTAAGTACACACGCTTCACAAAGACATTTGCTTTTAGCTGACGCAGTGATACACCCTATGGTCACTCCTGACCAAAGGCTGGGTGTTATGTATGTGATATTATTTATGCTTCTCTACCACACAAAGAGCTACATCTGTATTATGGCTTGCAGCTACTGCAGCATCCCCATCAGGATTGCATGTCTGATACATGTCATGATGCACATATATGTGCCTATAAAAGGACCACAGTTTATGTTGGTTCACATGACAGCTCTCAGTCATCAAGTGGAGAGATGCTTCCATATACTTAGGAAAGAGGTGGCAGAGCACAGGCTGCCAAAACCAACCCAAACCATAACCTCTAAACTGCCTGCTTCTGGCAGACTCCCCAACAAGAGGAAACAGGCTGCAGGTCACAAGCACTGTAACAGCCCTGCAAGACACCATTATCTTCGCTTTTCACATACGAAAGGGAGGCGTTTAGTAAATAGCTCATAAGAGACCAAGCCATAAGGAAAATGACACCCACTAGTAAGAGACTGGGCGAAAACCTGTGTTAAAAGGAGACAGGGTGAGGAATTACCTTAGATTTCCACCTTCATTTAAAAATTAAATATGGACGTTTAAATTCCACCTAGGCTAGCAGAAGGTGTCCCTGCCTATAGCAAGGGTTAGAACTAAGGTCTTTAAGTTCCCTTCCAACCCAAACCACCCTATGATTCTATATGAAAGTAGCTAGGATGCTTAGGAGACAGTCCATTAGTGCCACTAATACGCACCTTGGGAGCTCTGGGAGGACTCTGTAGAGGAAGAGCTGCTCTCAGTGTAGGTTTGTGGTTCTTCTTTTACTTCTGGGAGAGAGGAGTTTCCTGTCTCTGCCACCCTTGATGCCTGTTGTAATGTTTCTGTCACCAACTGCCTAGTTTGTTCGCTCACGACTGTTGCTTGAAACGTCACTGGCTTTGGTTTTATGAGAACCTAATAAGAGACAAGTTTTGTGTACTGTAACAGCACTCAAGAAAACAGATCTGAGCAATCACAGTATGTATAAGACCTACATAATATTACCTAATTTACTGAAAGAGTCTACCTGTAAATTCAGCAGCTCTGATTATTAAGCCAAAAAGCCCAAGTAAATGGCAATGCACAAGAACTTACTTCTCATTCAGTATTTTGGAGTACTTAACACAATAAACCACCAAGCAGGGTGGATACAACTACAGTGTGACAGGAGAAAGCTACACAAGTGAGCTGGAACATGCATTGCACTAGTAAGGACAAGCACTTCTTCTGCAGCCCACAGTAAAGAGAGTCTTGAACAATCAAGACACGCAAAGTATTATAACTGATAAAAGTTTAGTTCTTTTAAATACTAAGTGCAACCAGAGAACAAGCTGAAACTGAAAGCATCCAGAAATAAGATAGATTCCCTATATACAGCCCCAGCAACTACACAGGGTTGCAGGGTAAACCTGAACATACATTACATAGAAAATAACTTCAATAAAACCTCAGCTTTGATGGATGATCTATGTCCAGACTCTGTGTCTTTATTTCTCACCATCTAGCCATTAGCTGTAAGTCTTAAACAGGCACCCAGAGCCATGACCTGACAGTTTCAGCTATGTAAAAGTCTTAGTGACTCCTTCTGGCTTGTTCTAGGCCTCCAGAAAAAACTAACAAATGCAAACACTATTCTCAAGTATCAAGGCCACTTCATTACACCCCTAAATCTCATTCCCCATAGACATATATTAATCCTGTAACATTATGTGGCAACACATTGAAAAAATATTTACTTCCCATTAAATTTTAGGGATATATTTCAAGACAGAAATGGGTCCTCACTGTACCTGCGTTTTCCCTTGCTGACCATAAACAATTTTAGTTGGGATGATTTTGGTGGCTGGCTGGACCGTGGACCCTATTCCTTTTGGCTGTGTAACAATCATTTTTGTGATGGGTCTTGTGGCAGTGATGATAGCAGGTTTTGCTCCTGCTGGCACTGCCTGAATAGTTTTTTCCCCCTGTAGAGAAGTCAAAGTTTACAGGTTAACTTAGTTAAATTCTTCAGAGAGACCCACTGCTCTAAGAAATACAGTTATAGGTGAGTGTGTGTACCATGACATCAACCTGCTGCTGCCTATATATATATAACCTTACAGCTTTGAATGGAAAAAGCTACCAAAATCCCCTTTTCCATTACTTTACCTTTTGAGAGCTCTGAAGGGGTGAACAAAAAGTAGTAACTAAAAGACACTGAGAAGTGTTTTGAAGTTGCTTCAAAGAATTCACGTAAGTTGGAACTTCCCTCAAATCCTTGTCAAATAAACCTCTTATTTCTATTAACACTAACTTTGTTAAGACATCTACAGTTGAGATTCTGAAAAGAAGTTAAATATAGGTCTTTATCTTATTGTCATGGACTTCATTTTCCAGCTAAAAAGTTCATTTAAAAGATAAAGATTTACAGCCATTTCGCAGGAAACATTTGGCTTTAGAATAGTGCTGACATATGTGTAGACTCCTGATAGCTTAAGAGCAGCAAAGACATTGAGCATGCTTGGTTTTAGCTCTGCACAGTAACAAACCAGATGAGGAACAACATTAGTTGCCAGTTCTCCCACTATCCCTACAAATTCCCACCAGGTAGCTGGAAATGCCAAGAACCACACTTGTGTCAGCAATACCAGCACATTGTGGCGGTTCTTACTGTGTAACGTCACAAGGTTTCCACTTGTGTGAAAACACAGCTCCAAGTTTTGTACACAGGGAAGTTTAAAATCTTCTAAAAGAATCCCAAAAGGTTTAAAAGAACCCTCTCTATTCAGCTCTGCTACAAGCAGACTAAAAAATTGCATGATTTAAGCCTCACAGTTCTATCTAGGCGCATAAAGCATGTTCATCATCTTTACTTACTAACATAGATAAACCCAGTTGAAGCTGGAAACTTGATTTTGTTCTTAGTATACACCAGGTTATCAAAAATACCATTTAACAGTACATAATACTCAGGTACAGTGTTAAACACCACATAAACTGAAGGGTGGTACCTTTACTGTGAAGGGACAGTTTATTCCTGCTCTTTACGCCCCAAATATAAATGATTGGAGATGCAAGTTTATAACACAGAGGACCATGGTTCTCACTAGAGCATAAACAGGGTAAGAGTCTAGTGATTTTCTTCCACTTAATCCTTTCAGCATTACAAAACCTTTTAACCACGGAAAAAGGGCAAACTTGAGAAAGTTGTTTTCCTTTAGGAACATTTCCAGTTTGCTTTAAGCATCTTTCAGATCCTGCAAAACATACTTGCTTTCCAAACATCCCTGACATCAAGGCATGCTGTATCTGGTAAGGAGCTCATGCACAGTTTGCTTTTAATAAGGACTTTAGCAGAATGAATGCAGCAGCCACCACACAGCCTGTCACGTAGCTATCATTCTGAGACTTGAAACTCTTAACTTACCCCAGCATTCAACAGCGTTGTGACAACATTTTTGCCTGGAAGCCCTTGAATTGTAGTTCCTTTGCCAGTAGTCTTTTGCACAACAATCACATTGGGTTTGGATGTCATTGGAATTGTAGTGATTTTGGTTGTAGTTCCTAAAGTTTTCAAGGGATAAAAACCAACACTGAATTTATCACATATACATTTCCTTCCACTGTAGGGGTTGATGAGTTATATAGGAATCATTGTATTTAAATCTGACAGCACAACAAAAAAAGGGCATCATCTGAAAAGGGAATTTATGTCACCGAACTCAATATATAAAGCTGAGACACCCACTCTACAAGTCTTTCACCTACAGTAAAAAAAGGCATACCCAGGACAGAGTAATTCATCCTACATAACGACAGTCAGCCCCTTCTCACAAATTATAGAGCAAACTAACATGTCTAACTTCTCAAAGGCTAGAGTTAGGGGGGGGGATAAGGACACCACTTATATTCAACTCAAGGTCCTATTTGCACAGACAAATATTCTTCTACAGATAACCTCTGTAGAAGAATCTACGTACCAAGAATGTATCTTGCAGTCAAGAGAGATACCAGCTCTTTCTGGCACTGAACTGCTGTAATACAAGTGATAAGTAGTGGATTGAAAGAAGGAAAAAGAAGAAAAATATGCTATTGGTTTACAATCAATTCTTAAAAGTTGAATTTAGAAGTGTGGGGATTTGGTTTTGAAGAGCTGTGTTGGCTCTTTCTGTGCCTCTCCCAGTATTTTATTAGTTCCATTCCCTGTATCAGGTTTCTATTTACCTGAAGTGACAGGCAATTTGGTCAGCCCTCCTATAAGGGTTCCTACACTGATATGTAAGTCATTGGTGTTATCAAACTGCCATTTCAGCATCTATTCAAACAGCTTTTCATCCACACCTTCCACTTCCTCCTTGAAGAAAGTACCACTCAGTTATAGCAGAGCTGCAAACCCAATGTCTCCCCTCCCTATCTCCTAGCCATTAGTCACGCCTGTAGGTACTTCACTATGTATTTCAGATTAATAATGCTACTAATTCTGGGAAAGGGAAGACATGCTGAGATGAGATTATGATTTACTTCATTCTAGTGACTTCAGAGGTATCTAAAGACTGTTCCTTTAGCAAAAAATATAACTCCAAAGCAAAAGAAAGATAAAAAAAACCCAACACCCCCCCCCCCCCGGAACCCAACCACAAAGCAACAACAAAAAGGCATCCTTTTAAAACTGGTATTGGATTAGAACAATCATTATTATCCTTATCAGGACGCATTAAGGGCTTCCCTGCATTAGCTACTGGTTAGGACCATACTACTTGCATTTGTGTTTAAACTCACTACTAGATCTAGAAATCTTCTTAGTAACTCATCACAGCCTTAACAGGCTAAAAAAGTCACTTGTTCCCAAAGAAGCTACTGCATCAGCCCTAAATATCACTGTACAGAAATCAACACCTGAAAAGCTGAGGTTCCTCTACCAGTCTACACCCCAGGGTGGGTTTACTGGACACCTTCTAGTGACAGGAGCTGGCTGCTGTCACGTCTTTGCTAAATGCCAACAACAGAATCTTTGAGTAATTTAAAGGTACTACTAGATAGGATGAACAGACCCACCAGATCAGCAGATCTTGCTGTATATGTGTACCTTGATAGGAAATGCAGCATTAGGTCTGCTTTAACTTTGCTGATGTTCAAGATAGATACAGAGAAATTGTGACTGATGCAGGTGTGCTTAGTCCTGGTCCTAAAGAGACCCTATGTTTAGAGGTTATATTCATAGAGAGCATCAAGGCTGGCCATCAGACTAACAAAGATAAGCAGCAGTGTCTGAATGAGGCTGGGAGTTAAAACTAAAGTTAGGACAGGCTGACACTGATAGAAGATCAAGGTGAGGTGAAGACTGCACAGCAGAATTTAACATATACAGGTCACTTTTATGCTGCCTCTTTGGATGTGCAGTGGAGTAGAAAAGGGCAGGATCCAGATTATAAAATGCTTTAAACTGGGGCAAGAATGCTTTTGTGATCTTTCTGCCTAATAACACAAGGCAATATAACAGCTCTTCTTCCCCACAATTCCCTTTTCCTCCCAGGCTTCCCTCACATTAGATGTTTACTTCTTAAACACAAAAAATACTGCAATCTTTAAGAACACTCCACCTCTGTAACTTCTACCCATTATCTTCTTCATCCTCAGCTATTTGTCTTCTGAACTAACTTCTTCTCCAATAAAGGTCCTAATAATTATTTAAGCAAATAACTCACAGAAAAGCCCTGAACAATCAGAGCAAGTCTAAAGTTACTGTTGAAGTAAGTCTTAATATCAAAGTATGACCTACCAGAAACAATATTACTGCTGATAATCTTCCCTCCCAGCGTAGCCAGTGATTTTGGCACTACAGTAATGATGCTGCCACTTGTAGTTTTCACATAAGTAGCAGCCCCTGGAGTTCCAGCCATCCGAGCCCCTATCGAGGGGCTAACTGCTGGCCGTGTATATGTTGCTTGAGTTCCTGTTTTGAAGAGAGGACAAGGAAGATCACTGTTAGAACATGATGATGACAGAACATGATCTACTAGTATTTGTGGAAAAATAAGTTAACTTGCAGCAAAGTAAATTAGCTGAGACAAAAAAGCATCAGATTTTATTCAAAGAAACCCCACACTGCAATTTATAACTAGTCTTTACAGTTTTAGTACTTTTTAAGCCTATTTTTTCCCAAATGTTCCATGACTGCCATATTTTAATTCACGTCCTTGTGCCTAAGATTTCAGTTTGCAGCAGGCGTTTAGATTCTGTCTGTATGTTTGCCACTTGCTCACTTAGATGCTCAAGAGTTTGGTATCTGATGACACTACCAGAACTGATCCCTCCCTCTTTTCAAAGACACCTATACTCTCACTTCTCCTATGTGACAAATTCATTATAAAGAACACCACCAGGAACTGGTCAAATATCACTCTAGAAGAAACTTATTAGTTACAATGCAGTTATATAGATTTAACCTTTAGCAGTACAAAAGAAACCTCCTGACATGGTATAAATGCTGGCTTTTCAGACCTACTTCTTCTCAGAAAAGGAAAACAGAAATGGGTTCATATAGAAAACTTGCTCAGAATAACACACGTCAACAACTACAAGAAGACTAATTCCATTCTGCTTGTACTACTGCAGGTAGTGCCCTACAGACCTTGATGGCTAAAGTTCACAGAGCAAACCGGTTTGTTACAACAAGAAAGCCACCTGCTCAAATGGAATGGAGCACAATACAGGTTTTACCAATGAAATGAACTACAGAGCTGCTGTGTTTTTCATACACTTAATGTTTCTGTGAAGTACTTCAAAAGTTTAAATGGAAAAGCATGAGTTACAATGCTATTCCCAACCCATGCTAAAAGATCAGGAAGGTAGTTTTCTGCAATTAGGATAAAGCCGCTTTTCAAGCTGTCCTCATACAAGTCTGCATTATTTCTGACTTTTAATCAGTAAGAAAACACAAATACAATTAGATCTACATGAAAAACACTGGGAGTTTCAAATTCTATTTACTGGCCTTTTTATAAGGTCACTGCAAGTCTATGAGCAAGTCACCTGTCTGTTAAAGTCCATCTATGTAAAGCAGCAATGATGCTGTCTGCTTGAGGTACCTAAAAAAATGTACATCTACTACATGAAGTGCTACAGAAGTGCAAAGTATCAGTGCAAGTCACAAGAAAACTTCCTTTAAAACAAACCCAGTGGGGAAGGAATGATCATGTTTTTGTGTACTAATTCAGAAGTATCCTAAAAGGAATAAAAGAGCCCTCAGTGCAAAAATCCTACTCTAGAATAAATCCTAACAGGACTGTGAATGTGCTGTTGTGCTCCCTGTTTACAACAGAGAAGAACTTTATCTTTTATTTACTCTAATAAACCATGACTGATGACCTGCATGCCTGGGTTAACCCTCCCTTCCCTTCTCAGAGCCATAACTTACCAGTGGGAGTAGTGACCAGTTTAGTTGTCATGACAGTCCCATTACTGCTAACCACCATAATAGGTGAATTGCTACTGCTGGGCAAGGTCGCTGTAACTGGTTTGGGAAGGATTTTACTGGGCTGCACCTGCTGAGTGATTATTTTAACACCTAGGAAAGGAGAAAGGTCACTGTTAAAATACAGGCACGAAAAGTTACGTTCTGAAATGCTTTCTCAGACCAAGCCCGAGGGGGCAAGAAGCCTCACAAGGCTTTTATTCTGAGCCCATGTATTCTTGATGCTGAAAAAAAAATACTTATTTTGTTTGGGTTGGGGCTTTTTTTGCTTGGTTTTTGTTTTGCAAATAAAAAATCATCTTTATCTTTCAATCTTTCAGGTGCCTGTTTCAACTCCTACCTACTCCCACTGAAGCACAGGATTCCATTCCATTAATGATTTGCTGTAATGATTTTTAACCTTTTCTGATCCATAATTCAATACATAGAATGTTTCCTAGGAAACAACAGGTTACAACCAATATTGAATTGGCTTCTATATAATGAACCATCTAAAAGTGGAATAATTCTTCACCAATTTAGTCTAAATTCTAATGTTTCTTAAGAAGCCTAGCTCAATTTCATCCCTTTGGCTAAACTAATTAAAGCTTTCTGCATAGATTATTAGTGGGTGTAAGGAAGCAATTGTGACACTGGCTAGGGAAGACTGCTTTAAGTAAACTGCTCTCTCCCTCCTCTTGATCTATCTGGAGTCTTGAAGCCACATGGGAATTGGGCTGAAACAAGTTCCGAGTAGATTCAGCAAGAACAAAGGATGAGGACCCTTTAATACAGCAAGGATCCTGCTCCCTCTCTTTCCATTTGTGCAGTGTGGAATGGGACCTCTGCAAGATTCACTTCTCACTTGCAAACAAGGAGATTCACACCATCTGGTCAACAGTATATCTGAGGATACTTGCAACTTACATTCTGTTCCATGATAAGGAAAACATATTGCATTGTGTTGGTTAAGTGCCATGAAACACTCGGCCTGAATTGATCCCATCTAAATATAGGCATTACATTAGTGCACAAACATTTCCAGGTGAATAATTTTGTCCGCTCAGGATGTGACACATCCTCCTGAGATGTTTTCTTCTTTCTACATTGACTATAAAAGCAAGATGGAGCAAGGAAGCTCCAAACTTAAATAATGAAGTTAGGAAAGAGAAATTGAAGCTTTTGTGGCATCCAGACACAAAACTGGATAAAAAGCAAAGCCTCTGTGAAAACTGATTCACACCTTCCAGAAAGAATAGGTATCAGACAGTATTTCTGAAGAAACTTAAAAAGTACAGTGAACCTAAACCCATGGTAGAAGGCAAGGAATGAAGTTCCTATTGATCAACTACTGTTGGCTCACTGGAGGTCTCTTATCTGTCTTCATTAGTAGATATTTTTCCTTGGGCAACAGTCCTAGGACCATTCCAAAAGGAAGTTTATCAAAGGACAGGAGCAGGGCTGTTTGTATTTCATTCTGTGGTGTGTTTTAATTCTCTGATCTAAATAGTATGAATATAAAGTAATAATTCAACTGACATGAATAACATCAATACAAAATATGGACAAAAATACTTTGCACTTTTATAGCACTTCTTTTAGAATTAGGTAACTTTGCAAGCAATTCTTTGCAAGTACTTCTTACTGCATCTTATGGAGATAAGAACTGTATCCTACAGCAGAGAAAGATGACAAGACTTGCCCAAAGTCAACTGAATGAATCAATACTACAAAAAGAATCCAGTCCAACTTCCAGTCTCAGATCTAATTGTATGTGTTTTGACAAAGTACCTCAAAAGCAGGTTTTGATTTCTGGATCCCCAAAAAAGAGGAGTTAAAACATGGATTAACTTATTTTTCCAGTTGATATAGTGGAACAGCTCTTGGATCTTCACAAAACTGGCATCTTCCAGGTTGCTATCGTGTTAGTTGTGGAGATATTTACATACCTTTTGACCTCTAAAGATAAAACATTTATTCCTAAAACATGGTCTGCAATACCTGTACCAAACAAGGACCAAACCAAATCCTTCAATTCATGTTAGCTGAAAACATTAAGACAACCGTCACTATCTACTTATATTCAGGTACAATGCCAAATCATGTACCCAAGTAATCACAGCTCCCCATGCACATTTTGGGACAGAATTCTGCCCTCTCTGAAGCTGTGGTTAGACCTCAGCAATCAGTGATATGACCCAAGACTAACTCCAACTACCTGATTCCTGTTTGATCTGAATGGTGGGCTTGATGCCAGGTGGCAACTGAGATTGCTGTGGCTGCTGCTGAGCTGCAGAGGACTGCACCAGTTGTTGCTGCTGCTGCTGCTGCTGCTGCTGTTGTTGTTGTTGTTGTTGCTGCTGTGCCTGTTGTATTTGTTGCAACTGCTGTTTGGGGGCCTGCTGATGCTGTTTGGGAAACTGTGCTAGGATCTGTGTTGGGTTCCCAACCAGACCTTTTGGGGAAGGTAGCCTGGTAGAGGCAACTTTAATTGCTGACGTAGACACACCTGTGAAAGAGTAAATGGTTTAAGACCAGACAGTGCAACACAAATACTACAATTTTGAAAATCATTTTGCATTTCAACTACCTTTCCTAGTGAAAAATGCATAGATACACTAGGGAAGAAAGCTCCCACACAGGAGAGGTCCTCTAATCAGAGACAATGGAGCTTTATACAGATTTGTAATGTGGCAGCAGAATAGCAGCTAATGGAATGACAATAATCCCAGTTTACTTCCTGCACCTTTTCTAGTGCAATTAATTCACAAACATTTTCAAAGTCTGATATTTTAGGTTTCAAGAAACCCAAGTATTTACAGTGAAAATCATGACTACAAAAAGTGAGGGATATGAGGATGTCAAACATCAAACCCATCAACACTAGAAGGGAGTATCTCTTGATGAATACAATGTTGGTTTAAAAGAATCAAGTACTTTTCTGTAATTTAGAAAACTATGGAACACATTTTTGTGCTGATAGGTTAGATGATCTTACAAGTAATAAAGTGATTAAAACAAGTCTGCAGTAAGATGGAAAGATGAAGTTCCCAAATAAATAATACTTAATACTTTTGTTATTTCTTTATGTAGCTGTCACAGCATTTCCAGCAAAATTTGGTTTCGTCTATAACTCTAAACTGCACATCCATAAGCACCAGCAAACACAAAGTCCATGTCTTATAAAGGCAGTTTTAAACCAAGTCCCAGTTGTACTGGAACATACAAAGAAAATCTCTCATATTTTGCTACCTTTACAGATGGCAGTGACAATGATAGAAATCATAATAAAAAGTAATTCTGGCAATCTAAATAACCCTTTTCTCACTGCACTATCTCAGATGGTTTCCCCATGTTCTTGGTCAGCTGTTTTCATTCATGAATAGAACTTCCTTCGCATTTGGAGTGATGACTATTTTACGTCACAGAACGTTTCACTAGCACCTTCTGCAAGGACACTGATAATCTTGAAAAACAAATAACTGTTCAAGAGATATTGCATCTACTGTATTTTAGAAGTAAAATCTCTCCATGATCAAACCAAAATAAAAATCCACAGTTCAAATGATATGGAATTCTGCTGTAAGCTCTGTAGGTTACTAACTTGTGTGCGATTGTAGTGATAAGACAAGAGGCCAAAACTTAAACAGGGGAAGTTTAGGCTGAATATAAGGAAGAAGTTCCTTACTGTGAGGGCGGTGATGCTCTGGCACAGATTGCCCAGAGAGTGATAAATGCCCCATCCCTGGTAGTGTTCAAGGCCAGGTTGAACAGAGCCTTGGGCAACATGGTCTAGGGTGAGTCAGCCCTGCCCATGGCAGGGCGGTTGGAACCTGATGATCTTCAGGTCCTTTCCAACCCAAACCATTCTATGGTAGTATGATCTTCGAGATCTGATTAACAGCAGCAATATGAAAGGCAAAATAGCTCCTCAGCTTTGATCTGGTTGCCCAATATTTTGTGGAATGAAACAAGAATGGAAAATACAGACAAGGAAAAATTGCAATGTGACACTTGTCATTGGCAGGCACAGTTATTTGTCAAGGGCTGCTCACTAAGGCACTTTCATTCATCCAGAGCTTTTCTTCCAAATGTTACCTACTGGCTGTGGAGCTGAAACAGTCATGCTAGCACATACTTGGAGCTGGAAATCAGAAACCTAGGAGTTTTAATCCAGGCCCAACCAGGTCTCAAACTGAAGGACATGAAAACTGACATGCTGATAAAATACATAGATAAAAGGTGTAAACACCTCTTTACCTTTCAGAATTGTCATTGAGATTAATTACCACAAGAAATATTCTAAAGACCGAGCATGTCAAGCGTAGGTTCTATTTATTTGATGTTAACTTTGAATACCTTTGTAAATGAGGCTTTAAGAGAGACAACCATCTTTAAATAATGGGAACATCCATATTCCATGCATGAAATAGTTTAAAAGCCAGGCATTTTGAGGGTATAGTGTTTTACTGCTGCAAGTGAAATCTTTTCAAACCAAAAGCTATGATTTCTTTCACATCTCCTGTGCGTTACTCATCATATGTAAACACCAAGTGCATCTCCCCTATGTTATTATCAAAACAGAGTCCAATTCACCACTGAAAGAGCATCTTTTAAAAGCATAATGTTATTGCCATACCTTGTGCTACTGTTGACATAACCACTGATGGTGTTGATGATACTACAGCAGTCACAGCAATAGTATTTGCAGTACAGGAAGGAGTGGAACAGCTGCTGCTGGTGCTGCTGCTACTGACCAGAGAGGACTGAGAAGCAGTTATGACTACTGGCTGCTTCTGAGTAGTTGAGGCAATGACTGACGTTGGGACAAGTTTCGTGACTGCTGCATAGTTGTGGGACTTTGAAAGGATGTTGGGTACAAAAGTTGAGCTTGGAGAGGTGGTTACTATGATCACCTGAAAGAAGAAAAAAAACAAGAAATTCATTTGTTCTTTGCTTTTATCTAAAAGCATAAAATTGCAGTAATGCATCTGTCTGAGTATTTAGTTTTAGGGATACATGCTTATTAAGACCGTTTAAGACTCATAATTCTCATTTGCTGGCAACAAAAACACTCAATTAGTTTGAAGAAATGGCGATAAACATTTCCTTAAAATTAGAAAGGTCTGGGTTTGGGAAAAACAATTACTACCTAATTAAAGCAGAATTATCTCATGTCTGAAGGCAAACAGACAGGAATGAACTGCCTGGCTTCATTAAACTGGCCCAAGAAGCCTGAAAATCATTTTAAATGGAACTAAAGGCATTTCCAACAAGCTTGAAACACCATTCTCCCAAACCTTGCACATACATCAAGAAATGGCAGTGACAGAATAGATGATTCCTTTTTTCTCTTCAGCAACGAACAAGCAGTTGCCGAGTCAGTAATGGGAAACATTTTTGATGCACAAAGCTGTAAACAGTATTTCTTCAGTGCAAAAGACATGATTTAGGTTTGAAACAATTTCTGCTTTAATTTGTGCTCTCAATAACAAGAAATCCTTTCTTATCTGTCTGAAAGCCACTTCTCTAAAGAGAATAAACATTACCCCTGGTGCGAGTTACAATTATACCACCATTAATCTGATCTGACACAGGAAAATACAGAATTCATTATAACATTGGAAGAGGTCTGTTCTTACACAACTGACCTAGAAAGCTAACATTTCTTATGTGTTGAACACGGGGACTGTTAATGTAAAGAGATTCCTCTTATTCTGCTTCTACATACCTCCTTTAACTTACACACAGTTAAAACCGAAACACGCAGCACAGAAATACAACATATTTTCACTTTACCATGCAAGAATATTGTTGTTTTAATTATGCAATTGTCCAAGTAACTTCATTTATTAAAACCTTGAAAATTAAAACTTATTAATGTACCAAAAGCAGATAGAAAAAGGTACAGAAGGAGCAAAGAAAACCTGGGTCAGCTCAAACCAAAAGGCTTATACTACTACCCAAGGAATAATGAAACCTTGCCTGATACAGAAAAGAAACAGCATGACAATGGCATCAGAAACAGACTTAAGTGACAGATCAAGCAGTAACAGATTAAGAGTTTATAAAATAAAATAAAGATAACCACATGGATGGAATAAAAGCAGCAAATTTCACCCCAATGGCTGCCTCTGCATCTCCTTTTGCCCTAGTGCTTGGTTTTTACGATCCCTGCTCAATGTGCCTCTAGAGTTTTATCCTGTTCCTTAGTTAGTTAACGCTGGAAATACTTCCCAAGCGTTTGAATTTTATGGCCAGCTCCATTCTACTCATTTAGGAATACAGTTAAAGGACAACCTGCAGCTAAAAAAGATAGATTATTCACATTAAACTTCCTATATAATCCATAGTGCAACAGGACAAGTTCAGCATCTTCACTAAGTACAGACCTGTAGGATGAATCTGGCCATAACCACAACTCCTGAAAACTGCTGTTGTTCATTCAAAAGCAGAGATAAAGCCATCAGTCCAAGATCATCACTTAATAGTACTTTAATCACACAAGGAAATAAAGCTCGTAAAGAATTATAGTTCAACAATGATTGCTGGCCTGCGATTAAGCAGGTTTGGGTCTCTTCTCTCCAGATTAACAGAGCAGAACAAAGTTTAGTGATCTTCATGTATGAAGCATATCCAAAAACCAGAATTTTCAGGTAAAAGCTTAGAAGGATTAAAGTGCAAATCACACTCATATTTGTTGAGATGCTATTTTTCTCACGTATGTTGAAATCAAAGTAACCTCATCATGGGTACCAAAACTGCATGATGTATTTTACAGCAGAAAGACTGCTTGATTTAAAATCCAAAACAAAAGTAAATTGCTCTTTTTTTCTTATTGTGGTAAAAAATAATTCCTAACCTATATTAAAATTAGTCCTATCAGCTCTATTTTAAGAGGCATCAAACCTTGCTCCTGAAGAAACAAAGGCATTAACTGCCAAAAGCTTCACTAGCCTGATTCCTTCTGTGTCCCAGACAGGACTTTATAATAAGAGAATCCACAAATTGGAGCTGTGACATTATTAGTCCTTAAATATAATCTTCCTCCAACCTACTAAAATGTCAAAGCAATTCAGAAAGCTGGCATGCAGGAATGAAGAATTTCATTCACATCCAATAACTTCAGCCATCTCTACCAGAGCTTGTTTAAAAGAGTACACTTCCTATTTAAGTGTAACAAGTCTGGCATTTCATTTCAAACTTTGAAAAGGGATCTCTCTTACCAAAATGATCCCCAGTTACATATTTTGGCATATCTAAATCCAACAAAAGAGGGCAGTGTGACAAGTTCAGATACAAATGCTACTATGGCTCCCTAATGAAACAAGCGATGGCTTTCCTATCATTGCAGATCAGAGTCAAATGATGCCATGCAAAGCAAAACCTAAAACTTCTATGTTAGAACAAGCAGAAGCACAACTGCAGGAAAGACCTCACCACCAGTCTATTCTCTTCCTTTTGGAGATTTAATACACTCCATCTTTAATTACCAGCACATGTAACACTCAATACAAGACTACAGATGTTTAAGGCAGAAAAAATCCTGCTGTAAAGATGAGCCTAACAAGAGCAACAGGATGCCCTATACTAGCTGTGAATTTGCTGCATTGAATGCAGGACATTTTACTTTATGGTTTATGCTCACTCACAACTTTCTACTCTTGTATTCAGAGAAGAAATTTGATTCAGGACACTGTTAAAGAACAGTGAATCAAACGAAAGCATCAAAGAGCTCTGAAGTGGGGAAAGGCCAGAAAGCAAGATCTTTACTGCACATTGCTTCAGTTAATCTTCCTTTGTTTCCAAAAAGAGTCAGGACATGGGAACTCTGCTAATCCAAATAGAGTCATAAAACAATTAAGACGACAAATAGAACAAATACCCTGTGAGGGTTTGGGCTCAAGTCAAACTCCCACAGTTGGAATAAAAATTGCTTGTTAGTGGCCAGCCTCCCACCAATCTGTTGGCATCAGGGACAAATTAATTCCACAGACACCCCCTACTCCTAAGTCTGCCTTAATAAATAACCATACCAAGAATGAGCTTGGTCTGAGCCATTAATCTTTTCTTACATCTTAAGAACAAAACAGTAGAGACATCCAAAATGCTTCCTAAAGGCCATGGGAAAACAGTCATGCCATAGATGTGGCACGTTAAGAGTCCTGAGTCCAATACAAAACTTCAACACAGAAAACCTTTTCCACGCACTGCATTCTGGTGATAGCTGGGCACACTCAGCTGAAATAATGCAACTGATTTTGACCACTAGAACACTGTTAATGTAGAATGAGAAATGGCACACTAGTACTGAAAGGAAAATAAAGCCCCCCCCAGTCTTCGATCAGCTCCAAGGACAAGCTTTGTAGACCCCCAAAAAACCTAGTCTCTAGACAAAAGGCTTGGCAAGGGAAAGCCCATGCTACCTCTGCTGGAATTCTACTACTGCAAAGAATAACCATCAATAAGGAAAATAGAAATAAGAAAGATTACCTTTGACCAATAGTTGTTACCATCTGAAGGCTGTTCAGTGGCCTATGTGATCCAGTTCTCAGTGGACTAGTGTCCATATCACAAAACCCAACACCACAAATGGTACTAACTGGCAACCTTGTTGGCAGTCTCACCAGAGAGGCCAAGAATTGAATGAGCATGGAGACTGAATCCCCTCTCATCCCTAGAAGTGGTCCCTTCAGGTCAGGGTTGAGGCACATTGGTGGGGCAGTCTGGGGGAAGCTTGCACTCCCGCTGCCTGTGCTGTACCTGTTCTGTGGATAAAAAGAGGGCTTCAGTCTCCACGGCTGTCAATCCAGGTCCTTCACACACAGGTGAACTAAATTCATACATGAGTTTGGTTTTTTCCTCTTTGTTTGTTTTAAAGAGGGATTACCTTATCCCGAGTGCAATCCTTAAGAAAACAGCCAGACAGTTCACAGCAAGGAAGAGTCAAACATCACATCTTACTCATTGATAAAACCAGAATAAAGTAACATTTGGCAGCTTCCCCCACATACCTTCTGCGTTGTCGTGTTTGTTGTCTGTGTTGAGGGCTTAGTGAAGGTTATTTTCACAGGCGACATGTGTGGTGGTAAGGAGTTGGCAATGCTCTGCATTATATTACTCATCTTGGGGCTGCCACTTACAGGCACTGTGATAGTTTTAGTGACAGGAGTCACTGCCTTCGGGACTTCTTTCAGGAGAACAGGGGAAGAACTTGAGGAATTTGTTCGCCGTCTTTTGCGGGGCTTTTCATCATCATCAGAGCAGCTGACACCTGCAAAAGAAGTACTTTATCTCAGTTATACTTTCCCCTATCTGCAACTCTGAGTGCTTTCTAAACCACTACAAATTTGCTGAGCCTTGTATGAACTTCTGAATAAGGTAAGAAGAACTAGAGTATAAATTACATCTTATGATCACAACCAACCTGTATCACACCACAGAGAGTCCTTGATACAGACCACCATAAAGCAAAGAAACAAACCCCACAACCTACTCAGTTACTGGGTTACTTCACTCAGTTTAAGAGATTTAAGGATCCTAAGAGCCTGTAGAGGGATTTCATTTTGTCTCACGAAGCTTGACTAATGAGATTACACACACAAGGGGGTTGGGATAACATCATGCACATTTGTTGTGGTTTAAGCCCAGCCGTAATTCAGAACCACAGTCTTTCTCTCACTCCCTCCCTTCCTCCCACACCCTCTCCCGGAGGGATGGGGAGGAGGATCAAAAGAATGTAACTCCTACAGGCTGAGATAAGAGCAGTCCAGTAACTAAGGTATAACACAAACCACTACTGCTACCACCAGTAATAATAATGATAAGGGAAATAACATGGGAAGAGAATACAACCACTGACCATCCACCAACCGATACCCAGCCCGACCGAGCAGTGATCTAGCCCTTCCGGGTAACTGCCCCCAGTTTATATAGGAGGCATGACGTGCTGTGGTATGGAGTACCTCTTTGGTCAGTTTGGGTCAGGTGTCCTGTCTCTGCTTCCTCCTAGCTTCCCCTCCTCCCTGGCAGAGCATGAGACTCAGAAAGTCCTGGTCAGAGTAAACATTCTGACCAGCAACTAAAAGCACTGTGTTATCAGCGCTGTTCCCAGACAAAAACACAGTGCTGCACCAGGAGAGAAATGGCTGCTACTGCTGAACACAGGACAGCATTTCAGTTTAAAACTTTGCATTACACTGTTCTTGTTGCTGATTTTGTTTACACCAACTGGACTCCTTCCGTTTATCCTTCTGTAGTCTCCTCTGTTTTCATAGAATCAGACTAGTTTTGTTGGAAAGGTCTTTAAGATCAACTAGTTCCAACCCCCTGCCATGGGCAGGGACACTGTCCACTAGGCCAGGTTGCTCAGGTCCCTGTCCTGTACCTCCAGGGATGAGGCATCCACAACCTTCTTGGGCAGCCTCCGTTAGTGTCTCACCACTCTCACGATAAAGAATGTCTTCTTTATATCTAACCTAAACCTCCCCTGTTTAAGTTTCAACCTCTGTACCTACTATGGCATGCTTATCATCATAGCAAACCACCTCCTATCACCTCAGCACGGCATCTTGAGATCCTTTATTTTACGACATACTTTAACTACAACGATCAAACCTCACTTTATCAGTTTACTTCTGCTTCGTCTGGTGCATTTTGTGCAACACACATAAAGTGGCACCAAACGGGCAATCATAGCCAACAAAAGTCTGGCCTCAAAGAACTTCTTCACAATCCTCTACTGCACACACAGAGCAAAGATCTGCACTACTCAGCTGAGCAAAGGCTAACAGCGTGATTGATGCATCTTAAACCCATGTAAAACTTTCCAAAGTAGGCAGTAAGTTCATAAATCAGTATACATTACAGAAAAATGGAGTTTATTAACCTTGAAAATCTCTTACAGCTAATGGGTGGCATTTATGTTTATCAAATTAGCCAGTGTTAAGCAAACCAGAGATAAGCCAAAAAGACACAATCCCCCCTATGCAGAACAAGGCTGAGGATCTTGTTCCATATGCCTAGGGCTTAAAGACAAAGAACACTGTCATGGCACAATGCAGCCTTGCCGGTAAGACAAGCAGACTTGGTTGGCAGTCCATCTCTTATTAGGGTCAAGAGCTAATTACAATCTCCAATTAAAATAACTGAGTATTCTGGCACTCAGAAAGTGAAGATGTAGGAATTAACATGGACAAGAAAGTGCCCTATAGTACAGCAAGTGATTTCTGGAACATGTGATTCTCTCTTCATACAAGTCCCAGCTCATTCGCAGGTGCACTTCAGACAGTTTTACCCACACAAAGATGTGGAAATCCACTTCTGTGAAAGCTGAACCAGAGAAGAAAAGCAAAGGCTTTATTTTAAGTTTGCTTTGAACTCAGAAAAATCCATTTCAGCTGGCCGTAGCTGTACAGATGAAGCATGGATCCTACAAGTGGGTTTCAAAGCTCTAATCAACACTTTACAGCCCTGAACAAGCCTAGAAATGATCTCCATCTATAAAGCAGAGATTCGGTTACATGACTTTAAACTCTATTATGAACAGTGTTTTAAGTATTACTGAGTGCACAATGCAAACTTATAGCTGTGAGGATGTTAATCACACTGAAAACGTGCTGGAATTTCAGAATTCATTTGAATCAAAACTCCATATGCAGCTAGCATGTTAGGACAGCGCTGTTTTCTTGGTGGGTCACCAAGAAATACTTCAGAGAAAGCTATTTGTACTCCTTATCCACCAAAAAAACCCAATAAAGAACAATACAAAAATAAGAAAGTAAGAGTAAACTAATAGAACATTATTTTTTGGTAAGTAGAGCTCATTTCATCTCCTGTTTTCACTGCTGGGGGTCTGCAAGGACGTTGTTTCTACGATTTCATGTTAGAAACTGCATTGGCACAAAGTTTTCCCCCAGCATTTAGCTAAAAGGTAATACAGCTCGAGTGTAACTCACACTTGACAAGCAAGGAAGCAGAGGCAGGGAGAGGTTAATGGCTCAATCAGACTGTGACTCGGATGAGGTCACGCAATAGATCAGTGGCAAAGTCATCACTATAACTCAGGCCTCCTGAGCTTGCTCTTCAGCAGGTTTGTTAAAACTAAGGTGACTGAAACACCACAGACTGAAAGACACACAGTTCCTTAAAAAAAAAGGAATAAAATGAAGCATGCAAAGTGGAGGGGGGAATGCAATCTAGGGATGGACAGAATAAAAATGAGAACGTTTCATCCCTCTACTGTGTGTCTAGACTGGTTTTACACTCATTATCATGTAATAATTCATGCATTACCATGTAATAATTCATTAGAGGGCTAAATTAAATTTTTAAGAGGTTAAGAACATTTTTCCCCTGAATCTTTAAACTAAAGCAGAGTGATTAGTGCACTAAATCAGAGGAATGAAAAATCTTCATGTAATGGGGTTTGTGGGTTGATTCAGCTCTTGAAGACAGTGGTTTGCAGGTAACATTATGCACAATGTGGCATTTCTGACTAGCTAGAAGTTTACACAGACATCCACATACTGCATAAAGATTAAGATATAATATGAAAGCAAGCATAAAAATAGCACTTATTCACTTCACTGTTAAACTTTGTCACCTGCATTTTGATATAGACACCAAATAAGAATAGAAGCAAACAGCATTATTAGTTAAGTAAAGCTACCTTTGATGAGCTGGGTGTATGTATAAGGACATATTCTGCTTTTAAAACTAGCTGATCTATTAGCCAAAGAAGGAAGGGAGAGGGGGTTAGAAAAAAAGACTGGTTGTGGATGTTATATCCTGGGTATTTCCAAGTTTAAATGCATGAAGATGGGTGTCTGATGGGATTTCGCTTGGAGTTTTCACAGTTGAAAAGGAATGCAAGCCTCACTGAGATTCACTTCCAAATAAATGACAAAACGGCCAGACACAGATAACATGAGCATGTAAATGCTTGCCAGGCTACTGTGCACAATGAAAGTGGAAAGGAGGGACCTTTTCTAACTCAAGGAAGTGACTACAGTGCATTACTTCAGCAGAAGGAAGAGGGATGTCCTCTGTGGAAGGAACCAGCTGAACCACCTTAAACACAAGTTCTGACCAAGCTGGATTAGAAATCCACTGATATACAGCAATTTCTAGGTTTAATTTTGAAACTACTTTTCATTCTTCTTGTCCTTGTCATTACTGCTCCCTGCAGCACTTTACAGCAAGTGGATTTATCCTGAACGTGATTTCTCTGAAAAGGGGAAGCAATAAATTCATCCTTTAGACTAAATGAAGGCATAAAGGCATTAAACGACTTGCCCAAGGTCAAAGTGTTTAACTCAGTCGATGCTTCAGCCACAAGACTGTCCCTTTCTTTCCCTTTTGTTAACCAGTTGCTAGTATCACTTACTTTTGACGTAAACAGTACTTCCACTTGGCAAGACGACTACATTGGAGGCTGGACTGGCGGGTCTGGGGGACTTCACTGTTGCTACACTGCCACTTGGAACAGGGGTAGATGTTGGGGTTGAAGTGGTACTTGTGTAGGAATAGCAAACCACCACTGAAGAGGAGAAAAGACACCTTCCATATAACTGAAGTGCAGAATCCCATTATTCTATCACTATTTTAACAACTGAAATGGAAGCCAAAGACTTATTGGGTCATTATCCATATCTTTGCCTCTGCAATCCTGTGGATTGCTCCCCAGTTTGACCTAAGTATGGCCATTGAATTAACGGCTTTCAAAGACAACAGAGAAATCTAACCTCCCCTCCTCCCACCCACCAGAAATCTCTGACATTCATTCTACATCTATTTGTATTAACCTGATGTTTTACTTTACAACTTATTATTTTTAATTTTACCATTAATTTGGTTTCTTGATCTTTTTGTTTTACTGTAAGTGACCATATCCAGACTGATAACTAATGGAACATAGCTAGTGTCAGTCCTCAACAGTACACCAGTTGAAGAAACCAAAATAATCCTTCAGTAATGAACTAGTTTTTGCTAATCAGCTTTTTTCAACTCTTTCTTGTAAATAACAGCACAATGATCCAGCATTTCTCATACAATCAGAATCAACCAGCTTGTTTCAAGAAGTGTTACACATTCTCCAGTTGCATGAAGCACAATTCGAGCCTATTCAGCTAAGACAGATGGAATGCTTACCAGCATTATTTAAAAGGCACAGGGAAAGCAGAAAGCAATCTTTAACTTGTTAACTTGGTATGTTTAATCTCAAGTGGGGGTAAAATAATAAAAGCAACAAAATTTTCTCCAATTTCACCAAAACCTACTTACATTTTTAAAGTGTTCTGAAACATCAAAGCACAGAATGGTTTGGGTCAGAAGAGACCTTAAACATCTTTCATAACTTACAGAACTTTAAAGCTTAAGCCATTGGTCCAAGTTTTGAGAGTTTACAGAGCTTAACAAGTTAACCAGTAAATTTCCCCCTTGTTTCCCAATTTTTTTCCTTAATTTCACTTGCTAGTGTGCTCACTAACACCAAGTATCAGATATACACTGTAGGTGCTGCAAACGCATTTAAATAAATTAATAATATCATGTTTCTAGGAATATTGTGCAATAAGAAACATTCAGATTATAATAATAATAATCTAACACTTCAAATCTAAGAGAACAATTTCTTCTGTGACATTACCTCTATATTCCCACAGACTGAAGTAGTTAGGGCTTTCTCTCACCTTCTTTGTTTCCAGTTTCTGCGGGAACTGGAAGAGATGCGTTGTGCTGAACCGCTGCATTGGCAACAGCATTAGCAGTAACAGTAAAAGCTGTTTGTGGAACAAGCCGTGGCATCAGCGGCACCAGTCGACGACCTTCTATAGACCATTCGGAAGAGCTGTTTGGTCCAGACATACTAAACAGAAATGCACATCCTTGTAAGTATATTGCAGAGCTTCCAAACTACTCAGTACTCTTATTCAAGAGGCTTTTTCAACAGTGAAAGACTAAAAGGCAGTTTCTAAAGGCACACTACAGCAATAACCATCAACTGTCTTCATTTCATGAAAGCCCTTACATTTTTCCCACCTGATGGAGAAATCCACCCACAGAAATCTTAAGAGCTGCTGCTTCTTTACCTGTTTTGTTTTGAAGAGCCCTTAAGGGGACAGAGGTGTGTGGATGTCATGCTCAAAACCCCCATATGAGATTAGCTACTATTCAGGTACAGTTGGTACACTGTCTACATATGAATGACAATACCTATGTATCCAATAGATGTGTAGGTATCTGCACATCCAATAGAAGACTACTGGAATTTTACATCTACTACTACATCACAGGGAAAAACTCAGCTTCTGATGCAAATCTTGTTTTACCTGATCAAAAGAGTTTCTCAGACTTAATAAAGTAGTTCCAAACAAAGTACTAGAACACAAAATAATTTAAATACACCCCAAGCACTTTCCTCAACAGGACCCAGCCTGCTGCTCCAGTTTTCTCTTAACCTTAGTACTTACAAACTGGAATGCTTCCAAAAACTGCTGTTCTTATCAAGATGGGAAAAGTGTTTCTGTTGATGACTTATTACACGAGTCATTTGTCAAATCAGCAAAACCAAAAGGGCAAATTATTTTTCAATGCCATTATGTTCTTCAGCAAATCAACCCTTTTTAATGTATTCATATATTCTGAAAACACAACTTGTCACGTGAACTACTGCAAGTTGCAGCAAAAGCTACCACAGATCAGTTTGTAAAATGCAGAGGATCTGCTCTGTTGTTAAATCCTGACACACTTCAGTGTTCTTCAGATACATATTCATATAGTGTAAGCAGAGCTACACCAGCTGAGGTAAAAATACATCTTTCTGATAGTAATTAAGGCTACAAGTGTTACACATAGCAAAGCTAGGAAAGTCTGTTTCCTTAATGAGTTATTTAAGTCAAATACTGTATTATCAACCATCACTTACAAAGAATTACCATAGGGAAAAATAAAGAGATGCAGCACTTCACAACTGCACCTTGTCTGGATTATAATATCACATCCACCTGAAGTTCAACACCTCAGGACAAACTTTATGCTTGTTCTGTAAAATGCTAAAAAACAGAACTACGACTTAAAAAGGAAACTTGATTCAAGACAAGAAACCGGATTTGATAACTAAATGCTTATTCTTCAATAGTTTTTTCCCCTTTCTTTAAGGAGCGTAAGAAAGCTGGTGGGTTTTGCTGGCTGCATGCTTCTAACTCTTTAAACTTGAACCCTGAAACACTAAAATGTTAAAAGTCCTTCTGCAGCACTAAAACAGTCTGCTGATTTTGGCAAGCCTTGGATCTATTGTATAACCGCTAACTCAAACTAGCCTGCTATTTGTACGATTTCCTTTTTTCTCCCCATGACACCTAATCTACAATAGTCAAAAATCAATGGCTGTAAGAGAAAAAGAAGAAAAATACAGTCACTTCCAATCCTGCTCTGTTTAAAGACAGTCCTTAATATAAGGCAGTTAAGTAACTATCAAAGATACGAAAGCACTTGCCCTCTTGCTCCTCTCCACCTTTCAAAATCATATGGAGCTTGCAAAAGCAAACGCAAGGAGGAACCAGCCCAGTGGATGCCAGCACAGCAGCTGCATCAAGCAGGAAGGGTGGACACTGATGTCACCAATTGCTGCTGCAGTTTTTCTAACTCAATCTTCAGAGTTCTATCTTTCAGTTAAGGCACGATGGATTTTCCAAAGGGTACCTTTGATATCACATAGAAAATGACCTGTAGCTTACTTGTGTGCAATGGTCGTTAGTCGTTCATCATTTACTGCCCTCCGAACTTCAGCACGATGTCTCTCTGTTGAAATACTATTAAAAACAGCAATATATTTTAGTCAAAGGGAGACAGGAACATTTATCTAAAACTTCTAGCCTGAAATTAAGCTTATGAATAATCTACTCAAGAGACGAAAGGGAATAGGCATTTACATTTAACAGATTGTCACTTAACTTTTGCTATCACAGGGAGAAAGAATGAATGTATTGTTGCTCAAAAATATTACTGAAGGATAAAAAGGACATTGCTGTTCATAGCAAACAGTGAGAATCCAACCTCCTAACGAGAGCAATAAATTTAAAGCATGTGGCAGACATATTTGCTCAGAACATACATCAGTCTTTCTTGATGACGACCTTGAAGTTCTACCTTGATGAAGCCAGCACACACTAGTGGGCTACTGGTAAGCTTTTAACACTGTATCTCACAAAGCACCAAAACAGCAAAGCTTCAACCACAGAGGCACGGTTGTTTTCCTTGTTAAAAACTCAAAGCAGAAGAGGAATTAAACCTCCACAACATGGAGAATTTCTTCCTCTGAATTAAGATTTGCTTTGTGATCCTAGTTCAGGCAATACCTTAAAAGAAAACAGGTCATTGGTTCTGATTTTAAGGAGGTCAGGGTTACCTAAGCACTTTAGAGAGTTCTCCAAGAAGATCCTTCTTCTCTTTCGTAAGGTCTCCCTGTGCACGTAAGGCACTGATGACACCTGCATATGCTTCCAGTTCTGAAGAATGAGAACAAATAGGATTTTATTTAATGCTCACAGCAAAGGGGGAAAAAAATGCTTCTGACAGTATTCTATTAATTTGCAAAATCATTAAGAGGAACATGTCTTTCAATTATTTAGTGCTTCTCAAAAGAGATTGATGATTTAGAACTCTCGCAGTCAATTACTCTGCAGCGTACAGCTTTTCTATGAAACAATTCTATCACAGAGGATTATCCAGTTTATAAACCCAACTGAATGTCAAGCTCTGAGCTGACAGTTCAACCAGAAAGCTGGAAGGAACAGACCCCATATTTGAGAGTAGCTCAGAATTCCTTAGAAGCAGAAGAGCATCTTTTAACATATATCCTTGTTAAACGTTCCACAGAAAAGCTTGACTTGAAAAAGAATTGCACTATCAAAAGAGCAACTGATTTTTCCATAATGCCTTTCCTTAATGAGTGTGGAGAACATTGGCTTTCGCCTGTTAAACAGAATCATCACAACCTTTTATGCCCATTTACTTGATATGCACAACTACTTGAATCTGTAAAGGACACAACACACTGAATTACACCTGCTCAACACAAAAGAAACAATGCGGCTACTCTTAAAATGTAGAGCTACTCTTAACTGTAGAACTATCACAAAGATTAACTCACCGACACACAACTCTCATTTAAGGTGAATTTAGAATTCCAGGTGACCTCTCTAAATGTCATGCCATGAGCGTCTCAATAAAAACCAAACAGTTAAAGGCTACTCAAATGCCTGAATTGTGTCCTCTGAAGCAGGGTGAAAACGCACCTAATGAAATAATGGAGTCTGCTGATTTGCCAAATAATGACTTGTTGCTCTAAGCACAGTGTAAGGAAACATCACTGCAACTCCTGCTTTAAACCAGAAACACAAATTCTTTTGACACTTCCATAATTGGCTTTGTCACCCCCATTTCAGTAGCCAACCCAAACTGACCCCACAACATATCCTGGTGAACCAAAATAAAAGGGATATGCTAAAACCTAACGCCTCTAATGCTCGTTGCAAAAGACTGCTGCTCATCTGAAAAGCTTTCAGTTTATGATTCCAAAGAGCTAACTTACAAATCAAATCAAGGAACTGTGCTGAAAAGAAGTCCTGCTCTCCTGTCCTGATTAAGCAGACAAAACACAAAGCAGAGTCACTTTGGTTAACCATGCAGCCTTGCACAGGGATGCGGAGTGGCCTACAGAAGCACTTACAGCTTCAGTTATAAAACATTTGCTAATTAATGCAGTGGTTATTACTAATATCAGCATTTATTTAGACAAACATGTTACAATATTTAAGATACTAATTATTTTCCTCTGTTAACAACATGAAGTAATTCTCAGATACAACTGTATCATTATTAGATTTTTGTTTCTTTCTGCATTTTTTAGAGATCCTTTACACCAGGCCTTCTGGAAGATAGTAAAGATTTCAGAACAGTTGTAAGTAGTTTCCTCACCCTTACTTAGGCCAGGTTGGATGGGGCTTTGAGCAATCTGGTCTAGTGGAAGGTGTCCCTGCCTGTGGCAGGGGGTTGGAACTGGATGAGCTCTTAAGGTCCCTTCCAACCTAAACCATTCTGTGACTGTGAGTCTATGAAGCACTCACTAAATGCTGTGCTCTCTTTCCAACAGAAAACACATCAAACGGCTTCACAAAACAGTTTTCACAAACAACTATCATTATTTCGAGTGCAATGTGCTACCATCATGCCTTTATTCAGTTCTAAACCACAGATGCTGCAGAACTATGCACACCTCAGGATGCATTTCAGCCTCACCTACACCATCGCATTTCAATCGGGATGGAGCACGATGGATGTTGGGCTGAGAGCTGGAAAAACAGAATCCTCTAAAGCAGATGAATACCGCTGAATACAACCCTTAGACAGCTATTCACTCCCATTACCCATGCTCCTTCCCCTTCCAGCCCTGCAGTTAACATGGATTTAAACTCAGAGCTTCTCTTCTCTAGCAAACACAGGGCTCCTACAGGCTCTGACCCTCTGTTACACACGCAGGGCCCCCTTGTGGGGACGCAGCTCTTGCCAGGGAAAAAAAACAGGGAAAGGAAAAAACCCAGAAAGAGGGTTTTATTATTTATTTCTTTTCCTGTCAGCCTAGGTTATGTCATTGAAGGAGGTGTAGCTGCAGCTCTGTTTGGCTCAGCTGCACCAGCAAGGTTCTGCCAGCAGCTGGGGTGGAAGTTTTCTTTCCATGCTCCCAGCCAGCAGAGCTACGTTAACAAAATTCAGCAGCACGAATACGGTCCAAATCTTTTGGCATCCTGCACTTTCTCTTAGTTTTTTGTACCTCTTAAGCCTCACTTAAGGCCAAGGGTACTCAACGGGTGTGCAGCTTAGCTGGAATGCTGTGTGCAACATCGCTGTTTCAACTGAATTCAACTCCCACATTCCCAAGAAATTAAATAAACAGGGAAAAGACATCCTCAACTCTCAGAGGATAAAGGGGATGGCTTCACCATGTACAAGAGCCTTGGCACAGTTAGAAGCACAACACATCGTCTTTAAATGCCCAAGTAAAAGGAGAACGAGAAAAGCTGTGACAGGCACAGGAAGTTAGAGGGAGTCTCAACCTTCTTCCTGACATCATCTCCTACATTATGTTCCTCAGAACAAAGTCTGACAAGAAACCTAAGCGGTTTTTCTTCTCTTCTCGTAATATGCATCATTTAAGTGGCAAAAAAACCTTTAACTAATTAAATTCATCTTTAAGAACACAGAAATGACTGCACAAGACCAGATCAATGGTCAAACAAAGGATTGTCTCCTGTGGTAGCCCAAAATGGATGTGTGAGGAAAGGACAAACATTGCTATTACCTGCCAAAATACAAAAGCATGTCTCACACATTTACAAGGACAGAGCACCAAAAAGCCTCCCAGTATATATCTCTATCAGGCAGGGGTCTCAGCTACTGAACAATGCAAAAAGCTCCTGTTCTTACGGCAGTTGAGAATACATTGATTTCACACTTCCCTGATAATCTGTGTAACTGCAGATCACAAACCATCACATTCATTTTCTACCTTTATTACTCAAACTCAGCTCTGCAGTGCAGGTTAAACCACGGTTCCATGAGGGTTTTTTGGTACAAAAAGGTGCCTAACACAGAACTGAAAATCAGACGTGGACCCTCCTTTCACAGAGTACCTCGTGCATGTTAACGGTCATAAAGACCACAGCAATGCACCATCGAGGCAGAGATGGCCTAGGACATCCATGAGAAACTCGCCCTAACCAACACAATTCTGCTCTATTCATTTTGCTCTGGCGGAGAGCATCTGCCAAACATCATTTGAAGCCAGGGCTGTCAAATCAATGACACACGCAGAATGCAGGAAATGACTTGTAAGTTGCCTGTAGACACATTAAAGTATTCCATGGAAGCAGCAGGCAGGCAAATCTTAAAAGGGCAAACATACAGACCCACAAACTGCATCTTACTGTACCCAGTTTGCGAAGGATCCTCTTGCATTCATCTCTGCTGAGATCCAGTAGAGTTGGCCACACCACTGGCATCTTGCCCTCCTGTTTGTGCTCCCAGAGAGCTCAGCCTCGCTGGAAAAAGGCATATAAATACAGTAAGAGCGAGTCTGTCACGTATTGATTTCGCAAACCGATTGATGCAAACTCTCCTGAGCCTGCTCACAACTCCACCGGCACATTCCCTCTCATTCCCACACTCCTGCCTTTGTAATGGCACGCTTTGCCATGCAGGAATCCGGCGCTTTCACAAGGGCACGGACTTCCTATATTCTCTAGCTCAGCTGCATCACCCGAGGCTTTTTACCGAGTTTCCCACCTCCTCAAGCCCTTTTTCACGCCGAAACGCTCTCCGAATTGATGCTCCAGTCTCCTCCCTCTCTTTATGCACAGAGCACCTATTATAAGAACTCTTCCACAGCTAACCGCACGCTCCCCCTTCCCCCCGGGGGACGCATTTAGCACCAACCCATTATATGACAGAACGGCAAAAAAAACCACCGTGAAAATTCGCTTTCCAACACTAACCCCCCTCCCCAGAAACCAACCCCAAACCAAAACACGGGAACACCCCCTCGCCCCATCGCATCGCGGCGACATCCCGGGGGTGGCGGGGGAAGAAGCCGCATCTCCCCGTCGCAACGAGGATAATAAAGGGAGAAAGAGGAGCCGGAGGCGAGCCGGCTGGGGCAGGGAACGGCACAGCGGGGAGGGGGGGTGGGCACCGGGAACAAAAGCCCCGGCGCCAGCGCGGGGTTAGACGGAGGGAGGATCATCTCTGTACGAGGAGATAGACGGCGCCTGGGGGCTCCCCGCCCGCCCTTCCCCGGTGCCCCCCCATGGCCCTTGGCAGCGGCACTGGATCCCCACCGCGCTCGGAAGCCAGGAAGGAACGAGCGGCCGGGCGGGCGGCGGCCGCGGAGGGGCAGCGCCAGCGGCCTGCAGGCGGGGGCCGGGGCGCGGGCCCGGGAGGGGGGCGGCGGGTCCCCGCCGTCGGGGGAAGCGGAGCTGCCCCTCTCCGCTGCCGGGGAGCACCCCCGGGGCACGGCGAGGAGGGGCTGCCGGGGAGCTGGACCCACCTGCCCGGCCGTGCCCAGCACATCGAACGGCTCCTCGGCGGCACAACCCCTCCTCCCCTCCCGGTGCCGCGCTCCGGTTTGTTTAGTGGCGGCGGCGGCAGCGCGTCCCCGGGCCAAGATGGCGGCGGGGCGCAGGGCGCATGCGCGAGAGCCGCGGAGCACGCCGGGAATTGTAGTCCCAGCGCTGCCCGCGAGCGAGGAGATGGATGAAGCGATTTGGCAAGATGGCGCGGGGAGGGCGCGGAGCGCAGGCGCAGGGGCGAGGAGCATGCTGGGAGTTGTAGTCATGGAGAGGACGTGAACGGTGTCCCGCCATAACTCCACCGGGTACGGGCGCCGGGAGTGGACAAACGCCCTCCAGCGCATTCCGCTTTGGTGTGCTCTAATGGAATCGCACACACCCCTAAACTGAAGGAATTAAGGGCTTGGCGCCGCTTCTTGCGAAGGAATGTGCGGGGTTGACATCAGCCCTGACGTCATTGGGCTGTTTCCAGCTTCACGGGTTAAGAGCCGCCGTGGTTACGTGCGGGCTGTTGTCAAACACGGTGCGTGCACACAATATGGTTGTAAAACACGCCCTAAAGCCGCGCTCGCACCCGCTCCGGGCTGGGGTCCTTACCGCTGTGATCCTGTCATCATCCTGCTTAAGCTACCGAAAGCCCTGGGCCTGGCGGCTCCTTTGTGTCTAACTGCGGTTATAACTTTTTACCGGCAGAGTTTCCGAGATAAGCAGTGAATTGCATCTCTCTTAAAGTGCTTAGATCAGATTAGAAACAGAAATCACAGCATTTCTGGGCTGCGATGATGAGAAGCAATGGGACTGATAGGACAAGGGAGGATGAGTTTAAACTGAAATGGGCAGAAGCTCTTCCCTGTGAGGGTGCTGAGGCGCTGGCACAGGGTGCCCAGAGAAGCTGTGGCTGCCCCATCCCTGGCAGTGCTCAAGGCCAGGTTGGACACAGGGGCTTGGAGCAAGCTGCTCCAGTGGAAGGGGTCCCTGCCCATGGCAGGGGTTGGAATTGGATGAGCTTGAAGGTCCCTTAAATGGGGTGGGGCATCCATACTGCTTGATACAGCAAGCTTGTTCTCTACAAGTGCTAAATGAATATGTAAATTAATATCATATGCTATATAATAATATAATAGAGAATCATAGAATAGTTTGGGTTGGAAAGGACCTTAAGATCATCCAGTTCCAACCCCTGCCATGGGCAGGGACACCTCACACTAAACCATGGCACCCAAGGCTCTGTCCAACCTGGCCTTGAACACTGCCAGGGACAGAGCATTCACAGCTTCCCTGGGCAACCCATTCCAGTCATCACCACCCTCACAGGAAAGAACTTCTGCCTTGTATCCAACCTGAACTTCCCCTGTTTCACTTTGAACCCATCACCCCTTGTCCTATCGTTCCAGTCCCTAATGAAGAGTCCCTCCCCAGCATCCCTATAGGCCCCCTTCAGACATTGGAAGCTGCTCTGAGGTCTCCACACAGCTTCTCTTCTCCAGGCTGAACAGCCCCAACTTTTTCAGCCTATCTTCAATATAGTATAATATAATGTAATGTAATGTAATATAATGTAATGTAATATAATGTAATAATGCTAGTACAAACCTTGATCTCATTACACAAAGTTGGGGAAAGGTCTTCTTGTTTTATATCGTTCAAGCCATCTTTGATTCCTTTCTTTGTTAAGCCTGTTGAGACTGAGAGTCCTCTTGCATACCTTCTGATTCTGCAAAGCAAACAGACACCATGGGGGCGGAGAGTTCGATGAAGAGGAGGGAAAGGCTCCTCCTTATTCCACTCTCTCTCAGAAAACCCTGTTATAGTTTGCTTTCATAACACCAGAACCAGCTGGACACTGGCTGAGGTGAAGCCAAGGCGGATGGAGGGGGTGCATGAAATCACAACACCTATTCCCAGATCTGTGAGTGCTGCTATTTCCACCCAGATATAGATAGAAATATTCCTTCAATGCGATCACTGATGGACACATTCTCACTTGCAGTTTCCCATTGTTCTTCACAGCGGTGTATATAACTCAAGCACTTGAAAACAATGATGCTTCGGGAGAACTACAACAATTTTCCTTCCTATTTGAATGCCTTCCTAAACAAGAACCAGCTGAAGGCAAATAGCATCATCTCTGCATTGTATTACTTCATATATGTGCTGAGCTTTGCACAAACCTGAGGATGATGGAGACCAGGTTAGGACTACAAGCTGAAATCTTCCTTTGCAGATCAGAGACTCCACTGCAAACCCATCTCAAATGTGTCTGTTGGATTGCTCTGATCAATAGGCACAGGCAGGACAGACCCTGCTGCTCACCAGAATAAAATAGCATTGTTGAGGTTTATTCATCAGTTATAACTGATGCTCCAGCAGAGCATTGGTTTTATTGCCTCTGATGGGCTTAACAGCTGGCCCTTGTATTTGTAGAATAAATCATTTCACAAGCAAGAAAATACCAAACCCTCTATTATTAAGCAAATTTATCCTGTAAGGTGTAGATTTTAGCTGAGTGTTTCCACTCGGTTTGTTTATTAATGCACCCTGTTCTCATACACGCTCCCCAGTGAAATCTCTGCTAACAACACAGCTCAGAGAGAGCACAAATACATTATCTCAGCCTGCTCAGAGCCATATTCATTAAACTTCATTACATCAATTTGGTCTCTTTTCTTTGGATCTTTAATGTTTTAGTCCAAACGTGGATGGAATTCACCAACAGGATCAAAAGTTATTATGGGCAGAGTGGACTGACCCACATACATACATATGTATGTACTCAAGGAAATAGTATACGCTTCATTTCCTTCAGCATGCAGAACAGAAGAGAGATGTAAAAACCAAGCCAGTTATGTATGAAGTGTCTGAAGCTGTGATTGCTCTGATTCTAAAGATGATTTACATGAATACTTCTTGGTTTTATTAAAAAGAAGACCTAGGGCTGGGAATATGCATTAAATCCAGAAAGTCCAAACGCTGAATTCTGCTTGTAGTTATGGCAGCAACATCACAATTTATCTCAGACTAACCTACAATCAATTCTCCATTACCCATAAATATGGGAGGGCTGGGATACCGTGGGCAAAGGAAAAAACCCACCCAAAACACATAAATAATCAGTTCTATAAAGCTTAAGTAACCTGAAGCAAGGCCAGAGCTCTGCAGTAGTCGATCAACTTGGATGGATCCCTTGCAGAGGAGCAGATGCTGAGATTTGGATTTAGATTTAGATTCAGATTTGGATTTAGATTTAGATTTAGATTTGGATTTGGATTTAGATTTAGATTTAAATTTAGATTTGGATTTGGATTTAGATTTAGACTGAGATGAGCTCTTAGGCAGAAGCTCTTCCCTATGAGGGTGCTGAGGCTGTTGTGCCCTATGAGGGTGCCCAGGGAAGCTGTGGCTGCCCCATTCCTGGCATTGTTCAAGGCCAGGTTGGACACAGGGGCTTGGAGCAACCTGCTCTAGTAAAAGGTGTCCCTGAGTCAAGGCCCTCCGTGCCATAAAAATCACTGCTCTGTTTGATGTACAGCACTAACAAGTCCCAGGGGAAGCATTGATCTTTCCATAAGACTAAATTAAGGTTATCTGGACTCAGAATGACTTCACGCAGCTAGCTTGGATCATCTAACTTAATCAAGGGAGGTCACCTGAAGGAGCCTGAGACTTAACAGCATTTATTTATGTGTGAGGAACAAAATGTCAAGAGTGTTCCAATTATAGGCTAAAAAACCATGAAAATAAAGCAAATACGGTTTGGGCTTATTTCTTTAATACAGAAATACAGCTGAATTTCCCACATATTCTCAGTAAATTTATATAAAATGAAGGAATTCAGTGTGGATAAAGGAAGAAAACGCAGAATATGCAAATGCCAGCACTTTTTCTAGCCTTAGTTTCCTATTAGGTGCTAATCACTTTCTTAGCTCTCATTACCTGCATCTTCAGTCTCTGAGTCATCATTTAATGAGGTCCAAAATTACAGAGCACTTTCTGACCGTTCACAAAGTAAACCAAGAGACAAACTTACCAAGGGCTGCAGTGTTTCATGGTCTTTCCTAAGGAGGCAGTGCTCAACAGTGTGAAAATCCCATGGGGTCAAAGGAGTTTGTAATAATCCATTTTCTCTGGCGGTCGAGGGGAGCTAAGAAGTCAAATAATTAAAACTGAAATCACTGATTTTCTGTGCTTTGGTCATATTAGGCTAATACTTTAGATGCAAATACGTTAACAGCAGCTCACCATTAGCATTCCTGTCACAGCCAGCAGAGATGAAACTGGGACTCATCAGGACACAAAGTACTCTTCATCTGATGGTGACTTGGGGAGCAATACTACATGGAGTTGTATCACCTCTCCAGGCCTCCATTTTCCACTTGTATAAAGCATTTAAAACCTAATAATGGTGATATACAAAAGCCAAACATTGTTATAATAACAGCATACTGCTCGGTATTCTTCTTAAGGATCATAGAATCCCAGGTTGGACGGGACCTCAAGGATCATCTGGTTTTTAGGCAAAGCATGACTTAGACTGGATGGCCCAGCACCCTGTCCAGGCCAATCTTAACAGTGTCCAACATTGGGGAGTCCAAAATTTGCTCAAACACATGCCGTTAAGCAAAATTTCTTCCTCCTTCCAGTAAAGAAATGCAGTGACCATCAAGCACTCCCGCTCTCCTTTATGTTATCTACAGCCTGGCATCCTCAGATCCCTCATCAGCTTAAATAATAGGATTCTCATCAATTACAGACACTGCTCTGATTAATTAAACTCCCTGGCCACTAACAGAATAATGTGTGTCTCACCACGCTTCCTTCTATCCCCAAAGACAACGGAAGGAGGAAGACAATGAGCTCGGAAGCATGAGATGGCCCAAGGGAGGAGCAGGGAGGTGATTTGTATGCAGCCCAGGTCACCAGGATAAAGCTTGCGCCTCTCAGCTCTTCAGGAGCTCATAGGAAATGAGCACAGCAGCCTTGCTGTGGGTTATTAACTGCGTCTCCACTCACATTGCTACAACCTAATTGATACAGGCTCTGACATAATCCTTCCTTTTCAGAGCAGCCTTTCCCAGGTAGAACAGAGGTGCATCACGGAGGTACTATGCACATGGGAACAGTGCGCAGCTACTCCTTGTCTACTGTAATCGGTGAATTTCCAGCATCCAAGAGTCCTATTTCTAAAGGAAAATGGGAAAATCAAGGAAAAAAAAAACACATTACTTGGCTCAGTCTATCAGCAATTCAGGAAAGAAGCAAGAAACCCACTATACTTTTATAGCCAGATGAATGCAGCGTTATAGGTGATTTAAAACTGGAAGGAATTTAAAGATGATTTAAAGTGTTTTCTGTCCTGCATATGAGAGAAATAGCCTCAGTTCTAACAGAAGTTAAAGAAATTATTTGTCTTTTTCATGGTTTCTGATTTAAAGGCCTAACCAATGGGGTTTCCACTTAGAATCATAGAATAGTTAGGGTTGTAAAGGACCTTAAGATCATCAAGTTCCAGCCCCCCTGCCATGGGCAGGGACACCTCGCTCTAAACCATATCACCTCACTTAAGAGGTTATTCAGTCACTCAGTACGTTTTCCTTACATAAGCAACTCTATTTTAATCTCATTCCACTGCCCTCAGACCGCTCCTAAACTCACTCTCCCTCCTTAAACACTTTCCAATCCCGTTTTTAATCCTGGCTAACGTAAGAGCAGAACCCTCAGCAATGTTCCAGTGCCAGTGGCTTGCCAAAGGAGCCTTCTACACACAGCCTTGTCAGATACAGGCACTGTCACCTACATGTATTTAAATCCAAAGCTATTTCAACTGCTTTCACTGCAGACAGGTTTGTGTTGCAAGTCAACAGGAGTTTTCCCTTATGACAAGTAATACACATTATATTCAACATACAGTTATTTTACAAATTATAAGAGCTTCACTCCTCAAAGTACCTAAAATCAGCAAGGCTCAAATCCATTGCTTCACTGCACCGAGGCAATAACTTGATTAAATAACCTCAAATAATGACAAAAACCCCTTCACTGTGTCGTTTTATGCCATGTCAAAAGGTGAATTAAAGCTGGTACCCTGTGCAACACAGGGAGGCTGATGCAAACCTCCATCCTCATTGCAGTGTGGTGCATTGGTGAAGAACGAGTAAACTTGCTGGGAAGAAAGCACAGCCGCTTCTCAGAATAGAAAGGGTGGGAATAAGGCAAAGTATTACAGTTATCACTCCACTGTACGACTTGTGTGCTTATCTGTGCTCACATACATGTATAAAAACCCACTTAATTCCAGCACACTTCTGCAATTCAAAAAACACATCCCAGATTAGCATTTAGTAGAATTTAGCCATGCTGGGATGTGATTTGTGTTCTGTTTTAGGGATGCTTGTGTGCTCTCCCTCGAGTAGCGCTTTTAACTTGTCAACAGACCATGTATTACTTTTCAGTTCACATCAACTCATCAGTGAATGACTTGCTCCTGATTTTGACTAAATATTTTTAGGTTAGATGTGCTGTAAGTGCTGGGGAAGCAAGTGAGTCTATCAACTGTTAAGGATGTATTTGATTACTCTCCAGAGACGGGATAACAAAGGCAGCTCCAAAGATAACAGGACAATAGAATCACAAAACCAGAATGGTTTGTGTTGGAAAGGACCTTAAAGCGCATCCAGCTCCAACCCCTGACACAGGCAGGGACCCCTTCCACTGGAGCAACTTGCTCCAAGCCCCTGTGTCCAACCTGACCTTGAACACTGCCAGGGATGGGGCAGCCACAGCTTCTCTGGGCACCTTGTGCCAGTGCCTCAGCACCCTCACAGGGAAGAGCTTCTGCCTAAGAGCTCATCTCGAACAGGTTCAAGCCATTCCCCTTAGCCTATCCCTACATCCCTTGTCCCAAGCCCCTCTCCAGGTTTCCTGCAGCCCCTTTAGGCACTGGAGCTGCTCTAAGGTCTCCCCTTCAGGAGCCTTCTCTTCTCCAGGCTGACCCAGCCCAGCTCTCTCAGCCTGGCTCCAGAGCAGAGCTGCTCCAGCCCTTGCAGCAGCTCCATGGCCTCCTCTGGCCTCTCTCCAACAGCTCCACGTCCCTCTTGTGCTGCTGCCCCAGAGCTGAATCAGGGCTGCAGGGGGGGTCTCCCCTTCACACAGCAGAGGGGCAGGATCCCCTCTCTGAGCTGCTGCTCCTCACGCTCTGCGGGTGCAGCCCAGCACACGGGGGGGTTCTGGGCTCAAGTGCTCACTGAAGCCGGGTCATGGGGAGCTTCTCCTCACCCAGAACCCCAAGTCCATCTCCTCAGGCTGCTCCATCCGCTTTCCCCCAGCCTGGGGTTGTGCTGGGATTGCCCTGACCCAGGGGCAGGACCTTGCTCGTGTTAAACTCCATGAGGTTCACACAGTCCCACCTCTCCAGCCTGGTCAGGTCCCTGTGGATCCCATCCCTTCCCTCCACTGTCAATGAAGAGTTAGTTCTGCAGAACTGTAGGCAAACCCTGGATAGAAGCATCTTGTTTTTCATGCCGTCATTGTGAACTTCAGCATGTCTGGATACACATTTACTAAAACACCTCCACAGGATTAACCTCATGTCTGTTGAGCTCTTACACACAGGTTAAGCCAACAAAACAGGGCTGTATGACTTGCAAGAAAATGCAATAGTGGTAAGAGTCATGAAAGCATTTCAGACTTCAAATATTCTCTTGCAAATACATTTTTAATAGCAGGAAACCTGCAGGCCTACACAATCATACTTTAACAGTACAATCAAGCCCCACTGACTTCCACCCTGGGAGAGACGTGCAGCTCAATTCCAGATGTACACTAAAGAAGTCATTTTGCAACTGCTATTATGTAATAGGGGATCCTGGATTTAAGAGACAGCTGACCTTAAGAGATAGTGAGGGGTGAAAAGGCAATTAAAAATCCATGTGAACAGGCAAAATTCCTTAAATTTATCCAGAGAATACAGATTATATGTACAACGTTACTAACACAATATGCAATCCCCATTCAATGTCAACAGGCAAAGACACACTTGGAAATACGCTGTCAGCAATACTTTAGTCTTGAGTATTACTTATGACACAAAATCACCAGCATACAGATTCTATATGTGCACTTGAAAGGCTATTCTGCAGGGAAAAATAAGGGGTTTGGCAACTTCTGTACTGTCCAATAGAAGCTAATGATTTCCAACTAAGTAGTAAACTAATTTTCTTTATAGGTAATGGGCTTTTAGTAACATTGTTGAAAAGAATTAAGCTCATTTTCTTTCCTTTATATAGCAATCACTTGAAAATTGTCTCCTCATAAGAATCATCATCCAGCAGACTTCAGGATGCTTTAATTTCATTAGTAAAGTTCATATACAGATATATACACATTTAGAAGATAAGAACCTTAAACACATTTGTAGAGAAGGGGTTTTAGCACACACGTGCTTTTGTTTGGCAATGAATTTGGAGGAGAAAAGGCCCTTCAATCTTGGGCAGAAGACACTCTCAGTTTTCATATTATTTAAGGCTAAAGAAGTAGTTTTTGCTACTGAAACAGGTTTTAAAAGTCCCATAACATTACAGAGCCATGCTTCTGAACTATTACTGCAATTTAAAATGCTCCTGCTCTCTTTCTTGAGTGTGAACATCTATGCATCTGTGCAGCAAATCACATGGCATTTACCTGAACTAAATGTAACCTAAAGGTAAATGAGTGTATTTAAAAAGGAGTTAGTTTCTGATTAAGTCCCTTACACAGTTCACTGTGTATGAACACTGGTGATTCCCCAGTAAAGTGAAAGCAGGCAGGTGCACCAAAACTTACCTTTAGCATTGGCTTAAATGACTGCTTAAAACTACTGATAAGGAATTAACTGAGCTCCATGCCCAAGTTAGAATACTGGCAAATAATTAACACCAAATAATGTTATGGGAATTATTGCAATGAAATGTATTTTGAGACTCCTTGTTTGAAAGGCACTTGACAGCAATGCTTTCTCCTATAAAAGACAGCTTTTGTTATACACATACAAAACAGCTTACAGGTCTTGAAGCCATGCAAAAGGAAACAAGTAACTTTTTTGGTTTATTTCCCCTTATGCACTTTTTTAAACAACAAAGACTTCGGCTACTTCCCATGTTTACATTCCGCTTCCCAAAGCCCAACAAATCTCCATGTCAGGATGCTTTTTTATGTGATTTTGAAAATCTATAAAGATGTATCACAGCTGAATTCCCACACTGCAGCACTACCACACCTGAAACCATTATCATTTACTATCAGCATTTACAGATTTTATAGCTTCTTCACCTACTTTTGCACAATCTTATCTAGTTGAAGATGTCCCTGCTCATTGCAGGGGGTTGGAACTGTAGGAGATTTAAGGCCCCTTCCAACCCAAACCATTCTGATTCCATGATTCCTCAAACAACTAGCAAAAGGTAATTGGTGAATGACTCTTTTTCCTCTTCCAACCATCCAGTTTTCCATCTCCTGTTTCTTTTTCCTAAGCTTGCTTTCACCTCTGACACACCTGACAAAGCCATCACATCAGGCATACTCCCTGTTTGATTACTTTATTGCTTAACATATCCCTTGTTCGTAGAATAGTTAGTATTGGAAAGGACCTTAAGATCACCAAGTTACGACCCCCTGCCATGGGCAGGGACACCTCACACTAAACCATGGCACCCAAGCCCTGTCCAGCCTGGCCTTGAACACTGCCAGGGATGGAGCATTCACAGCTTCCCTGGGCAACCCATTCCAGTGCCTCAGCACCCTCACAGTAAAGAACTTCTTCCTTATCTCCAATCTAAATTACCCCTGTTTCAGTTTGAACCCATCACCCCTTGTCCTATCACTCCAGTCCCTGATGAAGAGTCCCTCCCCAGCATCCTTGTAGCCCCCTTCGGACACCGGAAACTGCTAAGAGGTCTCCATGCAGCTTCTCTTCTTTACCCATCCAGGCTTCAGAGTAACACCTTCCTAAAAAGCAGGACATAAGAAAACATACATCAGAAAACCAGAATACGTTGTATTCCACATCCCAACTCCATTTTTAAGGTAAATACACCCAAGGCCGCTCATTCACTTCTCCCTACCACTGAGGGACCCGAGCCCGAAGCTCCGTTAGGGGGCGCGCATGCGCACCGCTCATCCGGGCGCCGCCGTCGCAGCGCGGCGCATGGGCACTGCCCGGCGGGTCGCCGGTCGCGGTGCACTGTGGGAAGGAGGCGGCCCTTGTCCCGGCGGAGGGTGGCGGTGAATCCTCCCGGCCGCTCACAGCAGTGTAGAGCCGCTTCTTCCCCCACCCCGGCCCCGTCCTTCCTTCCTGCCTCCCTCCCTTCCCCCCGTCCTCCTCCTCCCCACATACACCCCCCCCTTCCCTCCCCTCCCTCCGGCATTTAAAGGGGCAGCGGCGCCAACCCGCGGGACCATGCCGAACTTCTGCGCGGCTCCAAACTGCACCCGCAAGAGCACCCAGTCCGACCTCGCCTTCTTCCGCTTCCCCCGGGACCCCGTCAGGTAAGGCCGCACCCGGGCACTGCTGCCGCCTCAGGAAGGCAGCCCGCGATGCAGCCCGTTGAGAGTGCTCGCTTCTCCCCCCAGGCCGCTCTCCCTGAGCATACCCCGCGGCGGGGAGGTGCCTCCCTCCCTCCTTCCCTCTCCTCACCTCAGCCTGGGGCTCCCCACTCGCAGCTGCCGCCTTCTCCCGGCGAAGGCCGCTGCTCGCTGAGGTGCCGGCGGGGCGGGACCCTGCGGGCCGCGGCGGGGAGGCGGGCGGGCGCCAGCGCATGCGCTGCCGGGGCCTCTGCTTTGCCCACCCCCGGGTGGGGAGGCCCTGTGGGGTTTGTGGGAGTGATGGTGGGAGGCCGGCCTTGAGGGGAGCGGGGGGTCCGATGGGCCATGGAGGGAGCTGGGGGGCTGCCCGGCCTTGAGGGGAGAGTGGGGTCCTATGGGCCATGGAGGGGACTGAGGGGCCGCCTGGATGTGAGGGGAGTGGGAAGGTGCATGGCTATGAAAGAGTGTCAGGCAGTGGGGGCTGCCTGACTGTGAGAGGTGTGGGAGGGTGTATGGGGTTGCATGTCTCTTACGTCTGTGTGGCAGCAATGGGATGGGTGTACGACTATTGGAGGTGTTGGGCAGCTGGGGGGGGATGAGGCTGGGGAGCCCAGCACTGGCTCAGGGGTGGAAATGTGTCAGTGTGTATTGAGGTGATATGGTGCTGGACGATGAGATACGTGCGTGCCAGCAGGACACCAGTGTGATAGGCAGTTACCACAGGATTACAAGGATGATGGTTAGTATATAGCAAAGTGATGGATAGTAAAGTAAAATAAGTCTGAGACTGAAGTGGAAGTTCCTTCTCCTTCTTTGCTTGTAGAGTTATTGTGATATTATTATAAATCTTTATAATGGAGTTGTCTCTGTTCTTGAGTTTGGGGAAGGATTTAGCCTGGGAGGAAGGAGAGATTGTGTAACCACCCTATATAGTTAAATAACGAACAAATAAATCTGTAGTTGTGTTCATGTGAAGGTTTTTACTCATCTGTATTGTATGTTACCAACTGTTTACTTACAGCTGTTGTAAAGTAGTGGCTCTGTGATGCCACGAGGTGTAAGGAAGTGCATTATTTTTACAGACTCATAGGAATCCCAGGTTGGAAGGGACCTCGGGGATCATCTGCTTCAACCTTTCCAGGCACAGCATGACTAGACTAGATGGCTCAGCACCCTGTCCAGCCTAATCTTAACAGTGCCCAATGCTGGGGAGTCACCACTTCCCTGGGGGGATTATTCCAGTGACTGGTTGCTCTCATTTGGAAAAGTTTCCCTCTTGTGTTCAGTGGGAATCTCCCCAGGAGTAACTTTTGCCCATCATGCCTTGTCTTTTCTATGGGACTCCTTGTAAAAACGGAGTATCCATCATCTTTGTAGACACCCTTTAAATATTGGCACATGGGGATAAGGTCTCCCCTGAGCCTTCTCTTCTCCAGGCTGAACAGTCCCAGCTCTCTCAGCCTTTCCTCAAACACTGCCCAGTCAGTGAATCATCTTTGTGGCCCTTCTCTGTCCCCTCTCCAGCCTGTTTGTATCTTTCTTGTGCAGCAAGACCACAACTGAACACAGTATTCCAGGGGTGGCCTGACAAGCACTGAGTAGAATGGGACAGGGACATCCTTATCTCTGCTGGTGATGCCCTTGTTGATGTTCCCAAGCAGCCTGTTGGGTTTCTTTGCTGCAGCTGCTCACTCTTCACTCCTATTGAGGAAGGAAATGACTTTTTTTTCTCAGCTTCCAGATAGAGATATGAGTAGCTGCTGGAGTCCTGTGCAGTAAATATATAAATGAACAAATAAAATAGCAGATGAGTTTTACTGGAGTAGCTGTGCATAATCAGTCTGTATGTATTGTTGCTAAAAAATCCATAGCAAGAAAGTGATTGCATAGATCCTGTTGAGGAAAATAAGAGCTGACTAATGCATTTGTATCAGTTACTGCAAGTGGTTTGCTCACCAGAGGAAACAGTATTTTTCATAGATTTTTTTTAGATTGGATATAAGGAGGAAATTCTTTCCTGTTAGGGTGCTGAGGCACTGGAATAGGTTGTCCAGGGAGGTTGTGAATGCTCCATCCCTAGCAGTGTTCAAAACGAGGTTGCACGAAGCCTTGGATGATATGGTTTAGTGTGAGGTGTCCCTGCCCATGCTGGGGGGGGGGGTTGGAACTTGTTGATCTTAAGGTCCTTTCCAACCCTAACTATTCTATGATTCTATATCTTAAAAGAGTCCCTGCTAGGGAAAATATTTAATTAGCTTTGTGTTATATCTCAGAAAACTAATCCAGAGCAAAAGTAAATGTAAAAATATGCGTCTAAGGAAAACTACAGGCATGTGAACGCTGTCTGTAGAATCATAGAATGGTTTTGGTTGTAGAGGACCTTAAGATCACCCAGTTCCAACCCCCTGCCATGAGCAGGGACACCTCACACTAAATCATGGCATCCAAGGTTCTGTCCAGCCTGGCCTTGAACACTGCCATGGATGGAGCATTTACCACTTCTCTGGGCAGCCTGTCCCATGGCTTCACCAGCCTCACAGGGAAGAACTTCCTTATATTTAACCTGAACTTCCCCTGTTTCAGTTTGAACCCATCACCCCTTGTCCTATCGCTACAGTCTCGGATGAAGAGTCCCTCTCCAGCATCCTCCTAGGCCCCTTTCAGATATTGGAAGGGTACTGTGAGGGTTCCATGCAGCCTTCTCTTCTATTTTTAGTAAAATTTAAAATTTCACTGTTTAAAAATCTACTCCAAACTCCCCAGTGCTCACGATAATGATAAATGCTGTATTTTGGAGGGAGGTGGAAAAGACAACAGTTTTAATAGCTGCCTTTGAAAGCTTTATGACTTTAGTCTACAAGATCATCTTTCTCTTTTAGCTTTTTCTTTAAGGATTGAATTAGTGAGAATTAAATGGTTAGGTTTCATGAACAGCCTGGTGTGTGTGAGACAAAGGCAAGAATAGAGAATCCTAGAATCATAGAATAGTTTGGGTTGGAAAGGACCTTAAGATCATCCAGTTCCAACCCTCCTGCTGCGAGCAGAGATGCCTCGCACTAGACCCTGTCGGCAAAGGCTCTGTCCAGCCTGGCCTTGAACACTGCCAGGGATGGAGCATTCACCACTTCTCTGGGCATCCTGTGCCAGCGCCTCACCACCCTCACAGTAAAAGACTTATATATCTATATTATTATATATCTTATATCTAACCTGAATATCTAGATTAAGGGAAAAGATTCCTTAATTTGCTGGGGTGGTGTTAAGTGGTGAGCAGGTGAAAACCAGCTTTCTACTAGATTTGCTGGTATGTTATGACAGAAGGTATACAGAACTCTCCTGTGAAGGGCAGGGCTCACCTCACTTCAGTTCTGAGTACACTTTGAAGTCGTGGAGGATTTTTTTTTCTCTTAAAACGAGCTAATTCTTTTGCTTATGTGCAGGTGTCAAAGATGGGTAGAGAACTGTCGAAGAGCAGATTTAGAAGATAAAACTCCAGATCAACTCAACAAGCATTACAGGTTGTGTGCTAAACATTTTGAGACTTCTATGATATGCAGAAGTGTAAGTAAAAACAAGCTCTTGTTCATGGCATCTTGCAAAGCGTGACTGATGATTTTCATCAGAATGCTCATTTTAATCTTTGACTCCTTGAGTAACTGGTGCCTGGGGAAATCAATCCCTTAGTCTTAACTGAGATCCTTGTCATGGTCCAGGGCATCACAGACTCTTAGATATTGGCACGAAGGATGAGGTGGAAATGAGCAGTTAGAGAGAAAAGGAGAGCTGCTTCTGCTGTTTTAATATGTTTGTGGAGCACTGGTCTTCACTACAGTCTTTCTTCATGTTAAGCAGTGTTCATTTTATTACATAAATTTATTATATGTAAGTATGTAAGTTTGGAAAACTGGTGTTACTGCAATGTATACACAGTGTTACCTGGTAAAGTTACACTCTGCTGTGGCCAAGAGCTTTAAACATTCTTTACATCTGTCAAGCTTTTGGTTCCTGTTATGTTTTATACAGCTAAAACCATGGTACTGTTTCCTGTTGATGAAATTATAGCTTTCAGTTCTTCTTGTTGATTTTAACAGCTGAATTTCACTCTGATACTTAGGCAAAATCAGTCTTTTAGTTCCAAAAGATAATTCAAATACACAGGTTAGACTCTGAGCTCCTGGTGGTATTAGATGTGATAGGGTCTCTGATTAGCCAGCATCCCAGAAACAAGCACGTGAATACTGGGAGTAGTTAATCTGAAGTGAAGCTTAATGAAACTCTGCTTATTTAAAATGTGCTTCAGTCTAATGCCAGGTGGAGAAGTCATCAGTTAAATGTTTGTACTTGCTGAAATCAGCCAGTTTAGACACCAGACATTTACAGTATATCCAAAATATAAATTTTTACTTAAAGGATTATTATTTAACTGCTAGAAACCTTTACATGGCCATCCAAGAGTCTTTTATTCCTGCTCATTTGACAGGTAAATTTTCCATTAGTATGATCTTCCACAGTAGTGTTTTGTTCAATAAGTGACAAAAAACAAAGCACAACAGTAACAAAACGTTTTCTTTCTGATACATGAGTATCTTTTTATTCAGAATGTTTAGTTTTAACAAAATCATGCTATTGCAACCAATTAAAATTAATGCATCTGGGGTCTATGATGTGAAGATAATGGGGAGGAAAAGGTGTTTGTGGTTTGGGTTGGGGTTTTCTTTAGTATATCTCTTCTCATTTCCAGTGTTCTCTTGATGTCACAGAATCATAGAATGGTTTAGGTTGGAAAGGACCTTAAGATCATCCAGTTCCAATCCCCTTCCACCGGCAGGGATGCCTTCCACTAGACCATGCAGCCCAAGGCTCTGTCCAACCTGGTCTTGAACACTGCCAGGAATGGAGCATTTACCACTTCTTTGCGCACCCTGTGCCAAGGCCTCACCACCCTGACAGGGAAGAACTTCTTCCTTATATCTAACCTGAACTTCCTCTGCTTCAGTTTAAACCCATTTCCCCTTGTCTTATTCCTGAAATGTGAACTGCATAGCACAGCTTTCTGTGTGTTTTGGAACATCAGGAAGTGAAAATACTTTAAAAAGAGGGAAAAAAAAGGGGCATGGCACCTGAAATTCTGGGGTTATTCTGCGTTCACACAGTAAGAATTTCCCAAAGAAATCCTTAATCTGGACATCTGGCTTCTTACAGAGCCCTTACAGAACGGTTTTACGGGATAACGCTGTGCCAACCATATTTGATCTCACAAGTCATCTGAACAATCCCCACAGCAGACACAGGAAAAGGATAAAAGAGCTGGTAAGATTTTCATGTAAGATTTATGATTATTATTATTTTTAGTATTAATAAAAGCAAGTAAATTCATGTGAAACTGTTACGCAGGAGTGTTAAAGAATATCATAAAATCACGAATGGTTTGAATTGGAAAGGACCTTAAGATCATCCAGTTCCAGCCCCCTGCCATGTTAGCACTTGAGTGCATTTTCTGGACTGCCTATTCTGTTTTTGCTGGTTATAAATTAAATGCCCAAATATTATGCTGTTATAAATTTTATCTACAAAGGAAGGTTTAATGAAATAGTGTGGAAAATGAAGTATGTTTATCCAGAGCTCATTCTGTCTTCCATAGAATGTGCATAGCTTCCTTTTGCTTGTTATTACAGCTGTCAATACAACTTATGCATGGTACCCTGAAATTCTTGCTACATATTGGTTGTGATCTTCAGTTCGCCCATTATGTCTGTACCAATTCAGATGTATTTGGTTTAGCTTATTTACTGAGAAGATGATCCATGTAGAAAATCAAGATGAAGAAGTTTCTTGTGGAACGATGTCTTGTCAATACCTCTTTTGTGTCATTTATAGACAAAGCATCTCTAGGTCTCTGTGGTTATAAGGATACTGATAATTAAGAGGAATTCAACTCTTAAATTCTGGTTATATGTTGGGAAGTTACAGACATCTTCTAGATATTTCTTCATTAATCTGGAGCCCCCAACATAAGAAGGACATGGACCTTTTTCAGTGAGTCCAGGGGAGGCCACAAAGATCGTGAGGGCTGGAGCTCCTCTCCTATGGAGCCAGGCTGAGAGAGCTGGGCTTGTTCAGCTTGGAGAAGAGAAGGCTCCTTAAGGGGAGACTTTAGAGGAGCTCCCAGTGCCTGAAGGGGCTGCAAAAAAGCTGGAGGGGGAATTTGGACAAGGGCCTGTAGGGAAAGGACAAGGGGAATGGCTTGAACCTGCCCGAAGGGAGACTGAGCTGAGCTCTTAGGCAGAAGCTCTTCCCTGTGAGGGTGCTGAGGCACTGGCACAGGGTGTCCAGAGAAGCTGTGGCTGCCCCATCCCTGGCAGTGTTCAAGGCCAGGTTGGACACAGGGGCTTGGAGCAAGCTGCTCTAGTGGAAGGTGTCCCTGCCTGTGGCAGGGGGTTGGAGCTAGATGAGCCTCAAGGTCCCTTCTAACACAAACCATTCTCTACATTTGATTCAGAGTGTTTATTGAGTGAAAATAGAGCTAAAGATGGTTCTGTATCCTGACAGTGCACGTTCATATTGGAACAGAATTCTTTAATGGAGTGTACTTCCTAATAATTATATAGTACATATTGAACAAACTCCTAATAGAAGCATGGGAATCTTAGTAGTAGTAGCAGACTGCTTTCATTGAGTTTGCAAATACATGTCATGGCAGCAATAAAATGCTTGACGAAACCTTCTTCAACCTTCTAACACTTATTGGTGTGTATTAACACTTTTAAAATGGTCTCACCTACAATATTTATATCAGATCTTGATGTGCTTTAATATTTTAAACTCATGTGCTAGCCATTATCATCAATACAAGTTTTGTTTTGTTTTGTTTTTTAAAGACTGAAGATGAAATAAGAACACTGAAGCAGCAGAAGAGTAAGTGGCCCAAATAGTTGAGTTCATACAAACCTTTTTCACTAAGGCTGACAAGGTAATGCAGGACACACAACTGTAAGTTTATATATATCAGGAGGATAATTGAGTTTCTGGCTGATTCAGTCAAACTCTTTCTGAAATACCTATTCACTTTTAAAGTGGAAGCATTAGTCTCTAAAGTCCAGTAACATAAAGCAAATGGGGATAGTAAGGGAAAGCAAATGTTATGTTTTATTCCTGTTATTTTAACACAGTGTTTTATGTTTTGTAGTTGATGAACCTTTTGAACGGGAACAGGCAACTCAAGAGTTGAATGAAAACAATGAACAAAATGCTGTCCCCAAGGAAGGAGGGGAAGAACAGGAGGAAGAAGCTGTCCCCTTAACACTGGAAGAAAGAGAAAACAAAGATTACCTTAAATCTTTGTTTGAAATATTGATCCTGATGGGTAAACAAAATATTCCTTTGGATGGCCATAATGTTGATGAGCTACCAGAAGGTATTTTTGCTTCCGATAACTTTCAGGCTCTACTGGAATATAGAATAAATGCTGGAGATGAAGTTCTGAGGAAGCGATTTGAGATGACTGCAGTCAACCTTGAGTATTGTTCAAAAACTCAGCAGAAACAAATGCTTGAGATCTGTGAAAACAGTGTTAGAGAAGAGACACTGAGGGAAGTAAGAGACTCACACTTCTTTTCTATTGTCACCGATGAAGTAGTAGACATAGCAGGAGAGGAACATTTGCCTGTGTTGGTGAGATTTGTTGATGATTCTCATAATCTAAGAGAAGAATTCATCGGATTTTTACCATATGAGGCTGACCCTGAAGTTTTAGCTGTCAAGTTCCACACAACTATTACTGAGAAGTGGGGTCTAAACATGGAGTACTGTCGAGGCCAAGCCTACATCGTCTCCAGTGGGTTTGCTTCTAAAATGAAAGTTGTGGCTAAGAGACTCTTGGAAAAGTATCCACAAGCTGTGTATACGTTGTGTTCCTCGTGTGCCTTAAATGTTTGGCTGGCAAAATCCGTTCCTGTTGTTAGTGTTTCCATTGCGTTAGGAACAATGGAAGAGGTTTGCTGTCTTTTCAGCCAGTCTCCACAATTACTGGTAGAATTGGACAACACAATTTCTCTTCTTTTTCAGAACAACAAGGACAGGGGTAACGATCTGAAGGAGATCTCTCGTTCCCAGTGGACAGGCAGGCATGATCTGTTTGAGGTTTTAGTGGACCTTCTGCAAGCATTGGTACTGTGCTTGGATGCGGTAAGCAGTGACTCATCCGTCAGGTGGAACACCTGTGTTGCTGGTCGAGCATTTGTACTTTCAAGTGCTTTAACAGATTTTGACTTCATTGTCACTGTTGTCATGCTGAAAAACATCCTCTCTTTTACAAGAGCATTCGGGAAAAATCTCCAAGGCCAAACATCAGATGTGTTCTTTGCAGCCAGCAGCTTGACAGCAGTGTTGCATTCTCTGAATGAAGTGATGGAGAATATCGAAGTTTACCACGAGTTCTGGTTTGAGGAAGCAACAAATCTGGCTACAAAACTGGATGTACAAATTAAACTCCCAGGAAAGTTTCGTCGGGCACAACAGGGGAACTTCACAGCCGAGGTAACGTCAGAAAACTACTACAAAGAAATCCTTAGTATCCCCACAATGGAACATGTTATTCAAGAACTAAAAGATATATTCTCAGAACAACATTTAAAAGCTCTTAAGTGTCTGTCGCTGGTGCCCTCAGTCATGGGGCAGCTCAAATTCAACACGTCTGAGGAGCATCACGCTGACATGTATAAAAATGACTTGCCTAATCCAGATACGCTTTCTGCTGAGCTTCACTGTTGGAGGATCAAGTGGAAGCACAGAGGAAAAGACATTGAACTCCCATCTACTATTTATGAAGCACTTCACTTGCCTGACATCAAGTTTTTCCCTAACGTTTATGCGTTGCTTAAAGTCTTGTGCATACTTCCAGTGATGAAGGTGGAGAATGAGAAGTATGAAATAGGACGAAAGCGCTTAAAGGCCTACCTGAAAAACACCTTGACAACACAAAGGTCAAGCAACTTAGCTTTGCTGAACATAAACTTTGACATAAAACATGACTTAGATTTAATGGTGGACACCTACATTAAACTCTATCCCTATAAACCAGAGTTTCAAGAAGACTTTACTCCCTCAAACAACACTGAAGTAACAGAAGATGCTTAATTTTTTAAGCTCTACCCAAGCTGTTTAAACAGTTTTTAATTAAGCTTCAGCTCTGAGGAAAAAAACGTGAAATCTCAAATCACTGCAACGGTGTTTCCATTTTAGGTCTTAGACTGAAGCAGTCAGTCAGTGACCCAGATTATGGTTTGTTAGTCTGCATTAAATGTGATATGCAAACAAAATCAAGCCTTTGCTCTTGGCAAAGGTGCTGGTTAAATAGGTGCTCATGTATTGCATCTTGGAAAAAAATGCACTGTGGTGGTAGATCTGATGGGGCTGCTACATATTTGCTCACAAGTTAGGATAAGAAAAAAACCACCCCCAAAATACTAAAAAGAGTATTGACCATTTCAGATCTGTTACTTTAGGCTTTTATTCTCTTGGAAACCTTTTTAAAAAGAAGTCTTTGATGTATATTTAAATGTCATTTTGGAGAGTGGATTCAGCTATGGCATGATCCCAGTGCTGTGGACTGCTCTCAGTGTAAAGAGAATGTTAGTGACATAGAGGTACGTTTATGGGTTCCTTGGAAGACTCAACCTCTTAAATCTCTTAATGACTGTTTACATTCCTTTGTGTGAGACACAAACCTTTTGTTTCTTTTAGGCTTTTAACAGGCATGGCAGGAGTATGGAAATTCCCCAGAGACACTAAAAACTTAACATTGATTCCATTCAATCTGTTCTGTCCCAACTCTGACACAAACCCATGTATCTTCTCATCTGTTTATTTGTAAACTCATCCAGGAAGGATTAAAATCAGCATTTGTTGTTTGTCTAGATGTAAGATTGAAAATATTGCTGTTATTTTTGGCAAGAATGAAACATTTTTGTACAGTTTATTGCAATTGAAAATAAAATGTGAATTGCTTTTTACATAGTATTGGGTTTCCTAGTAAAGCTGTGCCTCTCCAAGAATGTGTATTCCTTTGTAAGGTACCTTTTAGTTTTGGCAGTTCTTTTCTCTGTTTTTTGCATTTCCAGTGAGCGGCTTTGTCTTAAGACACAGGAAAATTTGACAGCACTTCTGATCTGCCAGGTTGGATGGAGCCTTGGGTGCCATGGATTAGTGTAAGGTGTCCCTGCCCATGGCAGGGGGTTTGGAACTGGTTGATCTTAAGGTCCTTTCCAACCCAAACCATTCTGTGATTCTGTTTTGAGATACCACTAAAAACAATGCTTTTAATTAGGGGAGTTTGAACTGAAACAGGCAGAAATAGATGAAATTTGGAATGGCTGAGAAGTTACGCTTCGCAGCTCTCCTGATGCATGCCAGTTTTATAACTTGACAGTTCTCCTTTTATCGACTTCCCAGTTGCAGTGGAAATGGCTTCCAGAAAGAGAAAATTGTCTGATTGTCGGAACTGTACCAAATACAGTTCTTAATGTTTTAATGCAGTCAAACAATAAGAATAAACTTGAAAATAACCTTAGAGCAGCTCCCAGTGCCTAAAGGGGCTACAGCAAAGAGGGGCTTTGGGCAAAGGCCTATTGAGAAAGGCCAAGGGGAATGGCTTGAACCTGCCCGAGGGGAGACTGAGCTGAGCTCTTAGGCAGAAGCTCTTCCCTGTGAGGGTGCTGAGGCGCTGGCACAGGGTGCCCAGAGAAGCTGTGGCTGCCCCATCCCTGGCAGTGTTCAAGGCCAGGTTGGACACAGGGGCTTGGAGCAAGCTGCTCCAGTGGAAGGGGTCCCTGCCCGTGGCAGGGGTTGGAGCTGGATGAGCTTTAAGGTCTCTTCCAACCCAGATCTCTCTGTGATTCTGTGATATTGAAGTGGCTGTGTACATATTAAGAAATGCTTTCAGGAGCTTTATCTTACATTGGAGTAATAAAAATTACTCTTAAAAAGTGTTATCTTTTCTTTCCACTGCTATTTGTATGTGTTTTCTAGCATGCTTTCATGTTAATGCAATTGTTGCCTCAATCGGTAAAAAGTGTTTTAGCTAATAGCTTGCTTTGTTCTTCTTAGTATATGAAAACAGCCCAAATTTATGTTAATGCTATTAAAAGTGCATTTTTATTTTAATCTGAAGTAATATGGAAAATTGTCTTTAACAAAGATCTCAATTACAGATTTAGTAAAACCAATAAGTAAATGTTTCTCATCCTGGGAAGGTCTGTGAGTTCCCATGTGAGGTACTTATGACCTCAGTGAAGTTGGGTTAGGTGAGCCCAGGCTTACAGGCAAAATCAGGGACTGATAGCCAGTGCTGCACAAGAAGTGAAGACTGCTTTCTGACTCTGTAAATGAGATCTGTTTTGAAGACAGGCTGAGAAGTTTGGGGCTGTTCAGCCTGGAGAAGAGAAGCTGCTTGGAGACCTCAGAGCAGCTTCCAGTGTTTCAAGGGGGCTGCAAGAATGCTGGAGAGGGACTCTTCATCAGGGACTGGTGTGATAGGACAAGGGGTGATGGGTTCAAACTGAAACAGGAAGTTCAGTTTCGATCTAAGGAAGAAGTCCTTTACTGTGAGGGTGCTGAGGCGCTGGCACAGGGTGCCCAGAGAAGCTGTGGCTGCCCCATCCCTGGCAGTGTTCGTGGTTAGGTGAGACAGAGCCTTGGTCTAGTGTGAGGTGTCCCTGCCAATGGCAGGGGGCTGGAACTGAATGATAAGGTCCTTTGCAACTCAAACCATTCTATGATCCTATGTTTGTATGACTTACTGAGACAAATTGTAGAAAGGAAGTGCAGCCAAATGCTCCTTCAGCTTCTGAAGCATCTTCTGGAGCTCAGCTGAGATGCTCAGTTGTGACTAGCTGCTTCAAGAGCCTTGATTGCTTGGTGTGCTCTGTCCTGTCCCTGCCTTTCAGAGAGATGCTCAGGTTGTCTGTAATCAGTCAGAAGCTCTTTATTTAGCCTGTTTGAGTTGTCCTCCTGGTGAGGAATGCCTCATTTTCTATGCATACAAGTGCATCACTTGGGAGCCTGTAGTAGTGGTGGTTTGGTAGGAGGTGGAGGAACAAAGGAATAGCAGGTTGCAATGGGAAGTACCATTTGACCTTGGGAGATCTGTGTGGAGGAAAACCATTTACTCAGACTATAGCAGTTCCAGTCGTATTTCAGAGGGTGAAAAGATGTGACTGAAGTGGAATCCAGTAATGTAATCTTAAAGAGAACACTGTTGCTAGAGCAGGTCAGAGACTGACAGAGAAATGTCTGAAATGGGACAAATACTGAAAATAAACTTTTAATTCCCTTTTATTTTAACAGATTCTTGAGGCAGAGGGAGTTATCATCTTACAGATCCTTCCAGTTAAGGGCACAATGTATTTCACTGTGTATCTGAGGTATTTACCTTGCTTCGACCTGGCTTGCTGGCACCCTGTGTAGTGAAGCAGCAGGTCTTTTTAAATGGTTTTAAGTATTGCTGCAAAGATGTAACTTTGATGAAAATGGATTTTCCTTACTGTGCTTTGTGAAGGGAATGCTTGTTTTAACATACAAAATCCATTTCTTTCTTCCATGGACAGAATTCCTGTTAGAAATCACTGCTGCATCTTAAAGCAGCACAAAGCATTCTGTCTCCTGCAGTGTTACCTCTGTCACTGGCTGCAGAAATCTGGTACCTGCGGCTGTGGCTGCCAAGGTTCTGCTGTAAAGAAGGGAAGGACCAGCACCGTGACATGATTCAGGGTGCAGCCATCCTCCTCCACTCATGCTCTGTTCTGTGCAGCACTGCACATCTCAGTGTTGCCAGGAACCTCCCAATTAACTCTGAGAAGATTGTGATAAATCTCTTCACTGGATCTGTTTCAACGAACAGTTGCTAACCTGGAATAATGGTAGGTGTTACACCGTATTTGATAATTTCCAACCTCTAATGCTCCCTGCTTTCCCTAAGGAAAACAGAATTGCAGTCTCCCTGACACACTAGTGAGGAGTCAGCAGAAACAGTGGAGTTGGAAGTTTCAGATCTGCAGCAGTTACAAAATATGTTCATTATGAGTTTAATTTGCTTTGCAAAATAGCCCTGTTAATGGAATATTCATTACAAGGGTACTGATCATAAGAAACTCTTCCCTGTGAGGGTGCTGAGGCGCTGGCCCAGAGTGCCCAGAGAAGTTGTGGCTGCCCCATCCCTGGCAGTGCTCAAGGCCTGGTTGGACACAGGGGCTTGGAGCAAGCTGCTCTAGTGGAAGGGGTCCCTGCCTGTGGCAGGGGTTGGAGCTGGATGGGCTTTAAGGTCCTTTCCAACCCAAACCATTCTATGATACAAGCCCAGCTGGGGTCCTGGTCTTCTCCTCCATTCCCACCCACCTTAGCAGCCAGCTAAAGGCACACTTGACCTCCTTTCTCTGCTGAGGGACTTACATTAAAGGTGAATCATCTGTTTCATTAAATCAGAGGCCACTTCAAGGGCTGCAGCCAGTTATGCCATGTGTTGTCCATATCCCTGAAAGAGTCTTTGTGGAGAAATAGGATCCATATGGGCAGATCCGTACTGTTGAGCACGTCCCACTGAAGAACAGCCTTGGGCATCTGCCTGCACAGATCAGGCTTTGCAGGATTCAGGCCTTAACTCTTTAATTTATAGCATTGAAGAGCTCTCAAGGATAGGGAGGGATCTGTAGGAGGTATGGAATAAAGTGGCTGGTTGTGGAACATGCATTTGCCCCCCAAGGAGTGAGGCTTGCTGCCTTCGCCTTGGTGCGAGGCTCTGTGCTCCAGGAATGAACAGGAATATCACGGTCTGGCCTAAATTCCTCCCTAGAGAAGAGAGAGACAGATGATGTCATTGTTGGAGTTGTTTAGACATCATAAAGGTACTTACTGAGATGAGTAAAATACGGGTTTAATTCCTTTTTTAATAATAGCAACGGAAAGCCCTGAGTGCCAGGAACCTCAATGAGAAAAGCCTTTGCACCCTGGAGAACTTCTCTTTGCTTATGAATAAGCACTTCTAAAGTCACTGTTGGGTTCATTTTACATGTGTATCTATGTATTTAAAGTCTGGAAAACCAGACTAAGTCACTTGTTTGTCTTACAGATGTCAAATCTGCTGAGCAGTGCTTTGATTAAAAAGCACGACCAGAGTGAAAGGCACACAGCTTATTCCTGAGAGACTTTATCCACACCATACACAGCAACTCCCGAACCCTGTACCCTGAGATCCAAGCACATAACTTAAATTAGGAAAAGATATTAGCTAATACATGCTGATTAGCTAAAACAAGCCCTGCAGAGAAGAACTTGGGAGTGCTGGTAGATGAGAAAATGAACATGAGCCGGCTTCAGTGTGTGCTCACAGCCCAGAAAGCAACCGTATCCTGGGCTGCATCAAAAGGAGTGTGACCAGCAGGTCAAAGGAGGTGATCCTGCCCCTTTATTCTGCTCTCGTGAGACCTCACCTGGAGCATTGTGTACGGTTCTGGTGGGTGTTCTCAACATAAAAAGGACATGGATCTGTTGGAACAAGTCCAGAGGAGGCCACGAGGATGAGCAGGGGCTGGAGCACCTCCTGTATGGAGACAGGCTGAGAAAGTTGGGACTGTTCAGCCTGGGGAAGAGAAGCTGTGTGGAGACCTCATAGCAGCCTTCCAGTATCTGAAGGGGGCCTATAGGGATGCTGGGGAGGGACTCTTCATTAGGGACTGCAGTGATAGGACAAGGGGTAATGGGTTAAAACTGAAACGGGAAGTTTAGATTGGATCTAAGGAAGAAGATCTTTACTGTGAGGGTGGTGAGGCTCTGGAATGGGTTGCCCGGGGAAGTTGTGAATGCTCCATCCCTGGCAGTGTTCAAGGCCAGGTTGGACAGAGCCTTGGTGTCATGGTTTAACTCCAGCCAGACAGCTTGTGCACTCACTCCCCCCCCCCTCCACTCCTGGAGGGACGGAGAGGAGAACCGAAAAAAATGCAACTCCCATGGGTTGAGATAAGAACAGTTTAGTAACTAAGGTATAACACAAATCACTACTGCTACCACCAATAATAGTAATGATAAAGGAAATATCAAGGGAAGAGAATACAACACCTCATCACCAGGCGACTGATAACTCGGCCCCCCAGCCCGACCAAGCACCGACCAATACCTCCTCCAACCCTGCAGTCCCCTCTGCCCTTCCGGGTAACTCCCAGTTACCTCCTGGGCATGACGTGCTGTGGTACAGAATACCTCTTTGGTCAGTTTGGGTCAGGCGTCCTGCCTCTGCTTCCTCCCGGCTTCCCTCCTCCCTGGCAGAGCATGAGGCTCACAAAGTCCTTGGTCAAACCAAAACATCATTGTTTTTCAGCTCTGTTCCCAGCCCAAAAGTCAAAACACAGCACTGCACCAGCTACCAAGAAAGAGAAAAATGACTGCCACTGCTAAACCCAGGACACTTGGGTGCCATGGTTTAGTGTGAGGTGTCCCTGCCCATGGCAGGGGGGTTGCAACTTGATGATCTTAAGGTCCTTTCCAACCCTAACTATTCTATGATTCTAAACCTCCGTCCCATGTTTAAATCTAATTACCAGACATTAATACAGTCATTTCTTCATTTCCAGCATTTGAGTATTTCCTGAAGTGGTGTGATGCTTTCCCTGAGCTGAGCACTAAGGCTGCATTAGGATTTTCATTTACAGACAACTTGGAAGTATCCTGTTACGTGTAAGAGTTGTGCTAGGTCAGATAAAAACATCTCTTTGCATTCCTTGCTTGTCCCAGAGCTGCTGTACAGTAGGTGATTCAATGTGCTAAAGGCATGAAGAGTTATTATGCAGGTTTGGGTTTTTCTTAGTGATACATAAGTATGTTGTAGCCTTTCCAGAGTAACCACTTCTCCTGGGCTTGGAAAGACTTTGGGACCAGAACTGTAAAATAATTGTTTGGGTTTTTTTGATTCAATAATAATTCAGAATAATGAAAAAAAAGGTTTATTTTAAGTAAAAAGTGGTGTGAAACAGAATTTTATGCATTTTTAATCCTCTCAAGATGAAATCGAAGACAAATGAAGGCAAACTTGTATGGGTTCAAACTGAAACGGGAAGTTCAGGTTAGATCATAGGAAGAGGATCTTTACTGTGACCAGGGTGCCCAGAGAAGTGGTAAATGCTCCATCCCTGGCAGTGTTCAAGGCCAGGTTGGACAGAGCCTTGGGTGCCATGGTTTAGTGTGAGGTGTCCCTGCCCATGGCAGGGGGTTGGAACTGGATGATCTTAAGGTCCTTTCCAACCCGAACCATTCTGTGATTCTATGATATCATCAAACTAAAATACTTATGTTTTCCTTTTTGCTCTATTAGATTGTTCATGTAATTGTAGGGAGCACACAGTGAGCAAAGCTTTTGGCTGGCGTTGGGGTGGTTTTTGCTTGCTTATCTATACAACAAATGTTATGCAGCAGGGTGAGGGCAAGAATGCTTCTGGTGTTTGAACAACTTGGCGTTCCTTCTCCATGTGGAATAAAAGTATGTGTAGCATTACAGAGCAGTCACCTTAGACCTGACCTCCTTATGTTTCCTTCCTGTATGGGGAAAACAAAGCAAAGAGCAAGCAAAACCATGTAATAGGAGAAAAGCTGTCACTACGTTTCCCACTAGGAATGCAAAGTGGGCAAATAATGTTTCTACATGGGTGAGATCCGAGGTAAATGCAGAATAATTGTGTATGTGCACGTATCCTGGAGCCCTTGAGATCAGTGTGGTTCCCAACAGACTTTTCAGATGCTGCAGTTCAAAACTGAGATGTTCTGGACAGTTATCCCACGTTTTGGTTGCCCAAAGAAGTGGTGAATGCTCCATCCCTGGCAGTGTGCAAGGCCAGGTTGGACGGAGCCTTGGACAACATGGTCTAGTGTGAGGCATCCTTGCTCATAGCAGGGATCTGGAACTGGGTGATCTTAAGGTTCTTTCCAATCCTAACTATTCTATGTTTCTATGATTCTATGATTCAGTACCAACTCAGCAGAACTAAGTGGGAAATTGTGGCTTTTTCAGCACTTCACTTGTGTCTCATGCATAAACCCAATGTTCATGTGTTCATTGTGTGATATTTCCTTGCCACTTCTTGTGCCAACTTATATTCATCTTATGACAAACCAGCTCAAGCATTTGGCTATCTGTTCTTGAGCGCTCAAGCTCACACGGATATGACAAAGACTGGTGTGTTCAGGCCTGTGCAAATCCTGAGTGACTGCTGCTAAGCTGCCACTGATGGAGATGTCTTCTGGAAGTGGTTTCCCTCAAGATGCCATGACCTGCCTGTACCATCTCCGTGTGGGAGAGCAGACCCAGCACTGTGCCACTGAGATAAGAGAGGATGCACCACAGAGGGGAGCATGGAAGGACCAAAGAAGTGAATGTCATATGTGGTTTGTGCTATTCCTTGTCGTTTTTTCCCCATTGCCTTCTCAACAGCAGCTAGATGCAGGATTTTGTTGCAGTAGGAAAGATCATAGGGAACTTCAGCAGAGCCTTCCCTATATTTTTGTCTCCTGGACTACCAAGATCGCATTTTTTATGTGGCTTTTCCATAGTGCACTGCAGCAGAGTTACTTTGATCCTGCCCAGTGGAAGGATCATAGAATGGTTTGGGTTGGAAAGCCCAACCTCCTTGCAATGTGCAGGGACATCTTCAACTAGACCTGGTTGCCCAGAACCACCTCCAGCCTATTTTACCACCCTCATTGTAAAGAATTCTTCCCTCACATCCGGCCTGGATCTCCCTAGATGACCCACAGACCTCAAAAATCCATTTGCTCAGGTGTGTACCCATCCTCTTTTAATTTCTTGGTTTTCTTTTTCTTTTCTTTTCTTTTCTTTTCTTTTCTTTTCTTTTCTTTTCTTTTCTTTTCTTTTCTTTTCTTTTCTTTTCTTTTCTTTTCTTTTCTTTTCTTTTCTTTTCTTTTCTTTTCTTTTCTTTTCTTTTCTTTTCTTTTCTTTTTCTTTTCTCTCCTCTCCTTTTCTCTTCTCTTCTCTTCTCTTCTCTTCTCTTCTCTTCTCTTCTTTCCTTTCCTTTCCTTTTCCTCTCCTCTCCTCTCCTCTCCTTCTCTCCTTCCTTCCTCTCCTCTCTCCTTTCCCTTTCCCTTTCCCTTTCTTCCCTTTCCCTTTCCCTTCCCCTCCCTCCCCTTTCCCTTTCCCTTCCCCTCCCTTCCCTCCCTTCCCTTTCCTTTCCTTCCCTTCCCTTCCCTTCCTTTCCTTTCCTTCCTTTTCCTTCCTTTTCCTTCCCTTCCCTTTCCTTCCTTTTCCTTTCCTTTTCCTTTTCCTTTTCCTTTTCTTCTCTTTTCTTCTCTTTTCTTCTCTTTTCTTCTCTTTTCTTCTCCCTTCTAGCATCAAGTTCAGTCAAGTGATTTTCCACAACAGCTTTTGTTTAGCTCCAAGCTCAACTCTATTGTGGTGCTGCTGATGATCCTGTTATTTTCCTTCTACAGGGTCGTCGGGACAGGTTGGAGCACCTCCTTTGTGCGGAAAGTAGGGCACATGCAACAGATGGAGAAACCCAGCTCCAAAGGGTGGAATGGTTTCTTTGTGTGGAGTTCTCCAAGTCACAGCTAAGAAGGGGCACAGCTTGCTGAGAGAAAAGGATTAGGGAATTGCATTATAGCTTGTGAGATTTATGGTTTCAGAGCAAATGGCTTGAGTTCTAGAGCCTGCAGCTCTAAAGGAGGCCAAAACAAATGGCTTCAAAGCTCTGGTTCAAAAGGAAAGCTCAGATCCCCCCCCTTATGTGTGTCTTTGTAAATGATGGGAATGCTGGAAGGAGTCTTGTGTGTCCTGCAGCACCTCTAAGCTACTGCTTTATGTTGCCTGAATGTGTTAATATTGAAAGGTGCTTGTTGCAGATGTCCCAACACAGTGGAAATCTCACCTGGAAGCACAGCGATGGAACAGAGATTTTATATAGAATCACAGAATCAATTAGGTTGGAAAAGCCCTTTAAGCTCATCCAGTCCCACCACTGCCCATCACTGCCAAGGTCACCACTGCCCCATGGCACTGAGGCCTCGTCTCCATGGGGTGTGAACCCTTGCAGGGACGGTTACTGCAGCCCTGCCCTGGGCAGCCTGTTCCAATGCCAGGTAATGATACATGATGGGAAGGGCTGCAAGGAAATGTGTGATGTGATCTTTTCTGTACCTGAGAAACGTTAAGTGCAGGGCATGGCATCACCTTGCTCTGTTGAAGAGAAGAACTGAGGTTGGTTTGGGATTAGCAGAGCCAAAGAAGCTTTGTTTCATCTTGACTTGTGTTTCCAGGGGGGAGATTGCCCTTGGATTCTCTGCTCTGTGGATTCTGTGCTGTAAGCCCACATCCAGCTATTTCCCATAGTGAGGGAGACTTAAGGGTCTCTGTCTGTTGTAGCTCTGCAGTTCCTGCCTTCCCCATGTTAGGGTGATTGATTCAAAGGTACAAGCAGAAGGCTTGATGAGCCCACACAAATACCCCAGCACATTTAAAGGGCTTTAACAATACCTTTTCTTTCAGAAACCAGGCTAAAAATATCAAGTCAAAGTCAAAGAATAGCACGTGTAAGAGCATGCAGAATGTTAACACCATTTGCCTCTGGCAACTTGGTGTGTTCTAGCAGACAAACGGGGTCATTCATTTACCTTTTTCTATTGAAAAAGCCAGGCATTTTCAAAGCCAGGTTGGACACAGGGGTTTGGAGCAAGCTGCTCTAGTGGAAGGTGTCCCTGCCTGTGGCAGGGGTTGGAGCTGGAGGAGCTTTAAGGTCCCTTCCAACCCAAACCATTCTATGATTCTATAATAGGATTCTTTTAGGTTTTAAACACAGATACATAGAATAGGATTGGAGAACTTACTGAAGACTAGATTACTAAACTTGATGATTCCCAATAAGCATCTCAAATTGAATGTATTTGGAAGGATTCAGTCTTCCAGTCCAATAGCATAAGGACTGGCTCTAGTGTGACCAGAGCAATTCTGACATAGGGGTGTTTGCCCTTGCCTGTTGCTTCAGATTCCTTCTTGCCACTGGGAGCCCAAAAGGCCTCCCAGGCTGCTGATAGCATTTATCAAACCCAGCTGCCGAGGAAGGATGCTGATTGTAGGCAGCCCATAGTATGTCATGGAGAAAACATTTCCTTCTTCTGTGCTTTCCAAGTCACTGAGGTCCTTTTGTGCAAACAGAGACAGCGCTGAATTGCTGCTTGGCAGCCTTCAGCATGGCCCGATGGAGTTGTCTGCCTACCACAGAGAGCCACCTGCCTTTAAATGCGGTCTTTGCATCGACCTAAATGTGCTCCGGAGCAGTAGGGATGAGCAAAGCAAACAAGGAAGGAGAGCATCCATCACAGGCAAATACAGCCAGGTTTTCTAATGAGCCAGGTGCTCACGGATGCCTCAGGTTTGAGCTGGCTGATTTGCAGCCCCTGCCCAAAAGGCTTGATAGCAGTATACTCATGGCCATAAAGGCACCTTTGAAACCAGGTGCCATTAAAATGTCTTCTTTCATATACATTCTCAGTAATTCTGGCTCTCTGAGAAATAATGGCATTGAAAGACCATCAAAGGAACCTAAGGATTGGAATAATTTGGGTTAGAAATTAAGAATCAAATTATTGCTTACTCACCTTTCAGTAAGTGATTGTATGCTTCAGTGCTCATATAGACAAATGGCCTGATTTTGAGAGGTCAGAGATTGCATTGACTCTCCCATGCAGCTTTTTGGACTGACTTTTCTTATTATTTAAACAGGGAAAAGCAATGGTTTGGGAGCTGGAATTGATGCCAAAGAGCCCTTTAGAACCTATGTGTCCCTCACTCTCCGGCCAAGAGTTTCCCTCCACCTGATGGGTTGACACTGCAGAAGCAAGTCCAGTAATGATGAGGGAAGAGAAGGAAGAGGTTTCTGGGAGCAGCAGCCAAGTCTGGCCTGAGGAAGTACTTAGAGCTTGGTCTGTTGTGGATTTGAGCTCTTTAGGCCTGCACTGAAATGAAGTATCAAGTGACAAAAGCCACGTTCACTCATTCCTATACTGCAACAATAGAGCAGAGAAGAAGAGATCTTCCCAGTTGTGTGAGCTACGTAGTTGCTTCATTTATATCTTCCCCATTCCCAAAAGAGAAGACACACTGGACAACTCCTCCATTGTTTTTACTTCTAGGAGATAATGGATCTCAGCATCCCCAAAATTGCCATTCTGTCTAACACTGCAGCTCAACATCTTGCTGCAGACACTGGCCAGACCCAGCACCACAGGGGACACTGCAAAGGTCTCTTTAAGATCTATGATAAGGTGAGATGCCTGAAACAAAAGCTTTCTCCTGGCCTTTTCCTTTTCCCTACTAGCTTGAGGTTCAGCCACACACTAAGCCGTAGGTATTTATAGCCTCCTATAAGCTTAGTATTACTGGTTACAGTCTGGATAATGCTTTCATCCTTATGCAGCTGGTCTTTCCTTTGAAGGGTACTGGAATTAACCAGGACCTAAAAATACCTTATTTACTAGAGGAGATGTAGCCAGTAACACTAAGTTGGCTCTGAACTGCACTGGTTGTCCTCTTGTTCTTGATTTTCTGCCTGCCTACAGAGAAGGACTGGTGGAGTCAGCAGGATTGGAGACAAGGATCAGCAATGTTCAGCATGCAAGAAGGTTTTTAACAGGGTGCGTAATCAGTGCTAGAGCAGGTAACTAGAAGACAGGGTGGATTCTGCATTCTACCGGGGCTTCAGAGTTAAATTAGGTGGTTTTCTGTAAGTTGAGCTTGTTCATCCCAGGGAAGAGAAGGCTCCTGAAGGGGAGACCTTAGAGCAGCTCCAGTGCCTAAAGGGGCTGCAGGAAAGCTGGAGAGGGGCTTGGGACAAGGGCCTGTAGGGCCAGGCCAAGGGGAATGGCTTGAACCTGCCCGAGGGGAGACTGAGCTGAGCTCTTAGGCAGAAGCTCTTCCCTGTGAGGGTGCTGAGGCGCTGGCACAGGGTGCCCAGAGAAGCTGTGGCTGCCCCATCCCTGGCAGTGCTCAAGGCCAGGTTGGACACAGGGGCTTGGAGCAAGCTGCTCCAGTGGAAGGGGTCCCTGCCTGTGGCAGGGGGTTGGAGCTGGATGAGCTTTAAGGTCCCTCACAACCCTAACAGTGGGGGGACCAAGGTATTCAACAGAACACCTAGGAGCAGAGCAGGAAGCTTAGAAATGATTAAAAATGGACTTCATCATTGGCTTAATGGATTTGATGTAGATACTGCTGGTAAAAGTGGTGCTTTTCTTTGCAACTTAAAATGTGTCAGGAATGATTGCCAAAAAACCCCATGTCTGCCAAAAAAGAAATCACTACCAAAAAGTCACTGCCAAAGGCGCAAGAGTAACCCCAAAACCCCCACTTATTGACTTCTTTTTCCACTGAATCCTCTAAAACTGTTAATGTTTCCCAGCTGGTATGGAATCACATCAAATACCTGATCGCAACTGCGTTGGAGATCCCAACTTTTCCTTTAGCCAACCCAGCAGGTCATTAGGTGGCTCAGTGTTTCACTTTGCAGTGCCTAGTTGACTTCAGAGCCTAAATTTGGTTTTCCAAACGGATTTACTCATAGAATCATAGACATTAGGATTACTCATGTAAGAGCCTGAAGATAACTGAAATATGTAATGCTGCAGGTAGGTCAGTGTATGACCGCACATGTAGTTGGGTACCACAGCCCAGGTGATGAACAGAGATTTGCTAAGGGTGCTCCTAAATCTCTCACTTTAAGTCTGGATTGCTTATAATCACATCCTCACACTCCAATGTTCCTATAAGTCATTAAGGTGTTGCAGTACTGAACACTGCTAAACACCCATTAAAAGCTGGCTCAGTCTTCTCTTGCTTGAGCATCTATCTTGCTGTCACAGCAGTCCTGTCACTGGCCAAATGTCTTTCATGAGAGGCACATTAACCCTGCAAAGTCATTATAAAAGGAAAAGCTTCTACCTAGACTGGTAGTTCAGCATTTACATCTTTCATCTTTCATTTGCAGCATTATGTTTAGCCCATTGTTTTTGACCATACAATAAATGCAGTGTAAGACTACAGGCTTTACTGAAGATAAGCCCGGTTTTCACTGCAGGTAAATGGGCAGTATTACCTGCTCCACTGCATTTTGCCATTGCTTTGTTGCATTCGTAAAGGTTGGATTCCTTTTTAAACAGCTGCCAAAGCTGAATGGTGGCTGGTTTGTGTCCAGAGAAGAACAGGCTCGGACTAAATGGACCAGCTGCACAAGGATGTTCAACATAATAGGTAATGCGAGTCTTTAAACTAAACCCAGTGCCATCAAAGCCAGAATCCGAAAAGCTCTTAACAGAAACCATATTTGTAAAGAACAGATGGGGGGGAAATTGCTGTGAGCTGTATGACAGGATCACATCAATCAGCCCATACAGAAACCCTCATACATGACCAGAAAACCATAACCAGAACCAGACACGGTACTGATCCTCCCGACTCCTCACAAACCAAGAGACTGAGGGTGAACAACGTCCTGGGAGGCTGAGGACAGGCAGGAAGCACAGTAGTTGTAGAGGTGTTTTATCTCCATAAAGCCGGGGTTTGGGAGATTTAAGAAAGCATCATTCCAATACGTTTTTCATCAGTTAGAAATACAGCCTGGAGCACTCGACCAGTCCTTTTTATGTGAAGCAGAAAGCCGGTGCTAATCGAGCTGTCTGAAAGACAAAGCAAAGCACTCCAGTATATTTGCTTGCATGTTTTAATGCTATTTTTGCCACTAGATGTCTCCGCTGACTTGGCATAAAATCCCACACTGGTTTGTGTTGGAAGGGACCTTAAAGCTCATACAGTTCCAACCCCTGCCACGAGCAGGGACCCCTTCCACTGGAGCAGCTTGCTCCAAGCCCCTGTGTCCAACCTGGCCTTCAACACTGCCAGGGATGGAGCATTTACCACTTCTCTGGGCACCCCGTGCCAGTGCCTCAGCACCCTCACAGCAAAGAGCTTCTTTCTTCTAACGTGGCCTTCCCCTGTTTCAGTTTGAACCCATCACCCCTTGTCCTATCACTACAGTCCCTGATGAAGAGTCCCATTGTACTGAGTGAACTGCCTTCCCTGGTGAACAGAGGAGACCAAGGTGAAAGATCAAGTTGTGACGAAACCTGCTTGCAACTCAAGTTCCTAGGGTGTTGTTTTTGATTAATGACATCTTTTGTTTAACACAAAGGTAAGACTGGAACAGGCTGCCCAGGGAGGTTGTGGGGTCTCCTTCCCTGGAGACATTCAAAACCCGCCTGGACACGTTCCTGTGTAACCTTATCTAGGTGTTCCTGCTCCGGCAGGGGGATTGGACTAGATGATCTTTTGAGGTCCCTTCCAATCTCTAACATGCTGTGATACTGTGATACTGTGAAGAGTCTGTGAGAGCTTTCTCAGCTATCTCCCTTCTTTCACCTATTAGAGTGAGAATCATAGAATCATAGAATGGTTTGGGTTGGAAGGGACCTTAAAGCTCATCTAGAGTGATGGGAGGAATGTCGTAGGGGCGGCCTGTACCATTAGGTGTAGACGTTGACTCCAAGTTCCTGTATTCCCAGATTTGAGGTGGCTCAATGTTGTAAACCACCTCAGACAGTGCCTAAACTGTGCACCCCAGGCACAAGGACTGGATAAAATGATCACAGCAGTGGCTGTGTGTCCTCTGGTAGGGAGCTGGTTGTCTTTTGCTGGCTCGCAGCAAGGCGGATGGGCTTAGTGCATCCTTTAGCCATGGCTGCAGGACTGCCCCCAGTGACTGGCAGCTTATACTGAGAGTTGGGGAACAGCCACAGAATGGAGGTGCTGGAGACTCTAGGAACTTGGATGCTACAGCTCTTAAGGTGTAAAGGGTACCCAGCTTAGAGGTTAAGCAACATGTGCCTGGGGTAGATGCTATGGACCTAGCGAGTGCTGTGCCTGAGGTTTCTGATAATCCATGCAAGGGCAAGCCTGGTGTTTGTAGTGGTGTTTTGTTATCCCAAGGTTTCTGTGGAGGCCACAGAGATTTGAAAACAGGCACAAATTGAGGGTTTTGTTGCTGCAGGGACTAATCCCTGCCCTAAGAGAGAGCTTCTCCCCTCTTGGATAGACGTGGTCGTGTGCTGGATGTGTTTTGTGCAGGAGTGTGAAGTCTCAGGCTTACAATTTCTTCACCATTACAGTGAATAGATAAACTCAGCAAGGCTTCAAAACACTGTCATCACTTTTCCCCTTTGCAGCTCACCATTGCGTGTTTCCATTCATTCCAAAGCGAGGAGCTTTCAACACCAACTGCCACCTTCCCCGTTTCGCTGTGTTCCCACGACGCTTCAGGGCAGTGTCCAAGTGCAAGGAAATTCCAGGGATGCTCAGAGGCGTATCTCAGGGGAGGAGCTTGGAAGAAGATATCAGAAGCTTCGTGTTTTAACAGGCTGCCCTCGAGATAATGGTGAGAATTAGAGCATTTCTCCCCTTTCCATTATTTAGCTCTGTATCTCAGTAGCAGTTATCAGAAGGAAGTGCTGCACGGGATAGGTGGGGCTTTGACAAACAGCTGTATGATATAAGTCCTGGGACTGGCAAATGAACTCACATGACAGCACATGCAGTTTGAGTCTAAACCCAATAACTACAGGAAGAGAAGGTGGGATGCAGAGATTGGGCTGGTCCCTGAGTCTGATACATCATCTCCAAATAACAGACCTGAGAACAGGAGGATACGTGGCTCTGTCCTCTCTTTACCTGCTCCCGCTAATGGAAAAGCTGTGTCTAAAATTGATGTGTGTTTGAGGGCAAATCCCTTTCTCCTTTTCTTGTTTGTTCTGTTTGCTTTCTTTGTTACGATTTGGGTCAGCAATAAACCTTGGCATACTGGTGGTGGCTGCTCTGAACTGCAAAGGGATTGATTCCCACTCTGTGGGTGAAGTATCATAGAATCCCAGCCTGGTTTGGGTTGGAAGGGACCTCAAAACTCATCCAGTTCCAACCCCTGCCACAGGCAGGGACCCCTTCCACTGGAGCAGCTTGCTCCAAGCCCCTGTGTCCAACCTGGCCTTGAACACTGCCAGGGATGGGGCAGCCACAACTGATGCCTGATAAGGTTTTCATTTCAGTCTCGGTCGCTCTTTGCTTCCAGGTGACCTCCTGAGCTGAATCCGAACCCCTGATCCTCACTCACGGGGTAATGATGGGCCTTACATAGCCAGTGTTTGCTGCTGAGACTGTGTCACCATTGCTCTTGCAAGCAAATAAAACTCTCTGACTGCATCCATATCAATAACCAGCTCTGGCCTCAGACAGCAATACAGCTAAATCTTATGCATGGTCACTGGAACAGTTTTGGCCAGTCCCAAACAGTCCTATAGCTGCACAGGCCAGACAGCCTTCCCTGTGATGAGGATGGATATGACCAACCTGTTCTGGAAAGCAATAGACATTAATGATAAAGGAACATCTCATCTGGCTGTAAGGCCAGGGAACAGGCCTTGGCAATGCTTATTTTGCTGGCATAAAGACAACCAAGATACTTAAGAACCTGCTTTAGAAGAGATTCTGGTAAGATGAGCTGTGTGGGTCACCACGTTTCAGCTCTTTATGGGGTTGTTCAGTCTGTCCCTCCCTGCATGTGAAGTGCATTTGGGAGCTTAATCTTAAAATTGGCAGGGGAAGAGATGGAAAAGGAGCAGAATGGGTTTTATTGGATCACTTTCATTTGAGGCTGATGTCTCCAGCCCTTCAAGGACACCTTGCATCTCACTGCTTTGTTTGGAGCATGAAGTCAAGGAGTTGGGCAGCAGTTGAGCCATCAGTCACTCCTTTCTGCTTTAAACCTTTCCCTGAATCTTTGTTCCAATAAAACCACTGAATTCCAAGTGGGAGATCGTATCCAGGGTGGATGTTGAAGGCAAGAATGTAGACAAGATTTTGAGTGAAGTTTACAAGCAGCTTCTCAAATGGCTTGAATTGAGTCCCCTTGGCTGTATTTCAGTTGTTTCCCCAGCTCATCCCTCCTTTGCCTTGTAAGCTGTTTGTGCAGAGGGACAACTATGTCTATACTTTACAAGTATTTGTTCTGGTTCTGTGTCACATTTTGGGTCAAAGCAGAGATGAGATTTCCAAACTGCAAGGAATCCACATCTTTTAATATATTGACCTGGTACTAAAGAACTTACCCAGTGATTGCTGGGACAGAATGTCCAAACAAAGCAGGTAAAACCCCTTTCCATAGATTGAATCTGCTATCTGTAAGAGCATCTTTTAGCCCCAGGCAGCTGTAACTTGTATCAGAACCCAGCGTTCAGCTCCCACTGAACAGCAGTGCTTATTGGAAGCAGGCAAGAACTAGGAGAAAAAGAGAAGTGATGGATAAAGTGGATGGGGAAAATGAACCATAATGACAATGAGAATGGGTCTAAGCCCATTGCTGCAAACTGCATCTTCTCCCAAAATCATAGAATCATGAAATGGTTTGGGTTGAAGGGACCTTAAAGCTCACCCAGCTCCAACCCCTGTCACGGGCAGGGACCCCTTCCACTGGAGCAGCTTGCGCCAAGCCCCTGTGTCCAACCTGGCCTTGAACACTGCCAGGGATGGGGCAGCCAAAGCTTCTCTGGGCACCCTGTGCCAGCGCCTCAGCACCCTCACAGGGAAGAGCTTCTGCCTTAGATCCAATGAAATCTAAATCTAAACCCTTCTTTCATGAAGAGATGCTGCAGGGTGAAGTTTATATAATAATAGCTGTATCTAGATTTAGGAAAAATGAGATCCCCAAAGTGTTTCTTATTCTGCTTGCACTTCACATGTGTTTATGGTGCCAGGAACTATTCATGCCAAGAGTCAGTGATACATGGACATACAGTCTGCGTGCCATTGTCATAAATTCGTGGTGACCTTTACTGTTGTCACGCTGCAGACAAGGGCTGTTGCTGGAGGCAAAGGGAAATCATCCATGGAAATGCAATCTGCATGGTTGAATATGGATAAGGAGGAGACAGCAGGAGTGCTGAACAGAATTGATTCTGCATAACAAATGAGATAAAAGGGGAAGAAGGCAGTGTGACTCAATCTCTCCTTGCGCAGTTAGGGTTATGTTAAGCTCAAGGTCTTAAGCAATGCATTTGGTTGCAGAAGCAGCAGAATCATAGCATCACAGAATAGTTTAGGTTGGAAAGGACCTTAAGATCATCCAGTTCCAACCCCCTGACATGGGCAGGGACACCTCACACTAAACCATGGCACCCAAGGCTCTGTCCAACCTGGCCTTGAACACTGCCAGGGATGGAGCATTCACAGCTTCCCTGGGCAACCCATTCCTGTGCCTCACCACCCTCACAGTAAAGAATTTCTTCCTTATATCCAGTCTAAACTTCCCTTGTTTCAGTTTGAACCCATCACCCCTTGTCCTATCATTGCAGTCCCTAATGAAGAGTCCCTCTCCAACATCCTTGCAGCCCCCTTCAGACACTGGAAGCTGCTCTGAGGTCTCCACGCAGCTTCTCTTCTCCAGGCTCAACAGCCCCAACTTTCTCAGCCTGTCTTCATACAGGAGCTGCTCCAGCCCCTGATCATCCTCGTGGCCTCCTCTGGACTTGTTCCAACAGTTCCATGTCCTTTTTATGTTGAGGACACCAGAACTGCACACAGTGCTCCAGGTGAGGTCTCATGAGAGCAGAGTAGAGGGGCAGGATCACCTCCTTCGACTTGCTAGAAGGATGAAGGTGAGTGGAAAGAGGTGGAGGTGCTCATCGCTGATGACAGTAGGAGGCAGACAGAACACGTACTTTGGGATTTTGGTTCACTTCAGCCATCTAAGTGCTTCAAATAAACATAGTTTATTCAGATGGGGCTTGGAGCAACCTACTCTAGTGTGAGGTGTCCCTGCCCATGGGAGTGGTTTGGAACTGGGTGAGCTTAAAGGTCCCTTCCAGTTAAACCAATCTGGGAACCTGTGATTTTATGACTTTCACTGTGTCCCCTGGGAAGAAGTGAGGCATTTACAGAGGGTGGTTGTAGGACTATGTTAGATAGCCAGCTTGGGGTGAGCTTGCTGTACCCTGATGATGCCCCTGATGATGTGGGAGAGGACTAGGTGACAATCTGTGCTGCACTTAAGTGGGTAAAATATCCCCCAGCTACTCTTCTTATGGAGGGAACCCCAGTAAAATCCAGGCATGAATGCCCAAGTGACAGCTTGTAAGAGACACAGCCAGCAACTGGCTGCACGCGTGAGAAGGGTGAGAACAGGAGGATAAAAGAAGGGCTGCCTGGGGTGCCAAATGGGAGAGATTATTGTGAGTGGATCAAAGGAAAGGGGAGCAGGACAGGATAATGTGGGACAGCCCTTCTCCAGGATGGGATCTGCTGGGCTGCAAGTTCACATCTGCAGGGAAGCAGCAAGAGCTGCAGGGACCCGGTCTCTTATAGCAGGAGTGGATGAAGCAGCAATGTTGTACGGTACAGGCCCAGAGCAGGCAGGGGACATCTGAATCAAAAGACATCTCCAGCTCTTATTTCATCACTGTTTTAGAAGGAATTCATTTGGAGATCATTGGGAATATTCAAGCTGGATATAAGGAAGAAGTTCTTTACTGTGAGGGTGCTGAGGCACTGGAATGGGTTGCCCAGGGAGGCTGTGAATGCTCCATCCCTGTCAGTGTTCAAGGCCAGGTTGGACAGAGCCTTGGGTGCCATGGTTTAGTGTGAGGTGTCCCTGCCCATGGCAGGGGGTTGGAACTGGGTGACCTTAAGGTCTTTTCCAACCCAGACCATTCTGTGATTCTATGATTCTGTTGCCAAAGTAAGGCATTGATCCATGGAGCAAACCCCACCTGCCCTTACTAAAGAAGGTGACTTCACTACAGAGAGTAAAGCTGCTGCAGCTTGTCTCAAAGGAGCCTATGAAGATACCTTTCAGTGAAGGCCAATCCCCCCCATGAATCCAACACCCTCTTGTGAACCCTTTGGCTCTGGGGACCATGAGATGGCGCAGTTACCCTGGCTATCAGATCACCGCAGGCTGCAAGCTGTCCAGGTATCTTCCCATTACACGTGTCGGCTCCCCAGCTGCCTAACTACAACCATGTGTGAAGGAGCTGCTGCTTTATGCACTGATGTATAGCTACATCACCTAACCCTTCCTTCTTTTGGCCTTCCCAGGGAGTTGGTGAGGTTCTGCAGGATAAGAAAGAGCAATCAAGAGTATTGTGCTTTTGTTAGCAAGTGTGCCCCATGCAGAGATTGCTTTCCCCTCCTTTTCTTACATAGGGCTCTAATAAAATAAACTAACAGCAAATCTATTTTGTGGTTTCCCCCCCTGGAAAGCTCAACAGGGACATTGCTTCTTTTATTAGAATGGAATTAGCAGGGCAGCAAGATGCAGAGTAACAGATAGAGACCACATGGCAGAAGGTGGTGTTGATGGATACCCTCTGCATGCCCCATCTCTACAAGTGCAAAGAAGAGCTGCGTCTGCAGGTAGTGTCCATTGCTGTCTGTCTTTGGGTCTCTTTTGGCCTTGGGAAGGGGTGGTAGCTCCAGTGCTGCAGCTGATTTCCAGGGAGAGGATATGCACTGAGTTCCTCTCAGGTTCCACATTGGTTTGAATTGGATCTGGGGTTTTTCCTGCTCCCCCTTCCCAGTGCTTGGATCATCTCATTGTGTACTCACTTATTACCCAGGAGGTGGTGTGATCCAGTGGAACATCTGCATCTGCTCATGGACTGGGACACTCAACCCCGTGCAGAGAGGACAGCCTGTGTTTTACATGAGCTCCATCCTGGGAATAAAGGGATATAAGAGTGTTTCCTCCCTGGGATGCTCTATTTGCTCATGCAGTGACTGCAGCCTCACTCAACCTACACTTAGCCTTCAGAAGCTATGGTGAAGCTGAGGCAGACAGATCTTCTCCAGCTCCTGGCAGTCAGCAAGGCTATAACATGCATGGGGTGTTCCACACAGCGATGCAGTGTGGTGCTGTGTAAGCACCCATATGGCAAGCACACCCTGTCAGTATCTTTTGGTATTCATTCCCTAGAGCATCACTGATCCCGAGCGTGATACGGAGTGAACTCACCCTCCTGCTCCACAGGCACGTTTTGCTGTGTCTATAAATGCCCTCCCAGCACGTCAGGCCCCGATTCTTATCACCTGAACACTTGAGAGATCAAAACAGCCGTAGAAAGGCTCCTCCAGGCTCTGCTGTGGGAGCCCCCGCTGCATGCCTGCCCCAGCCACATTCCAGCACTGGAGAGGAGCTCCATGGAAGGACCACACCGGCACCCTCTCATCCCTTGGCCCAAAGTGCAGGTCTCCAGCATCTGAGGCAAGAAAGCCCAATGGATGCAGATGCTGCCTTTGGCTCCAAGGAGAGGGGACAAGCAGCTCATGTAGAGGAGGAGGGCTCCAAGGAGCAGAGGGACCACTTGTCTGGGCATTGTCTTGGGTGCCATGGTTTAGTGTGAGGTGTCCCTGCCCATGGCAGGGGGTTGGAACTGGGTGATGTTAAGGTCCTTTCCAACCCAAACCATTCTATGATTCTACGCCCACCTCTTCTGAAATGCTTCTGCAGTTTCCTTCCAAGCTCAGTGCAGTGTCCACTATACCAGCATTTTGGTGAGGATTAGTACAGAAAAGCTCTTTTGTTGCATGCCTTTACCCTACATGCACCTCACTAAAATGGCCCAGCCATGAGCCTGGCTTTTCCTATGGGCTTTCTCAGAAGCCCAGCTAAACCCCTATGAGATCTGAATCTCCCTTCAGGAACACCCTTCTCCACCCTTTAGGTACCTGGGGCTCCTGAATAAACGATGTTCAGGGTGTGATTAGTTATATTAAACGTTTTCTTCCCTTTCCAAAATCACCTCCTACCTTCCCTTGGCAGTTGGTCTGATGCTGATTCCCGGACCAGCTACCCAAAACCTGCCAGCTCTCCCACTTGGGTGGGCTGAGATGTGGAGATGTGATGCTTCCAATTCTTCATTCAATCTCTGGCCTTGGGCAGCACGCTGGGATCAAAGATGGGGGCAACTATAACACGGACCTGGCCACCCGTGGTGTCTCCAGTTGTGTTGCACTTGAGCTTTCCCCCATGGTTCCCAACCCAGGCATCACATCCCCTTTTCCCTATCAGCTCCTGGTTGCGAGCCGAGCCCTGCGAACCTACGCATTCCTCCTTGCTTACACACCACAAGCTTTATTTGTTTTAATCAAAGGGGGCCCTGATAATTATTAACATATTTAATTATTTTTACTCTGAGTCACTTGGCTCGGGGGGGGGCAGTGACCACAAGGGTTGCTTTTACTACAAAGAACCCAGCCCTGGAGTGTTTGCAGCACCAAGGAATCGCCCTTTGCAGATGGAGCTCCTATTGATGCCTTTGCCTTTCCTCCCTGTTTAAGCTGGGTTTTGCTTTGCTGGGAAGTGCTGTCCTGAAAAAGGAGCTAAATTTGGCACAATCAGACAATTTGCAGGGCTAAGGCTTTGCATACCGAGGCAGAGCTGGCAGGGAATGGTGTTCATCATTGCTCTGCTCCGGTCCTGCACCTCATGGGGGGTATTAGTCCATTTGCTCCCCATGAAGATTACACCCCCCACCCAGCACATTCCCCCTCCCAGGCTGGCCAGCGACTTGCATGGCCTCACACCAGCAATCAGAGCACACTGCAATTAGTGGTGTTTGTCTGAGGAAACTCATAACTCTGCACTTCCACATGATTTATGAGGTTCCCCAGCCCGGGCTGGCCTGTGAGCTGCGATCAGTCCCAGCCCTGGCAGTTCACAGGGAGGCTGCATAAGGAGCCCGGGTGTTTTTCCTTCCCTGGTATCCACTGGGGCTTTGCTGTCCTTGGGGAATGCACACCCTGAGGTCAAGGGGGGTTGGATGAGGACCAGACCCTTGTATCCAAGGTGCCTTTGCACTGGGGTGCATCCACACCATCCTAATGCACTTGGTTCCTGCTCCCTCCTCTAAGACTTTCTCCCCGGAATAAGAGAACCCTTTGATTGAGGATCCCATGGGACCACCTTGCTCCTGAGCATCCAGCATCCAGGAGATTCCATGTGGCTGGCAGGCAAGAACTGCTTTAATTCTCTGTCCCGCCAGTGATGTGGGATTGCATCAACGAAATCTATAGACAGAAGAAAACTGAGCGAGGGGAGCAAGGATGCACAAAGGAGACCTTGGAAGGGCTGGGAATTGAGCAAAAATCTTCAGACACCTTAAAGACGTTGGCTCTTGTTGAAATCCTTATTTAAGGATAAGTTTTTTGGTTAAATGCATATATAAATATTTACACAGAGAGCGAAAGGAAGAGGTGGAAAGAAAGAAGTTTCCCAAACCCAAAACTGCACAATTTTAAACAAATCAAATCTTTTAATAAAAGCCAGAACACTGATGCTACTTTAAAAGGATACAAGATAAGGGCCAGTTTCTGCTTTCCCTTGAGGGAAAAGATTGGAAAACAGTGATCAGGCTGTTCCAATGCTCAGCAGTCCGTACTGTTTTATCAGCATTTTCGTTGTCTCTAATAATAGCAGCACTTCTTTTGTCTTGGCTGTTTTCACTGAGGACTCCAGGGAGCAGAGCTGGTGCTCCAGCATGTAAAGGCTTATCCATCCCAAAGCCCATTTCTTGGTCACCCCAAAGTCCTTGTGATTTTTGGTCTCTAAAGTGTGTCTCCAAGCAGGCCCCAAAAGCCACATGGTCCGAGCTGCCTGTGAGACCCCATAGGCAGGAGGTGAATAAGAAGAGGTGTTTGGAGCTGGTTTTTGCTCCTGTGTCTTAAGCACAGCCTGGACCTCATTATGCCCATCCAGCACCTCCTGCCAATCACCATCCCAGCCTCACACACACTTTACCTGGGGGTGTTTACCAGCTACAGCCCTGCTTGCTTTGGATACAGCAGAGAATAAGCAATTGCATCAGTGTGGGGTGAATTTCCAAGCTCAGCTCCATCTTTACCTAGTATAGGGATGAGTTGGGCTTGTGAACATAACATAACTGCAAATAAGAGGGGATCCTCTTGTTTAGAGATGCTGCAAGCTGAAGTGAGTGGTAAATGGGAGAGTGGTGCCCAGTTCTACTTGTGGGTGCTGCTGCTGAGGAGAGACTTCCCTCAAGTGGCAAGGTGACAGCAGATGGGAAGCGCCATAGGAAGGTGGAGAATGGAAAGTGCCATGGGAAAGGGGAGAGAAACACTGGCAGAAGCACTCAGGGACCTGAAAGTGCACGAGGTGGGAGGAAGCATCATGAAAAGCCATCTCTTCTGTTTGCTGAGCATCATCTCAGGATCTCAAAATCTCTGCATTACTTGAGCCTTGGTTAGTTTTGATCCAGATGAGCTGCCTGAGCTAATTCCCAGCTTGCACAAGAGACTGGCAAAATGGAATGGAAGACCATCAGTGATGATCTTCTCATTGCTGCTGAGAACAGACCAGTGCCATTGCAGCATCCTCCTCTCCCCACTGCTCTCCACCAGACAAAGCTCCTTTATTGCAAGGCCAGAGCAGGCAGGGGAGAAAAACCAGAGCCATTAAAGCTGAGGCTATATTAAGGCATGGAACACCACAAAAATAAGTGCCTGCAGTCCCAGCAGCACTAAACCTATCCGCTGACTTCCCTTCCCAAACCAATCCCAACCTGACCCCGGTGGGAAGACGCCTGTAGTCGTAACCACCCCGTCACGAGAACACAAAGCAAGGCATTTATCTGAGTGTTTGATTGCACAGCTCGGCGCTGTGATTTGCCCCTCTCTGCACAATAACAAAGCCAAGACGCTGCAGGTAACAGCCAGGCCAAGAAGTCTGCGAGTTTCGTTCCCCTACAAGTGAGTTTTGGCACAGTAGCTACTTCACACCCAATGAATTACTTCAGCACCAGATTATACTTGCAGGCTCCAATAGAAGTGATAATAGGAACCAATTAAATTAATTTATATTTACTTTGTGAGCATATTTTCCTTTGGTAAATCTTTGCTTTAATTTGACAGATTGGAACCCTAGCATTTTGTTTTTGTTAAGAGATACGGCCCTAAATCCAGAGGAACAAATCCAAACCTGTAAATCAAAGGAGTCCTTCCCTTTCAGGTTCAAAACCATGTAGGGCATGGAGTTAAGAAGGATGTAAGCACGTGCCTGGACTAATAAAAGCACACGGTGAAAACAGGTAGGTGCCAGCATGTCTTGCTGGAAGAACGTGAGCATGAGCTGGGTTGAACATCAGCATGCCAGAGCTCAGAACTGAGATAAGCTTTCATGTTGCAATGGGTATACTCACAAACCAGCTTGGATCTGATGGAGGCACGTTAAAAAGGGATGGACCCAGTTTATGCTGTTATATTTTGGCATAAACCTTAAGAGTTTAAATACTTGTGTGTTGTAGTAGCATATAATGTCTGCTTTTGCACCCGGTTTGGATGTCTCTACAGCATGCACAAATACCTTAAGGCCTTTGTGTCTTTCATCAGCTCCATACAGGATGACTGAGAAGTAAATGATGTATAAACCATTGCATTATCTCATCCACATCTTAGGGAACAACCCTAAGAAAGCACAGTACCAGTCAGCCTAAGAGACAGAAAAAGCTATGAAACCGGACCTGTGCCCCAGCATGTGATGCTCTATGTCCATATCCCCATTAGCCTTCCCTATCCCACTAGCAGCCCTTCTCTCTTTGGCAAAGTGCTCCTCCAGCATCATCCTCCACTGGAACTGGTAGAGTCTTTATGCTGGCTTCCATTGATGGTGATAACCTGTGGACTCCATCAAAGGCAGCAGGGCTGGGTACACTCAAGATGAGAGTGTGAACCTGTGACTAAGAGATGAGGAGAGAAACATCTTTGAACTGATGATGGTGGGTTGAGCATGTGCAGAATGGAAGCAAACACATCCTCATGGACCCTCACTTTGTCTACATGGAGAGGAGCTGGGCTGAAGCCTTTGCCTTCCTCTGAGCAGGAATGGGGACATGATGAGGAAAACCTGCCCCTTTCTTTCCTTAAGGGATGAGAGTCAGTCGGTTCACAAACTGGACAAAGATGCTTTGGGGACACTTCAAAAAGCCATTGAGATCCTTTTGAGCTCTAAAAAGTTGCTACTTGCAATGTTGCTGTTTCTTCAGTCTATCATAGCATGTGGATTTTATAGATGTAGAGTTGCTACTCATTTTTCTCCCTCTGGATCATGATTTATGGCTCCTGGAACAAAGGTTAAGCACTCTTCTTGTTGGTGTTGTTTCACACGCTTCCCACAGATTGGTGCCATTGCACTCAGAAAAGCTTGCTGGTCAAGGCCCCATAAAATCCAATATTCTCTTAATTTTGGATCTCCCATGCTTATGTCTGGGAGATGTGTGGGTATCTCCTGATGCATGTGGGGTGTTGGCTGAGGAGAAGCTCCCCATGACCCAGCTTCAGTGTGTGCTTGATCCCAGAACCCTCCCGTGTGCTGGGCTGCACCCACAGCGCATGAGCAGCAGCTCAGGGAGGGGATCCTGCCCCTCTGCTATGAGAAGGGGAGATCCCCCCTGCAGCCCTGATCCAGCTCTGGGGCAGGAGCACAAGAGGGACGTGGAGCTGTTGGAGCGAGGCCAGAGGAGGCCATGGAGCTGCTGCGAGGGCTGGAGCAGCTCTGCTCTGGAGCCAGGCTGAGAGAGCTGGGCTGGGGCAGCCTGGAGAAGAGAAGGCTCCTGAAGGGGAGACCTTAGAGCAGCTCCAGTGCCTAAAGGGGCTGCAGGAAAGCTGGAGAGGGGCTTGGGACAAGGGCCTGTAGGGACAGGCCAAGGGGAATGGCTTGAACCTGCCCGAGGGGAGACTGAGCTGAGCTCTTAGGCAGAAGCTCTTCCCTGTGAGGGTGCTGAGGCGCTGGCACAGGGTGCCCAGAGAAGCTGTGGCTGCCCCATCCCTGGCAGTGTTCAAGGCCAGGTTGGACACAGGGGCTTGGAGCAAGCTGCTCCAGTGGAAGGGGTCCCTGCCTGTGGCAGGGGTTGGAGCTGGATGAGCTTTAAGGTCCCTTCAACCCAAACCTGGTTCTACCTTGTCTCAGCAGACCCACAAACAAGAAATTGTCAGTGCGTTGCAGTGGGGAAGGATAAAAAGAAAAGCATCTGCAGGACAGCAGAAGTGCTCCCATCTCCTCTGGCATATACTAGTGAGGCAATAACATCTGGCTGCCTCAGAGAACTGGGCAGTTGCCTGTTTTCTTTGCCCATGTGAAGGCACATAAGCAACCAAACAGCTCTCTTGTGAAGACAGGTATGCAATCAGGAGGTCATCAGTCTTGTTTGCTCCCTTCCAACTCTTTTGCAAAGAAAAGATCAGGAAATAAAAGCACTGTGTTAAGTGAAGGACATGCTAGACTTCCCTGTTTTAGCTAATTTCCCTTTTCTGACTTAGAACATTCCCTCTTAAGGCTCCTTTTGCTTTCTATTGGTGACTGTGATGGAGAAGTACAAATGGAGAAGTGTACATGGTCTCTGTAGCATTAGCTGCTGCATTCCCACAGGTCTGGGCTATAGATGAGGCCATCACTGAAAGCCAGTGGTTGGTCCTGCGCTGAAGGCACCAATAATGCTTGGTGCATCCCATGGCCCATTTATTAGTGACTTGTGATGGATGAAGCTGTTGTGGATGGTCAACATCCTGAACCCAGAGGAGGGCTTCGATCCTTGGTTCTTCATCCACAGTGAGACATTTGACTGCTTTACCACCACACCCCCTAAGCCATTGTTATACTTGGCTTATTCTTCCTCCAGATGCAGGCTTTCTTTTTAAAGCAGACCTTAAAAATGAAAACTATGCAAGGAGAGATTTACAGGCTGTGTTACCTTTGGGCCAGCAGTGACGGCCTTGGGAGCTGGATTGAGTCTGCACAAGTATTCATGTTCTGCTTTTCACCCTCCATGAACTCCACCAGGTTGACTTAGAAGAGCCTCTTGTGCTTTCCTGTCTACAGCAGTTAAACTGGATGTCCTTTAAAGCAAGAGATGAGACTTCACCTGTCTGTAGCAGAAGAACACCAGAAGTGACACTTTAGGAGCCATCATAGAATCATAGAAACATAGAATGATTTGGTTTGGAAAGGATCTTAAGATCATCCAGTTCCAACCCCTGCCATAGGCAGGGACACCTCACACTAGACCATGTCACCCAAGAATCCATCCAACCTGGCCTTGAACACTGGCAGGGGTGGAGCAATCACAACTTCCTTGGGCACCTTGTGCCAGAGTCTCAACACTCTCACAGTAAAGAACTTCTTCCTTATATCCAATCTAAACTTCCCCTGTTTCAGTTTGAACCCATCACCCCTTGTCCTATCACTGCAGTCCCTAATGAAGAGTCCCTCTCCAGCATCCATGTAGCCCCCTTCAGACACTGGAAGCTGCTCTGAGGTCTCCGTGCAGCTTCTCTTCTCCAGGCTGAACAGCCCCATTGCTGGAACATGCTCAGCAAGCCATGAGGATATCACATTATCATTCCTTTCCTTCTCCAGCCCTTCCCCATTCTTAGTGGAAGCCTCTTGTGAGCCCTGAATGCGTCACAGCTTCTTCCTCTGGCTCCCTCTGAAAAGCTAGTTTCTGTCTTACTAACTGAAGGAGAGGAGATGATGTTATCAAACACAATGAGCCCTTTAACACTGTCAAAGGCCCACACCAGACTGGGAAACAAGACTCTTGGGTTGTCTGAATTCTTGCCTCTTCACCCCTTCACCCTTCTCCCTACTTAGGTCCCTCATGTGCATTGACTACATCAATAAAAACCTGGTTTGTACGTTGTCCAAGCTAGTGCTATGTCAACTTATTTGGAAGGGCCCCCCCCGAAAGGGAAAAGCCACCCAAAAGTTTCAAAATTCTAGGAAAAACAAGTCTCATGTTAGATCTCCACCTGCTTCACTTACAGAAGAAAGGTCAAGAGCAGCCTCAAGAAGGGTATAAGTTCATCCTCAGGAGAAAACACCCAGAGGCAACAGAGCCTTGTAGTCTATCAGAGGTCCAAGGCCGGAACCTAAAAGCAGACATATTTCGTTTCAAACTGAGTCCCAGTGCTTTAACAGTGGGAATGATTAAGTGTTGAGACAAAATACCAATGAAAGGAGTAGATTCTTCCTCTTCAGATACTTTCAAATTGTGAGCAGATGCCTGTTGGAACGGAGGTTTTAGCCAAAGCACAAGTTATTGGGTTCCTTATTGGTGTATGCGATTTTTACGGTCCGTATTATATGGAGCTCAGAATAGATGATCTTATGCCCCACTGTGACTTTAAAACCTTAAAAAATAGGTAGTTCTGGATTGAAAGGAGCCAGGTTTCCTCTGGATTTGTGTCTTGAGGCTGACTGACTCTGCTTGCCTAAGAAGACACAAGATCCGATGGAAGCTTTTCTGCTTTGACAGCCATGCTGTTAAAAAAGCAGACTCTATTTCCAAGTTGAATTTGCCTGGCTTCGGCGTGGTTATGGGTCTACGTCTCTGTGCTTGACTGGTAGAAAGCCTGGCTCTCAGGGGGTTACCAAGCAAAGCCTCTTTTGGCCTCTGATCTCCTTCAAGTGTGGTTGAGCTTCACCAACGGAGTCGGATGCTGCTACAGTGGGAATGGACAGATATAAGCACACACACGCTCACAGGGAGAAGATTTCCATAGACTCATTTCTCCAGGCTAAAAATAGAGAATAATGAAGGTTCACATTAAATCAAAGGAAAACTTATCTCTTCAGATGGATGTTGATACGTTTGAGAACTTCCTTTGTCAAAGCGGTTGCTCCTGATAGCAGTCAGATGACCCTGAGGATCTTGTCATGTCTTTTGGGGTTATAGACTAAATAATCACATCTGCCCGACTTTATTTATTCTTGGATTTGTAAAATGTGAGAGTCATTCACTGCAGAAACCTGGTCCCTACTCAGTTTTCATGAGAGGTTGGCAGCTCACCCTCTAAAAATAAAAGCTCAAGTGGTATTCACTGTCTACAGCATCCGAGCCAGTTAGGATTCAATTAAGAGCATTTCTGGGCTGTATTTTAGGAGTTAGTGTCTGTCAAGCTTTTACCTTGGGGTTCTTGGGTTAAACCTTCCTGTCTCGGTGTCGTGCTGTGTGGAATAGCTTTGCTCTTTGAAGGAATCCATCTCCCTTGTCTTTCCCCCCATCACCCTCCCACAGACACGAGGGTGAGCTGGTTTTTGGTATGTAGTAATAACAATTTGTCAGGATGCCAAGTTCAAAGCCTCTAACCTACTGCCAACGTGAAGCCCAAGAGTGAGGTCACGACTAATCTCAGACTTCTGACCTCCCAGTCACATCCACCATTATCGGATCAGAGGAGAGAAGTGGAAAGGCTTATTTTGAAAGGTTTTAGATTTCAGGTGAGGTCAACAAAAGATTTGCCCAGATGGAAGAAATCAAGAGGATAATATGGAGCATATTAGGGAAGATGAAAGGCGTCGTGTAAAGCAATCTCCTCCTTTAGCCTAAGAAAGGAAAGTCTAACTGCCAGGGTAACCTTCCGGTAATGGCAAATAAGCCCAAGCCATCAGAAAATGTAGCAGAAACCAGACATTGTCCTGGAGAAAGCAATAGAGATCCAAAGTGACGCTGCTGGGATTTTCAACAGTTCCTAAACAGGGGAGGCTTCAACCTCTTAATCCAGTGGGATTTAGGTGCCTAGACAAAAAATCCCACGAGGCATCTTTTTGCATTCTGAGGAGTGTTTATAGCTCACTAACTCCAATGTGAGACTCGATTTACTGCAACTCTGGACCCAAACACTTTGGAAAATATAGGCCACGTGGAAATTAAAGGTATTTGGGGTCTTCACCTACAAGAACCAGGGCATTCATGCAGCATCCAGCTCATTAACCACCTAACAGACCTGTTTCACCACATCATTCTATGGAGATGTGTTCCCAGCCAGACTGGAAGCCCATAACAGACTTGGGAAGAAAAACCACATTTCCTGACTGCCATTGATAAAATGGAAAAAGGGCCAACAAAATAGATTTCCATTTCTGGAATCAATGTTTGGACCAATGACAGGATTTCTGTGAACTGAATTTTCCTTTAGAGGGAGGTAGGGATGTGGCTGAGGTCCTGGGACATGGATAGAGTCCTGCCTCTTCTAGATTTCTCCTTGCTCTATGCCCCTATGTGCTTCCTTGCAGCTTCTCTCCATGCAGATTTGCCCCAGTTCTGATGCCCTGGAGCAGTTGGAGCACTAGCCAGTCCATTGCTGGTGTTAAACAACTTGGACTGGATGTGTGTTGTTTTGGCATTGAAGTCCATATTTCATCTGCCAGAAAGTGTACATCTATAGAAGACTGTCCTGAGCTAAAAGGATAAATTACACAGAAAAGAAGCCAATACTCCCATTATAACAATAAGACAGAAGTTTTATTAATCAGAGGTAACTGAGATGTGGACATTGATGGACGTACAGATCTCAGGACCACTTGGAAGGAGAGCCAGCCCCAAAGTACCTTTGTTGCTCTGTCCAATACACTCTGAAAGGACTTGTACAAGATATCCCATTTTCCATTCCTTAGACAGTTTTGTTAGTGTTTTGGACACAGACAAGTAAGTGGAGATGGTGCTGTCAACCTCTGTGCATGTGGTCTTATCTGGGGTTAGCTGGGCCATTTTCATCTTAGAGCAGATAAGTGTTCATTACGGGATTACCATATATTTATGAGTAAGAACACAAATGTTGTTACAGGCATAAATCAAATTAAAGTTTAGACTTTTTATACAAATTCAAGTGTGCATCATAGCCAGAATTGGAGTTAATTCCATTGTTTCCTGGAGTTTTTGCAGGCCCGTGCTAGAAAATAAATCAACGTCTGTTACAGACAGAATGGGACATGCGAAGGCTCATCCCTGTGAAATCTGCTTGTAGCACCTCTTCCCCTGACTTGTTGTGCTACAGGAGAAGGGTGTGATGCCTCCTGCATGAAAACCACCATCCATCAGTGAGGAGCATCACAGGTCTGTGTAAAACTCCTACCCTGATCAAGGCACTCTCCCAGATAGATGAGCTTACTACATCTCAGGGAGACAACCATTGGACCTACACCAGAAAGATAAGCAACATGTTTCCTATCTCAATCCAAAGAACTTTCAACCCGCTGTAGAAATAAGACTATAAATTACAGTGGAAACGAGTCTTAGCAGGAAATGTGGGTCGCTGTGTCCAAAAATAACAGCTATAACACTGTGAAAACAGAGCAGTTGATAGGAGGGGAGTACTACTGAAGATGTGCATTTTTGACTCCCGTTCTACTCATCTGATTTGATTTCAGTGGGAATATCGGCAGGGTGAGGAATGGTTTGTCATCAGGGACAGCATGAAGTCCTAAATCATCAGGGGACAGATGCATGCTGCATCAAGGGCTCACTGGTTAGAGCTTGTTGCCGAAGAAATGAACCCAAATCTTTGAGGTTAATTCATCTTTTATATAACCCAGAGATATTTTCTTTCACCTTACAAACCATTGCATTTCATTCTGTATCACTCCAGACGCATGGGGACCCATTTTCTGTAGTTTGTTTTCCCTGTTTGTTCATCTCAAAGCTTTTCCCGGTGGTGGCACACAGTCATCTTTGTTGTTGATCTGGCATTAGCCACGAAAAGGACATGTACTTTTATATATGACAAAGTTCTAGTGAGTTATCTGAATCCATTTTTAGGGAGAAATGATGTTCTGCACTTACATGGAGTGCAGTAAAAGGACAGTCCCTTCCAGCCCCGACTTGTGGTATCCTATTGCATTCACATTCCCATCGCCATTAGATGACAGCAACTGGTCTTTACTCTCTCCCTGTTGCCAAGTTGCTGTTTGCCAAAAATACTGTCTACCTTTGCAATGACAATCATCACATAATCATGACAGGGATGGGAGAAAATTACGATTACAGATAAGTATAAGGACATACAATAATGAAAATCCCTGCCCAGGGAACAAGCAGTAAGTGATGTTTCCTTGAAGCTCTGACCCAAATCTTCAGTCTTCAGTTGTCTTTCTCCTTCCCCACCTGCTTTGATCAGTGAAACAGTTTCAAATGTTAATATTTTTATAGAATCATAGAATAGTTAGGGCTCGAAAAGACCTTAAGATCATCAAGTTCCAACCCCCCTGCCATCGGCAGGGACACCTCACACTAAACCATGGTACCCCAGGCTCTGTCCAACCTGGCTTTGAACACTGCCAGGGATGGAGCATTCACAACTTCCTTGGGCAACCCATTCCAGTGCCTCACCACCCTCACAGTAAAGAACTTCTTCCTTATGTCTAATCTAAACTTCCCCTGTTCCAGTTTTAACCCATCACCCCTTGTCCTGTCACTACAGTCCCTGATGAAGAGTCCCTCCCCAGCATCCCTATAGGCCCCCTTCAGATACTGGAAACTGCTCTGAGGTCTCCACGCAGCTTCTCTTCTCCAGGCTGAACAGTCCCAACTTTCTCAGCCTGTCTTATATTTTATATATCATTTTCCTTCATATTTGCTCGCATGAGGAGGAAGAGGTATGATCTCCATTACAGCTGTGTATTTTTGCATTGCTTTTGCTCGCAAAACAATTTGAACTGTCTTTAGAAAGTCAAGCAGAGATAGATCTAGGCTTTCCCATTCAGAAATGTGAATTCCTATGTTGTAATAAATTAGCCTAATTTGATTGGAGCAGAACAAAGTGGAAATTAGGACCTGTCAGCCTTTTTTTTCCTCAGATGTAATGGAAGATGGAAAAGACAAAATAAATATAAAAAGGCTCTGATATGATACAACAGAGATGCTGACAGAATTAATCCTCGATTCTGCTGCTTATTACTGTAAGTGGCTTAAGACTATGGAAAAAATAAAAAGACTCCTACTTGTTTTACTAATTTTTCCAAGTTCCAGAATGTTAAGGAAAAAAAGTGAACCATAACAGCTGCTATTCAACCAGTTTCTCTCCGTGGGAAACTTTGAGCACTTCAATCAGCTTCCTCAAGCACCAGCTTTTGAATCCGCAAAATCCCATTTCTCCACCTTGGAGCAAAGAGCTGGACTTAAGGAAGGCCACATCCCCAGCTCTGCAAGCTCAGTCTGGGGATTTATTTTCCCTCTTAATCCAGGTTGATGTTTAAAATGGAAGTGCTTTAAGCAGTATTACTGAACCCAGATCACTCCATGGGTATCGGAGTGGGAAGGACTGGGAGAATTGTGTTCAATTCTGCGTTACCATCTGCTTACCCCCAGTGACAGCTCAATTTGTAAAGGCAGAATTACTCATCCCATAGCAATATCTTTGGCACAGGCAAGAGAAACTCACGCTTCTGTAACCAAAGGCCCTGGCGAGCAGCAGAGGCATCGGGAAGGCTTGGCTGAGTGATTTTTGCTTGGCTTCACTTTGGCACCCATCTCCATCTCCCGCTGAGCCCACATTAAATGGAGCAAGAAAACTCAAACTGTTTCGTACCCATTTCAAAGGAGGGGATTTTTCACAGCTCCCAGGTAATTTCTAACAAGCTGTGCCTACAGCGAGGTCCCTTCTGGTTCTGGCACAACCGCTGTCAGCTCTCCTACCAAAACCCAGCAGCCCATGACTGATGGTGCATGAAGTGAAACGTTGCTCATTCTTTCCCTTGGGTTTCCTCGCTGAATGCAAAGCCCGCTGTAGGTCCCTTTGTTCTTGGTGAGAATAGAGATTAATCATTCTTAAAATGAAAGGCAAGTTTGAAAGACCTCCCTTTGAGATGGGATAAGGAGATCGCAGAGCGGGCTGCAGGAACAGTGGGCAAGTGGTCTGATTTTTTTCCCCTCCTGGCTATTTGCTTTTACTGTGTGAAGGAGACGCTTGGGACTGTGCACAGCAAATCCCAGCCAGGCTGAGATTAGTGTTTTCACCAACTGAACATCAAGTGGTGTCTGTGGAGGATCAGCACTCAGCACTGCCACCGTGCTTTGCACAGCCCATTCATTAATCTGGAGATCCAATCAATGGATCTCATTGTCCTGACAGTGATGCAGTACCATGCTCTGGCCATCTGAACCTGAATGTAGTCTGATGTTTATTCCAGTATCTAAAGGGTGGCTACAGAGACGATGGAGACTCCCTCTTTACAAGGAGACCCATGGAAAAGATGAGGGGTGATGGGCACAAGTTACTGCTGGGCAGATTCCCACTGGACACAAGAGGGAAGTGTTTCCTTTTGTGTTTGTCCTCAATCAGAACAATTCCTGATTGTCCTGACTGAGGACAATCAACCACTGGAATAATCTCCGTAGGGAAGTGGTGATTCCCCAGCGTTGGGCTGCACAAGGTGCTGGCCCATCTAGTCTAGGTCATCCTTTCCATAGAAAGGTTGGACCAGATGATCCTTGAGGTCCTTTCCCCAACTGATGTTCTATGATTCTATTATTTCATGCAGATGCACAGGGAAAACAGACCTCATGCACCACCAATGACTCTGAAAATGTCATGATGTTAATGCAGGTCCTGGTGGAGCCCACTGTGACCCACACAGCTGCCTGTGGAATCTCAGAAGGTCTTTTATAAATGTGGTCCACAGCTCCTTGCTGTTACCTTTTCGGCTTAAGTGCAACCCATGGGCAGAGCATCTGGCACCAGCTTGTCCCTGAGCAGTTGAAGGTGTTCTCTCTCCTTGCCATGCATCTGCATTGTTAGGGTCACCACAACCAGATCAAATCCTTTGTTTCTTTTTGCTTGGTCCCTACAAGGAGTGGGTAGACTGATGGTGATGACCCATTTGATGATGATGCTAATCCACACCAAACATGTCTTGTTATTTCTTAGCCTGGGGTTTGGGAAAGGAAAAAGTTATAATAAACCCACTTCATTTCTACTCCTGTTCATCTCTGGGATGGGACCAGTTTGTGGGAAGTTTTGGACTGCAACCCATAGAGTGATTCAGCTTTTCCAGTTCCAGACCAAGCAGCTGCAGCCTTCCGTGAGAGCAGCATTATCTCCCCAAAACCAGAAACACAAAACAAAGGAAGTCCCTCATACAAACATAGCATTTAAAAACCCTCTCAAAACTATAAAGTACTGCATTATCATCAGTTAAAAACAGGGACAGGAGCTTCAAGCTTTTGAAACACTTTCCCATACACAAAGATCAGAATCTTTTATGCCCTACAGTTTTTATGAAACCCAAATATTGGGAAGCTAAACTATACAAGTGATGCCATTTAAATCATAGTTTCAGATGTTCCCAGCCCTTAGTATTGTGATGGTGATAGCAGGGTGTCCAGGTTGATTGGGTGGTTTAGCTCTTGAGTTGTATTTGTCTCAAATATGGGTGTTATAGTCATGGAGAGTAAATAGTGCAGATAGAGGGTGCAGGCTTGTGTAGGAATACAATGGACTCTGAAAACCATTGCACGTATTTGGGCTCCACATCTTGCCTGGCCACACACAGGTCTATTTAATGCCTTCACGGACACAGCCTGCTGTGGGACACTGGCATCACTCAAGGTTTGCAGTTGGGTAATCGAGATCCAAGCTTGAAGGCAGTGATCAAATCTTTCACATCTTGGGTGTCAAAAACCTTGAGAAATGTGAAATTCCAGCAAACTGTGGCCATTGGAGGTTTTTATGTTAACACATGGAAAATAAAAAAGGTTCAGGAGGAGCAAAATTACTGCTCTGAAATGATCTACCTCCATTAAGGTACTGGCTGAGCACATACATCTGTACTCTGCAGTGCCAGCTCCTTCCCCTCGTGCAGTTGTATTTCCCTTTGGCTTTGTTCCCCAGTGTAAATCAGCCAGAGTCTGGTGCAGTGCTGGTGTAAGGTATCAGCCTGGTGCTTGGTTTCAGCCCAGCTCCTCAAAGTTCACCATAAATAAAGACAGAAAGGTGCAGGAAAGCAGCAGGTGGGTGACATTTCCTCCCCAGACCCAGGCAGCTACCTGGGACCCTTGTGAGAGGGTCTTCAAATAGTGTGGAATCCTCCCCTTCCCTTCTGACTCCAGTAATTTGATCAGATATCCAGCTCGGAGAGTATCAGAAGACACACAGCTGAGATAGTGATGGTAAAGATAATTTAAACCCCTATCAAAAAGCACTTGTTTCTGTGCTTTGGCTATTGTTTTGTTCTGTGCCATTCTGAGATTCAATGGGAGGCTTCTTCCATACAGGAAACACAGTTTGGGCCTGAGAGGGCAAAAGGCATTTGATGAGTCTCTCTTTTCTGCTTTCTCTCATCTTCACAATGTTTATTCACTAAGAAATTGAGGAACCATCACTCTCTCCCTTCTCCATCAAATCACTGCACTATCTATGTCCCATGGGTCATATAATCCCTCTTTTTCCTATAGGAAACAACCATCTTGCTACCCTCTTCATTTAATTACTGAAGAGCGTGCACTTAACCGTTTTATGTCTTTCAACTAACACATCTAGTTCAACTCCAAGCACTTGCTAGTGAAGTGCAACCATCACAGAATTTTGTTGCTCCTGTTTCAGACCTGCAGAAGCCCTGGTGTGATGGGAACCTTGTCTACTCATCAGCAGCAGATTGGTGCAGTAAGGAATGTTCTCCCTACCATAAACCTTGCCTAGCAGGAAACAACCTTACAGCAGAGATGGGTGTGAAGATTTCTATCCTGCTTTGTGCCTCCAATGGGGTAGCAGACATGGAGAGCATCTGTCATCCATCATTACAGAGATGCCATCTGTAAGGTTATCATGACTGCCCATGTCTAAGTGTCATGTTTATGGTCTAAGTGAGGCACTGGGTGCCCAGAGAAGCTGTGGCTGCCCCATGCCTGGCAGTGTTCGAGGACAGGTTGGACACTGGGGCTTGGAGCAAGCTGCTCTAGTGGAAGGTGTCCCTGCCCTTGGCACTGGAACTGGATGAGCTTTAAGCTCTTTTCCAACCCAAACCATTTCATGATTCTATGATACAATTCTCTGCCCCATCACCCTTTCCATTCTGTCTAAGGGAAGTCCTGTAATCCTGCCAGCTCTGCAGCTGCAATTCAATAGCCCACTGAACTACTGAAGGAGGATTCATCTAAGAGTGGGAAGCTAACCTGTATAGATTGAGCCACAGGACGCAAGGGAGAAGAGACATGGGTGATATCCAAAATTACCTTCATTTGGGCTTTCTGGGACTGGGAGCTTTGATCATCACAGAGTGCAGAGGAACACGTACAACTCCGAGAAGAGGAGAATGAGAAGAGATGACCCAACCCAATAACAAATACACCTAGGACCAGTGGAGTTCATGTGCTACTTTGACCCACGTTTGACATATTGTCTTGAACACCACCAAATACTCCCAAGGTAAGTGTAGAAACCCGATAGCTATGGGACTCACCCATACCACAAAGACCCAGCAAGTCTGAGATGGTTTGTTGCTCCTAGGCACGAAGAGCTCTATCCATTTCGAAACCCTGATGATATCTTTGAGGAGCCAACCACTCACCTCTGAACTTTGCTGTGATCTTGGAATTAGACAACTGAAAGGAAAAACAAGTCAGAATTTAAATGTTTGAAGTATCTGGGGCAGATTCCTGCCCCCAGGCTGGTGCTCAGAGACAGGCTCTGCTGCTGCTTGTCAATTAAATTCTTACTTGAACCATTTGGTATATTGTCAGTAAAGTTCTTTCCCAAAGATTAAATCCTCTCGAGGCCTTTTGTGGTTAGAGATGGATTGGGGAAGAGGGTTTCACAGAAGTGGCCTGTGGTGGTAAAGAAGGGGACAAAGCAGCAGACCATGAGACAGGGGTGATGAGAAGCTGGGAATAGGAGAGCAGGGAAGAAGGAGGAGGAGTTGCTCTAAATGGGAATAGATTGAGATGTTGGATATCCACAAGCAGCCCATATAGGCAGACATTTCATAGGAGAAAGTGAACTCTGCAGAAGACACGGTCAGAAAATGCTTCCTCACAAGAATTAGAGGGTGCTCTGGGGAGACCCCCCCTGCAGCCCTGATCCAGCTCTGGGGCAGGAGCACAAGAGGGACGTGGAGCTGTTGGAGCGAGGCCAGAGGAGGCCATGGAGCTGCTGCGAGGGCTGGAGCAGCTCTGCTCTGGAGCCAGGCTGAGAGAGCTGGGCTGGGGCAGCCTGGAGAAGAGAAGGCTCCTGAAGGGGAGACCTTAGAGCAGCTCCAGTGCCTAAAGGGGCTGCAGGAAAGCTGGAGAGGGGCTTGGGACAAGGGCCTGTAGGGACAGGTCTAATGGAAGGTGTCCCTGCCCATGGCAGGGGGTTGGAACAGGATGAGCTTTAAGGACTCTTCCAACCCAAACAGTGATTATCTGTGATCAAAACCCCTTCTACTCTGTAGAACTTATGGGTGGATCCAGTGAACAGTGGAATCCCCCTGGCATCCTAGTGTCTCTGTAGGGAACAGCACTAATGGAAGCAGAGGTTTTCCAACACACCAGAAAGGTTATTGGAGATGCGTTTCCCACCGAACAACACTGTGATCTTGTGGTCCTTTTGGGTACAGATATCCTTATACCACAGGACCGATCCTCACATCTCAACATCCTGCAGAGGGTAATTTACTTAAAGGAGAGAAGCACGTTGCAGAGGAAGGGATAGGGGAAAAGACAACATAACTTGCATGGCATTGAAAGCCAATGGTGGATGTTAAAATAGAAGCTAAACTCATTTCCTCACAGCAGCCCAGGGATAGGAGAACCGTGTAGCCATGAGATGATGGCTTTGCCAGCCACAGGTCTGCATTGTTATAACTCTTCTGCAGCTGAACTTTCTGGTGCTACAGGTAGTTGACACAGATGTAAAAGTTATTGGTCGAAGCCCCCCAACCCCTCTATTTCAGCCTTTTCCTTGTTGCACTTAGAGAACTTCTTTGCCTTGCTCTGTTTATTCAGCCAGCTTTGGTGTTGGATGTATTTGAGCTTCTTGCTACAAATGCCCCTCTGTTTCAGTGTCAGGACTGACTATTTAGGAGATGATCAGCCTCAGGAAGAAATTCCACATGCTGTAATAATGTGCCATGACCCTGGCACATTCTCACCGTGGCAGTGGATGTTTATGCAGATCAGAATAGCATCAGGAATGACAACACTTAGTTTTCACATTACAAAGGAAATCAGAGATTCTGAAAGGAGATAAATCTTCAGTCTTCAGTACAAATCTGCTGTAAAACTCCAATACCTTTTAACAGGGAATGTTGTATTCTTGTTAATGTGTTACTGGGTTTTTTCATTGAGGGTGGATGGAGGATTTCTGAATACAGAGACTTTAAATACTTGAGTTTTCTTCTCAGAAGGAAAAGAAGCAGGGCATTTGAATAGAAGCAAATAGATTTTCTTTTCCCAGTGAAAAGACTTTCTTAATACCTCCAAAAGGTCAGATGAGGCAATATTTGTCCGTGTCTGCTCTGGGGGGTTAAGTCAATGTTTGCTGGAAGTTAGAAAGAGATTCCTGCTATTGACCCACGTTTCTTATTCTGGATTTTCTTGCAGTCCTCCTGACACCTTTGTTCCTTGCCAGAGTCTGAGACAGGACAAGGGATTATTCATGGGTCTGGTCCAAACTTGGCAGCCCCCTGCACTTAAGCACACTTTGCACAGCACAGTTAGGAGGCCAAAACAGGGTCCGTTTAACCCAAAATAGGGCAAAATGGGTTGAAATGTGAAGGAAGAGCTCTGGATGTGCCCAGTTGAGAGAAAATCTCAGTCCACGCACCTATTGGGTGGAGAGTAAAGTGTTTTCCCCACTTGCATCATGCCAGAGCATCTGCTGGTCCCAATGGCTGGACTGGGCATTGAATTGCCTCATCTACACACTCCCAGCTCTGCAAACCATAAGGCTGAGGCACTCATATAAACTCCTGCCAGGAAGGAGTTCAACACCCTCATCCATGGACTATTTCTTTCACCTGTCAAGTCTTTTGGCACCATCTTCTTCCATCCTGCTGGTGCATAGAGGCTCTAGAGCAGAAATGTAAGAGCAATCAGAAGGGCTGGAAAAGAAACAGATTGAACCCACTTTGCTGAGCTTACTGCAAAGGGTGGGCTTGAGACACCCACCTGGAAAGTCTTTGGACGCAAATATCCACTGCCTATGCCCCTTGCTTAAAACTCCTCATCTGGATAAAATTAAAGAAATCCCAACCCTCTCCTAAGCACAAGAGTGCATTTAGCAGTTAGCAGAAGGTCACAATTAATTTCTCTGCGAGGAAATAGTATGTCCCACACATACAAGCAATTTGCTTCCCTTAATTTGTGTGCTAGCTGTGGGCTGCAGCTTGTTCCTGTGTTTGCACGTAGCAAATATAGACAGACCCACACAGAAACACGTCCATGGAGATGTTTTGTTTCCACTGACCAGACCCAAGAAACAGAAGAAAGAGAATTGGTAAGAAGCAGCTATTGGAGGTGGAATCATAGAATCATAGAATGGTTAGGGTTGGAAAGGACTTTAAGAGCATCCAGTTCCAACCCCCTGACATGGGCAGGGACACCTCACACCAAACCATGGAACCCAAGGCTCTGTCCAACCTGGCCTTGAACATTGCCAGGGATGGAGCATTCACAACCTCCCTGGGCAACCCATTCCAGTGCCTCAGCACCCTCACAGTAAAGAACTTCTGCCTTATATCCAATCTAAACTTCCCCTGCTTCGGTTTTAACCTATCACCCCTTGTCCTATCACTGCAGTCCCTGATGAAGAGTCCCTCCCCAGTATCCTTGTAACTCCTTTCAGATACTGGAAGGCTGCTATGAGCTCTCTGCACAGCTTCTCTTCTCCAGGCTGAACAGCCCCAACTTTCTCAGCCTGTCTTCACATGGGAGGTGCTCCAGTCCCTTGATCGTCTCCCCTTGGAATGGAGAGTTGAATGGAGGCCAGGTTTTGAGCCCAAATACAGAAGGCAATGTGTTCACCACGTTAAGATATGCAGAATACTGTTGAATGCTTGTAACATTCCACATGTACCACAGCATCCCCATGCCCTGTGGTAATGAAATATGCAGTTTAACCTGATGACCCACAGAAGACCTTAGACTTGGGGATCTTGATGGCTCAACCTGGCATGGATAGGGGCTGGCAAGTGTGGTGCTGGTCAGGGAGCTCCACAGCTTGAGGTCAAATCAACGTGTAAGGACAAGATGAGCCCCTGTTCCCTCTGTGGCTCTATCCAGGACAGCTCAGTGGCATCCAAATCAGACCAAGTGCTCTCTTTTGGTAAAATCACTGTAAATTTTTCATTGAAGCTGTCAAGTTCTGGGCTGTTTCAGAAGATCCAAGCAATGACCTTCATTTTGATGCCTCACAACATACTTTGTACAAAGCAAGGTTTGTCTCCTTTGACATTTCCAAAAAGGAGGAGGAATCCTGCTGGCAAAGGTGATGATCTGAGACAGAAATCAGTGGGAGTCTAAGCAAAGCTGCGTGTGAAGAAAGGTAGCTGGAAGTTAAGGCAAATAGCCCATTTGAAGCACCTCATCTGAGGATGAACCTCTGGAATATGCCCAATTTGGCAAGCTGGATGGAGAGCTTCCTTCATTGTTGTCACTGTCTTGAGGCAGGACTCGACTCTTGCTTCAATGACTGTTGCTGGGGACAGGAAGTAGGGTTTGCCCATGGGATGAATGATGTTGCGATATGGGGTGCTGAGAGTGCCTGCTTGGTCCTACAGCAAAGTCACACTCACAGGACTGGGAAAATATTTAGGGTGGCAATGCCTGGCCATGGAAGGAATCTGGAGCAGAGCAGGAAGAGTAAGCGGCACATATATCACATTTGCTTCATGCCCCATGCAGCTCTTTTAGGTGTGAGGATCTCGAATCCTCCCCTATGTTCAATTTCCTTATAAAAAGGAGGATGGAGCACAGATTTATGCAGTACCCTTCCTCTAGGAATCCCAGACTGGTTTGGGTTGAAGGGACCTTAAAGCTCCTCCAGTTCCAACCCCTGCCACAGGCAGGGACCTCTTCCACTGGAGCAGCTTGCTCCAAGCCCCTGTGTCCAACCTGGCCTTGAGCACTGCCAGGGATGGGGCAGCCACAGCTTCTCTGGGCACCCTGTGCCAGCGCCTCAGCACCCTCATTGTAAAGAATGTCTTATATCACATCTGTATCTGCCCTCTTTCACTTTATAACTGTTACCCCTCATCCCATCACTACGTTCCCTGATGAAGAGCCCTCCTCCAGCTTCCCTGCAGCCCCTTTAGGCACTGGAGCTGCTCTAAGGTCTCCCCTTCAGGAGCCTTCTCTTCTCCAGGCTGACCCAGCCCAGCTCTCTCCTTCCTGCTCTTGTGTGTTGTGAGGCAGATGTACGCATGATGAACATTTATCCAGGAGAAAAATAAGACTTAGACTCAGAAACATTTTACTGAGGGTGGTAAATGGGAAGGACCCTCCTACCCCAAAGGCATGGGCTGCCCTTGACCCCATGGCTGTGTCTTATTCACTTGCGGTGACACCAACAAGTTGTGAGGTGTTTTAGAAGGCACACTTGATTCTCAACCAGTTCCAACATAGGGCCAAACCTTCAGCCAGGATAAATCTATGTGACTCCATGGCATAGAAGACATCAAGAGCTGTAAAGCATCTGGGGTCTAGGCTTACGTTTCCCAGCAGTGAGAACTGGAAAAGACCTAGGAGAATTCCAACCCATTTGTCTTGCTGAGGCAGAACTGCTCCTTACAGTATATTTTCTCTCTCTCTGCCCTGCCTTATTTCAAAAGCAATGGGATGTTCCCCAAGGTGCTTTTGAGGGGATTCTTTCCAGCTTGCCTTGTCAAAGCTTTGGAAATAGATGAATATGGCAAAATCAATGGCTGGGAAACCAATCAAGCTCTTTAGATGTGGAAACACAAGGTTGGATCCCCCTCTCCGTGAATGGGTCCTTTCAGGGAGCAGAGTTTTACCCTAGAAGCAAGCCCCATTCTCTCCCCACATCCTTGCTGGGTTTGATGCTAGTGTTGTTGTCTATTATTCTGTGCATGGTCCAACTGTCCCATGTCTCCTTCTCCGTTTCCTCCTGTTACAGCTCAGCATTGAGTGCTACAAGGTCAGGGCAGCAGAAGGAAAGACAGAGTTTATTGTGTTTCAGCATTATAAAGATGAATGTGCCCATCAGCATGCTTCCACCCACCCCTGCTAACCCTTCTGAGTGCACACAGTGGTGGCCATGAAAACCCCCTGCAGTCAATGGGGAAAGAAGCCTTCTTTTCTTCTCTGTGTGAAAATCTATGCCATAGATCTATGACATTCCTGTCAAAATCTGTGCCAAGCTATGTTGGCTTTGAGGCAGTGGGAGTTTCAGCCTTCAGCCCTTATTGTTTGTGCTGTGTTAGACCCCGGGGAGCTGGATCCAGCTCTTATTACGGTGAAGGAGGGGGGGACTTGTGGTGGTTGACATTGACTGAAAGAGTATTGGGTAAGAGGAGATATGGGGATGCCTATCAAAAAACCCCAATAAAACAGATTTCCAGATTGTCTTAGGAGGTCTTCAAATGAAAGCAGGATGAGGAAAAATCAACCATCCTGTGGGTATGCCAAGGAATGTAAGGGAAAACCAGAGGGATATGGAAAGACCCTCGGTTTGGTTACATCAAGACATATGAAGACAGGCTGAGAAAGTTGGTGGTGTTCAGCCTGGAGAAGAGAAGCTGCATGGAGACCTCAGAGCAGCCTTCCAGTGTCTGAAGGGGGCTACAAGGATGCTGGAGAGGGACTCTTCATTAAGCACTGTAGTGATAGGACAAGGGGTGATGGGTTCAAACTTAAACAGGGGAAGTTCAGGTTAGATGGAAGGAAGAAGTTCTTTACTGTAAGGATGGTGAGGCACTGGAATGGGTTGCCCAGGGAAGCTGTGAATGCTCCATCCATGGTGGGGTTCAAGGCCAGGTTGCCAGAGCCTTGGGTGCCATGGTTTAGTGTGAGGTGTCCCTGCCCATGGCAGGGGGGTTGGAACTGGATGCTCTTAAGGTCCTTTCCAACCCTAACTATTCTATTCTTTGACCCCATTGTACAGAGCACAGCAAACCTGGAGAGCAGGCTGAAATACAAAACAAAGAAAACCGGACATCAGGAACTGAAGGAGGCTAAACCTATCTCCCCTTGAAAATGTTCTGAAGGACAAGTCTGAGGCTGACTTTTCAAAGGGACACATGAACACTGGGGCTGCTTTTCAAACAATTTTCGAAACCATCAAGAGCCAAGTCATGAGTTTGTGCTGAAATAGAGGTGGGAAATGATGGCACAAATGTTGCTGAAATACCCTAATCTATTTATTTCAGGCTGAGCAGAGTGGATCACTTGGAGAAACAGGCACATTTTGGGGTAGCTGTGTGCTCTTGAAAGGCTCATGACAGTTCCTTGGAGCCCAGTTTTCTTCCAAAGGCTTGCATGGGAAAGTTACGAAGGAAGGCATAATTCTAGATCAATGAGTTTATGCTGCTCATGTGAATATATTACTTCATGTGTCTTCTACTCATGTAAGTATGTGACTGCTTTTTATGTCACTTTGGAACTGGTTTGTGCTGAAACTGTGGGTGTCTGAAAAGATCAGTTGGGGCCAAAAGACATGGGGATAAAAGTCCTCCCTGCAGGAACAGCAAGCAGTTGTGCTGATGATTGAATGCATAGCATATAAGCACGCTCATTTCTACCCTAGGGTCTTTGCTGCAACAGCTAAATGCTGGGCTGTTGGTGTGATTCAGAGCTGAAGTCTTGGCCAGTGCCAGGGGCCACAGCAGGGTCCTGGTGAGATCCAAATCTGGGTAATGAGAGTTTTGTAAGACACAAACTTTACAAGGAGTCCCATGGAGAAGCCAAGGGGTGATGGGCACAGGTCACTGCTGGGGAGATTCGCACTGGACACAAGAGGAAAATGTTTCCCAATGAGAACAAGGAGCCATTGGAATACTCTCCCCAGGGAAGTGGTGACTCCCCAGTGTTGGATACTGCTAAGATTTGACTGGCCAGGGTGCTGGGCCATCTAGTGTCATGCTTTGCCTAGAAAAGTTGGAGCAGATGATCCTTGAGGTCCCGTCCAACCTGGAATTCTGTGATTCTATGATTCTATGAAAATGTTGTTCCTGCAGACCCAGCTGAACACGGGTCCAAGCTGATGGAAGGTGCTCCATGGCTAAGCCCTACTCGAGCGTCTATGGCTTCCAAAGCCCCAGTGTACAGGTACATGCCAGCAATGTACCAAATGATTCTCTGCACTGCATACATGCCAGGCTGTTAGGTCTGTGTTTGGTGGGATGGCACATCAGCCTATTCAGGGTTTCCTGCCCATTTACTGAGGTATGCAGGAATTTGGGAAGGAATCTACGCCATCCCCTTTCCCGGTCTCAAGTCACTCAGTTCTCCACTGTTCCCCTGATCCCCTTCATGCTCCATCACTTCTCCAGATCCCTCCTTACCCATCCCTTCCTGACCCTGGGGGCATCACCACCACGTGAGCCCATGGCACGTTCCCTGCACCATCTGATTGTTAAAGGCTTTCATTTATTCCCTTTGCTTGCAATGGAGAGATTAACTTGATTTCAGGCCATGGTTTTAACGTGATGTGAGCAGTAGCCAGGGGGTTGGTGTCTGTGGCTTGCATGTTTTAGCAATCATATTTGATGATCAAAGCACAGGGAGGAAGGTATGGTGGGATTTATATTCAGCAACTTCATTGCTGACTTCTCCAAACTATACCATACTGAGTATTATTGCCTTTCAGCTTTATTACACCCTTATTATAGCTGGTGCTCCAACACCAGCCTGGACAACCTGGCAGGAGGTTGGAACCAGATGTTCTTTATGGTGTCTACCAACCCAAACCATTCTGTAATTCTATGATCCCAGTCTGCCCCAGCCCCTTTGCCAATTTCTTAGCTCTCTTACCCAGAGCTTTGATCAGCTCTGAATCAAGAGAAGCAAAGGGCAATGGGGCCAGTTTTAAAATTAGACCTGTAAGGAGCCCTTATCTCCAGCTAGGCTTTATCAGACGGGCAGGCGAGCCTTATCGCACCCCGTAATCCCCTCTTCTGGAGGCTCTTGAACGCCAGGGACAACAAAAATGTGCTCTGTTGAAATCGTCACCTGAGGAAATGTGAAATATCACATGAGGACTCCCTTATCCTTGGCTGTGGTCATGTTTCATCAGTGGAAACTGATGGAAACTGATGGATTGGAGAAACTGAAGTATCTTCGTCCTTCTCCTAGCTCACATTCTGCAGGACATGGGGAGATTATCCTGCTGGTAGCCCCCTTCAAAGAGCACAGGGAGGATCTCTGCTGTGATAATGCTGGTGCTGTTTCGAGTCCATCCATATTTGATTCTTAATGTTTCACTTCAGATCGGTGCTGGAAGTGTTTGATGTGGTGCCAGCCACAAACCAAAATGTATTCTGCAGAGGGAAGGGATGAAAAGGATCCTACCCTGAGACCAGGGTCTTGAATAGGATCATAGAATCCCAGCCTGGTTTGGGTTGGAAGGGACCTTAAAGCTCACCCAGTTCCAACCCCCTGCCATGGGCAGGGACACCTTCTACTACAGAAACTCGCTCCAAGCCTCTGTGTCCAACCTAGGTTTGAACACTGGCAGGGATGGGGCAGCCACAGCTGCTTCAGCACCCTCACAGCAAAGAACTTCTTCCTTACATCCAACCTAAATCTCCCCAGTTTCAGTTTGAACCTATCACCCCTTGTCCTATCACTACAGTCCCTGATGAAGAGTCCCTCTCCAGCATCATTGTACAATGGAACTCTCAGACCCAAATGGCCTGGAACAAAATGGTTTTAAGTGTTATGCTTGGCCCTGAGGCAGACAAATACAGTCCTGATTCCAAATAACTCCTCCCCTTTACTCCATCCACCTTCTCTTGGGGTACCTCTAGTTTTGCATTATAAACCCTAGCATTATTTCTCCTAACTGGGGTGTCACATTCATCCCATGGGCTTCTTCCTGCCTGAAGTTGGTGGTCGAAGGCGAATATCACCCCATTCACAAGCTTGGCTGAGGTTGTTTAATTTCATCCTCTCTGGGATATCTTCTTTCAGATGCTAAGTCTGGGTCAGCAGCCAACCTCCAGGCGAGGTCTCATTGCTGCTAGACTTGACAATGTGAAGGTTTCCACCTCTCTCCATTGAAACAGCGGTTACGGAGGCATTGTTTGCTTACAGAGCAGCTCCAGGATTCAGTAACCTGAACTAACACACTTCCTCCAGGCTCTTCGCATTCACACTCCCTCTGCTTCTATATTTTTAATGAGCTCTTGACATTTTTACTCTTCCTCTCTCTGCTGCAGGGATGAGCCTGCGATCCGCAGCCCCCACACTCTGCGGCCATAGTGGGACCAATTTCCAGGTGTCCCGCAGCCAAAGTGGTGCAGGAGCTGGAGGATCCACATCCATAGACCCCCCCTGACCCAGAGCCTTCAGCACGGGTGCCTTGTAAAGCACATTGTGCATTTCCAGGGCTTCATAAACAGCAGCCAGCAAAGCCAAGATGAGGAATTGTTCTCCCCTCCTGCTGCCTTTCCCTCTGTGTTGTGATCTGGTTGATAAACCAGCAATATACAGGGAAATGGATTTCCTCTACCATTTCTCTTTATCACCTTGGATAACGGGTGGTGTCAGCTTGCACCGTTTCCCCCTTCTTTTTTTAAGAGGGTGTTCTTATGTCCTGCTTCTCTCCCCACTGTTTATAATTTGATTTTGAAAGAAGGCTCAGAAATGCCTCCTCCAGGCTTCCTGGGTTATAGTCTAATCAAACCTAAAGGAGAAGAAGGAGAAAGCACAGGGAACAAGCCCAGTTTGACTACTGTGAAAAGCTCCATCAGCATTCAGTGTTCAAAGACCCACTGTGCTCTCATGCAGCATCTGAAGATCTAATGTGGTCTCCACAAACTCCCTCTGTAGTCAGGAGGCTCGTCCAACAGCTCAAAGCAGAGACGCAATGCTGCAGACAGATACTTTGTGGTCCAAGCCAGACCCTGTGGTCTCTGCTTGGATATCCATTTACCCAGGCTGAAATCCATTTTCACACTCAACTTCCCTGTTCCACAGAGGAAGAGTGGAAGGAAGGGGGTCAGAGGGCTGGAGCATCTCTTCTGTGAAGGCAGGGCTGGGTCAGCCTGGAGAAGAGAAGGCTCCTGAAGGGGAGACCTGAGAGCAGCTCCAGTGCCTAAAGGGGCTGCAGGAAAGCTGGAGAGGGGCTTGGGACAAGGGCCTGGAGGGACAGGCCAAGGGGAATGGCTTGAACCTGCCCGATGAGCTCTTAGGCAGAGGATTCTATGACTCTATGCAAAAGGGATAGGACCTGCCCTGAGGAATAATGGCAGCAGGGAGCAAAGGGATGTTCTTGTGCACAAACATGCAATGGGAAGGTGACTTCTTGACCCACCTAGGGGCTCTGCACCCAGTACTTACTGTACCCTCATATATACGTATTTGTACTTATGCCAGCTGCAATATTTATGCAACACGGATGGACGCCTGGAGTCTGAATTACTCCAGCAGTGGGAAGCCACAAGTCACAACGTTTGGCACAGTGGGTACATACTTCCAGCACAGAAGTCCCCGCAGAGAGAGGAACAAGCTGCCAGCTGCCATCGCAGGCTCTTCTCTGCTAGGAGCCTTGTTTGAAGGCTTGGATTTGAATGCAGATTCCCCACAGATGAGGTGACACTTTGCTTTTTACCCGGAGGCAGATGAAAGATCCACTTGAACACGGAGCCGGGGAGCCTGGCTCACCCAGCCCAGCGGGAGCTGCAGGATGGACTGGCTTTGTGGCCAACAGCAGCCTGTTTGCAGAGGGGAGCGATGCTGGCATCTCCTTCAAACAGATTCCACTCTCTCCAGCCTTGTCTTAATACCCGCTTTGAGCTCTGCAGTTAAACATCTTTGTGTTCCCTTTCTGAAACGACACACGGAGCGGAGCAGGCTCCCAGCTCTCGAGAGCAAAGGGATGCTCAGACACTGTGGGTTTGTTTCCCTTCGAGGATGTGTGCCTGGATCACACCCAAGTGAGACAAAAACAAATATGCAAAGTGCATCAGGACAGAAATGAAAGCGGCAGTGGGTCATGGCTTTCCCCACGCTCAATGGTCTGGAGATCTAAAGCATCCCTCAGATTAGCTTGCAAGGAACGCCACAGTCCATGAAGCACCCCTGACTCTAGCTCTCTGAAGCTACCACATTCACACGTTGCCAGCTGATTTGGACAAAGGACCCTGTGAAATTTTGACGGAAGAAATATATCTCCAGTTCTTGACTTCTCTGCTGTGAGTTTGAGCTGACAATGTGCTGAGATTTAAAGGGAGAAGACTGAGAAATGCATGTTCTCATCCCTTGATGTGAATTATACAGGACTAAGACAGTTTTTAAAGTCAGAAGAGTGACAGAAGGGTTGGAGCACAAGGAGCATCTGGAACAGAAGCTGCCAGCTCAGACCCAGTGTTGTGTGGGACCCCCATTGTACCCTCAGGCTCCCCTGCTTTCCGTTTGACACATTGCTGAAGCATTAGGAAGCCACAAGACCCAACTTAAACTGTTCCAGCCACTCCACACTGTCTAAATACAGCTCACAGGCTCTTAGTGCTGTACCTGTGGCCTGGTGGTGCACACCCTTCCAAGGTCAGTCACATTGTGAGCATCAGTAGGGACTCTCGTGGGAAGGACACCAGTGAGAGGAAGAAATGTCCCTACAGACATGGCAAGGCTGTTGTGCAGCCACTATAGATACCCTGGGGTGGACAACATTCAGTCCACAGCACAGCTGAGCCTCCACCACTTTGCCATCACCTTCAACACAGGCAAAGCTTTCTCTTACACGTTGATTCAATTGTGTTTCTCTCATCTACTCCACAGCCCTCTTGGGGCAAGTCATTCCCCATTCTATTTGCAGGTTGAGGGACAGATGAGGCACACAGCTCTTCTCTTTAACCTCCGTGTTGGAAAGCCATGTCAAACCAAGACCCGGGATGGGCTGGACTTTGTGCTTTGCTCTCGATAACTCTTCAGCTGGGAGTGTGTGAAAGGCATAAATCAGGAATCCTCTTATAATAACCAAATCAAACTCCTCTTCCCTCTCCACGGAAGGAACTCGAGTGTTCAAGGCCAGGTTGGATGAGGTTTGGAGCAAGCTGCTCTAGTGGAAGATATCTCTGCCCATGGCAGGGTTTGGAACTAGATGAGCTTTAAGGTCCCTTCAACCCAAACCCAAATCTGAGATTCTGTGTTCCTATGACCATAGGCAGCATCACAGAAGACCACCAACCTTCCAATCCAAACCATTCCATGATTCTATGAATAACCTAGTGTGATGCAGATGAAACCTTTACTTCACATTTGTGCTAATGGCTTTCTTGTGTCCTACAGAAGTCCTAAAGCAGCAGATCTCATAAGTGGAAATCAGCAGGGGCTGTAGATGGAAATTCTCTGAGCACATTAGCCAGAGGGGAAAGGCTGCCTGCACAGCTGGTAAATATGCCATCTGTAAGGGTGTGAATCGTTGCTCCAAGGCATGACTCTGCAGAAAGCGTGTTAACACTTCTAAATGCATGTACCAGTAGTCTTTTCCGAAGGGCAATTCAGTTAATGGCTATGGGGAGCTGTTTATATCTGCTATGGATGTATTCCTTGGCTCTTCTTTGCTTGGTGATGGAGAATCAAGTTCATTTCTGATAAGGCTTCCTGAGGTTGTATTCATTTATTATACTTTGGATGTGATTGTCAGTGTGTGACTGGTGTGTGGGGAGAGCAGGAGGAGGGTAAGAGTTCTCACATCTTACAGTAAGAAAGGAAAATTGCTTTTCTGTGTCATAGACCTTGGGTATTGGACCTGGGCACCTAAATCTGCATGTCAGTGATTCACCAAGACCCTCCCAAAGACTGTGTCTATGGTTCAACATTCAGGTGGCAAAACTGGCTTTTGGAGACACATAGAAGTGCAACCTGTGAGTAGGAAAAGAGTTGGTGATCCCCCAGATAAGCTAAGATTAGCAGAGCTGGATGGCTGTAGGGAAAGCAGCTATGGGTGCTCTGGAAGGGCATCTTCTCCCAGCAGCACAGCTACTAGAAAAGGCTGCCCTGTGGCTAGGATTGCCTGGTATAATGACCATGATGATGGGATGTTTCTAGGGTAGAAAAATGGCAACTTACCCAAGTGGAAACTCATCCATGCTGAGAGTGGCTGCTGTTATCAAAGATCACACTTGACTGACTTCACCCGCCAGTGATGGATGGGGAATCCTAAACCATAGGCTGCATCCGTGTCCCCTCACACTTCCTGCATGTAAGGCATGAGGGAAGGGTCTTCTGCTCTTTGCTAAGGTCTTTGAATCATAGAATCCCAGATGGAAAGGGACCACAAGGATCATCTGGTCCAACCTTTCCAGGCAAAGCATGACCTAGACTAGGTGGCCTAGCAACCTGTCCAGGCCAATCTTAACAGTGTCCAATGCTGGGGAGTCACTACTTCCCTGAGGAGATTATTCCAATGGTTGCTTGTTCTCGTTGGGAAAATTCATCTCTTGTGTCCAGTGGGAATCTTCCCAGGAGTAACTTGTGCCCATTACCCCTTGTCTTTTCCATTGGACTTCTTGTACAAAAGAAGTCTCCATCTTCTTTGTATCCACCCTTTAACTACTGGCACATGGGGATAAGGTCTCCCCTGAGCTTTCTTTTCTCTAGGCTGATTTTGTCCAGTCTGCAGCAACTTCTGCTGTTTCCCTGCTTGTTTTACCAACCTCCTTAATAACACCCTGCTTTTCCCCTGGGTTTGCAACAGCTCAGGGCCTAGCAACACCTGGAAAAGTAATTAAAGGCCATTTTTTCCTATCTCCATCTTCCCAGGTTAGTAATGAACAGGTTTACGAGCTCCAGGTTCACCCTTCAGGCTCTCCCACCCTGAGGAATGGGAGCAGGAGGGAACAGCATCATGGGGAGAAAAGCTGATCTCTTAAATTGAAAGCCAAGATGTGCCCCTCTTTGTATGCTCCCTCAGGGCAAGTACAACCTGACTTGGTGCATGAAAGGAGACACCAGGAATGGGATGCTATCAGAGCTGGTCCAAGAAGGATTATCTGGCTGGGAAGGTGGTGGGTTCCTTTGCAAGAAGAAGCTGAAGGGAATGCCTGTACTGTGATTGTAAACACTATAAATTACTGTGCGTGCTCTTTATGATCTGTATCTAATGCAAATGCTGTCTGTCTCCAAGGTGGTAAATCATCTCCCCCAGAGGATTTAATAGCAATTATCTTGTGTTACCTGCAGCCAGTGTTTCTATTTAAGGAACTCTATAGAGTAGGTGTGCATTTATTAACCAGAATTTTAACATTTATATGAGACACTTCTCAATGTTAATCAATCCTCGGCACTCCAACAAGGCTTAATTGAGTGTAAATAAGGAGAATTATATCTATAAGGATAGCCACAGAGATGATCACTATTTTTAGCAAAGGGGCTGGAACTCACAGCTCGATGCTCATACCACAAGGTACATCGCAGTCATAGGCTTGGTATTGTGTAGGTAGACACGTATGCACCTAGATTCAATGTGAGCAACATGCCAGTGGGGTGAACGTACCATGATGTGCAGATGTGGGTCTGACATAAAGAGGGTTTTGGAAAATGGATAATCTCTAGACATGCATATGTGTGGCTGGAGATAAACCCTGTTGTTTCCCACATCCCAATAGGAATGTTTGAAGCTGCTCTTTGCAAGCAGATCTATACGCTCAGGAGAAAACCCGGACTTTCCTTTGTGCCAGAAGCCTGGATGCAATGTCAGAGCCACGACTGCAGTGGAAACACAGAAGCAAACCTGACTTAAGAAAATAAATAAGTGCAACTGATTCGGAGTCCTTGAGTCAAATTAATTTCATGTGCAATTCTCTTGAAAAGAACCAAGAATGGCTCAGAGCCATTCTGTCCATAACAGATGTTGGGATCTCTTTCCTAGTAGTCAAATCTCTTCACTGTTGAGTGGTCTTAACCCATTGCTTGTGGGTCAGTTGCTGTTCACGGTCTTCTCCTGTCATTCATGGCAAAGGGAAAAGCAGTGAAGGTCATGGGTTCTTGGGAGACACAGCCCAACAGTGCTTGACCCCTATACTTGCTCCTGATTGCTTGTTTATGGATCATCAGGGAAGTACTGGAAAAGGGGAGGGAACATCTAACTGATCCACATGACATTGTGCACTGGTTGCAAGCTTAGATATAAACGACCCTCATGGCTCCCCATGTCACTTTTCAGAGTAAAGCTTTACTAATGAAGGCCCAATTGGAAACGACTGGTTTGCACTGACAAGCTGCTGCTCCCAGAAAGAGCTGGCCTGACTTCTCAACAATCACTCACATGAGTAAGCACTGAGGAAACACAGTTTGGCCTGGAAGGAGCTAATAAGCATAGAGATAAAATCTTATTTTGAAAGCAGCAACAAAGGACACGTAATTTATATCTCGGTGGGTGACTTCATATGTTTTGCAGAGTTTCTCCAAAATGGATGGGAATTCATAACTCATTTTTACAATGTATTACATTAAAATAATAAATGTCAGGAAGTTGTTTTTGGGGAGAGAAAGAAAAGTCTTTGAGCAGCACTGAGGGATCAAAAGAGGTTTTGACAGGGAGAGACTCCTGTTGACTTGAAGGCCTTTGGATCAGGCTCGAGGTTGGCAGCAGAATGGACAACAGTAAATAAAAGTGACCCTGTCCGGCATGCTGGAGCTTGGGTAAGGTGGAGCAGACTGGGAGCTGACTGTGATGTCTTAGCACAAGTTGCAGGGAGTTGTGTGCTGGCCAGAGCCTTGCCACTGCACATAGTGGGATCCCATTGCTCACCTAAATGGTAGTATCCACAGATGAGTCAAGACAAAGGAAATGAGAGTGGAGGTGGAGGAGAAAGTGAGGATTAGAGGATTGGGGGAAAAACAACGTTCAAGGGGAGAAACCATTCCAAACCCTACCTTTATCCAAGAAGGACTGTTGCATTAAAAGGCTGTATATCATTCCTGGAGTTATTAATTTCCTTCATGTTGGAAGAGTTATTATGTCTGTCTGTTTCCGTTCTTTCCCTTAATGCAGGAATATATCATGCTTCTCAGCCGAGGTAGCATTGCATTTTTCCATGCACATCAGGAAAAGCACAAGACAAAGCCAAACAGGTAACTACGTTCACCTTGTCCATCCATAGCACAGCAGCCTCAGACACTTACAGGACTTGTGAGACATCGTTTGAGTTGGGCGATGTTGTCCCTCTCTGTACCTACAAGAGATGTGTCTTGCCACAAAATGCCAGTCATGGCTGGTAGGCCATGGCTGATGGGCACTAAGATCACCAAGTATAGGATGAACTTGAACCCTTTGTGATCTAACCAACATCAGTTGCTGCCTGTCCTACAGAAGTCACTGTTGACATGCTCTATAATCAAGAGGAAACCCAACAAAGATATCTATTGCATGGATGCCCTACTTTTTGGTGCTGTTCAGCTGTATCCTGTTTGGTGGTCTCAGCCCTTCATCAGCCTCAAGTTTCTTTTGATACTGCCTGGAGGGAACCTCCTGGTGCTGTGTATCTCTGGTCTATGACTCACCCAAAGCAGATCCAACACATCAGGCTGCTTGTGGCTGGAATCACTCCTATTTATCACTATCTGCCTGGAATGCTGTGCCCAGACACAGTCTCATGTCCTGAGTAAAGGGTAAGAATCATGTTCCTCAGCCTGCTGGTTCCCCTTTTGTTAATCCAGTGCTGGATGTGATCATCCCGTACAGCAAGGGCACAACACCAGCTCGTGGGCACCCTATGGTCCACTGGGACCCTCAGGTCTATTCATCTTGCCCCATTCTGTGCTGCTGTGGGGGGTTAACCACCACAAGTACTGAACTTTACACTTGTCTACATTGACATTCATGAGGTTCCTGCTCATTCATTTACGCAGCTTATTTCTTTGAATAGTATCCCTGTTCTCCAGCTCATCAACCACCCACCCAGTTGGGTATCTTCTATAGGTTTGTTGAGAGGGCAGCCTGTCCCATTGTCTAAGAACTGGTTGAGCTTAATGACAACATCCTCTTCCTTTGTAAATGTTCACCACCTCCCACTTGATTGCCTGGGCTATGCAATGTTAATGGCACAGAGGACTCCATTCAGTTTCAAGACATCATCTAACCTGGTGTAAGATCTAACAGCCCCTGTGGAGCTTTAATAACATGATGATTTATGGCTGGGATTGAGGCTTTGTCCAAACTGTTGCTCCACTTGTATAAACCTTTGAGGCTGATGGAGGTTTCTACAAATGAAGTCCCTGACTTTCCTTTAGACTCTGTGAAAATGAAGTTGCTCACAAGCGACCCTACATCTCACCTCAGGGTGGTGAAAATTCACAGTCATGGAGCATGGATTCATGCAGACTAAGGGCTCTGTAGATCCAAATCAAAGATATCCAAAAGGATTTCCCCAGGAAGCAACAGTCTCATGTGAATGATAGCAGAGAGCAAGTTTAATGTATTGGGAGCATATCTTCCTACTGCATTTGCTCAGAGTGTCTGTTTATGCTGAGACCCAACAGCAGAGTTAAGCAAGGCTGTTCCTATTTATGTGCTGGGATTTCATGTCTAATGTGGCCTGGTGGGCTTCGAAAAGGCAAAACAAAATATATGCCTAGTTTAAACAAAATGCATCACTGCCTCACTCTTCATGGTTTAAATCACTGCAAAAAGAGGAAATAATTAGAATTGTTTGTATTACATTAAGCTCCAGGAAGAGCAGACACAAACTCATGTATATTTACTGCTGTGCAAGCAAATACAGTTAGTGTTGGACTGAAGTAGTGGAATCACTGTCCCTGGAAGTGCTCACAAACCACGTAGCCGAGGCCCTCAGTGCTATGGGTTAGTGGTGGCCTTGGCAGTGCTGGGATAAAGGTTGAACTTGATGAACTTGAAGGTCTTTTCCAACCTGCTTGATTCTGTGATTCTACAAATAGACCAAGCAGGTGTCATCATTAGTTTCTGAGACCTCATCAGTTCAATGTCTTAATGCTTAAGCTCACGTACGAGGTCTGTGGCAGAGCTGAAGCTGCAGACAGAGTTGCTTCTGCCAGGAAAACCAAGACCAGATCAATGGTAGTGGGTGCCTTTGAAGTATGAAGGGTAAGCAAAGAGTTGTGTAAAGGTTTCTGAGAATGAACCACAGGGATTTGCTGGGTCAGTGCTGCCTCAGTGCCTGAAATCTTCTGCTGTTGATGTTCCTGGAGAGACAAAATGGACAGAGGTGACCATTCCTAATCATTCAGGACTGGATTTGCAGATTGGCCCATCTGTTTCTGGAAGCAGTTATTGGTCATAGCTAATTCGCAGATTTGTGGCTAAATATTTCTCTTATTATATGTGGATATTAGAAGCTAGGAATAAACTGAGGATTATAAAGACATTATGGGCAGGTTATTCTACGTTTTCTTGCCCTTTCCCCTTGGTCCTAGCTGGAGGCAGGGTCCTTCTCATGAGCCCATTGCTGGTTCAGGACGGCATTGCTTACCTTCACCTGGCCTAATGCCTGCACTGTTGAGCTGTGAACATCTCATTGTCTTTAGCGTGCCTCCTCACTACCTTGCAAGGCAGGACAGTGTTGTACCCCCTTTGTTCAGAAGGGTAAAGGGAGGCTATGACCACACTCAGTTGACCAGGTCACTGTGATGATTGATAATGAAATCTGTAGAGCTCATGAATTCCAAGCTGATTTTATTAAAACTTTACGAAGTTTGTTTTCCATGCCTCATGGGATGCTTAGGGTGAGATCTGAAGGGTGCAAATGGGGAACTCTAGTTGAGTTTGCATGCTCGGGGCAGTACAGGAGGGCAGTCCTCTCCTTGGTGGTCTTCTGTGCTGCTGCCTATGGTCATAGGAACATAGAATGTCAGATTTGGGTTTGGGTTGAAGGGATCTTAAAGCTCCTCCAGCTCCAGCCCCTCCCACAGGCAGGGACCCCTTCCACTAGAGCAGCTTGCTCCAAGCCCCTGTGTCCAACCTGGCTTTGAGCACTGCCAGGGATGGGGCAGCCACAGCTCTCTGGGCACCCTGTGCCAGCGCCTCAGCACCCTCACAGGGAAGAGCTTCTTCCTTATGTTCCTTCCAGGTAAGACAAAACCTCCTCTGAAACCTGCCAGAGTGATCCAGGACTGCAGAGGACCATCCAACCTGACAGGTTGGACTGAAATGCAGTCCTCAGGGATCTAGGGAAAGAGATTTCACCAGCCTCCCTCCATATATTCTCATCCAGATGAATAACCTTTTCTAGAGCTGGCTGTATTTCACTACTGGAAGACATGATTTCCCTGTGTAAGTCAGTTTAAGTTCCCAAAGCTCTATAGAAATGAAGACACCTTATATCTGTGAGCTGGTATTATTAATAATAATTTATCACATAGTTCCCCTTTTACTTCCAACCTGGACTTTTATCATCTCTTCCAGCTTCCCACCTCTCGGAGCAATTTGCCATTTGTCAGGAAGAAATGGGAGACGAAGCTGCTCTTCCTCAAGCTGCAACTACAGGGGTACAACAGAGGTGGCTGGAAACTGAAATAAATCCAAAGCCCTGAATCCCACTGTCTCCTTAATAACAAAGAGCTTTACTCCAAGCCTTTTCCAATAAAACTCTTGAGTGTGTATGGTGTAGGTCAAAGGAAAACATATTTGAAGCCTGAAAGCTGAGCGAGAAGGAAAACCTTGTGAGTTTGCCTCAGGTAGTTTGTAACCTACATACCAGTTGTCAAACCTCACCCATTTATCACATCTTGAACCAACTGCTTTTGGGTTTGGGATTTCAAACCCCCCCTGCCCCCAGGTTTTCACTGTGCCTGTGTTAAAGGTAGAGAAGACCTCATGGAGAGCTGGTCCATAGGTAGGTATTAAAGGCAATGCCCTGTGTGCAACATCAAGCTGAGAAAGTCAGTAAGGATGGCGGGGGGAAGGGTTCCTGATTTTCAATACCCTTTTCCTCAGCATGGGCCAATGTCAGAAGTGAGTTACTGGGACAGATGGCCCCTTTTGATCTGCCCCAGTAAGGTCATTCCTGCATTCTTATTCCCATCGGTGTTTGTTACAACCAACACCACATCCAGGGGGCTTGACAGCTGGAAAGTCAAGATTTAGGAAACGCCAGTCTAAAACTCCCTATTTTATCATTGTGTTTCTCATGGTGAAGTTTACACTGATGTAAGAATAATGAGCCAGAGGCTCAGCTTCCACATGGGCTATTTTAACCAGGTTAGCTTAAGACAGACCTTATTAGAAACCACTATTTTCAGAGGCCTGCAGCAAAAGAAGGAAAGTGAAGTGCAGCAGCACTGAGTGTGCTCTGCATTGATTTTTCAGCCTGATTTCCAAAGGAAACTAAGTTTATTTGATCCCTGGCTGTGTTGAAGGCCAGGTTGACAGGGCTTGAGAAACCTGGTCTAGTGGAAGGTGTCCCTGCCCATGGCAGGGAGTTCAACTGAATGACCTTTAAGGTCCCTTCCAACCCAAAATCCATGATTCTATGATGAATTCTGCAAGAGAATCCACCATTTCTGCAGTGAAGGAAATGGATTGCTTAGACAGCAGAGAATCCCTGTTTAAAACAGCTGGCTTGGATATGCCAATGATAGGAACACTTACAGCCAGTGCCTGGGGCTTATGAGCCATGCAGTAACTCAACACCAGCATCCAGTGGCTGCACGTGTCCTGCATCTCATGCACCGGCTCCTTTTATCAGGCCAGTGTATTCCGAGGAATGAGAGTTCTAACGTGTCCATCCCCAGCTACCTTTGGGTGAATCTGGGCCAGGCCCGGGCTCCTGGCCATGGGGATGATTTGCAATAGCAGCTGATGGAAACAGCGCTTGCTGCCAGCCCCCTCTTCTTTCCCTATTGCCCTGCAGGGTCTGCTGAACAAACACTTCCAAATCTGGGGAAGCTGCTGTGCCCCTGTCCTCTCTGCTTAGCTGTTTCAATGGGTATGAAGGCTGGGTTTGAAAGATTGGTCTCTCTTCTCTTTATTTGGAGACACTTGTGTCTTGATTTCATGCCCAGGCATCCATCTCAGCAGCATGTGCCCCATAGTTAGGACAGCCAATGCTCCAGTCTCTTATTTGAATGCACATGGAGGTCAGACATGGAGGGAACTCCACAGGGCTCTCTCAGTAGGCATCAGTGGCAGAGGGAGGGTAACATTTACCCCTGTGAAGATGTTGGGTCTCTTCTGAACCCCCTAAATGCCCTTGCCCACACAGTGATGCCTCCAAAAACCCGGGGGAGAATAAGCCTCCACATCCCAGAGTAGGGGTTTGCAGGGCTTGCTCCATCCTAGCAGGGAGGCTGGGTTATTTCCCAGTGAGAGCTGGACAGCAGATGAACAAGAAGAGAGTCTCAGCATCACAACCCACATTGCACTGCACTGAGACAATAGAAAGCTTTGTGGAAGTGGGAGAAAAAGGGAGAGAAGGAAAGAAGGGGGATGCTGGCACCGGCAGCGGCTGCCTGCTCTCAATTTACTCCTGAGGAGTCCCCTAATAACATCAGTGGAGGCCGTGCACGCTTTACTGGGAGCTTCAAAAATGTTTATGGGATGATTTGTGTGGAACGGTTACGCTGGAAGCAGTTTAGGGAAGGTATGCTGTTATTAGAGGGGTTTTCAAGCTCCATTTGGACACTTCTATCTGTTATATACCAGCAAGGAATGAGCCCCAGCAGCTGTTTGCTATTTATTAGAGTCTACGGTGGAGTAACAAGGAGGGAGGCAGCAGGGAGGGGTTCAGCAGCTTGGCGAGTTCTTCCTTCTCCTTTTTCCATAGGTTTTCTGCAGGGCTGTGTTGAATCCTTGTAATTTCCTGCCCCATGCAGACATCACAAGTGAAGAGCAAAGTGCTGGAGAGAATGCCTGGAGTCAATACGCACATGTGAACTGGTACCTCTCAAACCTCAAAATGCAGGTTAAGGGAGGTGTCACTGCACTGTTTACACTCATTGTGTTTTCATGCTCATCTTTTATTATGAAGGAAGCCTTGAATGTGTTGCTTTGGATGTTACTGAATCCTGAGCTGTCTCTTGTATGGCAAATGGAGAGACAGCACAGATTTATGGCAATAAGAGACAGCAGTTTCTAGTATATCCCTGTAAGAAAGCCTTGAATGTGTTGCTTTGGATGTTACCTAGTCCTGAGCTGTTCTCTGTATGTCAAATAGATAGGAGAGATTTCTGCCAGTAAGAGAACAACAAATTCAAGTAGATCCCTGCAAGAAAGCCTTGAACTTGTTGCTTTATATGTTACCTAGTCCTAAGATGCCTCCTGTATGGCACATGGAGAGATGGGACAGATCCATAGAATCATAGAATTGTTAGGGTTGGAAAGGACCTTAAGATCATCCAGTTCCAACCCCCCTGCCATGGGCAGGGACACCTCGCCCTAAACCGTATTACCCAAGGCCTCGTCCAACCTAGCCTTGAACACTGCCAGGGATGAAGCATTCACAGCCTCCCTGGACAACCTATTCCAGTGCCTCACTACCCTAACAGGAAAGAATTTCCTCCTTCTCTCCAATTTAAACTTCCCCTGTTTCAGTTTTAACCCATTACCCCTTGTCCTACCACTACAGTCCCTAATGAAGAGTCCACCCCCAGCATCCCTATATGCCCCCTTCAGATACTGGAAGGCTGCTATGAGGTCTGTGCCAATAAGAGACAGTAATTTCTAGTATACCTCTGCAACCCTGGTCCAAGCTGCCACAAAAGCCTTTATTCTGCTCCAGGTATAACTCCATGTAAAGTTTTCCAAACACAATTGCAAGTCTAATTCTGAGTATGGCCTGTGCCCAAACTACAGGGCGTAAAATTGCTTGGCAAAGCCAATAGGACTCCAAGGGTTTCAGCCCATCTCTGATTGCTGCCACATGGCCCGTGAAAGGGAACTGAGGAAAGTGAGCCCAGCATCACAAAGGTGCGTTTTGCTGCACGGGCATCCGCGCTGAAGCTGGGAATGCTTTTGGTGCAGGGACAAGGCTGACTGGGGAAGGTCAACCTCGGAGCCTGCTGTGTCATTGTGGTCCTGCAAAGCCTCACTCAGCAGAGGCAGCCTTTAAAATACCTCCCCCTTTCTGATGAAAGATTCTGCGGTGTCTCTCAACGCAGCGTTTGAGATCTCACTCATCCCTCCCTCTTCCCCCCCTCCTCGGTGATCCCTCGTTCAAGCTGTCACGGTTTAACAGCCCTGCTCTGCTATATTATCAACATCTACAGCAACGCGCGGGCGACCTTTGCTCTTTCTAGCACTGCAGAGCCAGGAAAGCTGCAGGGAAAGGGAACAGGATCTCATTCTGGTTCATGCATCAGCCACAAAACCATCTGCTGAGTGTGGAGCACAGGAGTTTTATTAGCCGTGTGATACAGCAAGCAGAAAGGGCTTTGCTATGTTGCCATATGCCCGGGAACAGGATAAAACCTTTTCCTTCCCTCAGAGGAATTCAAGCAAGATCCATCAGGCTCCCTGTACTGAATTCCATTCCTCTTCTTCCTTTTTGCTTGCAGGACCACTGACAAGCTCTTTCACCCCAAAAGATCTGTGACCCACTGGGAAACCAGTGCAAACCAGATGCAAAACCTCAGTGAAGAGTGTTAGGCAAAATCCTGGCCCTGCTAAAAGCAATGAGAATTTAGCCACTGCTTCCCACAGAGCCGTGATTTCCCTCTTTCGCTCCTGCTGCTTTAGTGCATGAGCAGGGCTTTTATTTTCCCTGGAGCCTTTATTCTCTATGCAGATGGAGAACAGAGCTGCAGAAGGGCTGCCAAGCCAAGGGGCAGGTATTCTGTAGCTCCAAATCCCCAGTGCTGTGTATTTTACAAATCCCCTTTCCTAACATTTATTACGAAGGAGGCGTATTACACTTCCAGCTAAGGCACAGATGAGTGTGAAGAGTGGTGTCATCGGACCAAAGACAAACCCTTCCCAAAAGAACTTCCATCAGGACAATCAAATGAAAGGTAGGAGAAAGGGATAGCACTTGAAAGCCATCGAGCTGGCCTCTTGCCTGCTTTTTTCTTCCCCACATTGTAGCTCTTGCTGATGTTTCCAAGGGTTTCAGTTCATGGCTGGCTCTTTCCCCTGTTGCTGTATATGTGGTAGCACATAAGCATCTCCTGAAGGGTTGGTTTAAGTGCACTGAGATGCACAGGCACTGTGATTGGGACTAGTAGAAACAAGAAAAGATGAATACATGCTAAACACCCTCTTGGAAGGACCTTAATTGAGGCTTTTTACCTTTCCTTGCCTATTCTGTCCTCCAATTGTTCTCCACTCTTCACCATGGTGTCTCAGGGCAACGCAAGCTGCACAGGTCCATTGCTCCCTAAGATCTGTCACCAGCCCCATAAAACACCCAATTCAGCATCATCTTTCCAGCACTCCATGATTTTCCCACTCTTCATCCCTGCCCTGCATCTGCTGTTCCATAGGGCATAAAGATCTGCTGAAACATAAGGGTTTTATGGACTTTTGCACAACTTGGAGAAGAGCTCCCAGAAGAGCTAAGGCTCCATCTTCTCCATCTTTCCCAGAAGAGCTAAGCCAGGGCTCAATTATCCCTATAATGGGAGCAAATAGTTCTGCATTGGGAAGGACTGAGGCAGGAGCAGAGATACTGGCGGGGACACATTTACTTCTGTGTCATATCTTGTATAATATCTTGGAATGGAGTTTAAACTACCTGAAATTCATATTCCTTCTAGGAAAAAGCTGGGGGAAAGAACAGGTCTTTGTACTGACATCAGTGCTGCAAGAAAGGCAGGGACAAGGCTGTGGGCATCTGGAGAAATAACCCACACCAAGAGTTGTCTGGAGTGACCTCAGCTGCATCTGAGGGATGCCACCCCATCTCCATCTCACCAGCCTTTTTGTATGCTAAGGAATGGCACTGAGGAACCCTGTCCTCCTCTAGGATCACCCAAAGCTTTGTGGGGACCAGGCAGTTTCAGACACTTCAGGTATTTGGAGCTCCCAGGTGAGATTGAAGTACCTTTATTTCTGGTTTCCAGAATCCATCAATAAGATGATGAGCCTTTCTCCTGGGCCAGATGACAAGATTAACTCCAATACATATCTGTGCTCAAAATAAGACTGCTGTGAATTGTTCTTGATGTAAATAATGCTTTTCAAGCCCAGAAGGCACTGTTACAATCATCTTTGTTGCATCTCCTGCAAGAAATAGGCTGTCAAGCTTCTCTGATTTCTGCTTCAAGGCCATTGCTCTGTCTGAATCATTTCTGAACCGTATCCACCATGACCTCCGCATCCGCACTGGAATTGCTGCCTTTCAGAGAGTCAAATCGTGCCCCCTACTCCCATTTGGTAAATCAGGCCCATATGTGTCATTTTTCAGCATGTGGTCTTACATTTGGTCATATGAAAGTACCAGTAGTTTGCTTATGCTCGGTACATCAACCACAGCACATTGCCTTCTGTTAGCAATCTGTCTTGGGTTTTATTGTTTATTGTTCTTGCCAATCCCAGTGTCATCTGCTATGTTTATCCATAATGATTTTCATGCTTTTGCTTAGCCATTGATAAGAATTGTAAATAATGGAAGGATATAGACAAATTCAACTAGAGCACAACTATGGTATTAGGTCAGAGATGTGCATAAGCATCTATACCCTCATCTTAGACATGTCTGACACTTTCATCCCCTTAAATGTACATCATGTTGATTATCCAGTGGTTCCAATTTCATAAGAGAAAGTTTGTGGTGTAATTCACAAGATTCCTGTGGAAATGTTCCACATTCATGCTGTCATTTTTGCCTATCAAAGCTTATGTGAGATTGGCTTGATGTGATCTATTTTCTGTGTGAATCAGCGTTATTTTTGTCAGTGATGTCGTTGACTCCATCAGTTTTTCCATGACTGCTGTCAGGCTGATAGCTCAATGTTACCCAGGTTATTCTTTTTCTCTGTTAAGAAGGAATGTTTCTATTCCCAGGATGGAAGCTATTTCTCAAACCCAGCAGCACATAGTGGTCATTGGTTAGTTCTTTTGGAAATACGAGATGCCAATCATACAGATATCTAGTATCTATGTATCTGATTTTACTAGCTGTTCTTGGCAGTCCTGGGATAACAGTTGGACTTGATGATCTTAAAGGTCTTTTCCAAGCTACTTAATTCTATGATTTTATGTTTTTATGGCAGATATTTGATCACCATCAGGTAATATATCTGTATTTCCCCCCAAACTGGAATACAAATGTTTCTTAGAAGACATTTACTGCTTCTGAACTATTGTTACCAGCTCTGTTCTGTCTTTCCACATTCACCCACATCTGTCCATGAATTAATATTGCACTTAGGATTCTTGTTGATGTTGGTTTATTAAAACCTCCTACTTATTTTCCCAAATTTGTCCTCCTCCTGTTCCCCCTGGAGTATTTTTCTTCCCCAGAAATCTCTACAACTTCTAGTTCCTAACTTTTGCTTTTGAGCTTCTGTAGTTACTATATATTGGCATTCTAGTATTATTTTCATAACTGCATTCACTTCCTTTGTAAAGCCTGGTTTACTCTTCTCTTTGTTTTGTTTTGTTTGGTTTTTTTTGTATATAAATACTAAAATATTCTTTAGCAGTTTCCAATTATCATTTACATTTTAAAATCCCTTTTTGCAAGCCATTCATCTGCTTTTTGAATCAATGGAATCTACCTACAAAACCTGTTCAAACTTTCTTTCCTTCCCTTTATTAAAAGGAAAAACAAAGACAAGAAACCTGAGATTTGTATCTAATCCCATGACTCTGAAGTCTGGGCTTTTTTAAAACATGTAATAAAGGTCCAGATAAAATCACAAGAATTGGCAAGGCTTTAGTGTTGCATTTGTCTGACTGCATTCCCTGGCCGGTACCTAATAGCATATTATCATAATTCTTTTAATAGATGAAAATAATGATTTCACCACAATTTTGAAAGGTGAAATCCAGAGGAAGAACGTGTCTGGTTTTGGGCATTTACAGGAAGAGTGAAGATGATTTCCAAGCCTGCAGTGATGTCTTTAGGAGGTGGTGCTGACACTGTGGAAACCCAAAGTTTAAACTCATTAAAAATACTGGCCTTACATTCCTTGGCCAGTGACTCACCATCCATGGCACTCACCATTCATGACACCCAAAGCAGAAGATGTGCTTCAGTTCATTAGAGGGTGAAATTCATCCCATAGATGAGATATGTACAAAGTCTGGTTGGCTTTTTGCTTCCCATCAAGAAACACAGGGTTCAAGTAGTTTAGGAAGGTGTAGTTCTGGATGCTGATGGCAATGTCACGATCAAGCTATTAATTACATGTAAAATAACAATAGCCCGCTTGTCTTTCTAGTGTTTCCATTCCAGGTATCACTTTTACTTTCCAAATCCATCACCTTGCTTATGAAAGACTGAAAGTTTAATGACCTTTCTAGGGAAAAGAGAAGGAAAAGAAAGGAAAGGAGAAGGAAAGAGACGGAAAGATAAGGGGAAGATAAGGGGACAATGGAAGAGAAGGGAAGGAGAGAAGAAAGAGAGTCATGGAACCATAGAATTGTTTAGGTTTGCAAAAGACCTTTGAGAACATAGAGTTTAACTGTTAACTCAGCACTGCCAAGCCCACCACTAAACCATGCCCCTAAGTGCTGTATCTACATGTCTTTTAAATGCCTTCAAGGATGGAAGAAGAAGGGAAGAGAGGGAAGAGGAGATGAAAGGAGAAGAGAGGAGAGGAGAGAAGAGAACTTAGAAGGAGAGAGTTGTAGTCTATGGGGCGGAGTCTAGTTGGAGGCCTGTATCTAGTGGAGTGCCTCAAGGGTCGGTACTGGGACCAGTATTATTTAATATATTCATCAACGATTTAGATGAGGGAATTGAGTGTACTATCAGCAAGTTTGCTGATGACACTAAGCTGGGAGGAGTGGCCGACACGCCAGAAGGCTGTGCTGCCATCCAGAGAGACCTGGACAGGCTGGAGAGTTGGGCAGGGAATAACTTGATGAAATATAACAAGGGAAAGTGTAGAGTCCTGCATCTGGGCAGGAACAACCCCAGGTTCCAGTATAGGTTGGGGAACGACCTGTTAGAGAGCAGTGTAGGGGAGAGGGACCTGGGGGTCCTAGTGGACGACAGGGTGACCATGAGCCGACACTGTGCCCTTGTGGCCAAGAAGGCCAATGGCATCCTGGGGTGTATTAGAAGGGGGGTGGTTAGTAGGTCGAGAGAGGTCCTCCTTCCCCTCTACTCAGCCCTGGTGAGACCTCATCTGGAATATTGTGTCCAGTTCTGGGCCCCTCAGTTCAAGAAGGACAGGGACCTGCTGGAGAGAGTCCAGCGCAGGGCAACTAAGATGATTAAGGGAGTGGAGCATCTCCCTTATGAGGAAAGACTGAGGGAGCTGGGTCTCTATAGTTTGGAGAAGAGGAGACTGAGGGGTGACCTTATTAGTGTATATAAATATATAAAGGGGGAGTGTCACGAGGATGGAGCCAGGCTCTTCTCAGTGGCAAACAATGATAGGACAAGGGGCAATGGGTACAAACTGGAACACAAGAGGTTCCACTTAAACTTGAGAAGAAACTTCTTCTCAGTGAGGGTGACGGAACACTGGAACAGGCTGCCCAGGGAGGTTGTGGAGTCTCCTTCTCTGGAGACATTCAAGACCCACCTGGACACGTTCCTGTGTAACCTTATCTAGGTGTTCCTGCTCTGGCAGGGGGATTGGAGTAGACGATCTTTTGAGGCCCCTTCCAATCTCTAGCATACTGTGATACTGTGATACTGTGTTCTAGCTAGTTGTTCCCTTTTGTTAAAATTGTTTTATTGTGAGGTATGTTTCTTTCCTTTTGGCTCTTCAAAATACAAAATGAACTTAGATGCTATTTTCTTCCTATGTGCCTTTGCCTCCTGCCTTGAACCCAAGAGACATGTGAAAAAGGAAGCAGGAAGATGATGTGACATGGAATGTATAGCTGTGATTTACCAGCTGGACCTGGAGGTTAGGAATAACCATGTCTACAGCTAACATTACTTAAGAGATGCTTTGTATTCTCTGGCACATGGACAATCCCACCATGGATGAAAGAAATCTCCCCCTGGGTCAAGAGAAGCATAAAAGGATAGACAAGAGTGAAACACAGCTCTAATTCATCCTTAGAAGCGATATTTTGTGGGTCTCCATACTTCCTGCTTGGGAAAGTGTTAGCCGTTGGTAAGAGCAGGTCTAGATTAGCTCCTCCAAGTCCTGGTTGGATATGGCCATGACTGAGTCATTCAAAGCAAGCAGGTGCAAGGAAGTTCCAGGACATGGATGGGAGGATGGAGAACTTGTCATCCAAGCAGAAGCTGCAGAGCTTGGCTCTTTTAGCTCAGCACACCAGCATCCGAGAGAGGAAATGAGTGTGCTGCTGCACATGAAAGGTAAAAATAGCCAGGAGCAAAAAGAAACACTGGAGTGAAAGAGAAAAAACGTTGGCACCAGAACAAGTAGGTTTTTAATTGGCCTGGAGTAAATTTAGCCTGGAAATTAGCATCAGATCAGCAAAGTCCTTGAATAGGCTTCCAGGGCTCTGAAAACGAGCTTGCTGAGATGACAAATTGCTTTAGCTGCGGCAGTGGCTGTGAGAACAGGGAGTTCTGCTTGGTGAGCCAGCAGGCTCACACCCTGTGCACCCATGTGCACAATTCTTGTGTTCTCAACATAAGAGAAGGACATGGCGCTGTTGGAACAAGTCCAGAGGAGGCCACGAGGATAAGCAGGGACTGGAGCAGCTCCTGTATGGAGCCAGGCTGAGAACATTGGGGCTGTTGAGCCTGGAGAAGAGAAGCTGCGTGGAGACCTCAGAGCAGCTTCCAGTGTTCAAAGAGGGCTACAAGGATGCTGGAGAGGGACTCTTCATCAGGGACTGTAGTGATAGGACAAGGGGTGATGGGTTCAAACTGAAACAGGGGAAGTTTAGACTGGATATAAGGAAGAAGTTCTTTATTGTGAGGGTGCTGAGGCACAGGAATGGGTTGCTCAGGGAAGCTGTGAATGCCCCATCCCTGGCAGTGTTCAAGGCCAGGTTGGACACAGAGCCTTGGAGCAAGCTGCGCTAGTGGAAGGTGTCCCTGCCCATGGCAGGGGGTTGTAACTGGATGCTCTTAAGGTCCTTTCCAACCCAAACCATTCTATGATTCTGTGATTCTATGTTTCTAGAGAGATAGGAGGGACAGTCCCCAAGAACAGCCTTTCAACCAAAGGATTGTTGGTTCTTGGACCATAGCAGTGAGGCAGAGCTGTAAAGCACCAGCAAACAATTTATAGATGAAGAAGTACTCCACCATGGGGAACAATTTGGTCCAGCTTCCTTGTGTGATTGAAAGATCTCTTTGCTGTTCTAAAAACGTGATTTATGCCTAATCTGACAAGCTGTGACATGGCTCTGTCTGTCCTTTCCTCCCTGCTCAGCCTGTTAACCACTGACACTTGTCTTCTGGGAAACAGACCAAGACCAGAAAAATCACCACCAGACTGGTAAACTGCATCCATGATAATCTGGTTTAACCATGAACCAATAGATAGGAAGGACCAGACTTTGTTCCCAGGTCCTTCATCTATCCCAGGGTTTCAGGCTGTTGAGTCAAAGGCTGTCAATAGCTCTGTGTGACACCGTGAAGAAGCACCAAGCTGCTTGGTATCATCTGAGCCATCCTCCAAGTGCACACATGCCCTGGGAGCCTCAGCACATGGATGGTGTGTAGCCCAGGAGAGGAGCTTGGATGTGGGAAGGAAAGTGGTCCTCTGGCCCATCTTGGTCCCCTCCCTTGGAAGTCTTCAGCCAACACAATGAAGATTGAGACCATGAAAACATACTCTGCTATGAGATTCCTCCTTTCTCAGGAGGGAAACACGAGACCCCAGATGACACTTTTCCATCCTAAGGAATCAAAAAGACCAGCACTCTTGGCAAAAGCTATAACAAAGGCTAACACCATCATAAATATGAGAATGATCCATTTACCTTTCTCTAAGGAATATTGAGATGCATTTTGCAGGAAAACCTATGTGGTTTAGGTGCCTGTATTAGACAGATGCTGATGGGATCTAGCACTACAGCTCATTGAGGCAATGCACTTTGTTATCCTGTGAAGACATAACAGGCCATTTATTCTCCTGACAGGCTGTTGTTTTATTATGGTTTCCCCCCCCCGCCTTTGCATTGCAGCCAACAAATCCAAATTCTTCAGTAAAGTTTGGTCCAGGGTGCTGTCTGCATGGGGTGAAAAGATGTCATAAATCATTTCCAAGAGGAAAGAAGGGGATGGAAGATGAGTTGAACAGAAGCAGGGATGCTGGTGTAACACCAAATCTCAATCAAGGTATCACTGTCCGGTCTCTACAGTCACCATTCACCTTTGTAGGACCTGGGTTGAGACCATCTGAGCTGGACACTGGTCTCAGCCAAGTGGGTTTGAATCCCTCCGGAGCTGCTGAGCCAGGATTTGCCTCTGATTTATCCAGGTTTTGTGCAGAATAGAGATGTGAAGGATTCTGGTTTTTAGTGACTCTGTTGTCGTGTCTTTGATGTAACTCAATCTCAGCGTGCTTCTCTCAATGGCGTCTGATCAAGAGGGCTATAGAACTGTTTCCAGAATTCCCCCCCCCCCGGTTTATGCCGTGCAGTCTGGAGCAGCAGGTCCCTGGAAAAGCCATTGGAAAACAAACCTGCTCTGGTGCCTCCTATAAAATGGGGTTCTGTTCAGATTAACTCTCAATTCTAGACATTCAAAACCAAGACGAATGGTTTAAAAGCCATTTATCTGCGCAGCGATGAAAGGACAAAATTCCTTGGCAAGGTTGGAGGCTCCTTTTCATATCTCGTATACTTTAACTACCACATTTACAATGCCTGTAGTACCTTAGTTTTTACATCCTGGACTTGTTATTTTCCACTTCTTCTCCAGCAGCCACAGCACAGAAACCAACCCTTACCTTCAACAGGGAGATGAGATGTCAGTACTGATTTAGAGATCTGTGCTTTGAATGAATGAGCAAGTCCCATCCTGGTATTTCTTTGACCTCCTCGACTAAACACACTAACTACACCTTACTTACAGCTTTTATTCAACCAGAGATGGGTTTTACTAGGGAGCCACTGACCCCAACGACAGTCCCTGTCTTGAAGAGCTTGCTTAACTATAGGCTGGTGGATCTCTGCAGTATAAAATAGTCTTTGCATTGAACACTAAGGACTCATATGCTCCTTTCTGGATGTTTCTTTCTTCTGGACCCTGAAGGAAAGGAAAAGGAAATGCAGAGGAAATAAAGAGGTTGAATGAGAGAGACGAATAGTAGGAACGATATAATTTTCTCTCCAAATTGTCCAATAAAAGGAGCCAGAAATGACTGGGTAGTTTCTTTTTGAGCACCTTTGCCAGAACCCTGTGTGCTAACAGGCAGCAGCTGCCCATGCGTGAGCTAAAGAAGCTGTTCACTGCAGGCAAGGGGATTACAGCCAACCAGTTTGTTGGAAATCCTCTTATCCAAGGTGTGAACACAGCATAGAGGAAAACCTTTCAGGTTTGAGAATGGTCCATTACTAAGCCCTCTCTCCCACCCTTTCATCTATAACTGGGATGCTTTCATAGGTTTCGCTGTTCAATTTCTAAGCCTCACTTTCCTTACCTGTAAAATTGTCTATTTCAGGAAGTCCTATAGAGATTTTTTTTGGTGAACTTTGGGCAATGCAGCTGAAAATTGCCATCTTTTAATGAAGGGAGTGGCAACATCATTTTCTGGCATCAGATAACAGAGGGCAACAAAAGAGAACAAGTGACTCTTCATCAGGGACTGTAGAGATAGGACAAGGGGTGGTGGGTTCAAACTGAAACAGGGAAGATTTAGGTTGGATCTAAGGCAGAAGTTCTTTACTGTGAGGGTGCTGAGGCACTGGAATGGGTTGCCCAGGGAGGTTGTGAATGCTCCATCCCTGGCAGTGTTCAAGGCCAGGTTGGACAGAGCCTTGGGTGCCATGGTTTAGTGTGAGGTGTCCCTGCCCATGGCAGGGGGGTTGGAACTGGATGATCTTAAGGTCCTTTCCAACACAAACCATTCTGTGATTCTATGATCTGAGTGTGAAACTAGTGAACAGCATTAACTGAAGGGCTTCCCAGTGTGGATTCTTTAGTGGCTAATACAGTGGTGGCTCTCACACAGCCAACTGTCCATTTTGGACAGTCCTTACTTGGGGTTTTTTTTGGGTTTTTCTTCTGATCCCAGTCTTCTGGAGAAGAGATTCTGATTCTTGAGGAGCTTTAGCTTCAGAGTGAGATTTGTAAGAAACCCCGGCAGCACAGCCTTTGCTCAGACTGACCACGCTGTATACTTTTCAGTAGAGCACAAGATGCCCCTGCATAAATATTTCCCTCAGGAAAGAAAATGATCAGGCTCTGAGACCACAGAGAGTCTACTATTCCCCAAAGCTGCGTGCTTGCTTCATTTGTAGCTTTAAAAACAATAGCAAGATTTTAAAAATTCTACTGCTCTCTGTAATGGCCAAAATCCTGCCCAAATCTGCTGTCAAGGTACATGAGAAAGCTGGAGAGCTTTAAAAACAAAGGGCCACTCCTGAAAACTTAACCCTGTGCCCAAGAGCTGTGTTTAGTGTCAAATGCCACCCCTCTTCTGTCTCTTTGCAAAAGGTTCTCCATAGAAATGATGTCTATGCTCAAACAAGAAAATGAAGAGAAATTGAGTTTTCACACCTTTTCGGGTACACATTGGATTGGCATTGAATCAAAGCCCTTACAAAGCCTCCTGAAAAGACAGCAAGGAACCTGCTTGGGTGTGCAGGATCCTATCCACTCCAGATCAGAGGGGCTGCAGTTCAGTAGCAGAAGTGAGATGGTCTCCAGCATCCACAGTTGAATGTACCCCTTGCTTGGTAGGAGCACGCTGTGGCTCCTACATCTCTTTAGATGTTTCATACATCCTTGTGCAACTAGGAGCAAATGAGTCTTGTGAGTTTACTCTAGGTAGCAGGCAGAAAGTAGGCAACACGGCTCTAATGCAGGGTGTTGCCAGGTGGGACTCCTGGACCAATGTTTTCTGTGTGGATCATGCTTTCTTCTCAGGTAGATCCACACCACTCATGCTTTGGGGAAGTTGGGGTTGAAAGGGATCGTGCATGGGTAAAGCCCATCACAAGGCAGATACAGGCAAAGGACTTGGAAGGGACCATCAGCTCTGATTCCAAATTATGGGACAGTAACATCTTGCAGCACCAAATGTCCTGGTTTGGTGCATCAGGGAGGAGAAGGGCAATGAGGGACAGGATCACCTCTGCGTCTTTTCCTGCTCCTGCACCATGGATTAACACAGCAAACCCACTCATTACTACCAGCCCCATAGGAGACATGCGTTGACCATGGAGATGCGCACAGTGTGTGTCTTTATGGCTGCTTCCTGAAACGTGTGGGTTAAGAAATACCCAATGCACTGGAAAATGTGTTTAGGTTTGGTTTTAATTACTCCAGGGCTCTTCTCATAAACATTCTCATTTTCTTTCCCACTGACACGTCACATAAAACTGCCTCAAAACACATCCCCTGAAGTCCTCAACCAACATTAGATGCCACCTTGACATTTCCAGTGTGGGTTTTTATGACGGTTCTTAAGAATTGAAGGTAAAACTTCCAAGAAAACTTAGATGTAAAAATAGTTCAGATAAACCTCAAAAGACATTTGACAAATATAGAATGACCAGGGCGGTAAAATGAATACATGTGAGTGAACATAAAGGGGTTTTATTTCCCTTAATTCCAGTTGAACAGCCCATTATGTCTTTTCCTGGAGCCCGCAGACTTGAAAACCAGTCGCAAGCTGAACTGAAGTGGTTGGGATATGTGATCTATAAACATCAGGGTAGCTGAAGCATGAAAGCAGACGATGTGAGGTTGGGTTTATGATACTGATGCTATCTCCTTTTCTTTCAGAATTGCCTGGAGTTATGGGATGGAGCCTGCTGGATTGTATAAATGTTACATAGTTTAGTGAGTGTATGAAAGAGGAGTCAGTCTTGAGAGCATGTGGGCATCGGCTGCTGTTCCTCCCCAGTGCCTGGCTCTGTGAAGCGAGCAAAAAGAGAGCTTTTTTTCCTCCCCATTGGAAGGATCCAGCCATTCAGATGATATTTCCCAGGTGTGGATTTAAAGCCCTGATTAAGCTCTCACTGTGGTCAATAGGAGCTTTATCAGAAGCTGCAGTGAAAAGCAGACCCTAAATCACCAGCTCCTTTTAACTAAGGACACACAGACTGTTCCTCTATCACTGCGTTAGTGAAGCATACCCTTGAAGTAGGTGTGCCATCCAGCTGATGGTTCTCTGGGTATCAAGGGGCACATTATCCATCTACCCTCAAAGTGGCAAATGCCATTATGAAGATCCACAAGGAGCTTTCAGCTGATCCCATGACGATGGTCCCGTGTCAAGCAGCAGGTCAGTGAAGTCATGCTGATTGCCAGCAGCTCTGGATCTAACTTCATCCAATCTCCTTTGTCTCTGGGTAACTGAATGTTATCACCATTCCTGGACGGTCACATTTGTACCTCATTGTGCTGGGTCCAGGGCAAGCACTGGAGGCATCCTATGATCCAGCATTTGCTGTTATCTCCATCTGCATCTTCATTAACCTTGAATCTGCACCTTCAACCTTCAATCGTTGCCATTATAATATGCTGCAGGGGATCTCTGCTGTCTTGGTCAGAGAATATGAGTCACCCAGAGGGATGAGTAGGAGGGGAGCATTCAAGAACATGATTTGAGGGGTATGTCTTCCACTGCATGTGCATGCACAAGTGTTGCTTTCCTAATTTTGCTCTGAGAACCACCTCCAAACACTCCTCTGCAGCCACCATCCTTAAATGACCTCTTCCTTCCTTTCTCACTGCTCAACACCCCACCCTTCTCCTTTAATTGCTGCTCCACACATTGGGCCCAGCCTTGTGTGGACGTCTCCACCATCACTGCATCCAAGGCTACCCTCACCATCCTCCTTGTCTCCAAGGTCTGTTGGCCTGGAGCCCTGGGAGAGTAATTCCTTCCATATCTGCTGCTATCCACACAATGATCTCCCCTCCCTGTGTTCCAGGTCCTCCCACCTAATTCAACTCCCTTCTGCACATTAAGCTTCCTCCAGAAGACTCAGCAAGGCTAACCCCTCATCAGTTAAATGCCCTCTCCGTCCGAGCGACATGTAAGTGTGGAAGGATGGATTAAAATCACACTAAATGAATACCTGATGTGGGCTTCCCACAGTGCCTCTCCTTATAAAACCAGAGAACTTGGCTGCTGAACAGTTTGGGGCAGGGTCTGTCTTGTATTTATATCCTGTAAATTTTCAAATCCATTGCTGGTGCTAACAAATAAATTGTAATGATTAATCGCCGGTCATTTTGGGCCTGATCCAGCCTTGATTACATCAGTGGGAACCTTTCCATTTGCTGTGTGGGACTTGGATCAGACCCACAATGCATCCTCTTCTTAGCTCAGTGCCGTCCTCGAGTGGATTTTATCTCGTCTGGGTTAAGGTGTTTGCGTTCAGGTACCTTTCCCCTGCTTTTGTGAAGCTAACATTGAAGTGACATACCAAGTCTGGAGACGTGCCTACCAGGGACCTCCCGAAAGCAGTGTTTGGGATCTGAGGGATCATCATATTTCACCTCTTAATCCACTCTGAAGCATTTTGGCAATGTGAGGCTGGTGGAATGCTGTAGCCTGTGAAATAAAACCTCCCCGTGACAAAGATGGGAAACTCAACTTAAAACCAGCCTGGACGATGCTCTCAGGAGATGGCACTGCAGCTCAGTGAAGATGCCAGTAAGGAAGATGCCAGTTTGTCTTGTTATTCTGGCTTTTCTACCCTCTAATCACACAAGGGTTGCCACTAAGGGAGTTGAGATGGAGCCCTGAGAAGGTGATCTGTTTTAAGTAGCATCAGAATTGCAGCTCTTGTCCTCTTACATTTGGGGGCTTATAAGGATGCTGGGGATGGACTCTTCATTAGGGACTGTAGTGACAGGACAAGGGGTAACAGGTTAAAACTGAAACAGGGGAAGTTTAGATTGGATATAAGGAGGAAATTCTTTCCTGTTAGGGTGCTGAGGCACTGGAATGGGTTGCCCAGGAAGGTTGTGAATGCTCCATCCCTGGCAGTGTTCAAGGCCAGGTTGGACAGAGCCTTGGCTGCCATGGTTTAGTCTGAGGTGTCCCTGCCCATGGCAGGGGGTTGGAACTGGATGCTCTTAAGGTCATTTCCAACCCAAACTCTTCTATGATTCTATATGGAACAGAAAACAAAGGAAAAAGAACTCCAGGCACTAATGACTCTCAGGTGATGCAGCTCAAGCAACTAAATACTCAATCAGGTGGAGGATTTACATCCAGACCCTCTGAGCACATCAGCCCTTCTGCCGTTTGGTTCAAGGACAGCATCCTTGGATCTAGAAAGGAAAATATAGTAAAGAATCCAGCAGGCAACTGAAAAATAAATCACATTTTCATGTACGTGGAGGAGATCCAGAACATCATCCAGCCCTCTGAGGCACCTCTGTCCCTCTGCTAACACGGCAAAAGGGTTCCCTCTGTAACAGGATACAGTCTCCATCACCATCCCAGCAATGAAGCAACATCTCGCTTTCTGCCAGACACCTGGCCAACTCCTTCCACCTCTGACCCCTCAATGAACACCCCTATCTTCAGTGAGAAATGCTTCCCGAGATTTTCACATGGGGCAGAGTTATTCCTCATTGAGTATTAATCCTGATGCTGCAGGAAATGTCTGTGAATTATATCCTTCCCTAAAATGGATCAACTGCCTGGGAAAGTGCAGGCACAGCTCATGAGCTAGCCTGGAATGTTTATACATAAGAGATAGTAGGTGAAATATTTACTATCTGCACCGGTGTTAGGAAGGTTCCATCTATCTGAGTGTGTTCATATGCCTTATGTTGGCATCTGAGCATTCCTTTAGCACTAAAGGTCTCAGCGGATCACCCATGTGAGATAGGGTGTGAGGTATTATCATCATTGTGTGGAAAAGGAGCTGATGAATACAGAGATTATCCTGTCAAAATATCTCTGCTTGTCCAGTTTATGGGTTCATACATGCCCAGAGGTGCTGGCGCTTCTGCTGGAGTGCATGACTTACAAGGATGCTGGAAAGGAACTCTGCATCAGGGACTGTAGTGGTAGAATAAGAGATGTTGGGTTCAAACTGAAACCGTGAGTGTTCAGGTTGGATATAAGGAAGAAGTTCTTTACTGTGAGGGTGCTGAGGCACTGGCACAGATTGCCCAAAGAAGTAGTAAATGCTCCATCTCTGCCAGTATCCAAGGCCAGGCTGGACAGAGCCTTGGGTGACATGGTCTAGTGTGAGGCATCTCTGCCCATGGCAGGGGATTGGAACTGGATGATCTTAAGGCCCTTTCCAACCCAAACCATTCTGTGATTCTATTATTCTATGACCTGGGAGTAGCAGGCAATGCTGTTGTTAAACCAGCTTTGACAAGAGCTACCTTCATCCCTACATCACGCAAAGCTGATGCAGAGAGCTGGTTCCCTAATTTTGGAAGCATTTCTCTGATGGGCACCGAAGCCTAGAGTGATGGAGGTATTCCCAGCTTGGCTGTTTGGAGTGCAAGGTCCAGCATGCATACCAGTAGTGCTGCAGGAACAGACATTCCTGTGTGCCACAACTTCTGGGCCATGCCAGAAGAGCCTTCCTGAAATAGATTATGTTCCTTTTAAGAACCCCTCACAGAATTTGTCAGCTCCTGCTTACCAAAATCATGCAAACAGCAAGGCTTAACCACATAAACAATCAGAGGGGCACGTTTTTCATGACCAGTCCTCTTAAGTGGCAGTACAGTAAACTTGCAATTTAGATTCCAGGCAGTCAGAAACCAAGAAAGCACTGATGGCCGACTGAAATGAATGGGAGCAGCTCCCAGGCAGAGCTCTTAAAAGGCAGGAATGTGTCTGTGCTGTGCTGCTTTACCACCCAGTTTCAGCTTCATCTTCCTGCAAAACCATGCAATCAAAGAATAGTTTGTGTTGGAAGGGACATCTTGGAGGTCATCCAGTCCAGCCTCCTCCTCAGACCAGGTTTAATTAGATCTGGTTTCTCAGACTTCTGACCAGGCAGTTCCCCAAGACCTCAAAGGATGCCTGCTCCTTGTATTACTTGTATTACTTCTTCAGGAGTCCCAGACATACTGGGGAATGGGTTTTTTTTGGCAAATCACATGAGGGATAAACTCTCTCTAGGGTGCTTTTTTCCCCTGGTTCTTCTCTAGTACCATGAAACTATCCTCTGGTCCTTGCAGAATGAATGAACCAGAAAAAGACCAAACAGTATTAATCAAATCCCTTCACTCAGCCTCAAAATAACTTTTCATTGAGAAAGAAGAAACAGTTTCTTACAGGGGTTCCTTCTATAAACACTTCACAACAGTAGGCTCTAAGAACCCTTTGCTGTTGCACATCACCCTGAGTGATAAAGGGAACCACTGTATGGATTTCCTCATCTCTCCTCACTTCTGAAGAGAAAACAAATCTTTCTCAGCACTTTTCTTTGTCTTAGAATCATAGAACCATTGAATAATTTGGGTTTGGAAAGGACCTTAAGATCATCCACTTCCACCCCCCTGACATGGGCAGGGACACCTAACACTAAACCATGGCACCCAAGGCTCTGTCCAACCTGGCCTTGGACACTGCCGGCGATGGAGCATTCACAACCTCCCTGTGCAACCCATTCCAGTGCCTCACCACCCTTATAGTAAAGAATTTCGTCCTTATATCCAATCTAAACTTCACTTTTAACCTGTTACCCCTTGTCCTATCACTACAGTCCCTAATGAAGAGTCCCTCTCCAGCATCCTTGCAGCCCCCTTCAGACACTGGAAGCTGCTCTGAGGTCTCCACGCAGCTTCTCTTCTCCAGGCTGAACAGCCCCAATGTTCTCAGCCTGTCCCCATCTAGGAGCTGCTCCAGCCCCTGAGCATCCTCGTGGCCTAATCTGGATTTGCTCCAACAGCTCCATGTCCTTTTTATGTTTATGTCTTCTGAGTAAATGCTCCATCCCTGGCAGTGTTGAAGGCCAGGTTGGACAGAGCCTTGGGTGCCATGGTTTAGTGTGAGGCATCCCTGCCCATGGCAAGGGGATGGAACTGGATGATCTTAAGGTCCTTTCCAACCCAAGCCATTCTGTGGTTCTATGCTTCTATGACTGATTCTGCACCATGGTGCGCCCTGAAGGGAATCTTTTCATGACATCCTCTTCCTCAGGAGGGATCACTGAAATTAACCCAGCAGCTGTGCCAGGTGTTTAGAAAGGCAATTGGGTTTGTAGAGAGCAAAATACAGTATTTTACCCTGAAATAAATCAGTGCCAATGCATTTCCCTGTGTATTTTGTTTTTGCTCTGAAGCTGTGCAGTCCAGCCCATGGAAAACATTGTTCTGCTGCTTCTCTCCTCTGCCAGAGAAGCTGTTTGCACAGAGTTTTCACTGCTTTGTTTTTGTTTCCCCTGAAATGATACATGCTAAAGCTTTGGGATCAACTGTGTGTTTTGCTTGAGACTCAGCACACTCATTAACCAATTGTGCTGGCATGGAGAAGCTTGAAGATAACAAAAGGCAGCCTGGATCCTGCTCGGATGGAAACAGGAAGCATTATCATACAGAAGGGGAATTTACAGGGTAGCCCCACTCCTTTCCCCTCTCGCAACTCAGTATTGGAGCAGGCACTAAGAAATGATCGCTGTGCTCTTGTTGGGCCGTGATGTGCTTTTAGATCTGGATGAAATACAGTCTCTTGGCAGCCTGTAATAGGTACAGGGGTTTGAATGCTGGCAGTCACTGTGTAGAGGAGGAAGGGGATCTGCAAACAAAGTCCCAGGATGGAAAGGAAAGAAGGAAGGCTGATGTGATTCAGAGGCTTTTCAGAGTCAGGATGAGTTTGTGTCTCACTGCTTGTTTTCAACACAGCTGGTGACTGCAGTGGGAATGCAATTGTCAGGGTAGGACAACAACAGCCTCTTTCAGGGGGCTTGAAGTCACCTGGCTCCTCACCATGGTTTAGTAAAAGACAGCAGCATCTGCTCCTTGTCAAACCAGGTCCTGCGTGATGCTGTTGGTCCAGTTGGATGGTCAGGACCTGCCTGAATACTCTAAAGAAATGCATTGGTGGAAAACAGTTTAGACTGGAGAAAATTGAGTTAGTTTGGATGGTCTGGCTTGCTTGCTTCCTTTCTCCATCAGATGCTCTCATCCCCCCATCTCAGTGGGATTGCCTGAGCTATGCAGAGCCTGCAGGTCATGAGAGCTGTGCAGAGAATTATTACTTCAATGTTGAGCAGGATTATTTCAATACAGAATTTGGTATTATTCCTAATTTTGAAGGGAAAGCAATGTTTTAGAACTTGGCTCCAAAAACCAAGTCAGGAATCACACAGTGCCCTGCCCAGCCCTGCCTTGTAGCCATCAGCTTTATGCCGGCCCATCTTCAATACCTTCCCAGTGCTGGAAGCTTGGGAAGTGGTGGGTAACCCTCAAAGGAGGGAGGGGGGAGGCTGGATCATAGAATCATAGAATCCCAGACTGGTTTGGGTTGGAAGGGACCTTAAAGCTCCTCCAGCTCCAACCCCTTGCCATAGGCAGGGACACCTTCCACTAGAGTAGGTTGCTCCGGGATCTACTGATGTGTTCCAGTTCTCTCTGTGCTGTGTCACTGTTTCCCCTGTCCATTGCATATACACATGAAACATATACACATACATATACCCTCATGAACTTCAGGGTTGGGAGAGGTGAGAGACAAGATGATGATAAACCTGGCTAAAGGACGAATAACAAATGCCATATGTGATCTAGATATCATCCTGTGCTTTCATAGCTGGACACAATCTCACCACTAAAACCACAAAGGTTTCCTTTCCCTTAGTCAAAGGTCCAATTCAGAAGTTTCCTCTCAATGTCACCTTAACACACAACCTCTGCCCATCATCAGGCCGTGGCAGAAACATCGGTTCACAAAGAAGAAATAACCCCTGCAAATTAAAACCCTTGTCCCCAGTTTCTTCACAATACACCTTCATCTGGGGCTGTCTTATTGGAGAAATGGATTTAGGCGTATTCTGAAGGATCTGGAACCCATTATTGAGGTGTTAGAAATTAAATCTTTGTAATCAGGACAAAACCCCAGACATTAAACAAACCAAGCGCTCAAATCACCCTGTGAGACAAATATGAGTCCTAAGAGGGGCAGAAACATCTCAGGCAAACCAAGGGTTGATTTCCAAATGATTCTGGAGAAAAACCAGGGACAGGCAAGAATGAACCAAACTTTGAGCTCAGCTGAGTCTTAGTTGAAGATCTGCAGGAACTCAGGGTCAGATATGAAGGAATCCAGGCTGATGGATGAGGAGGAAACCGTGCCAGACAATGAGTTTTATGTAGTCTGAGGTGCCAGACAATGAGTTTTGTGTGTCTGCAACCTGCAATTAGGACAATGATCATACAGATACTCCTCCCAGCATCCAGGACAGCTCCCTGCTTGAGTTTTGTTGAGGCTGAGATGTAAGTATCTTATTATCAAGTAAACAGGCAATGAACTGGACCAATTCACAGCATCTTTGGCTTGAACTGAACTTAAGGAGGAGCCAAAATCCTCAGTATTTCTGAAGTAAATGGATCTGTCTCTCAATTATTCAAACTTTCTTGATCAAGGATGACTGAAAACATCTTCTTTGCAAGAACCTCTGTGCTCCTCATGCTATGTAGAATCATAGAATGGTTTGTGTTGGAAAGGAACTTAAGACCATCTAGTTCCAATCTCTTTCATGGGTAGGGGCAAGACACATCCCCAACACTGTTTTTGTGGACATTATCATGATTTCCATAGCAACCACCTGCAATGGCACAGTGGATTACGGCTTCAGAAGGAGGATAAACAATAGCAGACAAAATCCCTAAGGAACCATTTGATTTGCTTGTACCGGTAAAGACCTGGCTTAGAGAAGAATAAGACAAAAGAGCAACAGAAAATGCAGCATGGATGCAGATTTGTTTCGAAAACAAATATATCTTTGTTCCAACAGGATATGAAATTCTTAATATCCTGCTAGGAAGTGTTTGTGGAGTATTGGTGATCACAAATGAATCATTGAGACCAGCCCATGAAGCATAGGGTGATACAGGACCTCTTGAGTTGAGGAGTCCAGTTCCCTGTTATCGTACCTAATCATGTTATTGCAATCCATTCAGAAAATGACCAACTCCATCTGAAAATATATTCATTTCTCACATAGCATTTATTGCTTTGGAGAGTTGCTCTGGATCCTCCCACTTCTGAACATGAGAAATAGTCTCCTTTCTGATCTCACTTTGTTTGTCAACAGGTTTTGGCCATCTGTGCTTGTACCAAGGTCTCTTCTAGCTTAAATAACGCTTCTCCTTGCCTGCTGCTTACTCCTCTGGTTTTTGGTTTTAAAGACCTATGGAAGCCAAATTTCTCACACTCTTTTTTCACAAGGTACCTAAAATAAAATCAGCAAAGCAGGAAAGTCAATGTAACATAAATCAGACTAATGGTGTTCCATTGCCATTATTAAATGAATGTCTGACCAAAACCTTCTCAGCTGAACAGCCTTGAATTTTAAGGCAAATTTGATCTAGTTCTGAATTCATCGCCTGGCCTTTCCTTTCTATATAACCTCACATCTTGATGAAACCCCTGTGTGCCAAAACCGCAGAAATAACCAAAAATGGGGTCCTGCGGGAAATGTGAAATGCAATGGGATTTGGGAAAGAGATTAACACTACAGTTCCACTAACGCTTGAAGCTGTCTGAAGCCAACTACCATGAAAAATATCTAACTTTTCCAACCCTGGATGTACGTTCCCACCCTTCACACCCTCTTTGGTCAAGGACAGACATTTTGTGCAGTGAATCAGTGCAGGAGACTGATCCAGATTCAAACAAGCAACACTGGTGCAGATTAGTTAGGGAGAGAAATAGGAGATGATGCTTCTGATACACCTTCCATGATTTAGGGTGGAATTAATCCTATTTTCTGTAGTGCCTGTTTCCTTAACTATGGGGTGGCCTGAGGGTAGTTCAAACATACATCTCAGACCTCTCATTTGGGAAGATGGGCACCTTTCCACCTTTCTGAGGTCTTGTTGTGGTCTAGGCAAAGTTTCATGGTCACCTACTGAATGCACCCTAAGCCATGCAGAAATCTCTTAATGCCACTTTCCATGATCTTAACAACACAAAGGAAACAATGCCGAATATATACTGAAACAAGCTATGGAAGAAGATGCAGAGTTTATTAATGTGGACCATAGGGAACTCCTGTCAGCCCTCTCCAACACCTCTGAAAATCAGGCACCATATGCCCTGAAAGTGAGGCACATCAACTTAGCTGTCGTTTCTGAATGCATTGGCTTACGGCCCAATGTCTACACATTCTGGATTGACAAATCCAGCCAAAACCATGCAGCAAATTGGGGATTGGCTTCATAAATATATATTAATAGTATATTACAACAGCAGAGAGAACAGAGAAGATTAGTAAGAAACAAAAGAGCTTCATGGAGAAAGACAATACAGCCAGGAGCTGTCTAACAAACAAAGAGTGACACGTATCTATTAGAGCTGGAGTTCTTCAAAGTGAGATTTCAAACCATCTGGGAGAGCTTGGAAAGAAAGCAGGAAGAGGCTTGATGAATGTTGCATGCAAGGACTGTTGCATGAAAGAGGGTCTGACTTCATGAACAAGGTGACCAAAGGAAGAGAGCAATCAGAAGGGAGACAGAGAGGAGTGAAAGGGAAGAGGTTGTGTGGGAGATGAGGGGAGAGGCCTGACTTAAGCATAAAAGGGGTCCCTCAATCCATGGCAGTACACATCACACTGTGTGGGGGAGGCAAGGAAACCCTCCCCCCTCCTTGCGCTTCTGTGAAGACCACAGAACACTCATCTGCCTCTCACCAGTCCTCGTGTCCCTACCAGTTTAACACAGAGAAAGAATCATAGAAACTAATCATAGAATCACAGAATCACAGAATCCCAGACTGATTTGGGTTGAAAGGGCCTTAAAGCTCATCCAGTTCCAACCTCTGCCATGGGCAGGGACCCCTTCCACTGGAGCAGCTTGCTCCAAGCCCCTGTGTCCAACATGACCTTGAACACTGCCAGGGATGGGGCAGCCACAGCTTCTCTGGGCAACCAGAGAATCTAACCTAGATTTCCCCTCTTTCAATTTAAAGCCATTGCCCCTTGTCCTACCCCTACCTGCCCTTGTAAATTGTCCCACTCTAGGTTTCTTGTAGGCCCCTTTTAGGTATTGGAAAGCTGTGATTGTTCTATCATCATCACAGCTACAAAACAAGTACTCTGATAGCGCTGTGTTTTGCTCTCCTGTTTCCCTGTCTTTGTACCAATGAACCTAAGAGTGGTAGGGAACCCATAGCAACAGTTCTTTGGAGATGATGGGAGCTGAGTTGATTAATTGTGTTCCTGATGGGTCAGGGCAATGGTGGATGTTAAAGACAACAGGGTGGCAAACCAGGCAACTGCTGCAAGGCTGCACAGAGGAGTGAGTATGTCAATATTTCCTTGTTTATAATTGTTGTTCTAGATGTTCTCCATTGACTAGTTGCAGAAAGAGGCCTGAAGGAACCAGGACTGTGGAGTGACGCAGTGTTGCAGATCTGAGTCTCTTAGATGGTCTCTAACATCTCCTTGTTTCTGCTGATGTGTATGTTAGCCCTGTGTGTGTACACCCATGCACAGAAGTGTATGTATGTGCAAACATAAAACGCAGTGGTGAAAAGATCTGGACAAAACTCAGATCCCAGCATCCAACTAGAATGTTTCATGGTGTTCAAGGGCAGGCTGGACAGAGCCTTGGGTACCATGGTTTAGTGTGAGGTGTCCCTGCCCATGGCAGGGAGTTGGAACTTGATGATCTTAAGGTCCTTTCCAACCCTAACTATTCTATGATTCTATGTAGCTGTTGATGTAGTTCCTTCCATCACAGACTTTTAAGGCATTATAAAGGTGATCATTAATATTTTCAATCCATTCTAAAATGATAGCTTCAAAAGAGCTTTACCTCTGTGGAATTCAATTAGAAAACCCATGCTTTCTTACTCCTGCTAGATGCTCTCAAACACTGCACTTGTATATTGCTCTATTTTATCTATCTGCTGGTCACTCATGGACAGAAAGACTTCACTCTGTGCACTCTCAGACCTAATCCCCATGCCCTCCCTTCTGTGATTTATGGGAGCAGGCCAGCCCTACAACCTTCTCCTTTTGAGGCTGCACCTGCACATCGTGGCTAACAGCCTTAGGTGCTTTCCTGCAATAACTCATGGGATCTCTTCCCGAGGCAGCCTCGCCTTTCCGTTAGCAGATATTTCCCCTCCTGGTCCTTTGCTCCCTGGCTCATTTTTTGACTGTCCTCAGCCTTTCCCTGATGCTGGAATGATCTAAGTCCTGCCGTCACAGACTGCGCCGCGTTTGGGGTGTGCTCGGCTGCCTAATGCAGCATCACATTTGGCTTCGCTGCTCTCCTTCCCGTTAGCTGTACCATTCCTGTTACAGAAATAATCCTACAGCTGAATTGCAATGTACATACCCAGGGAAAGTCCACTGGCATCTTCTTTACTATCAGCAGCAGTTTTGCTCTTCTTTAGCTTCTGGCCTGTTTTTGCTCAGGTTTCTTTATGCTGGGGCACTTTCTGTGCCCCCGCTCTGTGCTCAAACCCCTGATTACATGCTTTTAAAACTACTTCAGAGAAGAAAGGAGATAACTATCAATGTCAGTGTCTATGTCATCTAGATCTCCATCTGTCTCTATATTTATATCTATCTGTATCTGCATCTGTATCTCTACCATTATCTCTATCTCTATTTCTGTTATCTACCTATATCATTTATATTTTTATCTCTGTCATCTACATCTATACCTATATAATCTATATCTATATAGTCTATATCTCTATCTCTGTATCTATATATCTATATAACTATATATATCTATATCTCTGTATCTGTAACTATATATCTCTACCTATATTTTTTCCTTTATCTGTATCTATATCATCTACCTCTCTATACCTATATTTTTATCTTTATCTGTATCTATATCATCTACCTCTATCCCCATCTCTACCTCTATCTATCATCTATCTATCTATCTATCTATCTATCTATCTATCTATCTATCATCTAGCCATCTCCATCTTCATGTCTATCTATTATTTCCTCTTCTGAGAAGAACTTGAGCCCAAGTGTTCCCCTGGATGCTTTTTAGCAGGTGTCACCCTGGCTGGAAGTTGGAATCACTCAGACTGTGGTACTGTATGTCCTGTAAGGTCAGACTGGGCACTGATGATTTACACCAGCCCAGAGGGACTGAAGCCTATCCTATGGATTCATGCTGCACAATGGCCAGTCCCAGACTGTGCTCTTCATGATGTGGATCACTTCAGATAGTCAATAGCAGCAGCAACTGACTCTTTTCTTTCTGAACATCATAAAGAAAGATGGCCCAGCATTCACCATTAAACCTTCTTGGCATCAGGCACTGTAGTCAGAGTGCACTAATGAAACCTCCTGAAAGTTGGCTGTAATGATCCATCCATAGGCTGCACCCACAAAATGAAATTATGGTCCCACTCAAGCCTTAGGATGAGGCAGCCCATAGGGATTATTCCTCCTTTAGATGTGATTCAACACCCACTGAGGCCAGCCAGGGGCTTTCTCTGAATCAGGCCCTCTGCCTGATTCACTGCCTGCAAGGACTGAGTAAACCAGTCCAAGGAAGCTGGATTCTATTACTGGTTCTCCCACTTGCTTTCTCAGCAGGTTTCTGGCCTCTATTTTTCCTCCTAACTCTTGTGTGTTTGGGGTGAAGGAGGAGCTGGTTTATCCTTGTGGGACCAAAGCAGCATCACCCTCCACTAAGGTGCTGCTGCACGGCAGATACATTCCACAGCAAAACACATATAATTCAACTATGGGAAGCTCCCAGTTCTTCTTGTTTGCTATAGTAAAACAGCTTCACCACTTAATTCAGGAAGAGGCAGGATGGATACCCTGACTTAGAGCAAGTGACCCAGTACCTTCAATGGTCATGCAAGCAATATGAACACATTTTACACTACCCTTGGGTACTCTCCCAGCCTCTGACCATTTTCTGCACAGGGTATTTCTTGGCTGAAGAATGTCTAATAAATAATCTCCAACAGATCTCTCTTCCAAGAGCTACTCTGAAGCACATTGTCATGTTTTGTGTCCATCACATCATCCAAAGATGAGTTCCAACGGTTAACTGCTCACTTCAGGGACCTCTGATGGTCTCCTGCTGCTCTTGGGTCCACTCACAGCTGGTGAAACTCACAGTTGAAGTCTCTGTGTCAGCGTGTCCAGTGCTGTAGGCTTTGCAATAGGCAAGCATCTCAGCCAAGCAAGCATGCTGCATGGAGTTCAAACTTGGCGTATCTTAATATTCAACACTTGGGTCTTCAAACACTTCCATGAGCTGTGCCTCGCTCCCCATTCCCACGCCAGGCCCATGGCTGCAGCCTAGCTCTGGCGTGAAGTGATGTAGATCATAGCCTAGAAGCTGAAAAGCATCTTGGAATAAAAAGCTCTTTAGATTGTCTGCCAGTGCCTCGTGCAATGAAATGCAGTTCAGCTCATGAAAACGGCAAAGGTATGTCAGTGTGAAGGGAGAAAAGGGAGAAAAGTTGGAAAAGAGGTTTTTGATGGCAGCCAGGAAAATGTAAGTCCTTCTACTTAATCTTTCTCTGCTCCTTCTGAGCTTGAAGCTTCCTTTCAGTGCAGGAAAAGAAGGGTTAAAATGCAGTGGGAGCGAGTAAGTGTGTGTTGGCTGTGTATCAAGGAATCATACACATCAGTGCTGAAGCCCTTGCAACTCTTCAACACCCTTCCCCACATGTTATCTCCAAAATTCCTTCACCTCTCCTCCTGCAGCAGCCAGAACAGCAGCTGCCTGATGTGCTCCCTCTCATAGAATCACAGAATAGTTTGGGTTGAAAAGGACCTTAAGATCATCTAATTCCAGCCCCTTGCCATTGGCAGGGACACCACGCACACTTACAGGTAAAGATTGTGTTTGTGCTGGGCTACCCAGCTACAAGGGGTGGTAGTCACTGTGGGCTTCATGGCACTTGTCTCAAGTTGGATGCATTTCAAAGGGTCCCAAACTCTGATTTAAGGGTAACAGGGCAAGAAATGTAAAGATAAGGGGAAGATGGGTTCCCCAAATGAATATAGTTAAAGGATTGCTGTATAGAGCAGAATCATAGAATAGTTTGTGTTGGAAAGGACCTTAAGATCATCCAGTTCCAATCCCCTGCTATGGGCAGGGACACCTCACACTGAACCATGGCACCCAAGGCTCTGTCCAACCTGGCCTTGAACACTGCCAGGGATGGAGCATTCACAGCTTCCCTGGGCAACCCATTCCAGTGCCTCAGCACCCTCACAGTAAAGAACTTCTTCCTTATATCCAACCTGAACTTCCCCTGCTTCAGTTTGAACCCATCACCCCTTGTCCTATCACTCCAGTCCCTAATGAAGAGTCCCTCCCCAGCATCCTTGTAGCCCCCTTCAGACACTGGAAGCTGCTCTGAGATCTCCACGCAGCTTCTCTTCTCCAGGCTGAATCAAAGGACAGCATCCCCTGCTCACACCACCACTTCCCATCACCAAGCTCATCCTGCAAGGGGCCGATAAGGAGTTTTTTCTTCCCTTCTTTCCACCTGGATGCAAGACACAGACCCTCAGCATGGAACCAGCTTCTCCCAGCACCACATCCCCATTGGCTGCTTGTCCTCCAAGGGCCTCTGCCTGGCTCTGCTCCACTAATGCTCGCTGTATCATACCGAAACAATCAGCCAGCACCAGTGTGTATGTCTATTGAGACCAGCGAGCAGTGGGTCAAGAGTGCACCCCAGGAGAACATGGTGCAAATAACTGACTCCATCTGCTCCGGGTCAGAACAGCTTCAACTCATCAGAGGGAACCCCAGAGCCTCTACCGACAGCGAAAGGGCTTTCTGCATCCATCCAGGGAGCTGGCACTGGAAAAAGCCAAACAGGCTCTCAAGTGTTTACACTGTCAGGCTCTGAGGTATTCATCTTCATCCCGAAACACATTCCTCACAGAACACTTCAGTGCTTCAAGCGGTATCATGGGGAGAGCTGAGGAAATAAGAGCTGGAAAGATGATGGGGAGCTGTCCTGCCTTCCATACAGCCGCCACTGCTCCCATGCCTGGGGTGTCTCCCGAGAGGCAGCAGGATACTGCATGGTGCTGCTCTGTTTTCATCCCGCCATGGGCATCTGAAATGAAGGGTTATATCTCTGTGCATTATATCCCTGTGCATTATACCCCTGTGAACCTTTGTCAGCTCAGTGATATGCAGGGAAGCAAAGGAGCTGTTGCAAACCCAAGCATGAAATTTTCCTTCCTGTGTCCCCTTCAAAGGGCTCAAAATCTTGGAGCAATAAATGGTCATGGAGGAAGAGATGATCGGCACTGCTGGTGTTCAGGGCACGTAGGTAGCAGATAGAAATGTAGCAGATAGAAATAAGCAGGTAGCAGATGGAAATAAGCACAACCATCTTCAGATTGTCACCTCCTGTCCCCTCCGAATATTAGGTACAAGTGAAGTCACATATCTTAACAGCCTTTTGGGCTGTTAAGAGTCTCTTCCTCACCCTTACCTCAGTGAATGGATTGGATTTAGACCTGCACGTGGACTTCAGCTTTGAAATCCAGGCTTGTTGTGTCTCCTCAGGATCCACATAACCATTTTTCAAGAGGAGCTTGCCATTTTGGATGCCTCCACATGTTGAGGTTTGTCCAAAGAGGGATTTCAGTAGGGACCCGAGACAATGCTGAGCTCAACCCACCCATCATGTCCCTATGGTTCGTCTAGAGTTGAGTCCCTTCTAAAATGAAGGCGCCACAAAATAGAATAAAATTCCTCAAATTTGGCTACAGACACTGAATTCATTCTCATGCAGTGTTCCATGAACAGCATTCCTTTCTCTGGGCACCCTGTGCCAGTGCCTCAGCACCCTCACAGGGAAGAGCTTCTAAGAGCTCATCTTAGTCTGCCCTCAGGCAGGTTCAAGCCATTCCCCTTGGCCTGTCCCTACAGACCCTTGTCCCAAGCCCCTCTCCAGGTTTCTTGTAGCCCCTTTAGGCACTGGAGCTGCTGCCCCAGAGCTGGATCAGGGCTGCAGGGGGGGTCTCCCCTTCACACAGCAGAGGGGCAGGATCCCCTTGTTAGTACTTGTCCCATGAAGAACTGAAGCTCGCAATCACTTGCTCTGCATTGCAGGGTAATTGCCTCCTTGGCATTTTCATGCATTGTGCCAAAATCCTTAAGATACCTGGTTCTTGGAGCTGCACTGGCTGCTCTGGGTGATAGAGAAAGTGCACAGGATCAACCTGAGAATAAACTCCTAGGGCTAAATGAAAGGACAAGTTCTGGCATGGCCAAAATGCAAGTCAGTACAAGCCAACGTCCATGTCATCTATCAGCTTCATCAAGGTTGACTCTAGCTGCTTAGGTCGCAATACCAGAAAAATCCCATGGCCAAAGATTTAATCTGGGCTGCTGTCAGTAGCATTATCCCAAACCTCACCATGGCTTTTAGATAGGGGAATGGGTGCTTCATTCCTTCATCTTCTTGATTCCACACTTCTCCCACTCAAACAGGGCCAGCAGGACTTGGTAGCAATGCGCCTACAAAGCTGGAAGTGGAGCTTCCCAAACACTTATACTGCAGATCTCAGAGACCAACTGCTTTGCACCATGCTTTGCCTTGCACAAAGCTGATGGGGACTGGGATTCCTATGTCCTTTGGGACCCAGGACATGCATTTTGGCCTTGATGGAGCAATAACTGGGCAACACCCTTCAAAATCCCAGATATATTATTCCCTGCTGAGTTCCTCCTCTTAGAAGTACAAGTAAACCATAAGACAAGTTTTCTTCTTTGCTCTCAAGCCCAAGAAATTAACCAGGGCAGTACAACCCATGGAAGCAGCAACTCCTCAAATGCATAAATTTCATCTTATTTCAAACAATGTTTTTAGTGGCATATTGCTTCCACTTCATGATTTTGACACTTTTTTTGTCCCCTCCCGCCTGCCAGCTGTAATATATATACACATACCTATATATATGTATGGTTTTCTTTTCCTGATGCTGATCTGAGACCCTGCATCCTTTAAAGATTTTTGATGGGGAATAAAACACTGGGAATAAAGCACTGGGGAATAAAGCACCAGGTATAACCTGGTCTGCAAAGAGCTGGAGTGCTGAGCATCACTGCCTCTACCTTCTCCCCTTCACTATATATCTCTCTGCCAAAAGCACATGGAGATGAGATGTGTGTAGTCACAGATGCTCTGATTACTTCTGTGCACTCATCCAGGATCCAGACAGATCTGTTTCACATGGGGCAGACTAGAGGTGCCCACCTCATTTAACATGACTCGCCCTGACAAGGGGCTTCTCAAGCATCAGGGAGGTTATAGAATCATAGAATCATAGAACAGTTAGGGTTGGAAAGGACCTTAAGATCACAGTTCCAACCCCTCTGTTGATTTTGGCTTGTGTTGAAAGAGCTACAGCCCATCACTCTTCTAACGTCCAGCTGAGAAACAGGGAATATATTTTTCTTATGCTCTAAGAGAAATGGCAGAAGGTGATTTGCTTCCTTAGAAGATTTTGGATGCCAGGTCAATCCCTCTGTCTGCACCCTTGTTCCCTGCAGGCACCATCTCCAGATGATCTGAAGTAGGTCGCCCTTTTCCCCTATGCCCAAGACTTGCCATTCTCTTTGTGAGATCTCTCTGCATCCATCCTCTCTGTATGAAGTTGTGAGAGCAGCTGGAAATAATGCAGGGTGGGCTCATGAGAACTTTCCATGGAAGCTGTGACGTTAAAACCCTCCAGACTTGGTGGCAATATCATCCCTGAGCCCTTGAAGCTTTGCTGGGAGTGGGATGAAGTTGAAATGGAGCAGCAGCCAGTACATGGAGAAGGAATCTGAAATGTTAAGCTAAGGGTGGATTAAGGTTAAGTGGGCCCCAGATCCACCTCAATATTGCCTCATCCAGAAAGAGAACTTCCCAGCCTCCCAGGACTTTCTCCTTCACTTGAAGACAAGTGGAGTCACCAAAACTGGGTGGTGAGGAGCTTAATACATGAATAATGGTGGAATCCTGGTCTTGACCAGGAGGTTGGTTTAGATTGTCTTACGCTCATGTCAGCCAGCTCTGTTCTACCTCTATGTCTAAAGCGGTAGTCTGCAGAGAGCTCTTTGCATGGATAATCCCCAAAAGTGGTAAGGATATGTTTGCATGCCTGGGGAAAAAAACAGATGTTGAATTAGCAGGTTATGCCCCAAAGGGAAATGCTGTTGACTTTTGTTCTTCTTTCTCTTCCTCTTTCAGTTAGGCTCTACACAGCCTGTGGTTACTTTTCCTATAAAACCTAGTGCTTTCAAGCATTTTCTTCCCCCTACAAGTGATTTCCAGCTGTTCCAGGATATGGGCTCCATTCCTGGGAGTGCTGTGCCTGCATGCACAGCTCGGGCTGCCTTTAAGCAGCGCGGCACACGAATGACCCACACCTGCAGAAGAAAGATGGGATGAAAGACACGCTACTTGTCACCTGCAGCCTTGCGATCCAGACATCATGGAGCCTTGGGAAAGCTTTGGATCAGGCTTCTCTGCAGCTGTCAGCTGCCTCTGTAATTGCCTATACACACAGTTTGGCATGCTGGGGAAATCCTGAGCTGCATCTGAGCATCCTGGATCAGGCTTGAGTCACGCCACAGAGTCTCGTCCTGCTTGGCACCATAGACATTGGTCATTAGTAAGCTTTCTGGTGCACCATGTTGTAACATAATCGCCCTCCCTTTCTTCTGTTTCTTTGGGGGTAGAAATAAGAGATTACAGGGTTTTTCTCTTTTGCAGACATTAAATTAATTTTCTGTGTTAAAAGGAGGAAGAAAAGACCCAGCAGCTCCTTCTGGGGGAAAGGATGGAGTTGGTAATGACTTACAGAGCTGTGAACCAGCAGCACAGAACAATAGGTCCCAGGCAGAGGGCTTTCAGACAAATGAAGTCCAGCCTGCAACGGCCCAGGGGCTTGGAAAGAAATGATAGACTCAATCTGAGCAGGAGATCTCACAACAAAAGATGAAGATCTGATGCTGTGTGAAGAGCTCCTGGGGAGAAAATAAACTTGCCATCCTTGCAGAACTGGTGGCTGCACCACCCAGGATCCCGTTCCTGGTCAGGGGTGAGGTTGCGTGCAGAGGGAATCATGCTGTTCCCACGCCAGCTCCTACAGTCCCCACAGCATCAGTCCCCACATCAGTGGGGCTCTGTGATCCCTCGACCCCTGTGGATAGCTGAGCCATGTTAGCACCAAGAGGCATCATTGAATATGGCCTTTCCCTCATAGGTTTTGATTTTCAGCCTCATTCCGTGGCAACATGTGGTTTTGTTTTCAACTGTTTATTATGATGTCTTGTGTGCTCTGTTTTGGAAAGGAGCTGGGTCTACAGCTGATGGATTGGGCCCGCAATGGAAGAGCAATGTCTCCTTTTAAATTTCTTAGCTTAAAGAGAGATCTGATTACTTCTAAGCTTTATTTACGTGTTATGCAATTTTCCCATTGGCATAATTAAAGACCCAGCCTTGAACAGCTTTTAGCTGTGTTTTAAGCACAACATTTTCTTGCAATAGTGGAGATCATAGAATGATTGGGTTGGAAAGCACCTTAAAATGATCTAGTTCCAACGCCCTGCCATGGGCAGGGACACTTCGCAGTAGCCCATGTTGTCCAAGGCTCTGTCCAAGGCTGATTCCATGTGAAACCTCAAGGGTACATCAGCTCTAATGATATTAAAGGGGGAAAATATCAAACATAAAGAACAAGATTATCTTGCTTTTTACTAGCACCTTCCAACTGGAGGCAGCCTCAATACAAACACATCCACCCCTCTGACTGAATTTGCAAAGTAGCTTCATTCTCCTCTATAAGTGCAAAAAATGAATGGAGAGAAGTGAATATTGCTTATATTTCCTATTGTTTCTATAGCTTCAAGTGGCAAAGGTTCCATGGGCTTGTGCAGAGCAGGATGAGACCCAGAGACAGTATAGGAGCCCCAAGCATCGGTCCTTTGCCTTTTCCTCTTTCACTGCTCTGGTCTATCTCAGTGGCTTTCATCCCACAAGGCTGTCTGTGCTCAGAACCCAAATATATATATGGCAATATATAATATATATATATATATAATCTATCAAATATATCACTACAATATATAAATATTTGTTTGTTTGTCATGGCATTGCTGTCCCATCCCAAAAGCAGCCTGAATAGCAGACTGTGCTCTGTCCCAGCCCGGGAAGGCACTGATTGGGGCTGGAGGGTCCTGCTTTAACTACTTGTGGCTTTACATCATGCCCTGAGAATATCCAGAAGAGCAACAGTTCATCCACCAAAACGAAAGCAAAATTAATGGCCCCTATTCACATTCATTTTGGAAAGAAATTCATGTGCACCCAAGCCCTCTGAGATCGCTCTGTTTTCCATCCAGCCCCTCATCCAGTCATAACTGACTAAACTACTTTATATTCCCTTGGATGCCTGCCCAGAAAATGTGTGGTTTCTTAAAATATATATAGATGTATACACTGCTTTAATACCAGCCAATACCTTCTGAAACGTAGGTGGCCAGAGAGGCATTGGCTGCTCTTTTCCTATTCCATATTTCAGAAATGAGTTGACGTTCGTATATAAATCCTGCTTAAGCTTTCATGGAGTTTTAGTAGCCATATTGAAAGGGAATGTCAGCAACCGCTTAGCTGCTAATATGGGCCGGAGATAATAACGAAGGTAGCCGGGCAAATCTTTATTTCCAGGAAATTTTGTCAGTTATGCAAAAAATGGAACAGTTTGGATCAAAATAATAATAATAATCTTGATTCCTTTGCATGAAAGAAGTAGGTGCTGTGAGGTCGAAAGGAAATTTGAAAATGGATGGATAGGGTCCTAATTTCCTTTAATATTTCCTGTGTAAAGGCTTCAAGTTAAAGATTGATTTTTCCAATAAACGTTACGAGAGTAATGACCTGGAGGTACGATCACAGATCACGTAGCAGATGGGGAACGAAGGAAAAAGAGCTACTCCTGTTAGAATACGTTTTGTCTTGTTTTTCTCAGGGAAACCTGCAGTAGATAGAAGGAAAAGGGTGGGATTCTGAAGTGTGCAATAAGAAAGACTCCACTTGCTAATGCAGGAATAAAGATTGAAGAATTTGGCCCAGAAACAAACTCTCTTAGAAAAGGAAAGCACATATCTCAAATTTAATTGGGATTTCAAAGGGAATTCCGATACACAAATGACACTTATAATTTGGTCCCATAAATAGAGAAATCATAAAGTTTTGGTCAAAATTTATTTTGCCAACCAAAGGAAGTGTAATCTGCACTGAAATGACATCTTTTGTCAGAGTCCTGACTCCAGCACAATCCCATGTTAAACTTGATTAGGCAAATTCAGTGTCCAGGGTTTGTGTCTTCACCTTTGACCTTGTTTTGCACCATTTTCCTAGGACAAGCACTGATTTCATACAAGAAAACTTTAAGAACTCTTAAAAATACAGATTTCATATGAAATCGGATGGTTTTTTTGAAACCAGGTGGATTTTTGGTGGATTAGATTTTTTTCCTGGTGCATTTTTGTGTGTGTTTGCATGTTCAGGTTTCAGGGGGTGGAAGACACCAAATGCAAAGGCAGAAAAACAAGTTCTCTCTCCCAATTTTCACCCTAAACACACTAATAAATGCATTAGAGAGAAGACCTGTTTTCTGGCTCCGTTTAGGAGCAAGCAATTTGGGATGGAACACCAAAACTAAGGGTAGAAAACGGACAGGGAGTTGGGACAGAGCCTTCACTCAGCATTCCAGACTCACTGATTTATAAGTCATAAAGTCATATAATAGAATCACAGAATGGTTTGGGTTGGAAGGGACCTTAAAGATCACCCAGTTCCAACCCCTTGGTCACTACAGGCAACTGGGGACCAGCGTTTGCCCCTGATTTCATTCTCTTTTGGCTGACACTTTTTGCAGATTCATCCCTTTATTTCCGTATTTATTTTGTGTTAGCTTCTGCATAATGTGTCTTCCCTGTAGGAATAATTACTCGTGCTCCTGGGTGCATACAGCAGGATGTGCTCTTGCATCTGCTGTTCTCCCCCCTTACAGCTGCTGGCTGTGACTTTAACGCCTTCTCTTTGGGGTTTGGAGAAGGATGCCTTCATCCCCAGACTCACCCAGCTTGGTGAGGAGACCTGGATCGATGCATCCATGCATTGGTGTTTACTGCTCCTCCACTACATCATCAGCCGTGCCAAGGACATGGAGCCACCCCAAGGACACTGCATGTGTTGTCATCTCGATTGTATCCTTGGCAAGAGATACCCTTCATCCGGGATGTCTCATGGTGCATCTGACAGATGGTCCTCCCTACAATGACCCAGGTGCATGCAGCTGAGAGGGCTGCAAAAGCACCTGCACCCCTTCCTGCTGTGTTCAGAGCACACCAAGGACATCTTTCTACACCTATTTTGTTGGGATAAGTGAAGAAAATGACATTTCCCCCTTCATCTCATCCCATCCCACCCACCCCAGCACGGAATAAAGATCAATGGAAGCTGCTGGACAAGCAAAGAGTGCGAACCTCATCATGAGAGGGAAGGATGCAGAGGGAAAAGCGGTGAAAATGTGCATTGTTCCCAGCATAACGCAACAATGGAACCTGACTCCTTCTGAAAACCTCCAAAGCACTTAAAAATGGGAATCCGGTCCCTCGCCCCCTCTCCGCCCCACATACTCTGAAGTGTACAACAATAGAAACTCTGTTCCTACGGGTTCCCCTACAAATGACCCCTGGAAAGCGTCGACTGCTTCCTGTAGGCTCCTGCCATCATCCCTTTCCCCAGTAATATCTGCATCTGCTTCCAGATCCGTAATCACATTCCCTTAATTGAGCTGTGAAGTAGGATTTACGTGACCCCATTTAGATTTCGTCGCTTGCCAATAAGGAGATAGTTATTACAAATGAGACACGAGGAACATGAGATTCTGATCTGAGGGAGAATTTAATATCTAATAATATGTGCCTGGCTATAGGTGATAATTTAAGATGAGTTTCCAGAGCCCCTGTAATTACATTTTCTATGTGTGCTTTGTTGTGGTTACCAGGTAACTGCAAAATGATTACATGAATATTTATGCTTGACAGGTTAGACACTGCTGATACTGGGGATTAGCATCATTTTTTTCCCCCTTGTAATTCTTTGTGCTAATATCTGGGACTCATATCAGGACAAAGGCGCCTCACCAGCAGAAAAAAACCCCACTAATGACATGCTTCTTATCTGAGGCATCAATTTGCCTTTCCCTACAGCATTGCACTCGTGTTTTGAAATACAAATCAGTCTTTTCTTCCCCTATGATACATCCAGGATAGCTTAAGTCAGGTTGGAAACCTCTGATCTTGTGTTTCATAGAGCCTGTGCAACATCATTTCTGCTAAACCTATGAAACTTGGTGTATGTGTGTGTTTGTGTGTGTGTTTGGACATCGTGTTTTAGATATATATACCTATATATAGTGTTTCTATGTTGGGGGATATAAATACAAAAAGGGTATGGACACAGGAGCAAGTCACCAAGGCAAGGGCGTGAAGTTTCAGTGTGTCATACTGCCCACATCCATGCCCTTACCCTGTGGTAAGCATGAGGTAATGGGAGATGAAATCATGCCCCTTAATTAGAGACAGCAGACATGGCTCACGTTCGCCATGGCACAGGAGGGTGTGCACCATGCTGTCCTGTGCCCTCAAAGAATCCATCATGACTCCTTTAAAGGCCCCAGCCAACATTACTGTGGAGTCACATCCTTGGCAACTGCATAGATTTGGGATTAGCGTGGATCTTTGGGGTGTCTGGTTGGTTTGCTCCTCACCTGAGGTGTGTTAAAGCATGGCAAGGTCTTCTCTGCATAAGAGTGGTTTGTGTTGGAAGGAACCTTAGCATCACTGAGTTCCACCCAAGGTCCCTTCTGGAATCCCATAGATCCTATGATTCTGTGACTCTGCAGAAGCAACCTACCTGCGAAACTCCACTTGATGAAGAGCTGCCTTTTACTTTTGCCCCCAGAGACTACTTCTGTAAGGGTCAATGCAATAACAAGCCCTAAAATGGAGCAGCCCCTTCCAAACTCTCTACTGGGAAAGGGTTTTCCTGCAGAAGAACCTTGCTTTCTGCAGACAATGGAAAGCTGAAGAGAGCAATGCTGGAAGGGAACCATTGGGTTGAGTGCTTGTTTAAATAGCTCATCTCTGGTGTAAGTGTTGTCCCAGTACGACATGAGCTCAGTGAGAATTGCTATAGTCATGGACCTGATTTTCTTCTCAGCATCCATTTACTGAATCTGATCAAGCTGTCTTAAGCCAGGAAGAACAACCCAACTGTATGCCCAGGTCAGGAGACAGGGAATGCTGATCAAAACAAGCCTGGCCAGCAATTACCCTCAGTTTTACACTGCTGCAGTAGAACCCATACAGATATTACATGGGTGTCACATTATGATAACCCAGGTTTAACCACTCCAGGCTTAAGCAGGGATTGGGTTTCAGAAATGACTTCAATTTCGCCACTATTTGTGAGCAGGCTGCTGTTTGCACATGAAAACGGTCTACTTGCATAAGACAGATCTACAACATGAGCAATGGGACTGAACGCTCGGGATCTGATTTATTTCTGAGGGCTCTGTATGGAGCTTTCAGAGGGTGGAAACCTGCACCAAAGAAAGAGGAAATGATTTGAAGGGAGTCCGCTTTTAAGTAGAAAAGAAGTCATTTGCTGGATGTTTTCGGATACTGTTGATGTTCTCACATTTAAGGCATGAAAAGGAGCCGTTTCTAGCAGCAGGGCTGTGAGCAGGAGCCATCCCTTTGATCCGTATCTGCACACAGTGGGGTGGGGTCCATGAATTACAAGGAAACTTAATGTACTGTCGTTCTTAAATAAAACCACACCAGCTAATTAAATGGAGGCCCAGGGACTGGTTTGCAAGTCTGGAAATCTCTATCCTGTGCAGCTCTGCAGCTTGGGGTAAGTCACTTAACCTCTGTGTTTCCCAGTCCCCTCCCCATAGCCTCCCTGTCTACTGATGAAGAATTAGGTATGATTTACACAGAGCTGTATGAATGCATTTTCCTCATCTTTCAGGACTCTGACATTAATCAGATGTGCACGCCTCGACATAGCATCTGGTTGGCCTCCACATGTCCTCCGTCAGCCAGGCTGCTGTGTGGGCTGGCTGCTCATAGGGTCTCTGTTGGTCATCATAGAGGCAAAGGTTTGGCGACCCAGACATTGGAGGATGAGGGTCAAGCAGGGAGCGTGGTCCCACAAGACCATGGGAAGCACTTAATCTCTCCTCCTTAACTCTCACATTGCGATGGGCCAGCCAGAACTTCCCCAGATGACATCTTCACTTGGCCAGGGCCATCATACAAGAAATATGATGAGCATTAGCCTAACTCATCCTGGATATATCAGACTGATGATAGCACATGCATATCTAGCCATCTGATGGCCAGCAGTCTTCTGGAAGCCACATCTTTAGGTGGGCTGCTGAATGTCTGCAAACCCAGCAGATCATTTGTAAAAGTAGTAGGTCATCATTAAAACCCAGGAAGAGCATTATCTTGCTCATGAAGTTAGCAAACTACCTCAGCAAGAAATAGAGGAAGAGATTACCCCCAAAGCAGTAAAATGATGGATTACCAGGGAGACAAGTTATCAAGTAGAACAGAGAGAGCACTAGATCAGGTTAAAAGCAGTAGTTGGCCATGCAGCTGATGAAGGGGCTGTTGTTCGTTCTGGTTTTGCCATTGTAGAAGTACCAATTTGGTTGGAAAAGAGTGAATATACCCCAAACCTTATCCAGCTTCCAGGTATAGGGAATGCCTGTTTACCCATGGAAAGGTTTTCCTTTTGGATGGAAAACTGGAGTTTCACCATGGAAGAAGCTGCCCTCAAGCTCCTGTTGTTTCTGGAGGGCCAGGTCAGATTTCCATGCCAAAATAAGAGGTGTCTGTAAATGCTCTCA